>NC_090859.1:1579612-2179612 GCF_024217435.2 Syngnathus scovelli
GCAAAGGCAACAGCAAAAGTCAGACTGATTTGCTGGTATGTCATTCCCCCTCATTTTTTACTTGGTCTGAGGAAATAGTCTAATATTTTGAGATAGGATATTTGAGTTTTCTTAAGCTATATGCCATATTCAGCAATATTAAAATAATAAAAGGCTTGCAATATTTCAGTTGATTTGTAATGACTCCAGAATGTATGACATTTTTGTTTTTTAATTGCATTAGAAAATAAAGAACTTTATCACAATATTCTAATTTTCTGAGACAGTCCTGTGTGATATAATAATCATCATCATGGGCGGTCACTCATGGTCGAGTATGACGGTCCTCCTTCCTGGTCCTTGTGGGTCTTCAGGTGGGTGAAGAGGCCGATTCTGGACCCGATAACTCTGGTGCAGTGTGGACAGGGGAATGTAGTGATGGTGGGTTTGGGTTGGGCCTGCTTGGTGGGGGCTCTGTTCTTTCTGCGTCTGCGTTTGTCTTGAGCAGCATGGTGGAGGTCAATGTTATATTGAGCGGCACCGTCACGGACAAGGTTTTCTTCCCAAGTTTTAAGGTTCATGTGGCACTTCTTCAGGTTTATCAATATATATACACTGCTAAAAAAAATTAAAGGAACACTTTGAAAACACATCAGATTTCAATGGTGAATTTTTTCTGGGGGGATATCTATACTGATATGGAGTTTAATGTCTCAGGAACAAAAGGATGCCACATCTTTTGATGGAAATATAAGTTTTCAGCCTACAGAGGGTTTTCAGCCTACAGACACCCCAAAAATCAAAGTGAAAAAATGATATGGCAGGCTCGTCCTTTTTGCCTAAATTCAGTTTCTGCAACTCAAAATTGTTTTCAATATCTTGTGTGGCCCCCACGAGCTTGTATGCATGCTTGACAACGCGGCATGCTCCTAATGAGACGACGGATGGTGTCTTGTGAGATGTCCTCCCAGATCTAAGGGTATCAGTGAGCTCCTGTAAAGTCTGAGGAGTAACCTGGCGGCATATGATTGACCGAAACATTATGTCCCAGAGGTGTTCTATCGGGTTTAGATCAGGTGATCATGAGGGCCATTGAATTGTGTCAATTCCTTCATCCTCCAGATACTATCTGCATACTCTTGCCACAACAGGCCGGGCATTGTTGTGGATCAGGAGGAACCCAGGACCTACTGCACCAGCGTAGGGTCTGACCATGGGTGCAATGATTTCATCCCGATACCTAATGGCAGTCAGACTGCCGTTCTCTAGCCTGTAGAGGTCTGTTCATCCCTCCATGGTATTGCCTCCCCAGACCATCACTGACCCACCACCAAACCGGTCATGCTGAATGATGTTGCAGGCAGCATAGCGCTCTCCTTAGCTTCTCCAGACCCTTTCACATCCATCACAGGTACACAGGGTAAACCTGCTCTCATCTGTGAAAAGCACAGGGCGCCAGTGGCGAACGTGCCATTTCTGGTGTTCTATGGCAAATGCCAATCAAGCTCCACGGTGCTGAGCAATGAGCACAGGAAACACTACAGGACTTCGTGCCCTGAGGCCACCCTCGTGAAGTCTGTTTCAGACTGTTTGGGCAGAGACATTCACACCAGTCGCCTGCTGGAGGTCATTCTGTAGGGCTCGGGCAGTGCTCAACTTGTTCCTCCTAGCACAAAGCAGCAGATATCGGTCCTGCTGATGGAATGAGGGCCATCTACGGCCCTGTCCAGCTCTCTTAGAGTAACTGCCTGTCTCCTGGAATCCCCTCCATGCTCTGGAGATTGTACTGGGAGACACATCAAATCCTCTTGCAACAGCACGCATGGATGTGCCATCCTGAAGGAGTTGGACAATCTGCGTAACTTCAGGAGGGTTAAGAAATCGCCTCATCTTCCTAGTCGTGATAATGACTCTAGCTAAAGACAACACTTGTGGAAAAACAGTTAAGAAAGATCAAGAGGGAGGAACTTGAAATGGCCTCCACCTGCAAAATCAGTCCTGTTTTGGGGCCCATCTCGTTTTTGCCCCTCTAGTGCACCTCTTGTTAATTCCATCAACACCGATGCAGCTGAAACTAATTAACAACCCCCTCTGTCACGTACCTGACCAAAACCTTATCACAAAAGTCTAATTGAATTCATGCCATATCCTGATTAAAAAAAACCTGTTCCTTTAATTTTTTTGAGCAATATATGTGTATATATATATATATATATATCACTCCTATATCACAGCCTTTCTGGTAAGGTCTATTCAGGGGTGCTGGAGAGGAGGGTCCGTCGGGAGGTCGAACCTCGGATTCAGGAGGAGCAGTGTGGCTTTCGTCCTGGCCGTGGAACAGTGGACCAGCTCTACACCCTCAGCAGGATCCTGGACGTTGCATGGGAGTTCGCTCAACCAGTCCACATGTGTTTTGTGGACTTGGAGAAGGCGTTCGACCGTGTCCCTCGGGAGGTTCTGTGGAGGGTGCTTCGGGAGTACGGGGTGCCGAGCCAACTGATAAGGGCGGTTCGGTCCCTGTATCATCGATGCCAGAGTTTGGTCCGCATTTCCGGCAGTAAGTCGGATTCGTTCCCAGTGAGGGTTGGATTCCGCCAAGGCTGCCCTTTGTCACCGATTCTGTTCATAATTATTATGGACAGAATTTCTAGGCGCAGCCGAGGCGTTGAGGGGGTCCGGTTTGGGGACCTCAGCATTGCGTCTCTGCTTTTTTGCAGACGACGTGGTGCTGTTGGCTTCTTCAGGCCGTGATCTCCAGTTCTCACTGGAGCGGTTCGCAGCCGAGTGTGAAGTGGTTGGGATGAGGGTCAGCACCTCCAAATCTAAGTCCATGGTCCTCGATCGGAAAAGGGTGGAATACCCTCTCCGGATCGGGGATGAGATCCTGCCCCAAGCGGAGGAGTTTAAGTATCATGGGGTCTTGTTCACGAGTGAGGGGAGGATGGATCGCAAGATCGACAGGCGGATAAGTGCAGCATCGGCAGTAATGCGGACTCTGTACCGGTCCGTCGTGGTAAAGAGAGAGCTGAGCCAAAAGGCAAAGCTCTCAGTTTACCGGTCGATTTACGCTCCTACCCTCACCTATGGTCACGAGCTATGGGTCGTGACCGAAAAAACGAGATCCCGGATACAAGCGGCCGAAATGAGTTTTCTCCGCAGGATAACCGTGCTTAGAGATAGGGTGAGAAGCTCGGTCATCCGGGAGAGACTCGGAGTAGAGTCGCTACTCCTCCACGTTGAGAGGAGCCAGATGAGGTGGCTCGGGCATCTCATCAGGCTCGGGCATCTCATCAGGATGCCTCCTGGATGCCTCCCTGGGGAGGTGTTCCGGGCATGTCCCACCGGTAGGAGACCCCGGGGACGACCCAGGACGCGCTGGAGAGACTATGTCTCTCAGCTGGCCTGGGAACGCCTTGGGATCCCCCGGGAAGAGCTGGATGAAGTGGCTGGGGAGAGGGAAGTCTGGGAGTCCCTCCTGAAGCTGCTGCCCCTGCGACCCGACCCCGGATAAGCGGAAGATGGATGGATGGAGTGATCTCAAAGTCAAAGTCAAAGTCTCCTTTATTGTCAATTCCTCCGCATGTCAAGACACACAAAGAGATCGAAATTACGTTTCTCACTATCCCAGGGTGACAAGACAGAGTTCACAACGCACATACAAGTAAACAACACAGGAAAAATAACACAAGAAGTCAACATCAATGAACAATAAGCGTGATAGCACGCTAGCCGCTCCCGATGCACAGCAGAGTCCGGTAAGATGACAGTCAACCAGGCCACTGTGAACACGAGCACACAGCAGGCACGCACTGTCCGGTTCGTGGATCCTATCAGGTGAACGCAACCCATCTTGTCGTCCCGCGAACGAACGTACGCCAGGAGAATGGAAGGCACGGCTGGGCGAGCTGGGTTGGCCGCAAGCCTGGCCCGACGTCTCCGCGCTGGCCCCTCTTCCGCTGCCTCGCAGACCCGCTGCCGACGCATCCCAACAATGCTCCAGGACAGAGCAGTCCGAGCTCACGACGCAGTCCAACCGGGGGAGGAAGAGCAGACCAGTCCGGCGTCGCTCCATGACGAAGCAGTCCGAGCGCCCTTAATCTCTCCGCACCAAAGTCCAGAACGCCATAAAACCCACTTCCACCGATGTTGAGCAGAACATGCCCGCCACACTAGTAGCACGACGTATCACACGAGACGAACACACACAAAACTGCCGGACAAACACTCAGTAAACACTCACAAAACACCGAACGGGACAGAGAGTGGACAGAGAGAATTTAAAATTGTTATTGATATCTTGGCTTTCTTCTTGCCAGATTTGTGCAGTGCGCGACTGATTGTTGTCCTATGGACAGACTCTCCCACCTCAGCTGTAGTTATCTGCAGTTCATCCAGAGTGATCATGGACCTCTTGGCTGCATCTCTGATCAGTCTTCTCCTTGTTTGAGATGATAGTTTGGAGGGACGGCCGGGTCTTGGTAGATTTGCATTTCAATATAATTGCTTGCACAGTGCTCCTTGAGATGTTTAAAGCTTGGGAAATCTTTTTGTATCCAAATCCAGCTTTAAACTTCTCCACAACCATATCTCGGACCTGCCTGGTGTGTTCCTTTGTCTTCATGGTTCTCTCTGCGCTTTAAACAGAACCCTGAGACTATCAAAGAGCAGGTGCATTTATACGAAGACTTGATTACACACAGGTGCATTATCTTTATCATCATCAGTCATTTAGGACAACATTGGATCATTCAAAGATCCTCACTGAACTTCTGGAGTGAGTTTGCTGCACTGAAAGTAAAGGGGCCGAATAATATTGCACGCCCCACTTTTCAGTTTTTTATTTGTTAAAAAAGTTTAAATTTCGTTCCACTTCACGATTGTGTGTGTGTGTGTGTGTGTGTGTGTGTGTGTGTGTGTGTGTGTGTGTGTGTGTGTGTGTGTGTGTGTGTGTGTGTGTGTGTGTGTGTGTGTGTGTGTGTGTGTGTGTGTGTGTGTGTGTGTGTGTGTGTGTGTGTGTGTGTGTGTGTGTGTAGTAAACAATAAAAACAAAATACAAGTGAATCAATGGGTGCTCAATCGCTAGTATGTGGGGGTCCACCGTAGAAGAGAAAACATGCCCCGCCCCCATTAGGTTGACTGTGTGACCTGAAAATGATGTAAAACTGATGTTTTCCGTTTTCTACTCTGTATCTTGAATGTTTAGGCTTTTCTCTTGAATGAAGATCTTGGTGACTCCCTGGATAGTGTAGAGGCACTGCTTAAGAAGCACGAAGACTTTGAAAAGTCTCTCAGTGCTCAAGAAGAGAAGATTACTGTAAGTTCACATATTTTTTTAAAAGGAAATATTCATAATAAAGTGTTCATTTACAGTATGCATACAGTATGATTTTTTCCCGTCCTTGCAGAGCACAGATCTATTTATCACTTTCAAAACTTGCTGGCCCACAATTTTTAAATCTTGCTGTGTAAACCAGGCTTTACTTATAAAGCTTTTGTGACACAAATCCTCGAAGTTTTCAGACACGCACTTGTTGATAATTATTTTAATTATTCTGTTTTACTCTCTTTCTACATCCTAAGGCTTTAGATGAATTTGCAACAAAACTTATCCAGAACAACCATTATGCTTGTGAAGATGTGGCTACCCGCAGAGATGCGGTGAGAACCATAGTTTCTTTCATCTTTTTTTTTTTTTTTTCCAAATAGTTAATATAACAACAATGATTTGACTTTGTCTGAATATTTTAGCTTCTCAGTCGTCGAAATGCCCTGCACGGGCGAGCTCAGTCTCGACGTTCCGCTTTGGAGGATTCTTTCCATCTACAACAATTTTTCAGGGATTCTGATGAGCTGAAGAGCTGGATCAATGAGAAGATGAAGACAGCTAGTGATGAAGCTTACAAGGTAACAACTGAAAGTTGACTTTGAAATTCAAGCAGGAAGCGTTGTTAATGGTGACTAATGGTGAGAATAGAAAAAGGATGTACAGCTAAAACAAGTTTACATATACTATAAAAAAAAAAACTTTTTTCTTGACTGTTTAACATGTAATCAGACTAAACCTTTTCTGTTTTAGGTCAGAGTGGGTATATAAGACATACTGATCACATGAGCACAACTCAATAGGCTTCTAGAAAAGGCTGCCACTCACAATGGCGCCACAAAAGAAAACCAATAAGTGCAACAAGTCATCAAAGGCAAAGTAACAGATAATACGCTGTAATAACAAAGGGAAAAAAACTATGCAGATCAGCTGGTGAGAGGCCTAAATAATGTAAATGCTGTAAATGATCCCGAGGTCTGCCACACAATACCCAGAAGAACACAGCAAAGCACACAAAAAAGCCTCCGCAGTGTGAACCGGCGTAAAGGCAGTTCAGCAGGCGATTCGCAGATAACGGTGCGAGCCAATAGATCGTGGTTTAAAATTGTCAAAACATCACAAAACAGGCAATTGTGTGAGCAGGGTTCTGGGCAGACGTAGATAGTGTGCGTTGTCACCACGGGGCAGGCATGGCGAAGGTCGCCCACATTCAGGTTCCGACGAGCACGAGGGAGCAGATGTTGGCCACATGCAGGTTCCGACGAGCACGAGGGAGCGGATGTCTCACGGGTCGCTGCTGCGAGGCCAAGGCGTGGGAGCCGGACCCGGTCAGCACAGGCTGGATGACCAGGACGGCTGTCACGGAGTTATGCTGGTCCTGACCGATGCGTGCAGCCATCCAGGTTGCGGCCGATCTGCACACGGCGAGGTGCGGTAGAAGGCACCGGCATCACTGAATGAACAGCGGGATGGCCCCGACCGTGGCCACACATCTTGGCAGGCCAACGCCACATCACAGACAGAAAGAAAACGGAGGAAAGAACAAAAATAGGAGAAAAAAAACTATAGGGCGCTGCCACTCACGACGTCATTAAAAAAAAAAAATCTGCAGGCTGTAGCTCCCAAGTCCCTGCTCCAACTGACCTCAAGTTTGAGATTTTGTGTGGCACCAACACTATACACAATTTGAGCAAGTTTCATTAAAAAAAAAAAACAGCTTGAACAAAATGTGGTGGTGATGGAATGAAAAGACCACAAAAAGAAATCGTTTTGAAAACTTTAGTCTGATTTCATATCTGAGTGAAGAAATGCATTTTTGTCTGGTGTTTGAAAACTTGTGGTTTCAACTGTGTACTGGCATCTGTCGCCATGGTTTTGTCTGACAGGATCCCTCAAACCTACAAGGCAAGGTGCAGAAACACCAGGCTTTTGAAGCAGAGCTATCAGCTAACCAGAGCCGCATTGATGCTTTGCAAAAGTCTGGCCAAGCATTGCTTGATGGGAAACATTACGCATCCTCTGAGGTGGCCTGTCGTATGGAAGAGGTCAGCTCTCAGTGGAAGAAACTGCTGGAAGCCACCGAGCTGAAAGGTGTCACCTGAAAACCTCTCAGTGCTAAGAAGTGCAACAACCAATAAACTAGTATTGTATCAATGATAATTTTTTTGTGTCTTAGGTATCAAGCTCCGCGAGGCCAACCAACAACAGCAGTTTAACAGGAATGTAGAGGACATTGAGCTGTGGCTGTATGAGGTTGAGGGTCACTTGACCTCAGAGGACTATGGGAAAGACCTTACCAGTGTTCAGAACCTACAGAAGAAGCATGCACTTTTAGAGGCGGATGTAACTGCACACCAGGTATGTAGTAATCACTAGATCACTGTCATATGGGTATTTCATGCTACGTCTTATGTTGTTTAACAGTAAGCATTCATACAGACTGATAATTTCTCAGGATCGAATTGATGGAATAATAATCCAGGCTCGACAGTTTCAAGAGGCTGGACACTTTGATGCTGACAACATCCAGAAGAAACAGGATGCTGTAGTCATTCGTTACCAATCCCTCCGTGAGCCAATGGCTGCACGCAAACAGAAATTGGCAGATTCTCTTCGTCTCCAACAACTTTTTAGAGATGTTGAAGATGAGGAGACTTGGATACGTGAGAAAGAGCCCATTGCTGCCTCTTCAAACCGAGGTAAAACTACTCAGCTATTGCATTTTATCACTCAAAATAAACAAAATGGCAATTGCAATAGGGATTTTGATTAAAACCCTACTGACTTTACATTAGGGATGCATGGAATGAAAATTTTGGGCCAAAAAAGTTCAATTAAAGCCATAGTTTTTCCAATGGGGAAAATTGTGATCTCTTCCTTTCGTGACATATTCAGGCTGATTGTTAAATCAAGCAGACTCCACCCAAAAAGTGGATGTCAGTAAGTTCTTCTTTCCGTGTCTTTGAAGTGCTAGTCAGATGACAGTTTCCCATGTCTTTACACTGTCTTTTGCGTTGTCATTGAATTCAGCGAGCTCTTTTGAGCTGCAGGGGTTGGGCAGTGCTGCATGGTATGGTCGGTCCTCTTCTCCACATTCACAGAGGGTTGGGCTGGTTTTGTAGCCCCATCTGGCCATAGCAGCTTTTGATCTTCCTGTTCCTGTTCTCAGGCGGTTGAGTGTCTTCCGCCGGACCCATGGTGCTTTTGAGCCGGGTGGGAGATCTTCGGAAGGGGGGATTCCCATGTCAATAGGAGGGGGGTCATTCTCAAGTTTTGTTGTCCATAGCTGGAGTCTTGTTTCTTCCTGAGATGTTGTGAGGGGCTGGACATGGCTGAGGAAGCTTCTCCTTGACTTCAGTCGTTGGGCCGGGTGTTCGCGTCCATGAAGGATGTGGCGTTCATCGCTGGAAGCTTTAGTCCTCACTACTCGGCTAGTGACCTCCCTTCTCACATCTGGAGGAGCAGTCCTCCTCCAGATGTGAGAAGGGAGGCTGATTGTTAAATCAAGCAGACTCCACCCAAAAAGTGGGTGTCATTAAGTGTACTGCCCTTTTGTTCCAAAATACCATTAAGTCTTTTCTAAGTCTTTTTTTCAGGGGGGAATTGTAGCACTGGCATCATTTAATATAGTTCAGTCATATACAGTAGGGCAAAAACGTATTTAGTCAGCCACCAACTGTGCAAGTTCTCCCATTTAAAAGATGAGATGCCTGTAATTCTCATCATAGGTACACAAAATGAAAAAAAAAAACAGAAAATCACATTGTCTGATTTTTTTAAAAATAAAATTAAAAAAAATTGCAAATTATGGTGGAAAATAAGTATTTGGTCAATAACAAAAGCTCATATCAACACTTTGTTATATACCCTTTGTTGGCAATGACAGAGGTCAAACGTTTTCTGTAAGTGTTCACATTGTTTTCACACACTGTTGCTGGTATTTTGGCCCATTCCTCCATGCAGGTCTCCTCTAGAGCAGTGATGTTTTGGGGCTGTCGCTGGGCAACACGGACTTTCAACTCCCTCCAAAGATTTTCTATGGGGTTGAGATCTGGAGACTGGCTAGGCCACTCCAAGACCTTGAAATGCTTCTTACGAAGTCTCTCCTTTGTTGCTCGGGCGATGTGCTTGGGATCATTGTCATGCTGAAAGACCCAGCCACGTTTAATCTTCAATGCCTTTGCTGATGGGAGGTTTCTACTCAAAATCTCACGATACATGGCCCATGTGAGGATTTTGACCCTACGGGGTGAGATCTTGCGTGGCGCCCTAGATCAAGGGAGATAATCAGTGGTCTTGTATGTCTTACATTTTCTAACAATTGTTCCCACAGTTGATTTCTTCACTCCAAGCTGCTTACCTATTGCGGATTCAGTCTTTCCAACCCGGTGCAGGTCGACAATTTTGTTTCTGGTGTCTTTTGACAGCTCTTTGGTCTTGACCATTGTGGAGTTTGGAGTGTGACTGAGGTTTTGGACAGGTGTCTTTTATACTGACTACGAGTTCAAACAGGTGCCACTAATACCGGTAACAAGTGAAGGACAGAGGAGCCTCTAAAAGGAGATGTTACAGGTCTGTGAGCACCAGAAATCTTGCTTGCTTTGCTTGACTTCAGCTCTGCCTTCAACACCATTGTGCCGCAGCGACTCATCTGCAAACTCGACGAGCTGGGCCTCAGTACCTCCCTCTGCAACTGGATACTGGACTTCCTCTGTCAGAGGCCTCAGGTGGTGCGTGTTGGCGACAAAATCTCCGCCAGCATCACGCTGAGCACAGGAGCCCCCCAGGGCTGCGTGCTCAGTCCATTGCTCTTCATCCTGCTGACGCATGACTGCACTGCGACCTACAGCGACAACCGTATAGTGAAGTTTGCTGACGACACGACTCTGGTGGGTCTCATCACGAAGGGCGACGAGACTCGGTACAGGTCGGAAGTTGACCTTCTGACCACGTGGTGCAGGGACAACAACCTCCTGCTGAATGTCAATAAGACCAAGGAAATGATTGTTGACTTCCGGAAGGGTCACACAACACACCTGCCGCTGATCATCGACCGTGCTGTGGTGGAGAGGGTGAGCTGCACCAAGTTCTTGGGGGTGCACATCAGTGAGGACCTCTCCTGGTCCGAAAACACCTCGTCACTGGCAAAGAAAGCTCAGCGCCGCTTGTACTTCCTGCGGAAGCTCAGGCGTGCATGTGCTCCTCAGGCAGTCCTGTCTACATTTTACCGTGGCACCATTGAGAGCGTCCTCACCAGTTGCATCGCTGTCTGGGGTGGTAACTGCACTGAACAGAACTTGAAGGCCCTGCAGCGCATAGTGAATACGGCTGGTAAGATTATTGGTGCTTCGCTACCCTCCCTGAAGGACATTTACACCTCCCATGTCGCCCGCAAGGCAACCTCGATTGCCAGAGATGTGAGTCACCCGGCTCACTCTTTGTTTGACCTTCTGCCCTCTGGGAAGAGGTACAGGAGCCTGCGCTCCCGCACCACCAGACTCGCCAACAGCTTCTTTCTCCAGGCTGTTAGGGCCCTGAACTCGCTACCCCCTTCTGCGTAGCGTGCGGCACTGTTGCGCTATTTTCGGGAATGTCTGCTGTACGCGCACTTGCTCCTTTTTTTTTTTTTTTCTGCTCCTCCTATTTATTTATTTATTCATTATTTATTCAGCACGCTTTTGTTATACTTGTTTACTTGTTTGTCTGTTGTGAGCCATGTCTTGTCACCGTGGGATAGGGGGGAACGAAATTTCGGTTTCTTTGTGTGTCTTTGGCATGTGGAGAAATTGACAATAAAGCTGACTTTGACTTTGACTTTGACTTTGACTTTTGTTTGTAGGTGACCAAATACTTATTTTACAGAGGAATTTACCAATTAATTTATAAAAAATCCTACAATGCGATTTCCTGGATTCTTTCCCCCATTCTGGCTTTAATACTTGAAGTGCACCTATGATGAAAATTACAGGCATCTCTCATCTTGTGAGTGGGAGAACTTCCACAATTGGTGGCTGGCTAAACACCACCCCCGTAAGTGCCAATGTTGGGCCCTCACGTTAACAAAAACAGTGATGGATGTTAGTGCTATTTCCTTTCATGAAAACAGGTGGAACACACGTGCCTTTGTTTTGTGCAGAAATTCACTGTTGCACTTTTCCAACCCACTATACATTAGTGGCATCTTCAATACAGGAAACTCAGTTTCTGTAGCACTTACAGACGTCACAAAAGTATAATCAACGTCTGATTGAGGTTTTTTTTCCCAGGCAAAGATTTAATTGGTGTCCAGAACCTACTGAAGAAACACCAGGCTCTCCAGGCCGAGATCACTGGTCATGAGCCTCGTATAAAAGCGGTTACCTTGAAAGGAGAGGCCATGGTGGAAGAAGGTACTCATGTTCAGGTTTTGTTAAGTATTGTAGATTGTGTGATTTAAAGTCCTCTTCATCTATATTCATGTTGGTACTTAGGACACTTTGCAGGTGAAGAAGTGAAAGTTAAACTCTCTGAGCTGCATGGACGCTGGGACATTCTGAAGGGTAAAGCCTCTCAGAGAAGACAGGATCTTGAGGACTCTCTACAGGCCCAACAATACTTTGCTGATGCCAATGAAGCAGAGTCTTGGATGTGGGAGAAAGAACCCATTGTGGGAAGTACAGACTATGGCAAAGATGAAGACTCCGCTGAGGTTTGTAAATGCAGTTGGGTGGGGGTAGGATCGTCGTAATTATGTTATTCACTTTGGTGGTTCTTTATATATTCTTAATTTTTAAACTGTCTTTACAGGCTCTTTTAAAAAAACACGAGGCCCTGATGTCTGACTTGAGTGCTTACGGAAGTAGCATCAAAGCACTAAATGAACAGGCAACATCTTGCAGGGTAAAAATACAGTAACGCCTAGTCTGCACAAGTGCAGTGATGTATGCGTGTCCTGAAGTAGTGTTGGTTAGGAAGTATCATTATGGATGACTTTGATATTTTGTTTTATATTCAGTCCAAATGTGTTTTGTGACATTTGAATGAGTAGCAGCAAGTGGCACCGACTGATGATGAGACTGGGAAGGAACTTGTCCTGGCCCTATATGATTACCAGGAGAAGAGCCCACGTGAAGTAACCATGAAGAAAGGTGATATTCTCACCCTTCTAAACAGCACCAATAAGGTAAATATAAGATATATTAACTAGAATGACAGAATAACAATTGGCTAAAAACTAATGCTGCAGCAGCTATAAAGCCCTGGTCATGTTGTGGTACTGGTACATTCCGGTACTGTCACATTGAAATTGGAGTTTTTTTTTTTTTTAAATAACCACAATAAATCTCTAAGATGGGAGTTTTTTTTTTTTTTTGTCAGGCCCGATATGTGTGCAAAGTGGGGCTAAACAATTTTAGGAAAAGATTGAATTGCAATTGTAATGACAGATTTGGGGATTTTGTTTGAATTCTCAATTTTCTTTCTCATCACGTTTCAGTGCAATATTCAGTATGTAGAGTAACATTACATTCGACCTCATAAACATTACTCTAATGAACCACAGTCACTATAGATGTTGTGTGTGGGAGGCAGTCATTTTAAATGTTTTTTAAAATGGTCCAAAACCTATTGTGGCTTACTGAAATAGTGTAATAGTGTGTGTATTTAAAAATACAATAGCAGAAACTGTCCAAAAACTGACAAGCTCAATGATGCAAGAATTATGAAGTCCCTTTAAAATAAGGGGGTTGGTCCTATATTAAAATGCAATTCACGTATAATGATGTTTTTGATTGAAATAGGTTTTGATTTCAGTAAATATTACCCATTTATGCTTCTAGTTCAACAAAAGACTTTTTTTTTTTTTTTTTCATGATAATCAAATGTTTCGAAACTGTGCGTCAGTTTTTATGTACCGTGCTTTCCGCACCGTAAGGCACACTTGAAAGCCTTTAATTTTCTCAAAAACCGAAAGTGTGCCTTTTAATAAGGTGCGCCTTTTGTGTGGACAAGGCACAATTAGAGGTTTCCGGAAAACCGGGATCATTACAGAAGAGCAAAAATGAGACAATGACGAGAGGAAACTTGGCATTTTTAATGATGAACTTGCCCAACTGTTTAATTCGGATGCAGAATATGAGGACCTGGATGTATTTGCGTATAGCGTGAGGAGGACACTTGCTGCTATCAACACCCGTAAGGCAGCAGGCCCAGACAACATCCCAGGTCGAGCGCTGAAGGACTGCGCTGAGGAGCTTAAGGGTGACTTCACAGACATCTTTAACACTTTCCTGCAGCAAGCCATCGTCCCATCATGTTTCAAGGCTGCCAGCATCATACCTGTGCCGAAGAAAACTGCCCCATCCTGCTTCAATGACTACTGTCCCGTGGCACTGACACCCATCATCATGAAGTGCTTTGAGCGCCTTGTCATGACACACATCAGATCCATTCTCCCCTCCACCCTTGACCCCTTCCAGTTTGTATACCGAGCCAAACGGTCCTCTGATGATGCAATCTGCTCTGCCCTCCACTCAGCCCTCACCCACCTGGAAAAAAGGGACTCGAATGTGAGATTGCTGTTTGTGGACTTCAGTTCTGCTTTCAACACCATTGTACCACAACGACTCATCTGCAAACTCGACAAACTGGGACTCAGTACCTACCTCTGCAACTGACTACTGGACTTACTCTGTCAGAGGCCTCATTTAGTACGTGTTGGCGACAATATCTCAAGCAGCACGCTGAGCACGGGGGCCCCCAAGGCTGCGTGCTCAGTCCGCTGCTCTTCACCCTGCTGACGCATGACTGCACTGCAACCTACAGCAACAACCGCATAGTGAAATTTGCTGACAACACGACTGGTGGGTCTCATCACCAAGGGTGACGAGACTCAATACAGGTTGGAGGTCGACCTTCTGACCACGTGGTGCAGGGACAACAACCTCCTGCTGAACGTCAGCAAGACCGAGGAGATTGTTGTTGACTTCCGGAAGGGTCACAACCAACACCTGCCACTGACCATTGACGGTGCTGTGGTGGAGAGAGTGAGCAGCACCAGATTCCTTGGGGTGCACATCAGTGAAGACCTCTCCCGGACCACCAACACTGCATCACTGGTGAAGAAAGCTCAGCGCCGCCTGTACTTCCTGCGGAAACTCAGGCGAGCAAGTGCTCCACCAGCCATCATGACCACATTCTACCGAGGCACCATTTAGAGCGTCCTCTCCAGCTGTGTCGCTGTGTGGGGTGGAAGCTGCACTGAATACAACAGGAAGGCCCTGCAGCGCATAGTGAACACAGCTGGAAGGATTATTGGTGCTTCACTCCCCTCCCTGAAGGACATTTACACCTCCCATCTCACCCGCAAGGCGACCACGATTGTGAGTGATGTCAGTCACCCCGCTCGCACTTTGTTTGATCTTCTGCCCTCTAGGAAGAGGTACAGGAGCCTGCGCTCCCGCACCGCCAGACTCACTAACAGCTTCATTCTCCAGGCTGTTAGGATCCTGAACTCTCTTCCTCCTTCTGCGGAGCGTCCTGTACTTAATTTTTATAGTCTTTGGTATGACCCGGCCGGGGTTTGAACCCACAACCTTCCAGTCTCAGGGCAGACATTCTACCACTAGACCACTGTGCTATTATACTGACTGTCTGCTGTATGCACAATTGGACCATTTCCACCAAGTTGCTCTTATTTATTCATTGCTCTTATTTATTCATTGTATGTGCCTTCTTGTATGTTTAAGATCAGGGGATGCCTGTGAATATTTGTCATTTTTTACACGTCCTGAGTGTTGTTAGTCACCTAAATGTTGAACAGAGGCTGTGATGTACCGAAGTCAAATTCCTTGTTTGGCACGCCCAAACATGGCGAATAAAAATTCTTGAATCTTCTTATTTTTACTTTATGTATTGTTTACTTGAATGTGCAATATGTCTTGTCACCGTGGGATAGTAGGAAACGCAATTTCGATCTCTTTGTATGTCTTGACACGTGAAGAAATTGACAATAAAGCAGACTTTGACTTTGTATGACAGGGGTGTCCAAACTTTTTGCAAGGAGGGCCAGATTTGATAAAGTGAAGGGGCCCGGGCGGCAATAGTTTTTTCGGACATTTTTTAACTGCAAGAATTTCATGCAAATACACACTGTTATGAAACAAATTTCATTGTCACAATTGTCTTTATTTGTCAAATGACAAACTATCCAAATATAAGCCACTCAGGCAGATGTGAGCAACTCTAAAAACACAAATTCTACCTTTCATTCATATCTGAAGAGTCAGATAAGATTGAACAAACTGTATGAAATACCTTAAATTTACATGAGTTTAAAATTATTTTGCCTCATGAACATTTTAAACAAGAGTTCTAAGTAATGCAAAGTTGTCTATTAAAACTTAAAACAAGTGAATTTTGCTCTTGTCATTTACAATATCTTTCAGAAAGTAATATTTTGTGTCACGTCTACAGGTTCATAACATTAACAGTATTAACATGACCACTTCATAATTAATATTAAGTAATATTTACTTTTGACAACCGTCTCTTTACAAATTAGACAAACACAATTTCCTTGATTTTCAGTGAAGTATTGTAATTCACATCTCTTTCGAAAGCGACGGCCCTCAATGTCAACTTTCCTCATTTTCTTTGCAGCCACCATGGCAGAAATGAGCGGAAAGGGGTTCGCAGCACAGATACAGACTGATATTATTAAAGTGGTGCTGCCACCTTTTGGTAAAAGGAGGAATTTTAGTTTCAAGTTTCATGATTTTTTTATTCAGTTTAACAGTGCAGGCGGGCCATAAATAATACATTATAATATACATAGACCGAAGCTGCGGGCCGTATAAAATCTGACCGGGGGCCGGATTTGGCCCGCAGGCTGGACTTTGGACACACCTGGCGTATGACTATCGATTAACAATGATGTGAGTACAGTACATGGTTAAATAGTAAAATAAAGTAAAACTGAACTCGTACAACTGAACTCAATTTGTCTTGTTTTTTTACTGTAAGTCATGACATGCATGCGCCCTATAATGCGGTGCACCCTATGTGTAAATTAAATACAGAATAGCCCCCGAAATTGAGTCTGCACCTTAACCCAAAGGGCCTCATGGTGCAGAAAATATGGTAGGAAAAAAACAGATGTAATTGGGAGGTCTGTTCAGTAACCTTGAACTTATACCATCATTGTTGATGACTTGAAAATTATGATTACATTTGTATTGATTATTTAGGCAAATCAGAGTAAAATATATATACCATTATCATTTGAAATACGATGTAAACCAGGGGTCACCAACCTTTCTCAAACCGAGAGCTACTTCCTGGGTACTGATTAAGGCAAAGGGCTACCAGTTTGACACACGCTTCTGAAATAGCCAATTTGCTCAATTTGGCTTTAACTATGTGTTATTATTGTCATTTCCAGTTCACATGTAAGTGTGATTTTAACAAGAATAGCAAAACTACAGTCAAACCTTGGTTTTTGACCACAATCTGTTCCAGAAGGCGGTTCGAGAAGCGAATCGGTCGAATTCCATTCTATTTTTCCCATTACAAATAATGGAAAATCTTTTAATCCGTTTCAAGACACACACAAAAAAATAAAAACGCCTTTTTTAAGCATTTTTTCATTTGCGCATATTTGTCCGATCAAGCAACTGCAGCGCACCACCGAACGCGCAACTGCACCGCACTGGTCGCATTATTGTGACAGAACCGTCGCTGAAATTTAGAAAACATTTCTAAAGTTCTGATGTACTTTCCAAAATTTAAGTGGACCTCAGTGCGCAGGGAGCTTAATTTGGTCCGATTGCGCAACTGCAGCGCGCCGGGCGCTCACTGTCGCATTGCTTTAAGAGCGTCTTTGTGTTTTAGGATGGCTTTACATCCTTTACTGCTCCCACTTGCTTTCTTTGGAGGCATGATTAGGGGTTAATACACTCCTCAAATTAACGAAAATACAATAACAACGGAGTCAGTCGGCATCCGGGCCGCGCCGTCGGGTTTTCTCGGGTCCTCCCGGCTCATCTCGCGAGGTTCGACCTCCGAATTTTGTTCGACAACCGAAGCAAAAAAATCTTGAATTTTTTTGTTCAAATTCCGATTTGTTCGAGAACCAGGGCGTTCGAAAACCGAGGTTTGACTGTAAAATAAATAGATGCAGCTCACTGACAAGTGCCGCTATTTGAGCTAATTTTAGAACAGTCCTGCGGGCGACTCATGCGGTCCTCACGGGCGACCTGGTGCCCGCGGGCACCGTGTTGGTGACCCCTGATGTAAACCCTTGCGACTCAAGCTTGTCAGTGTTTAATAAATACATGCATTTATTTTTTGTCCCATAGGACTGGTGGAAAGTAGAGGTGAATGACCGCCAGGGATTTGTTCCAGCTGCCTATGTGAAGAAGCTGGATCCCAATCAGTCCTCTTCTCGAGAAAACCTGGATGAACATGGAAGCATTGGACTTCGCCAAGAACAAATTGAGAATCAGTAAGACCAAATATAGTAACATATAGATGCCTTTTCCGTTTTAGTACTTTGTCACACCTGATGTCCTTTTCTGTCTCTAACAACATAATCTTTGTACTGGTATTGCTCAGACTAATCACCAAAGAAGCCTGCAGCGTGTCTATGCGCATGAAACAGGTTGAAGAGCTGTGAGTAGGAACGAATTGAATGGTCACACCCTCTGTGTTCAGTGTTACATTTTTATCATACCTGTTAGAGATGGGCATTCAACCATTTTTTTTTTAGCAGTGATCTTAAATTAATGACCAGCACAACAACTGGTTAAATTGTTAGTTGTGTTGCTCAATGGACCACCGTGACTTGAATCAGCGAGGTGTTGTTGAGCCCAAATGGGTGTAAATTTGCATTCGGGGCGGGCAGGGGAACTGGCCTCGTACATATTTCCCGGAATATGAGTAAAAATTTTACTAAATTGTAATTGCAAAACACTTGTATAGCAGTTCATTTACACCGTTTGTTGCCCAAAACCTTTTTAAAAAGCCAGACATTTAATGATTTGAAAATTTATTATTTTAAAAATGTATTAATATAATCAGTAGACAAATTACTGCTGTTAATCTCACATTGCATGCTGATCAACTGTAGAATCTGGGTTGGGTATTATTGCACAGGTTGGTGTTGCAAAATAGAGATAAATGAGGAACAAAGAGGAAGGCAAAGAACAAGAACATGCAACAATGCAACAACTTGTTTGTATTGTCCTCGCTACATTAGAAGGAAGCAGGATTTCCTGAGCCTGCAAAATTATAAATCGTTATCTGATATGCCACGCCCAATCCAACGAGGGAATGTATTGACTCAATTGTGCACACCACTTTGTGTGTGTGCGCGCGCACCGGTGACGTGCGATGAGGTTCATGACTAGGGAGGCACTGACGTCACCCCCCCGGGTAAAATTTGTCCGACACCTAACCGTGTCACAAAAAAGGTTGGGGAACCCTGCTCTAGAGTGGCTTCTTCAATATTTAATTTGAACTATTTTATTTAAAATCTCATATCAGCACCCTTCACACATAAAAACACTCAATAAAGCACATGGAATCAAAAACTTGTTTCCGATCGTGTGTACCACTCTGTTTGAAAAGACATGCTCCGAAGTCCCCTTGCCCGAATCAAACCTTTTAACTCCGCTCTTCCTTTACTGATGACTCCTCCGAGCGAATCGTCTTCGGTTTTAAAATAACTATAAAAATTCAGCGATTTTGGTTCAAAATGATACAAAACTACTGAAATTTAAAGGAGAATGACTTTATAGTAAAAACAATTGAATTAGTTTTTCCCTTTTTCATGATGGCAGAGAGGCGTGGCCTCCCTTGCCTCATCTGACCGCACGTCCCTGGTGTGCGTGTGTGCGTGCGTGCGTGTGTGTGTGTGTGTGTGTGTGTGTGTGTGTGTGTGTGTGTGTGTGTGTGTGTGTGTGTGTGTGTGTGTGTGTGTGTGTGTGTGTGTGTGTGTGTGTGTGTGTGTGTGTGTGTGTGTGTGTGTGTGTGTGTGTGTGTGTGTGCGTGCATGCACGCGTGCGTGTCCCAGGGCTACCTGCTGTACATATATTACTAATTTGATGAATGTCCCAGCCCTACCTGAGTATCTTAGCTTAGATACGCTTGAATTGTATTGCAGTAAACAGCAAATTGTAAATTGGATTTACAGTAAACTAAGTGAATTGCCCATCTCTAAGACTTAAACAGCCCATTCTGTAATCATTATTTGGTTGTTGTTGGTCTTGTGCCGTACATTTTATTTCCCTCAGTTTGGTTACTAAGCAAAGTACAGTGGTGCCTTGGTTTTCGAACGTCCCGGTTCTCGAACAAATCGGTATTCGAACAAAAAATTTGAGATTTTTTTTTGCTTCGGATGTCGGACGAAATTCGGTTGTCGAACCTCGCGAGATGAACCGAGAGGACCCGCATGCCAACTGACTCCGTTCGTTATTACGTTCCCATTACTCTGAGGATTGCATCAACTCTAATCATGCCTCCAAAGGAAGCAAGTGGGAGCAGTAAAGCCATCCTAAAACACAAAGACGCTCCAAAAGCAATGCGACACTGAGCGCCCGGCGCGCTGCGGTTGCGCGATCGGACCAAATTAAGCTCCCTGCGCACTGAGGTCCACTTAAATTTTGGAAAGTCCATTAGGACTTTAAAAATATTTTCTAAATTTTAGCGACCGCTCTGTCACAATATGCGACCAGCACGGTGCAGTTGCGTGGTCAGCGGCGGGCTACGGTTGCGCGTTCGGCGGTGCGCTGCAGTTGCGCGATCGGACAAAATTAAGCTCCTTGCGCACTGATGTCCACTTAAATTTTGGAAAGTACATCAGGACTTTAAAAATATTTTCTAAATTTCAGCGACGGCTCTGTCACAATAATGCGACCAGTGCGGTGCAGTTGCGCAGTCAACGACGCCGGTTGGACGTTCGGCGGTGCGCTGCAGTTGCGCGATCGAACAAAAATGCACAAATGAAATTTTTTTTTCCCATTATTTGTAATGAGAAAACATGACTCGGAATTCGAACGATTCACTTGTCGGACAGCCTTCTGGAACGGATCGTGGTCGAAAACCGAGGCTCCACTGTATACATTACTGCAGACTTCTTTCTGCAAATGGTTTTGAATCTTATTTAGACATCCAGAAATATTTGAATTTTCCTTTCTGCCCGTCCTCTACATCAACCTGGTAAAGATTAGGGCTACACTTTGGAATATTTTTAGAATAGGTTATTCTGGTCAAAGTTAGTGCTGACACTTTGGAACATTTTCAGAATAGATTATTCTGTCGATTGTTTTATCAATTAAAACTCAGTTTTTAGTCTGAGATTGTAAAATCTGTACGTGTAACCAGTATAACTCGACAAAAACTGATGACATAGTCTAGTTTTAGAAGAATTTTAATTTTTTGACTCTTCAATTCTATTTCAGCCAAATCTTGTACCGTAAATTCTGGACTATAAACCGCACCAGCTAGAATCAGGGGAAAGCCCCGTTTTGGTCATCTATAAAACGCACTGGACTATAAGCCGCAGGTGTTTTAATGTTTTTCCATATATAAGAGAATATTCACAAATCATACAATATTAACAAAATCGTGAAAAAATCCATAGATAAGACGCAGGGTTCGAAGCTTGTTTAAAAAGTAGCGGCCTATAGTCCAGAAAATACAGTAGTCGTAGCAATGCATCATTACAGACATGGAAGGCGTTTCAGACATGGAAAATGCTCTTATTGTTCTAATGATCTACAACATATTTTACCAGCCATGTTATAAATCCTCACACAACCATTTAAATAGCCTCCAAAATGACGAAGCCTCTACCATAACAGATAATCTTGAATGTACCAATGAAAACATGTTCGTTTTATTTGCCACTTAGTAGCAGTAACACTACACGTATTTCAGAAGTGATTATAATCACTTTTTGCAAACTCATCATCAGAAATAACAGTTGAGAAAGCAGATCTCCAAAAAGCTTGTTAAAAAAAACAAAGCATTTGTTGACATCAGCGTGAAATCCGCTCTTTGCAAGGACAAAAAGGGTCCATTAATGTGCCCTATTGTCTTTTGTCCACTCAAACAACTGTTGGTTTGAATGAGAACAATGCATCGCCACACATGGCCGACGCATTTTGCAGAATAACCGAATAATAGCAGTTAAGTAAATAACTCAATAGCAGAATAAACAATGCAGTATAATGGTGGACAGACGTTACTGATTCCAACATGGTGCTGTGCATTAAACGGTATCGAGGCGGATTATTTTGGGAAATACAAGGCTAAACACAAAACTGGGTGCACCAGATTGACCAAACTTTACATCATTGCTCCCTTTCCCCAACAAAGTTCTCAAAGTGAGACCTCCAGAGGTACACTTCAAAGTGCATTACAAATTAATGTATTATTACCAATGTAATAATATTGCTGTACCGACCAACTATCAAAAAGTACAATTAAATATATTTTCATGCGTGAATGTGATTATGAATGACAAACGCATTTATCAGTTTCAAGAAACAAATTTTTTATCCTCTCAATTTACAATTCTCTCTCGGTCGTCCTCAGACGAGCTTCCATAGTAGAAGCTATACATTGCGCATTATTAATGACTGTGGGGCGCAGCTCCTCACAGCATCCCCAATCCAACCCTTAATGCTGAGTGTTAAGCAGGGAGGCATCGGGTTCCATTTTATAGTCTTTTCGTATGACTCGGCCGGGGATCGAACCTACAACCTCCCAGTCTCAGGGCGGGCACTCATACCACAAGGCTACTGAGTTGGTGACAATTGATTGATTGATTGATTGATTGATTGATTGATTGATTGATTGATTGATTGATTGATTGATTGATTGATTGATAGTTATTCATCTTTATGCTTACCCAGCATGTAATTTTCAAGTGAAATATTTTATAGTAATTTTAAAATGTTAAAAACAATTTTTACAGAAATGCTTTTAATCCTGTATTTCCTGCAGATATGGAACACTATTAGATCTTGGGGAGAAACGCAAGAACATGTTGGAGAAAAGCTGCAAGAAGTTTATGCTGTTTCGGGAAGCAAATGAACTTCAGCAGTGGATCAATGAGAAGGAGAGTGCACTTACAAATGAAGAGGTGGGCTCAGACCTGGAGCAGGTGGAGGTCCTACAGAAGAAGTTTGATGATTTCCAGAAGGTATTGTTACTTTACTGTTCATAACAGATCAACACAGAAAATAAATTAAAATACTCAGGGATGAGAATCTTCCACTGATCACGGATTTCCGTGTTTTTTTCCGTTGAGTATCATTTTCGTGAATCGTGTAGATCCGTTGAATATTTTTTTATATGGGGGGGGAGCGGCTGGCAGCAGTATTGCGACAACAGCCGCCTTATTTTCGGCAGCATTTTGGCGCTACTTTCGTCAAATCATTTGCCTACTCATTTGCCTAATTAGCAAACGTTTTAGCCAGCATGGCGAAAGTTTTAGAGAAAAAAGACGAGGATCGTGCCAGGGAAATAGACAAGTCGAAGGGGATCAGGAATTGCTTCAGATGGGCATAGCTCGAGAGCAGCATCTTCTTACAACTCATAACACAAAGACGCTCTTAAAGCAATGCAACAATGAGCGCCTGTGGTTGCGCGACCGGACTAAATTAACCTCCCTGCGCACTGAGGTCCACTTAAATTTTGGAAAGTACATCAGGAGTTTAAAAATATTTTCTAAATTTCAGCGACGGCTCTGTCACAATAATGCGATCAACGCGGTGCAGTTGCACGGTCGGCGACGCGCTACATTTGCGCGTTCGGCGGTACGCTGCAGTTGCGTGATCAGACAAATTTAAGCTCCCTGCGCACTTAGGTCCACTTGAATTTTGGAAAGTACATCAGGAGTGTAAAAATATTTTTTAAATTTCAGCGACGGCTCTGTCACAATAATGCAACCAGCGCGGTGTAGTTGCGCGGTCGGTGACGCGCTACGGTTGCGCGTTCGACGGTGCGCTGCAGTTGCGAGATCGGACAAAAATGCGCAAATGAAAAAATGCTTAAAGTCTTGGAACGGATTAAAAATGTTCCATTATTTGTAATGGAAAAATAGATTCGGAATTCGACCGATTCGCTTCTCGAACCGCCTTCTGGAACGGATTGTGGTCGAAAACCGAGGCTTGACTGTATTATATTTACCTTGGTAGCCCACCAAGCAGGAATATTTTTTTAACGAAACTGTTGAAATTAATGGTTTTGGGGTTGCCATACTGCCAAAATCCAGGAGTTTCCAGGGAGCTTTTCCCCCTGAGCCTCCTCCGGGGCGTTGCCCCTGGCCCCTTGCGGCCCCCATTGCTTGTGGGCCCTGTGGCCCCTGCATCCCCCAATGGGGGCCTGTGGCCCCCGGCCCACTGTGGCCCCCATTGGGGGGGCCTGCGGCCCCTGGCCCCCTGGGGCAAGTGGGGGGGGGCACAGGCCTTCGCCCCCCAGTGGGGCATGCGGCCCCCAGACCCCGGCTACTTTTCAGTGTTTTTTTTTCATTTGCCATTCTCATCCCTGAATACTAAAGTACAGTGGAGCCTCGGTTTTCGACCACAATTCGTTCCAGAAGGCTGTTCGAGAAGTGAATCGTTCAAATTCCGAATCATGTTTTCCCATTACAAATAATGGAAAATTTTTAATCCGTTCTAAGACTTTAAGCATTTTTTCATTTGCGCATTTTTGTCCAATCGCGCAACTGCAGCGCACCGCCGAACGCGCAACCGTCGCGCATCGCCGACCGCGGAACTACACCGCGCTGGTCGCTGAAATTTTGAAAATATTTTTAATGTTCTTATGTACCTTCCAAAATTTAAGTGGAACTCAGTGCGCAGGGAGCTCAATTTGGTCCGATCGCGCAACCGCAGCACGTCGGGCGCTCTGTCGCATTGCTTTAAGAGCGTCTTTGTGTTTTAGGGTGGGTTTACTGCTCCCACTTGCTTCCTTTGGAGGCATGATTAGAGTTGATGCAATTCTCAGAGTAACGAGAATGTAATAACGAACGGAGTCAGTTGGCATGCGGGTCCTCTCGGCTCTTCTCGGGAGGTTCGACAACCGAAATTTCTTCTGACATCCGAAGCAAAAAAAAATCTCTAAATTTTTGTTCGAATACCGATTTGTTCGAGAACCGGGACGTTCGAAAACCGAGGCTCCACTGTCCTTAATAAAAATTGTTTTACTAAGCAAGTTTACATTTTTTAAGTTTAACGTTAAACCGTAAACAATTTTGAGGAAGGAGCTTTTGATTTGATTGCAGATTACTGATTTCGGTATACCAGTTTAGCGCATGTTGTCTAGCAGTATGTTAGTCCTCCAGGAATCTGCAGAGAAAACGTGTTGATTCTGCGGAGAACATTCCTGATTCTGTGCAGGGTAAATTTTTATTCCGTGGCTTGAAAGTTGATTTTTCGTGGGCATTGAAAAAAAAAAAAAAGACCTAAAATGACCCATCATAAAGGAGATCCATATCTTTTACAAGTCAGGCGTTTTTGTTTTGTGTCTTTCCAGGACCTTAAGGCCAATGAGTCACGTCTGAGGGACATCAATAGAGTGGCCTCTGAGCTAGAATCTGAAGGCCTAATGACTGAGGAAATACCTGTGGTTCAAGTTCAGGTAAATTGCAGCTCAATTCAGCTGGATCAACTTTGCTCCTTGGTGTCTTTTAATAATTAGAGCATGTTTTTCATTTGCAGCAACAAGAAACATTTGGTGCAATGTCTGGCAAGGTTGTAAGCAAATTAACAATTGAATTCTATATTTTGCTTGATATTTAAGAACCAATGACTGCATCAGTAAAACGTTTTTATAATACACCCATGTCTTATGCTTTAATATAGGATGAAGCTGATTCAAAAACTGCATCTCCATGGAAGGTAAATATCCACAGTGGAGGCAGCACTTAACTAATTAATTAGACATTTTTCAAAGCAGAGTGCTTCATTGTCAGCCAACCAAAAACACTGGGGTCTGATGAAAAGGTGGAGAATACACCTTAAAAAAAAAATAAAAAAAATCTTGTCAAGCAGAGCATTGATTTTGACATTGCTTTTTGTGACTCCTCAAACAAAGACAAAGGCTTTCTACAAATAACATTTCTCACTGATCACAGTTGTACTGGCTTGGTCTCGACCAGTGTTGAGCAAAAATTCAGAATCCGTCCTGTCTGAGACGAGACCAAAAAAAATGGCTTAATTTTATTTTTCCCTGTTTTAAGACAATGTGGTAACGATTTTTATTTGCCTTACTAGTTGCTACAAGCGCTTCCACCTTCCACACAGTTTCTCAGCTGAGACGTGTCTTTGTTAGTTATAGTTAAAAGTTTACCGCTGCAAAAGGGAACGTCACATCATGTATTGGGAGAACTCAAGCATCATTGATCAGAAGACCATACAAACAAAAAATGGATCAAAGAGGCAATATGAATCAGAAAACAGAGCATTGACACACTCAACAGGAACGAAATAACTTTTACACTATCACACACTTTTTGCAATAACCACCAGGCGACAGAGGATGTCACATGATCTGCTACATCCATAAACATAAGATAATAAAAAGGACACGTCTCAGCTCTCAGCCGAGAGCCGTGGCCAAGCACAATGAAACTAGTAAGGTAAATAAAAAACGTTACCACATTGTCCTAAAAAAGGGCGGAAAAACCCTAGCTACCAAATCCTGGAAGGAGTAGCTTGAAATGGTTTGTGGTTATGTGAATTGGCACCACTGTTATGTAACAGTAGCAGGGAATGCAGAAATAAGATTTACTTGATTGTCTAATTTCATACTAGATGTATGGGCAGACTCAGAGTTTATACAAGCCTATTGCATTTTCTTAAATGTTCTGTTTTAATCACAACCCAATTTTACAATGACCCAAGATTCACTGTTGTTGGACACTTGCTTTAATATCCAAGATTTCAATATACCATGGTCCTTAGTGAATGTCATCAGCATGATAGTGCCAAAAAGTTGTCACTTGAAAATGTATCAAAACTATAGAAGAAAACTGACAAGAAAGCTATGTAGTTTACACAAAATATCTGAGCCCAGTTTATAAAAAATAATTTGAGTAAATGTGGTATGGTTTCCCTAACAATGTCCTCTAATTGCCTCTTTTCTGTTTCTGCAATGCATTGTTTCTTCCATAGAACATACGCTTGGCTGTTCAAACAACGGCTAACTTTAATACAATCAAGGTAAGAATTTCTTCCTTGATAACATTACGCCTTCCCACCATGTTGTATAAATCCTCAGGCCTTATTCAACTTCATACCGTATTTTTCGGGCTATAAGTCGCGGTTTTTTTTTTCATAGTTTGGTGGGGGGGGGCGACTTATACTCAGGAGCGACTTATATGTGAAATTATTGAAAAATTTTCAAAATTCAAAAAATCGCGATTTAGTGAAACTGCGAGAAACGAACCGCGATGTAGCAAGGGATTACTGTAATTTGAACTGCAACTGACGTAAGCGGCGCGGCGCACACGCGGTGTTGTTTACATAAAGGACAAAGGATCTGATCACGGGATTTAATGTTTGATAAAATTGTTGTTTATAATTATATGGGCCTTTGGAATAATTTCAACTGCAACTGACGACAAGTCCAACGTCAGCGGCGCAGCGCACATGCGGCGCTGTTTACATAAAGGACGAAGATTTTGATTGATGGATTTAATGATTTGGAGTGACACAGATGGTTTGATAATATTGTTGTTTATATAATAGGAATTTGATATATACTTTATATCGTTATATTGGCCTGTGGAATAATTTGAACTGCAACTGACGAGTGCGACGCAGCGTTGATTCCATAAAGGACGATCGATGGATTTAATGATTTGCATTGACACAGATGGTTTGATAATGTTGTTTATATAATAGTTATTTGATATATCATTTATATATCGTTATATGGGCCTGTGGAATAATTTGAAATGCAACTGACGACGAGTCCGGCGGCGCGGCGCACGCTGCATTGTTTACATAAGGGATGATCGATGGATTTAGTGATTTGGGGTGACACAGATGGTTTAATAAAGGTGTTATTTATGTTATAATTATTTGGATAACTGTTAATGTTATGTCAGGCCCGTTCTCAGCTCTTCGTTTGTGTTTGTCACGTCAGCATACCGTATCGCGTAGCCTGTCGTTCATATCTGTTATTGGTGTTGGATTTTGTCGAATTAATTTCCCCCAAAATGCAATTTATACTCCGGTGCGACTTATATGACTTTTAGTCCGAAAAATACGGTAATTATTTCAAGTTTTAGCCACAACACGTCTGGAATTTTATTATTATATTATTATATTAGAATGGCTTAATATTATTTTCAACCCTTGAAGAACTTGAAAAAAAAAAAATGAAATGTGTGTGTCTATATACCGTATTTTCCGCACCATAAAGCACTTTGGGTTAAAAGGCGCCAACTCAATTGCCGGTTCTATTTTGTATTTAATCCACACATAGTGCGCACAGCAATATAGGGCGCATGCATGCCATGACTTACGGTAATAAAAAAAAAAAAAAAAAACGTCACGGGAGCAAGACAGTGAGTGCGGATGTACTTTATTCTACTGTTTAACCATGTACTCTACTGTACTCGCATTATTATGAATCGATATTCTTACGCAGATCCGTCAGTCCTCATCTTCTGTGTCCAAATTAAACATTTGGGCTTGTTCACCATTAAACATGCCAAGTTCCCTTTCATCATTGTCTTGTCGTTGTCACGTTGCTCTTCTGCAATGATCCTGGCTTTCCAGAAAACTCTAATTGTGCCTAGTAAGCATCTCTTTTTGTCTATGCCATTTTAGAGGGTCCTAATGCTGTTTCCTTTGCACAAACGATAGTATTTATTTATCAATGGTGGTGGAGGTACATACTCCACATCAGTGGTCCCCAACCTTTTTTGCGCCACGGACCATTTACATGTCAAATATTTTCGCGGATCAGCCTTTATATAAATAAATAATACAATTATATAAATAAATAATATATTTATAATACATTTATAAATACGATGAAATAAAATGATACGAATGGCATGAAAACAAGTATCACATAAAAATAAAACTCACCATTACGTTGAATTAGTGGGAACACTGAGCTTGTTTCTCAGAAACGAGCGGTGTTACAGGTTAACTTGCTCCCATGTTATCTTGCTCCCCGTCTCCAGTTGCGCTCGTTAGGGTAAAGCGTTGTGCGCAATCTTGTGTTTCACGACTGCAGATTCATCACAAGCAATATGGAACTTGCCTGACTGCAAAATTGTTCAACCCTGATCTGTTTGCCAGCCGATCGCAGGGCACACAGAGACGAACAACCATTCGCATCCGCACTCACACCTAGGGACAATTTGTAGTGCTCAATCGGCCTACAAAATATGTTTTTTGGGATGTGGGAGGAAACCGGAGTGCCCGGAGAAAACCCACCCGGACACGGGGAGAACATGCAAACTCCACGCAGGCAGGGCCGGAGGTGGAATGGAACCCACACCCTCCTAACTGTGAGGCGGACGTGCTAACCAGTGTGTCACCAAGCCGACAGTAATCCCTCGTTTACCGCGGATAATTGGTTCCAAAAACCACTCGCGATAAGTGAAATCCGCGAAGTAGGGTCACCCGCTCATCAAACCATTTAAGTGCACATTTTATTAGAACATTAAGTAATTGTTTCAAACATAAAAATAATACATTAATAGTATAAATAACATGCAGAATAATTTGTATAAATATAGAAAATATAAATACACGTGTGTGCGTGTAACATGTTAACAAGAAGTACTGGGCAGGCTAACGAGTTAGCGGAAAGATGCTCATTTGCGATCGTGCTAACGCGAATACGGACCTCTAAAGGAATGTAAACCAACATTTGGAGCAATACTACATTGACCTAAAGCCGGGGTTGGCCCTACCCCCCCACCCCCCCACTGCCCCCCTCCCCCTAAGAAATATACCTGTCTGGAGCCACAAAAATCTAAAAGCTTTTTATAAGGCAACATAGACTGTCAATACATGAGCTGTATACCTACTATTAAAATAATTAAGTAGGCTAAAAATATAAAGCAACAAAGCGACGCAAAACATCGCCCCTGGATAGCTAGCGGACTTTGTTGTACAGCAGGAGATCGGCATATTCGCTGTCAACTTCATCTAGCAATTCACGGAACTGCCGGTGGTTTAATGCTTTTGCAATTATTTTGTTCACAATATGGATGACAAGGTTAATTACCTCCATACACTCCGGTGGGAATGTTTACGCACACAGCGTCTCTTGGTGCAATATGCAATGGAATGCAAGCAAATTTCGATCCAATGCTTTCTGTCGTAAAGTCACAAACTTTTGCGACCCTCTCATACTCGATGCGCCGTCTGTAGCGACTGAAATCAGGTGGCCAGCATGTATTTGTCATTTAAACACAGCAGCACAGCCTCGCAGATGTTTGGCCTTTTAATGGTATCAATTTCTTCTTGCGGCCCATTAGAGTTCACGTAGTACCTGCATAGCAGAGCTGTCTTTTCGATATTGGTCACGTCACACGACTCATCACAGGCAATTGAGAAAGCTGGAGCTGAATTGATGTCCTTGATTTGCTGATCGGTGATATTGTTTGCCATTCAAATTACCATTTCCTTCGCTGTTTTTGCAGAGAGAGGCATGTCTTTAATTTTCTGAATGATCTCGGTTTGGTTTTTGAAGTCTGAAAATAGGCACTCTGATATTTTAATGAATAAATCCTTCATGTACTCGCCATCGGTGAATGGTTTTCCCCGCTTTATCTCCCGGGCTGCAACAAAACTTGCAGCAGTAGTAGAGGTTGGAGATGCAATCCACTCCTTGAAACAGTTTTTTCGTTCCTCAAATTGCACCTTTCCTCTCAGTTCCAACTGGGTGATCGGCAGCAAATTTAGCATGCTTTAGCTGAAAATGTCGCTCCAAATTGCTCTTCTTGTGATTTGACAACTTCTCATTGCAAATCAAACATACAGGCAATCCTTCGGCATTGGCAATGAAAGCAAATGGCTCACTCCGGTCTTTCTTAAATCCTCTGTTCTCATCAGCAATCTTTCTCTTTTTGCCTTTTGAATCCATGGCCCGTCACTCACACACCTGTTTGTTTACAACTCGCCTGTGCTGTGTCGCTTGCTATGACGCAATTTTCCGCCATTCTGAAATTCGGTAGTTTTAATATATTTACAACTACATACATTTTCTACAGCATAAGAATGTTTGTGTCATGATTACCATCTAAATACCGTATTTAAAAAAACTAAGCAAAACAAAACAAAAAACATATTTTTCTATTTTCACGCATTTTTGCAAGAGCTCCAGGGAGCCACTAGGGGTGTGCTAAAGAGCCGCATGCGGCTCTGGAGCCGCGGGTTGCCGACCTCTGTCCTAAAGGTTAGGCATATGTGAGCGTTCATTTCTCTTGTTAGGAGACCCACTTACATCGTCAATGTCTGCTGTACCATTGTACCATGTATGTACACGAACGTGAAACAGGAAGTGGTATCGCCTGAAAACGGCCTTCAAAATAAAGCACTACTGAATAACATGGAGAATTCTTAACACATACTGTAAATATGTCTTTAGAACAGCATTTATTATGTTTTTTTATAACAAGGTACAAGTGTACATACTGTAAATATGTTTTTAGAAGTCTTTTATTATTATAACAATTTTTATATTAAAAGGTACAAGTGTACGCACTGCAAATTGTGTGGGCACTGCCTGCCTTCTGCTGGCGTGTGGGCAACTTTCGTGCCATAATTCCCCAAATTAGAATTTTGATTTTGAATTTAATTTTTTTTTTAATTTGGAAATGAAATCCGCGATGTAGTGAAACTGCAATAAACCAACCGCGATATATCTATATGTATATTCCTCTCTCCCTCTCTCCCTCCCTCTCTGACTCTATCTAGCTAGATAGCTATCTACTTATTTATGTTCATTGACTCATGCTGTGGTTTTGGAGCGTATATTTTTTATTTTGATCTTTATTATGCTGCTGTTAACTGTGATAACTTTATCTGGGATATGGAATTCTCATTGATTTTCATCCCTATTTTACTGCCCAGAGTGATTCACCCTTGTGCAAACATTTATCCCTCTACCTCTTCTTCTAATAGGTTAAATAGAAATACATATGTTCCATCTCAAGTGAGGATTATTCAGAAAAATAGCAGTTAAAAATCAATGGTTCTTAACCTTATTGGAGATACCGAACTCCACCGTTTTCATATGCGCATTCACCGAACCCCTCTTTAGTGAAAAAAATATTTTTTGCAAATTCAAGACATCAATGTTTATTACTGGTGCACTAAATGAGCCATGCATGAACATCAGCTTGTTCAAAGAATATAACCAACACAATGCATGAACTCAAAACAAATTACATACCTGCAAATCTGTGTGACTTCTGCTGTTGCCTTTGCAAGACCAGTTCAGATAAGCGTCATCAACAATTTACAGAATAAATCAGGTGTGTTCGGACCTTCGCAGTGGAGGCTCTGCTGAGACCGACTCACCGAACCCCTAGGGCAGTGGTTCTTAACCTTTTTGGAGGTACCGAACACCATCAGGTTCATATGTGCATTCACCGAACCCCTCTTTGGGGGTGGGGTGTGCTGCTGCCGGTGTGTTTGGCCATGGGGGGGGGGCAATGACATACCAGCTCTGCTGAAGCCAACTCACCGAACCCCTAGGGTTCGATCGAACCCAGGTTAAGAACCACTGCCCTAGGGTTCGATCGACCCCAGGTAAGAACCACTGCTCTTAATGTTACTGCTTAGTTCTTCAAGTCTAAAGGTTTTGAAGAAAATGTTATTCACTCCCACCTGATACGGCTAAATCCTGCATCTGATGCACCAATTTGCCAGGAAGGAAATCGTAAGTGGTTCATAATTTTATTCATTTGAAATTACAGGAATTGAATAACCACTGGAAATCACTACAGCAGTTGGCTGAAGAAAGGAGCAACGTTTTGGGTAGTGCCCATGAAGTGCAGCGATTCCACAGGTGTGAACTGTCGACCAATTATCGATTGTGTGATTTTGATCGAGATATTACATATGAATTTGTTGATTAAAGAGTATAATTTCCTATTTAGACACGATGATGAACATAGACTTTGACCTTTGCTATTTACTACCGGTATATTATTCTAACCAGTATAAAAGTGGATCTGGGAAAAAGTACTTAAAATTATTCTCTAAATAATTAGCATTTTATTTATCATCATTCTTTTCTATTTACCCATCAATCTCCATTTACCAGCTCAGTGGCCTTGTGGTATGAGTGTCCGCCCTGAGACTGGGAGGTCGTGGGTTCGATCCCCGGCCGAGTCGTACAAAAAGACTATAAAATGGAACCCAATGCCTCCCTGCTTGACACTCAGCATTAAGGGTTGGATTGAGGATGCTGTGAGGAGCTGCGCCGCACAGTCATTATTAGCAATGTATAGCTTCTACCATGGAAGCTCGTCTGAAGACGATCTAACTAATCAATCTCTCTGCATGACTTGTATGTTTGCCTCCTATGTGGGTAGGGTGCGAAATTGACTATTATTATTATTGAATTACTATTTTATTATGATTTTATTAGGCCTTCGCCTTCACACTTATGTTATTCTACACCATTAACTTTATTCTTCTATTCCTTGCACATTTTTTACATGCCACTACTTCTACATACTTCAATCGATTCACCCCATTCCAATTTCAACATATTCCAAATATTAATGCGATGGGCTCTTGCATTTTCTTCATTCCAAAAATGTTCCATTTTCACAAAATCTTCCCTATTCATTCTTAATGGCACATTCAACATTTCACATTTACATCGTTTGAAATTCACATCATTCATTCCGTAGCATTCCCCAAGTATTTATTCAGCTTCTTCGCCTTCACACGCAATTTCTCCAGAAATTGCAAATTCTAGTTTGTTTTTAATTTGCACCTTAGATACAATTGAGTCTACAAGTCTTTATTTAATCAACAGATCAATATCTTAGCGGTTACACTATTGATAGGATGCTTAGTAATGTCTTGTATTGGTTTTTCCACAGAGATGCTGATGAAACTAAAGAATGGATTGAGGAAAAAAACCAGGCTCTCAACACAGACAACTACGGTCACGATTTGGCGAGTGTTCAAGCTTTGCAGCGCAAGCATGAAGGCTTTGAGAGAGACCTGGCAGCCTTGGGTGACAAGGTTAGTTTGTCATTAAGAATATTTTAACCATTTTGTAAAGAAAATTCTCCATTCAGTAAGAAATTCATAGACTTTTTCCAAATCTGTCAAATATATATGTAAAATTGCCATCAGATTTATGACACATGACCGCACGGCATTTTTCCTCGCACGGAACAAAAGTGCATGTGAATATGTTCGTGAATCAGACTTAATTGTAAATGATTCCTCATGACTTTGATTCTGGTATTTTCCAAACGTGGCGCCTCACCACATCCAACAGTGATTGATTGTGGGTGATCCTCAAAGAATGCTCCTTTTTGGGTCGGTCCTAGAGTTGGAAGCGAGCTGTTTTGTACAATTGTTGACACTTATTGACTGTCGTGATGTGACGCAAGAAAGCAAAAACATCAATTTCCGTGTGCTCACCCCCATGGTTACGTCAAATGCATTAGTTTGGCACAAACTAGCACATTCAGTACCTGCGTGAATTTGCATTGATGTAACAGCACATGTAATCAGGTTGTAAAAATAGTTAAATTCATGTTCAATTTGACCCAACCATATAAGGGTATCTGTTTAATGCATCAATATTATTTGGGATTATTTAATCTATATATTGAACATGCAACAATCAATCGATTTACTGACCACTAATCGTTCATCAAATTAATCAGTAGTTATGTATTTTTGGGTTTCCTCCGGGCACTCTGGTTTCCTCCCACATCCCAAAAACATGCTCGATAGGCCGATTGAGCACTCCAAATTGCCCCTAGGTGTGAGTGCGAGTGCGGATGGTTGTTCGTCTCTGTGCCCTGCGATCGACTGGGAACCGGTTCAGGGTGTCCCCCGCCTACTGCCCAATGATCGCTGGGATGGGCTCCAGCACGCCCAAGGCGTGTCGGCGGAATTGAGGAGGTCTTCGAAGTATTCTCCCCACCGACTCACGACATCCCGAGTCGAGGTCAGCAGCACGCCATCTCCACTGTAAACGTTGTTGATGGTGCACTGCTTCCCTTCCTGAGACGCCGGATGGTGGACCAGAATTTCCTCGAAGCCGTCCGGAGGTCATTCTCCATGGCCTCACCCAACTCCTCCCACGCCCAGGGGCCTGCGTCTGGGCGAGGGAAAACAAAGTCCATTTATTGTACACATCATAAGGGGTTCTTGTGAGCCGTACTTTGTCTGGCCTCTCACCTCGGACCCTTTTGCCATGGGTGACCCTGCCAGGGGCATGAAGCCCCAGACAACATGGCTCCTAGAATCATTAGGACACGCAAACCCCTCCACCACGATAAGGTGACAACTCATGGAGGAAAAGGGTGGAATGCCTTCTGAGATCCTGCCCCGAGTGGAGGAATTCAAGTATCTTGGGGTCTTGTTCACGAACGAAGGCAGGATGGAGCCTGAGATCGACAGACGGATCGGTGCAGCGTCGGCTGTAATGCAGACTCTGTACCGATCCATCGTGGTGAAGAGAGAGCTGAGCCAACAGGCAAAGCTCTCAATTTACCGGTTGTTCTACGCTCCTACCCTCACATCACCCTCACCCTCGCATGCACACCCTAGGGCAATTTGGAGTGCTACCAAGCATGTTTTTGGGATGTGGGAGGAAACCGGAGAACCTGGAGAAAACATGCAAACACTACACAGGGTTGGAGGTGGAATCAAACCCGCACCCTCCTAACTGTGAGGCTGACGTGGCTAACCAGCCCCACCGAGCCGCCCCGTTTTTTATTATTAATGCATACCTCATATCTACAATATACAGACCTTCCATTTCAGCTAACTGCAGAGCTTGTCGAACATTTAAAGGACACATATCATGGAAAATTGACTTTTCTGCTTTAAAACCATTTTCTTGTGTATTTGGAGTCTCCAGGAGTGTAGAGAGTGTAGAGAAGTATAATATATCCCTCCAGGTTCTGCAGAGATAATTTTGATTGTTTTGGGTGGCTATTTTACTCTATTCAAATTTCTCTGTTTTCTATTACGTGTTTTTATCTATTACATCACATCACTGTCTCGCTGATGAACTCACACCACTCATAGAGTCTCAGAGACATCACTAGGCAATAACATCCTGCTCTTGCCACTTAAAATGTTGTTAGTAACCTGAATGTTGTTAGTCACTTAAATGTTGTTAGTCACTTAAATGTTGTACAGAGGCTGAGATCAACCGGAGTCAAATTCCTTGTTTGGCATACACAAACTTGGCCAATAAAGCTGATTCTGATTCTGATCCGTTGGGGCGGTACAAAACAAACAATGTAATGGTTGTTGCCAAACGGAAATCCGGGTAATAAACATGGCACTGGGGTGTCAAACTCCTTTCCTCGACGAATCCCTACGTGTTTTCCAAGTTTCCCTCGTTAAACACACCTAATTCAAATGACCAGTTCATCCTCACGTTCTGCAGGAGCCTGATCAATTGAATCAGGTGTGTTTAACGAGGGAAACTTGGAAAACATGTAGGGATTCGGCCCCTGAGGACTGGAGTTTTGACACCCCTGACATGTTCATTACGAATCCGCCATGTTTATTACGCTGAGAGAGTTTTGTAGTCCAAACAACTCAAGGATGTCGAAGTGGCGAGATCAAAATGTTCCGTTGTTGGATGCATCGATCCATATAAATCATTGCACCATCCCCCAACATCAAAGAAGTGCCTGGTCAAATTTAGTTTTTCAAGCAGTGTTCCCGGGCAGTGCGGTTGCGTACTGGTGAGCACGTCCGCCTCACAGTTAGGAGGGTGCCGGTTCAATTCCACCTCCGACCACACCTCCCTGTGTGGAGTTTGCATGTTCTCCTCGTGCCCACATGGGTTTTCTGCGGGCACTCCGGTTTCCTTCCACATCCCAAAAACATGCTTGGTAGGCCAATTGAGCACTCCAAATTGCCCCGAGGTGTGAGTGCAAGTGCAGATGGTTGTTCGTCTGTGTGCCCTGTGATCGGCTGGCAACCGGTTCAGGGTTAGGGTCGCCTACTGCCCGATGACTGCTGGGATAGGCTCCAGCACGCCCGCGACCCCCGTGGGGACAAGCGGTATAGAAAATGGTCTGTATGGAGAATGGTCTGTTGTCTTCTATATGGACTTGGCAATGCAGCCTTTCCACAGTCAGTGTGAATTAGGCGTAAGGCTCTTCCTTCTTTTATTTCACAGGTGAACTCCCTTGGAGAGACAGCGCAACGTCTAATACAGTCCCACCCAGAAGCAGTGGATGACATTCAGGAGAAGTGTACTGAGCTCAACGCTGCCTGGAGCAGCCTCGTGGGACGCGCTGACCAGCGAAAAGACAAACTCGGAAATTCACATGATCTGCAACGCTTTTTATCTGATTTCAGGTGAGAAGAGCATTTTCTTTGTGTGTAATCGAAGTCTTTTGTGTTTTACTTTATCTATATTGATGAACTCCAGCTTCAAAAAAAAAAAAAAATCGCAAACAACACTCAAAAAGCAAAACAAACAAACTTTTCAAGATACAAATCGGAGCCTTGGGATTTTAAAGTGTCTACTTAGGAACCAATTTACGGCTTTTTTTTCTGCTCCGTCTCTGAGCTCTGCCACGATCGTTTACATCTGCTTGTGTGAGTTGCGTGCCAGATTTAGAGACTTGTACACAATGTCTATTAAGGTTGACGTCTGTGGATCAGTTCGTCGGATGACTGGGCGACGAGCCCTTGTCCGACCAAATTCTTGTTGGTCGAGCAATCAATGATGTCAGTTTTGACTTTGGATTAAAACACTATGCGTGCGGAAGGGCCAGAAACGCTGTAAAATCAGTTATCATTTAAAATATGATTGAACAAATCTGATGGGTTTTTTCTTAAGTATAAGAATCAAAAACTCAACGTTTTTTACTTTTTTTCGATACTATACCTGCATAAAGTACCTCAATATCTCTACCAAAACGGTACATCGACAAAACATTTTATAAATCAGCAAAAGTTGCAGGAATAAAACTGACAAGCAGTCTTTTGAGTTGATGGAAATTTGACCTTGTTCTTGAAGTGATAATTTTCTGAAGTTCTATTGCACTTATATGCAGAGACCTCATGTCCTGGATTAATGGTATCCGTGGACTTGTTTCTTCTGAGGAGTTAGCCAAGGATGTGACTGGAGCTGAAGCTCTTCTTGAAAGGCATCAGGTGAATTAAACGTGATTGATTTTGTAAAGATTTCTTCAACATAAAATGTTCCTTATTTTTCCCCCTTTGCTTCTCTTTATTTCTCCAGGAACATCGCACGGAGATAGATGCTCGTATTGGTACTTTCCAGGCCTTTGAGCAATTTGGACAGCAGCTGCTAGTGCAAGGCCATTATGCAAGTCCCGAGATCAAACAAAGACTCGAGGCTTTAGACTTGGAACGAGCTGACCTGGAAAAGGCCTGGGTACAGCGTCGCATGATGCTGGACCAGTGCCTGGAGTTCCAGGTAAATGTTGAAAAAAGATTGCTTGTTTATAAAATAAACACTTTTGTCTCCACTACCGGCAGTTTAGTTTACATCATTTATTGACGATTTTCTGCATTTGACTTGCAGCTCTTTAGCAGGGACTGTGAACAGGCTGAGAATTGGATGGCAGCTCGTGAAGCCTTCCTTGCAAGCGATGACAAGGGAGACTCCCTTGATAGTGTAGAGGCACTAATCAAAAAGCATGAAGACTTTGATAAAGCTATTAATGTGCAGGTGAACTTTCATACACATTTTGTAACCTTTGTCAATGATTGTCTTTTGTCCTGTAAATCTGAAATTGTCTGGATCCACAGGAAGAGAAAATTGCTGCTCTGCAATCGTTTGCCAATCAACTAATTGGAGCTGACCATTACGCCAAACCTGAGATCTTCATTCGACGCAATGAAGTTCTTGACAGGTTGTACTACTACTACGACTACTACTACTACTACTACTTCTACTACGACGACTACTACTACTACTACTACTACTACTACTACCACTACTACCACTACTACTAATATATTGGATTTATATTGTGCTTTTCTACAGTATACTTAAAGCACTCAGTAGATGCATTACTTGTACGCTCAAACATTCAAACTCTGGTGCTGGTAAACATGACTAGCTACAGCTCGGATATGATTTCGGATCAAAAAGAAAATCTATATAAATAGATGTTACTTTGTAAACATGTTTCCCATTACATAAAAAGAAAAATCAACTTAGAATACCAATTATGGCTGTTTATGTTGTGGGAACACAACTCTTAAGTGCATTATAAGGAAGGCTGTCTTATTTTTTATCTGGACAGTGATTGATAAAAGACCTCAAAGTACATTTAAGGTTCATCCTCTTCCTTTAGAATAAAGAGTTGAATTGCAAACTAGCCTATGTCTGCAACATTGAGAGAAAATAAGAAAAGAAAGCAAGAATCAGACGTTGGACTGCTTGCTGTTGCCATAATTGCCAGCCAGACACTCGTTGCTTGTAGCTAGCAGCTAGCAGTGCCGTGTGAAAGCACAAGACAAACTAAAAAACCCAATTCCAAACTCTAAAGAACTGATACTTTGAAAGGTGGCGTCGACTGAAAACCCAGATGATCGAAAAGCGTTCAAAGCTAGGTGAATCCCAAACCCTGCAGCAGTTCAGCCGAGATGTGGATGAAATAGAAGCTTGGATCAGTGAGAAACTGCAAACTGCGACTGATGAATCCTATAAGGACCCTACCAACATTCAGGTAAATTTTTAACCCCCCTACTGACACCATTTACTTAATTGGTTATCAAATACAGTGAGATTTGAAAATATTCACAGTGCTTCACTTTATCCATGTTATGTTACAGCCTCATTCCAAAATAGCAAAATTACCCCTCCCCTCAAAGTTCTACGCACACCACCCAATGCTCACCTAGAGCAGTGGTCCCCAACCTTTTTTGCTCCACGGACCGGCTACACGTCAGAAATATTTTTGCGAACCGGCCTTTATATGAATAAATAATAAATCTATATAAATAAAGAATACATTTATAATAAATGTATAAATACAATGAAATAAAATGTATCATTTATGACTGGCATAAAAACAAATATAAACCACGTAAAAATAAAACTCACCATTACGTTGAATTATTGGGAGCACCGAGCTTGTTTCTCAGAAACGAGCCGGTCCCATCTAGGCGTAATCAGAGACAATGACACCCGAAGTGGTTAAGGTTTGCCTTTTAATGCAGGATGCTTGGTCTACATGTGTTGAAGCAGTTTTGAAGGCTTCATTGCCTCGTTAGCTAGCCTGGCGCCACATATGCCGAGTGCGCTTGGCGCGTCAGAGTCACCTGTGTCAATAAATCCATATTTTGAGTAGGATTTCAGAAATGTTCTTTTAAATGTAGCTTTCCTTTTCTTAGAAATGGTAGCCTCTTCTTCAGTCTCCTCATTGGGCTTTTTCCCCTTTCCGAAGAAGCTTTCCAAACTTCTCTGTTTCTTGCTCATTTTTGCTTGCCTCGTGGGCTCGACTGGGGTGACATGTCATGTGACCGAAGCGAGCATCTTGTGTCAAGAGACACGGTGACGAATGTAATTAGGAGAGGGTTGCCAAATTTTTTATATTTTTCAAAATAAATTCTTACTCATTTTTGCTAGCTTTGCAGGCTCGACTGGGGAAACATGTCACGTGACCTGGACGACCGACTTGACCAGAATGAATTGATCGTCGATAAAAAAAAATATATATATATACATTTCTTTTTCCTGTGCGGCTTGACGGCCTGGTACCAAGTGGTCCGCGGACCGGGGGTTGGGGACCCCTGACCTAGAGCACGGGTGTCAAAGATCTTGATGGCCACGTCATTTTATGTGGCAAATCATGTGTGTTTCTTATTTAAATACCAAAACAGTAAATTGTCTTATCTTTTAATAACAAGTACATATTGCATTATTTTTTTATTTTTTTTTTTTGCTCGCTCTGATTTTGGACTAAGTTTCAGTTTGAAGCCATTGTAAATGTTTGACTGCTGTTGTGGTGTCACTGCTCTGCCGGGCTGCTAAAGCTCAGTGCGATAGTGTGATATCTCCTCATATGGGCGTATGCATGTTAGACGTGTTAGCTTTCTCTCCCACAGACAGTTTCATTAAACACAAACGACAAATAACTTTCATTCATTTAACAACGCGACCAAAATCCTGTCGTCTCAATCGGAAATCCAAAATATCTCCAGAACGACCGACCCGAATGTGGCTGGGGGTGCTGTTCTGGTTTGTCCGTGATTGGTGTCATCTTGCGTGTGAGGTTATGCTGCATTCAAGTGCTCCTCGTAATTATGATGAGTGCGGCCAAACTGAGGTTCAGGATAACAGAACGAGTAGTTGAACCAAAGTACTTTCAACTTCGAATTTCCAGTACGGTTCAAAACCGTTACTCTCCTAATATCTGTACCTTTTGTTGTAAGTGACCGAATAATTACCAATTCTCATGTTGTCCTGAATTTTCTCTAAAACATTTAAGCGTGACAAAAAGAAGGAATAAGGAAGGGGACATAACACTATTTTCTTTCATAGATGTCAAATTGTATTTTATCATACATAATTCATCATTTGTCTATTCATAGCCAAACGCACTCTACTATCTGACATTCTCTCCTAATGTCTTTTGCTTTCTTTATAGCTATCCAAGCTTCTGGTAAGTGTGAGTACTGTTAGTTCTGTTAGTTTACTAACCGCCATCTTCCTTTGTTCATATGATGTATAATAATAATACAAATCTTTTTATAGAAATGTAGAAAAAGTAGCTTTTACTTAAAAGTTGTGTGTGTGTGCGTGCGTGCGTGCGTGCGTGCGTGCGTGCGTGCGTGCGTGCGTGCGTGCGTGCGTGCGTGCGTGCGTGCGTGCGTGCGTGCGTGCGTGCGTGTGTTTGCGTGTGCGTGTGCACACGCTCTGTCTGTGTCTGTCTGTCTGTGTTCATACCAGTTTTGTACACTTGGGCTCACATTTTTATATGTATAATTTTAGTAGACATACCGTATTTTTCGGACTATAAGTTGCGTTTTTTTTTTTTTTTTTTCATAGTTTGGGTGGGGGGGGCGACTTATACGTGACTTGTATGTGAAATTTTTCTCAAATTTTTACTTGATCACACATTACTTAATTACTAGTATAATTGATCACTTCACATGTTATTTTCACTTTAAACCGCATGAGGGCGCACTATGGCTGTGGAATAATTGGAGCCTCACTGACAATGAGTTCCATTCACTGACTTCCGGAGTCAGGAGATTTAATGATTTGGAGTGACACAGATGGTTCGATAAACTTATTTATGTTATAGTTATTTGACATATAGTTTATTTAGAGTAGCAACATGTATGTTGTTAGACTTCAATAGTTTCCAATTTTCTAGCGAGGCCATGAAGTAAGCAGGGGGTGGGGGGGAGAGCGAACCAGGGCTGTGTTGGCTCATATGTTGAGCTCTTGTTTTGTGAAATAAAGAGCTGGTTACCACACCCACGTTTTGCCTGGTACTTTGGTAACGCTACAATATAGTTATATATGTGGATCTGTGGAATAATTGGAGCCGCAACTGACGACGAGGCTGACCACGAGGCTGACGTCAGCGGCGCACGTAGGTCCGGAATCAACAGCTGTTTTTTGGGGTTTTTTTTTTACACAGAAGATGAATATTCCGAGGGATTTAATGATTTGGAGTGACACGGATGGTTCGTTAAAATTGTTGTTCATATTACATTTACTTGATATATCTAGTCTGACGTCAGCACCGCACGTAGTTCCGGCATCAACAGTTGTGTGTGTGGTATTTTTTTTGACACAGAAGATGAATATTCCGATGGATTTAATTGTTTAGAGTGTCACGGATGGTCCGATAAAATTGTTCTTTAAATTACATTTATTTGATATATCTAGTCTGACGTCAGCGGCGCACTTAGTTCCTTCCAGCATCAACAGCTGTGTGTTGTTGTTTTTTAAGTGACACAAGACAAAGATTCCGATGGATTTAAAGATTTGGTGCGACAAGGATGGTTTTATAAAATTGTTGTTTATATTATTGTTATTTGATATATAGTTGATATATTGTTATATCGGCCTGTGGAATAATTTGAACTGCAACTGACGACGAGTCCGACGTCAGCAGCGTGCCGCACAAGCGGCGTGCCGCACAAGCGGCGTTGTTTACAGAAAGGATGACAAATTCGATCAATGGATTTGATGATTTTAAGTGACACAGATGGTTTGATAAATGTGTTATTTATGTTATAGTTATTTGAATAACTGTTAATGTTACATCAGGCCGTTCTCAGCTCCTAGTTTGTGTTTCTCACGTTAGCATACCGTATCGTTAGCCTATTGTTGCTGGTTCATGTCTGTTCTTGGTGTTGGATTTTATCAAATATATTTCCCCCAAAATGCGACTTAAACTCCGGTGCAACTTATATATGTTTTTTTCCTCTATATTGTGCATTTTATGGCTGATGCGACTTGTACTCCGGAGCGACTTTTAGTTCGAAAAATACGGTACCCACTCATAAAAAGTTGTTGATATTCTTACCTTTGGGTGAAACTTCTAAATCTAAAATGCACTATAACCTTTCCAGTCAAATTTAATCTGAATTCAATGTTTCTGTGCTTTTTGGATTACTCTCTGTTCTCTGACAAGAGCTGAAGAACATAATGCACGTGTTTCGAACAATCAATGATCCATTTATTGCTTTATTTAGAATAGTTTTTATAAACAGTCATCTTCACAGAGAAAAGACTGCACCGAACAGTTCAGCAAGAGTAAGACCCCATTCAGAGGCTTTAAACAGCATGTTTTCGGGTGGAAGTAACCACTGATCTTACGTCATTGTGTTATCAGCAGGTTCCACAGGGATACAAAGAGATCATTCAGTCGATGTTGGAGAACATCAAATTCTGCAAAAGTAATGAAAAACTGGATAGTAACCAATGTCTTTCAAAAGTTTAGGTCAAATTCCCCCTTAAAAAATACATTTTAAGTTCATACGAAATTTCACTCATACACCAAATGTCCTCAACTTTTTGTGAGTACTTTATGTGACCAATATATGCTATATTGATATTAATAATTTTTCCATTGACAAGATGTTATGGATATTAGGTAGCTACACATGCATACCTGACATGCCCCCTCCCCCCCAATGACTGTAGAGTAAACATCAGAAGCACCAAGCATTTGAGGCGGAGCTTCATGCCAATGCTGACCGAATCCGTGGGGTCATAGATACTGGTGACACACTCATCCAGAGAGGTGCCTGTGCTGGCAGTGAGGATGCAGTCAAGGTATTTATTACTGTCTGTGTACTTTCATCTAAATTGTGTTATAGTAATGTTAACAACTTTTAATGTGGTTTTTTTTTTTTTAAATGACACCATTTTAATACATGTATATATAAAGATGAGTTGATCTTGAAAAAGCAATGTTGTGCTTTAAAGCTATATAATTTAAAGTAACTAGCTGATAAATGTTAAATAATGGAACATTATGTATTGTTACCGTCTTGGCACTTTAAATAAAATGTTCATTATCCCACCAATGGGGTAATTTGTATTTTTACAACAGCACTAGTGGTTACAAGAAACAAAAAAAAAATAAGCATAGTGCTCCACGTGCTTAGTGCTTTGTAACTAGAATTTGCAATTTCTGGAGAAATTGCATGTGAAGGCGCAAAAGCTGGATAAATACTTGGGAAATGCTACGTACAGAACTTTATGTTTAAAGTTGGAACAGGTTGAATCGATATAATAATGTAGGAATTAGAAGGGGAAAACTAAATTTTGTAAAATTTGGCATAAATATTAAAGTTGAAAATTTTGATTTTTGGGTAAGTGGGGAGTTGTGGAATAGGTAGGCATAAGTTTAGTCTTTTAACTTTAGTTAAAAGTTGGAACGGGTTGAATCGGTTGAAAAATTGAGAAATTAGAAGGGAAAAACAAAATTTTGCAGAATCTTGCGTGAATTTTGAAAGTGAAAATGTGAATTTTTTTAATTGTGTGAAGTTTTGGAATAGGTAGGCATAAAATGAACAGTTTGAAGTTGGAACGGGTTGAATTGGTTATAAAATGTAGAAATTAGAAGGGAAAAAGGAAATTTTTGAAATGCTGCGCAAGTTTTCCAAAAATGTGAAATTTATGAAACGTGGCAATCTTGGGAATGTTGACAATCCTCTCCAATGTGATTTGAATGAGCTGAATGATGTAAATTTCAAACGGGAACGATGTAAATGTGAAATGTTAATGTCCCATTAAGAATGAATGGGGGTAATTTTGCGTTAAATTTGCGAATTTTACAAAAACAGAACATTTTGAAAATGGGAAAAATGCAAGCACTCTTTGCATGAATATTAGGAATACGTCAAAAGTGGAATGAAGTGAATTGGATGAATTATGTGGAAGTAGTAGCAGAACAAAAACGTGAGGAGAATAAAACAGAAAAAGAATATAGTGAATGGTGTAGAATAACATAAGTGTAAAAGCCTTCGCCTTCACACTAATAACTATAAAGCACTCGGTTTTTATAGTAGCGCTTTTCTATAATATACTCAAAGCACTCACAAGTGGATGCATTATTTATATGCTCGCACATTCTCACTCTGGTGGTGGTAACTCTAGTGACATACCTCTTGATATTTTAGGTTATTTGAGAGAATTTGTATGCGGGTTATTTGATTGTGTAGCCAAGGTTTTGGATCCGCTCATTATCATCTGAGCCTTAAAAACCAAGGTTGTTCAAAAAGTGTGACAAGGATATCCCTAATTAAGATATTTATTTATGTCTGCATTTTATGTTGTCAGTCTTCAAAAAGCTTTTTTTCTCTTTAGGTACGCCTTGGTGCCTTGGATGAGCAATGGCAGTTCCTTGTCAACAAATCTGCTGAAAAGAGCCAAAAACTCAAAGAAGCCAATAAACAACAGAACTTTAACACAGGCATCAAAGACTTTGACTTCTGGCTCTCTGAGGTGATTACCTCCATACCATAGGCTGTAGAAACGCTTTTACAGATTAGAAAATGACTGACACATTGTGCTTTTTAGGTGGAAGCACTTCTTGCTTCAGAGGACTATGGGAAAGATCTGGCCTCAGTCAACAACCTGCTGAAAAAACACCAGTTGTTGGAGGCTGACATTTCTGCTCATGAGGTTGGTTGTTGCATAGACAGGCAGGCATGGACACGTAGTAAATAAAGTGTAATAGATGATTACAAACTCTAGCTGTACAATATAGGTTCATCATTAACTCTTTGAATGCCAAGCATTTTCAGAAAAAATAACCCCTAAAATCCCAGCCAATTTTGAGCATTCACTCATTTTGTAAGGCCTGCAGAATATTGTCTGCTATGGCTATATATACACTGGTGCTACCAAATGAAAGATTGTACCTTCTTTAATTTGAAAAAGAAAGTGTGATTCTAACTTATACCGTTCTTTAGTTATCACCATTTGAAAATAGCTGGGTTTCACTCAAATCAGTAATCTCAAACAAAATAAGGAGAAAATGAGGTTTTTGTGCAAGATATTTTCTGCACAATTGCAACTCTGACAGTAACACTTTTTGGTTTAGTGACATCTCAAACAGCTCAACAGCCCTTCCCTTCTATAAAAGATGACAAAAAAAATGTTTTTGATGGCAAAAACATGTATTTACATATTTGATAACGTGCGCAAACAGCAACATTTTCACATTTGATAACCTATTTACAAATTTTGGGCTATTTACAGAGATGTTTGTGTTGGTGCTCAAAATGCGTGTCCGTGTGTTGCTATTTTGAAGGGATGTATTCGTGCGTCACTGTATCCTGCATCAGAATACTCGTCAGATAACAGGGATTCATTCGACCTGTGGCACAAAGCACACATGGAGTAAGACTGATGGTGGCTTGTGATGCGGACTTCCGTATCTGTCGCGTACTCACAGGCATCTCCTCTAAATTCGCTCCATCGTTTTGCTATACCACTATCACGAAGAGCAATAGTTTGCTCAATTGTAAGCTACTTGAAAGCCGATCGCTTCCGTTTCACCATTTTCTCTCACTCTCTGACTTCTTCTTCCATAAATCTACAACTACATTCTCCATCTTTCTCATATGTGGGATAGGCTTACAGTTTACGTCACCTCTCTATGAGCCAGCAAGAGCAACTCTGTCATCAAGTGGTCAGAGTTAACCACTACAATGCTCTATGGCAGGGGTCGGGAACCTTTTTGGCGGACATAGCCATCAATGCCCATTTTTTAAAAAGAATTTACCGTGAGAGCAACACCATTTAAAAAAAACGATAGGCTAAATACAATGCATGTATTTTAATTAAGACCAACCATTTTTTCAGTGTAGTAATGTATTCTTTTTAATAACGTTTTAAAATTGAAGCCTAGAAAAAAAAAAATCACCATTAATGAGACTTCTGGGGCTGCATGGTTTTGCTGATAGCTTTGTAGTCTGGTTGCTATGCGGTGCGGTTGAGCTTCATGCAGGCGTTGAGGCTCTCATCAGTCATAATGGCCCGATCGTGAACGGTTCTTGCTGAAAGAGGCATTTCTCTATATCCGTTTGAGTATCTTCTTCTTTATCCGTGAAGTCGTCAAAAAGTTCATTAGCCACATCAAGCATAAATGTTTTGAAATACTTGCCATCCGTGAATGGCTTTCCGTTCCTCACAATTGCTAATACGCCAGCAAAACTAGCTGAATTAAAGTCACCCTGTCTGGGCCATACACGGAGTTACTGTTGACTAGCTTGTACCTTCCTCTAGAGTTCGTCACACGCTTTCTTTCTGTTGTCCCCAGCTGGGTATTTGGTCGCAAGTGTAGCATGTCGTGTCTCAAAGTGGCGCTTGATATTGGAGCGTTTCATTGATGCAATTTTGTCATTGCATATGAGGCACATAGCAGAGCCTCCTCTCTCTCTACAAATGTGAATTCTACGGTCCACTCACTCAGAAATGTTCGGTAATCGTCATCTTTTTATCTCTTCGCCATCTTTCTTGCTTGCCTGGCACACACCAGTTAGCTAGCTGACATTTTAAATAAAGCGGCTGGAATTTTACCTCTCACGACCCTGTAGGCACCGTATTGTCGAATAAAAATCACTCTTTTTTTTTTTTTTTTTTTTTTTTGTCTGACCTGGCGTCACCCTTCTGTACACCGAAAGGCAGCTGGGATTGGCTGATAGGACGCAACTGTGGATTTCAGCGGTAGAAAACAGATGGGATGGATTGCAAACGTGATCATATTTTATATTTTGAAAGCCAATTTAACATTTTGATTTCAGTGGGTCTATTTTTACTTTGATAATATAACAAAATTATTTATGACTTCAATTGTATAAACAAATGTCAGATTTGTCCGCGAGCCCATACAAGGTCACCAAAAGAGCCATATCTGGCTCACAAGCCATAGGTTCCCGACCCTTGCTCTATAGACTTGATTTTAAGTGGAGAGGTGGCCGGGAGTCTTACCTCCCCATTAATAAAATAAAAGTAAGTTGACGGGAATACTTGATGGGATCCTGCGTCATTATAGTCAATGATGAGTATTCTTGCATACAAAGTTTTTAAAGTGACCTATAACATGTAGAACTTTAAAGAAAAAAGGGAGAGGGTAATTAGCTACCGTATTTTCTGCACCATAAGGCGCACTTAAAAGCCTATAATTTTCTCTAAAAATTAAGGTGCGCCTTTTAATAAGGTGCACCTTTTGTGTGGACCAAATTCCAAATCTGTAAAGTTGTTTTGTGTGGCTTCTGCCACACAGAAACGTAATATACTGGCGTAATATGTAGACCCGATGAACCAATCAGAGAACATTACGTTTTACATACGTAATATTTGGCAACATATATTATTAGGAGCAAGCACCATACCATCAGTGAGACCGGTTAGAAACGAGTAACTGGACTTGTCTACTACCTCAGTAGAAAGTGTGTCACTGTTTGCTGTAGCACTATTCAAATTGTGACGCTCTAGTCCAGGGGTGTCCAAACTACGGTGGCCCGCGGTCCAGTTTTTGTTGGCCCGCAGCAAATTCTGAAATCATAATTGAATATGGCCCGCACAAGAAGCTTGAGCTCAACTCTGTTGCACTTCTCAGTTTCAACACTAGATGGAGCCCGCCAAACAAACGAAATCAAGCAAAGAAAAACTTTTACCGCTAGTCACCAGAAATGGCTGCACCAAAGAAATGCAAAATAGCAATTGAGTGTAGAAGATTTCAAACACGGTGGGAAAATGAGTAGTTCTTCAAAGAAATTAACGGAAAGTGTGTATGTTTGATTTGTAATGAAGATGTTGCTGTGATGAAAGAGTATAATGTCCGTCGGCACTATGAGACCAAACATCAGGGCTACACATCGTACACCGGTGCTGAACGAGCACAGAAAGTTAAGCAAATGGCAGCTAGCCTGCAAGCTCAACAGCAGTTTTTTTTTCGTGCCAACAAAACACAGGAAAACTCCACAAGAGCAAGTTATGAAGTCGCTAAACTTATTGCCCAGCACGGCAAACCGTTTTCAGACGGTGTTTTCATAAAGCAGTGCCTCATCAAAGTGACAGAAGTAATGTGCCCAGAAAAAGTGCCGGATTTCAACAATGTGAGCTTATCCAGAAACACAGTGGTGCGGAGAATTGAGAACTTGTCAGCTAACGTGAAACTCCAGCTGAAAGACAAGGCTTGTGCTTTTGATTTTTACTCAATAGCATGCGATGAGACTGTTAATTTTTTTGCGGGGAGTAGATGATAATTTTTGCTGTACGGAGGAGCTGCTTGATATGATGAGCCTAAAAGGCACAACGACGGGAAAATATATTTTTGAAGCTGTGTCAGAGGCAGTTGAAAAGATGGGGCTTAAATGGGACAAGCTCTGTGGAGTAACAATGGACGGAGCTCCGGCCATGACTGGCGAGCGCAAAGGAATGGCATCGTTAGTGTGCGCCAAGGTAAAAGAGAGCGGAGGAGAGGCTGTTAGGATGCACTGTATAATCCACCAAGAAGCACTGTGTGCCAAGACTGTCCAGTTGGGCGATGTGATGAACACTGTCGTAAAAACTGTCAACGTAATTCGAGCGAGAGGACTGTACCACAGAGAATTTCAGGCTTTCCTATCTGATGTGGATGCTGAATACGGGGATGTACTCTACCACTCTGATGTGCGCTGGCTCAGCCGCGGCTCTCTGCTGCAGCGTTTTTTTTTCGCTGAGATCAGAAATCGACCAGTTTTTAAAAGAGAAGGGCCGACCTCTTCATGAGTTAAGTGACCCTCTGTGGCTGGCAGACCTGGCATTTTTTGTTGATCTTACACATCATCTGAATACACTGAACAAGAACCTACAAGGCAAAGAACAGCTGGTGCCACACCTGCTTGCGCACATGAAAGCCTTCTGCGTAAAGCTCCGCCTGTTTGAGACACAACTACGAGGCTTTAATGCTGCACACTTCCCTGCGCTGTCTGAAATCAAGTCTGCTTTTCCAAACGCCGACCTTTCTGCTAAAAAGGAGAAATATGTGTCTGTGATTTCCTCTCTCATGACGGAATTCAACTAGCGTTTCCAAGATTTTTCTGCCATTGAAAAACAAATCAAGCTGTTCTCGACCCCCTTCTTGGTGGATGCAGAAGAAGTGGAAGAGAGTCTGCAGTTAGAGCTGATTGATATTCAATGTGATGATTCTCTGAAGAGTCAGCATCAGCTTCTCCTCCTCCCCGAATTCTATCAGAGTTTGGATAATGCCAAGTTTCCTCTGATGAGACGCCATGCAAAAAGAATGATGAGCCTGTTCGGCTCGACATACATATGTGAACAAACATTTTCTCTGTTCAATCAGAACAAAAGCAGACTGAGAACCAGAATAACTGATAGCCATCTCTGTGAAGTCCTTCGTGTTTCAACCACCAAACTTTCTCCTGACATGTCAGCCATCCTTCAATCCAAAGGACAGCATCACTGCTCCCACTGAGTGCAATGTTCTTCACAATACACAGTATTCATGTGTCAGTATGTCACCTCTAGTGTGTGGCCCTTTGTTTATTTTTCTGTATTTGGCCCTCACTAAAAAAAGTTTGGACACCCCTGCTCTAGTCTATACAAAGAGCTATGTTGCGCCAATACCAGAATTTCAGTACATGATACAAATACCTGTGATTTTCCACGATTCTCGACACTAATTGGTAAAAAACAACAAAACAACGGAATGCTCTTATGTTTAGAATCACTAATCCATCTGCTATAGCCAAGAAGCCTCGTGCACGCACCCTCAACATGTGCCCAAACGTAATTTTGCATATTTGAGCCTTTGTCTACGCACTTTCTGTGTGTTTGACATTAAATATGTTTGGTAACCGTATCGCCCCAGCTGACTCAAGCCGAAATGATGGCATGTAGGCATATTCGGGTTAACTTATTTATAACGTAACGTGGCACAACAGTGATAGTAAACGGACGAATCTATAATTGCTCTGGTTGCATCAGCCTTGAATGCAAAATATTTCCACACATGACTCTTTGAGCAACCTGGCTTCTCAACAAGCCGGCGTATTGGATTTCCACTCCCACTTGCTGAAGCCATTGTTATGAAAGATCGAAGGTTTTCTTGTTATTCAGTACACTGCCCCCTTCAGTTCCAGCAAGAATCGACAGAGCTCGCAGAGTGAAAAGTTAAATGTTCGGTTCTGACTGTACCACAAAAAGCAGGTATCGACGTATTTTTTGCGTGTTGGTATCAAATTGTTGCCGGAAGTATCGGTTCTTTTGCGAGTCTAGCCTAGCGCTAGTTAACTTTAACAGACTCCAAACCCATCCTAACAGGTGGCCTCGCCACCTGTGACCCAGCCTGCTCTAAAGTAGACTGTCATGATTAGCTCAAACAGTAATCTATGATCCAATTATGTTTAACCAATTATTGCGCACTTTCTATAAATCATCTAAACTTCATTTCAATTCTCAAATATCACTTGTGTTTTTCCCTATAGGATATATTTAATTGATTTTTTTATCCAAACAATTAATGATTTATAAAGGATAATCATGATAATTAACAAGGCTGCCCAAACCTTTGCACGCCACTGTAAATAAAAATGTTTTATCCCAGTTTTTAGACTCCAGGACATGTACAGTGAAAGTGAAAAGTTGTAGTTTTGGTTTGTAGTTGAATTTTGATAGACCATTCTAGTAAATCAATATAAAATGTTCAGGTTTTTCAGTATTTTTAATTCAAGGTCTTGTACATGCCTAATGTCGATCTCTTCTCAGGATCGTCTGAAGGATCTGAATGGGCAGGCTGACAGTCTGATGGTCAGCAATGCATTTGATACCTCTCAAGTGAAGGACAAGCGTGGTGCAGTCAATAGTCGTTTCATCAAAATACAGAACATGGCGGCCAGCCGCCATGGAAAACTCAACGAGTCTCACCGCCTGCATCAGTTCTTCAGGGACCTGGATGATGAGGAGTCTTGGATCAAGTAAGAGTGCCCACTTTTCACTTCAGTTGAGTTTTTTTTTGTACAAAACACAGGTAGATCACTTGAATATTATTTAACCCCATTTACATTTTATGTTTATATAAGGACTTATTTTCAGGAATGAGAATCTTCCGCGGATCCGCGGATTTCCGTGTTTTTTTCCGTCGGAGTATCATTTTCGTGAATTGTGTAGATCTGTTGAGAAAATTGTTTATATATGGGGGTGGGGGGGGGGCTGGCAGCAGTATTGCGACAACAGCCGCCTTATTTTGGGCAGCATTTTGGCGCTACTTTCATCACATAATTTGCCTACTCATTTGCCTAATTAGCAAAGGTTTTAGCCAGCATGGCGAAAGTTTTAGAGAAAAAAGACTAGGATCGTGCCAGGGAAATAGACAAGTCGAACGGGATCAGGAACTGCTTCAGATGGGCATGGCTCGAGAGCAGTGTCATCTTCCAACTCGGAACACAATGATGCTCTTAAAGCAATGCGACAGTGAGCGCCCGGCGCGCTGCGGTTGCGCGATCGGACTAAATTAAGCTCCGTGCGCACTGAGGTCCACTTAAATTTTGGAAAGTACATCAGGACTTTAAAAATATTTTCTAAATTTCAGCGACAGCTCTGTCACAATAATGCGATCAGCGCGGTGCAGTAGCGCGGTCGGCGACGCGCTGCGTTTGCGCGTACGGTGGTGCGCTGCAGTTGCGCGATCGGACAAAATTAAGCTCCCTGCGCACTTAGGTCCACTTGAATTTTGGAAAGTACATCAGGAGTTTAAAAATATTTTCTAAATTTCAGCGACGGCTCTGTCACAATAATGCAACCAGCGCGGTGCAGTTGCGCGGTCGGCGACGCGCTACGGTTGCGCGTTCGGCAGTGCGCTGCAGTTGCGCGATCGGACAAAAATGCGCAAATGAAAAAATGCTTAAAGTCTTGGAACGGATTCGACCGATTCGCTTCTCGAACCGCCTTCTGGAACGGATTGCGGTCGAAAACCGAGGCTTGACTTATTATATTTACCTTGGTAGCCCACCAAGCAGGAATATTTTTTTTAACAAAACTGTTGAAATTGAGTGAATTGAAATTGATGAAATTAATGGTTTTGGGGTTGCTGTACTGCCAAAATCCAGGAGTTTCCAGGGAGCTTTTCCCCAATGTGGGCCTGTAGGCCCTGTGGCCCCCAATAGGGGCCTGTGGCCCCTGCAGCCCCCAATGGGGGCCTGTGGCCCCTGGCCCACTGCTGCCCCCATTGGGGGGGGCCTGCGGCTCCTGGCCCCCTGCGGCAAGTGGGGGGGGGCATAGCCCCCCCCCCAATGGGAGGCCAAAGCATGCGGCCCCCAGACCCCGGCTACTTTTCAGTGTTTTTTGTCATTTGCCGTTCGCATCCCTGTATTTTAAAAAGGGCATCAAGTCAGGCTGCTACGCAAACGCACACCAATTCAAAGTTACTCTGATAATATGCTTACCTTTTCCATGATATGCGTTTGTGATGTCACTTGGAATTACTTGCAGTACCTATCAACCCATGTATAGCAGGAAACAACATTCTATGGGGTGACTAAAATAAGGAGGGGATATCAAATAATACCCATTAAACTCCGCAAACATGCCATGTCAGAAAAGCACTGTTATGTAACATTTCTCTGGGTATTGAGTAATTGTTGGTTTACAGTAAATAACTTTTTGTTATTTCTATACTTATAGAGGTCTATTTTTTTTTTTTTTAATAAGTTGAAATGTGAACGGTTTTAATCAAGTCAAATTGCTGTTTTAGGTTGTTTTTGTATTTGAAGATAACTTTGCATTGGCTCAGTGTATTGATATCCAAACCTTACATAGAGAGAAGAAATTGCTTGTAAGTTCAGAAGACTATGGCCGAGACTTGACTGGAGTACAAAATCTGAGGAAGAAACATAAGAGGCTTGAGGCTGAACTGGGAGCCCATGAGCCAGCCATTAAGGTAAGCAATATATGATGTATAACGTTTAAGTAAAAATAGAATTCAGTGATTTGAAAATCCTTTTCAACCTATATTTGTTCGAATATACTACAATGACCAGACTTAATGGGATGATTAATTGTGCAAAAAGTTAATATATTTTCTGTAGTGAATTTGATCACTTTATTTTTCATGTAAAATTAACACCTTTAAATATAAATTTTGCCACTCGCAGTAGACTGAAAATGATATCTGATGTGATGAGGGCTCAGGTTACAATCACGGCTCACCCAACGTTCACACGCTGAAAATAATGACGTTATCCATCCACTTCATTAAAGATAAAATATGAACTTTTTACTGCTGAAAGTTAAAAAAATCAGTCATAAGTATTGTTGAGGAGGCTATTTCGCTGAATTGTTAGGATGTATACAGTGTACAGGATGGCCTATTGGTCAGAATACAGGATGCAGTGGATTGATGGATTGGTATCTTTACTCAAGGTTTAGATGGTAATTCCAGATTTACAGGTGCACAGATTGATGATCGATAATAAATAACACATAATAGATAGCACATAATGGATATCAGAAATCCGATAACAGATGTCCTAGAACAGAGTTTTTTGGTCATGAACTCCGCCGAACTTGCCTAACTTAACGTGTCTAGCGAACTTGAAAACAACCACTTGTGAACCCGCTTTCTTCCTGATTTAACTGCACATGCACAGCGCCATAACACACGTAACACAGTCACATGACTTGAGGCTTGGCAATAGAAGGCATTCTACAAAAAATTTAACACTCACCACAGCGCAATAATATAATTTCTTAGAGCCTTTTATACAAGTATCCCATGATATTCAAACTGTAAATAGAGCCAGCTGTAGCTAGCACATCTGTCATTAACCTACAGTTAAGCCTAACTACCCTACTGTATGCAGAGGGAATCTTAAATCTCAAATGATGCATCACTACTATCTACTGGCAGTTATGAGGCATTATGACTTTTGGAGCACTTGAAATATATAGGAGAATGCCGTAAGACCATTCTCTACCTCTTCAAATAATTCAAAAAGAGAACAAATTCGGAAGCTTGTTCTTGATTTTCATGAACAATTTTAATAATTCTTGGCATTTGGAGTTAACATCCAGTATTATTTTATTCATATTTAGTTAATGCAAGTTGTTCAGCTAGTTACCAATGTCATTTGGAAATATCTCACCCATTCTTAACCAAATCTACATTCTCCCAGTCTGTGCTGGATACTGGAAAGAAGCTGTCTGATGACAACACCATTGGTCAGGAGGAGATACAGCAGAGACTGTCTCAGTTTGTAGATCACTGGAAAGAACTGAAAGACCTATCTGGAGCAAGGTAAAAGTAAAAACATGTTCAATTGCACACATGCAAGTACACAATGTACACAAACATGTTCTACATCCTAGGGGTCAGAGGCTGGAGGAATCGTTAGATTACCAACAATTTGTGGCAAACGTGGAAGAAGAAGAAGCATGGATTAACGAGAAATTAAATTTGGTTGGGGGTGAAGACTATGGAGACACGCTGGCTGCTGTGCAGGTGTTTTTCTAATTCACATTGTCAAAATGTATAAGTGAATGATATTTTTTTGAAGTGTCATGATGTGTCATTATTAGGGCTTGCTTAAAAAACATGAAGCATTTGAAACAGACTTCACTGTGCACAAAGACAGAGTCAGCGATGTTTGTGCTAATGGAGAAGATCTCATTAAGAAGGTAGTATTTGTTAAATGTCTAGTAAAGCAAGCTGCATTTTAAAACTGCTTTTAATTTGGATGCTCTTGTTTTCAACAGAACAACCATCACGTGGACAGTATCACTTTCAAGATGTCAGCTCTCCAAGGCAAAGTATCAGAGCTTGATAGGGCAGCTGCTCAGAGGAAGGCAAAGCTGGATGAGAACTCTGCCTTTCTGCAGTTCAACTGGAAGGCCGATGTGGTGGAGTCTTGGATTGGTAGGGAAAAAATACTTGATTATCACCTGGGTCATTGTTTTAATATATATTTTTAGTATTTTTCCTGCAGAAATATAACGGGTGTTTCAAACATGGAGGCTAGCCCATAGCAATAGTGGGCAATTTATTTCTACAGGGGGCCGCCATATGAAAAATCTGAAATATGTTAGATAGCGCTTGGTTCCTTGACCACTACCCCCCTCCCCACTCCCCACATTATGTTTTAAGATTACAGTATTTTCTGCACTACAAGGCACACTGGATTATTAGGCGCACCGTCATTGAATTTTATATTTTAGAAAATATTTCATATATAGGGCGCACCGGATTAAAAGGCGCATAGAATAGAAGCTACTGCATCAAATCGGGGTTGATGAGGGTTGTGTTCCGCATCAATTAGATGGAGCTCTGCTAAAGGAAATGTCAACCCAGTCAATGAGGTAAAAAAAGTCCAACTCCCATTCCGTATAAAAGTGATACGGTTTGGCTTCTTACTTGGTCCAGCTACCCCACTCATTTTTGATGGTCATAAACTTTCTTTAGTTTAAAAGAAAAAAGCAAGTGCGTGTGTTGATGCGTAATGCGTTGATTAGCTTGTTAGCTTTGGTGCCGGGCTTGTGTATGCATAGCCAATCTTGCTACGGTGAGGGGGTGTGGTTCACTGTGATTGCCTCTCAATAGGCTTACCTGTATGTCAATCAAGCAATGGAATGTATTCTGGCCTACAGAAATTTTTTTTTTTTTTTTTTAAATGTCATGCGTTCGACCAGTCGTGGCTTACTTAGGTGACGCCCCCTGACCACGGCTTCCGTAATGCTGAAAGCGATGCGACCTTGTAATTTACTAGTTGTACTGAAATGTGTATGAAACATTTTGGCAGAGCACTGAGTACAACCAGTATGGATCATCAAATTCATCAATTGATCCATTAATAAGGCAGTCTGCATTATAAGGCGCACTGTGGTTTTTTGAGTAAATTTTAAGTTTTTAAGTGTGCCTTATAGTGTGGAAAAATACGGCAATCATATTTGCAGTGTGTGAAAGTGGTCAAACTACTCCAAAATAAATACCGTATTTTCGTTATGTATGTGCAGTTAAACTTGCTGCGGTGAGGGGGTGCGGTTCACTGTGATTGCCTTGCGACAGGCTTACCTGTATGTCAATCAAGCAATGGGATGAAAGTGATACGGTTTGGCTTCTTACTTGGTCCAGCAACCTAAACTAACTTTCTTTAGTTTAAAAGAAAAAAGCGAGTGCGTGTGTTGATGCGTTGATTAGCTTGTTAGCTTTAGTGCTGTGCTTGTGTATGCGCAGCCAAACCTGCTGGGGGAGGTTCACTGTGATTGCCTCCCGACAGGCTAACCTGTATGTCAATCAAGCAATGGGATAAAAGTGATGAGGCGCTTCAGGTTAAAAGGCGCAGACTCATCTGCCTGAGCTTTTCTGTATTTATTCTACACACAGAGCGCACCGCATTATTGGCGCATGCATACCATAACTTACGGTAAACAGGGAAGAAAAAGTCACGTAAGAAAGACAGTGAGTTCGGTCGGATGACTTCAGTTGTACTTTATTTTACTATTTAACCATGTACTGTCCTGTACTCACATGATTGTTAATCCATATTCATGCGCGAACCTACCAAAGTGCTCATCTTCTGTATCCGAATCAAACAGTTGGGCTAGTTCCCTCTTGTCATCGGAGTCAAACTCGTCACGTTGCTCTTCGGCAGTAATCCCGGCTTTCCAGAAATCTTGAATTGTGCCTTGTAAGCATGTCTCTGTCGATGCCATTTGAGAGAGTTTATTTATCAAAGGCGGCAGGGGGACACATTACATATTACTCTGATCGTTTTCTTGCCCTGATCTACGTAAATGTAATGTCCTCTGATTGGTTCAAAGTAAAATATCCTCCATCGCTTCAACAAAACAATGTAAGAGACAAATATCGGCAAAGAGAAACAGTCGCTATTGTTTTGAGTGAGCAAAGTGACAATACAGTCACCGCAGGAGAGATATTGCGCCCACATATTACTCGGGCGGCAGCCACACGACAACATTTATAGATATTGGAATTCGGTCCACACAAATGGTGCACCTTATAAAAAGGCGCGCCTCTGGTTTTTGAGGAAATTAAAGGCTTTTTAGTGCGCCTTATGGTGTGGAAAATACAGTAATCTATATTTTATATATATGTTGGTATTTATTATTATTATTATTATAATAAATATTACCATGAGTGTGAGTGCGATTGGTTGTCTGTCTCTGTGTGCCCTGCGATTGGCTGGCAACCAGTTCAGGGTGTCCCCCGCCTACTGCCCGATGACGGCTGGGATAGGCTCCAGCACGCCCGCGACCCCCGTGGGGACTAAGCGGTTCAGAAAATGGATGGATGGATAAATATTACCGTATTTTTCGAACTAAAAGTCGCTCCGGAATATAGGTCTCATTAGCCATAAAATGCACAATAACGTGAAAAAAAACACAAGTCGCTCCGGAGTATAAGTCGCATTTTGGGGGACATTTATTCGACAAAATCCAACACCAACAGACATGAACGAGCAACAACAGGCTAAACGATAGGTAAGCTAATGTGACATAAACACAAACGAAGAGCTGAGAACGGGCCTGACGTAACATTCAGAATTATTACATAAATAACGTGTTTATAAAACCATCTGTGTCACTCCAATTCATTAAATCCATCGATCGTCCTTTATGTCAACAATGGGTGCGAGACGCTTGCACTTCAAAATATTCCACAGGCCCATATAACGATATATAAATTATATATCAAATAACTATTATATAAGCAATAATATTATCAAACCATCTGTGTCACTCCAAATCATTAAATCCATCGATCAAATTCCTCGTCCTTTGTCAACAACGCCGCGCGTGCGCCCTGACGTCAGCCACGTCGTTATTCCACAGATCTAGTATATAACTATATTGTAGCGTTAACAATGTACAAGGAAAGACGTGGGTTTGGTAAACGGCTCTTTATTTAACAAAACAAGAGTTCAACAAGCCAACAACTAATGAACTGTAACAATAAAAACATATACAAGTTGCTAAACGAAATAAAATACATCAAATAACTATAACATAAATAGTTCACCGCAACACGGCCCCAAGCGCCGGCGTTGACTTCCAGGCGTGTGGCGCCGTGGACTTCCATCCCCGGGGGTGGCACTTCCAGCCACGGAGGTGGAAGAGAGCTCCATAGAATAGGACCGGGCGTGCGTGAAAACCATGTCCGAGCCCCATACACCGTCCCCGGACAGCCACCCGGCCGAGCACCGGCCCCCGACTTCCATCCACGGAGGGGAAAGAGATCTCCGTAGAGTAGGACCGGACGTGCGTAAAAGCCATGTCCGAGCCCCATCCACCGTCCCTGGACAGCCACCAGGCTGAGCGCCAGCCCCCGACTTCCATCCACGGAGGTGAAAGAGAGCTCCGTAGAGTAGGACCGGGCGTGCGTAAAAGCCATAATAGTTTTTCAAACCTTCTGTGTCACTCCAAATCATTAAATCCTTCAAACTCTTCGTCCTCCGTGTCATTTACAAACAAAGCCGCTAATGATGCCGGTAGTACGTGGGGCCCTTCGTCATCCCGTGATCGAATCCTTGTCCTTTATGTAAACAACCGCCACGCCGCGCTGCTGACGTCACTTGAAATTCAAATTACAGTAATCCCTTGCTACATCGCGGTTCCACTTTTTTTTTTTTGAAATTTTTTTTAAAAATTCACATTTAAGTCGCTCCTCAGTATAAGTCGCCCCCCCACCCAAACTATGAAAAAAAACGCGACATAGTCCGAAAATTACGGCATTATCATAATTATTCTTATCATCCTTTTTATTAGTATTATTGTATCCTTTTACAAACCGGATTCGGTTGAAGTTGGGAAATTGTGTAAAATGTAAAGAAAAACAAAATACAATCATTTGAAAATCTTTTCAACCTATATTCAATTGAATACACTACAAAGACAACATATTTAATGCTCAAACTCATAAACTTTATTTTATTTTTCAAATAATAATTAACTTAGAATTTCATGGCTGCAACACGTGCAGTAGAAGTTGGGAAAGGGCATGTTTACCTCTTCGTTACATCACCTTTTTTGCCACCTTTCCCAAGGAAGGGATTTTTAATAACACCCAAACGTTTTGGAAGAGGGGAGACTAATTCTCTTCACTTCTCATGTGGAATTCTTTGACATTCTTGCTTGATGAACCGCTTCAGTTGTTCAACAGTCCGGGGTCTTCCCTTTCGTATTTTACGCATCATAATGCGCCACACATTTTCAATGGGAGACAGGTCTGGACTGCAAGCGGGCCAGGGAAGAGCCTGGACTCTTTTACTTCGAAGCCACACTGTTGTAACACGTGCAGAATGTGACTTGGCATTTTCTTGCTGAAATAAGCAGCGGCGTCCATGAAAAAGATGTCGCTTGGATGTCGCTTGGATGGCAGCATATGTTGCTCCGATATCTGTATGTACTTTTCAGCATTTATGTTGCCTTCACAGAAATGTAAGTCACCCATCCCATGGGAACTAATGCACCCCCATACCATTACAGATGCTGGCTTTTGAACTTTACGTTGATAACAGTCCGGATGGTCCGCTTCCTCTTTGGATGTCTAGTGTTTCCAAAAACAATTTGAAAAGTGGACTCATCAGACCACAAAACATTTTTCCGTTGTGCATCAGTCCATTTTACATGAGCTCGGGCCCAGGGAACCCGGCGGTGTTTCTGGATGTTGTTTATAAACGGCTTTTGCTTTGCATGGTAGAGTTTTAACCTGCACTTACTGATGTAGTGACAAACTGTATTTACTGACTGTGGTTTTCTGAAGTTTTCCTGAGCCCATTTGGTGATATCCTTTACACACTCATGTCGGTTTGTAGGGCAGTGCTGTCTGAGGGATCGAAGGTCACGGTCATTCAGTCTTGGTTTACGGCCGTGGCGCTTATGAGCAGTGATTTCCATTCAAGATGGCGGCGCGTGCACACGCAGCGGCCACTCTCTGTCCCGTTCGGTGTTTTGTGAGTGTTTACTGAGTGTTTGTCCGGCGGTTTTGTGTATGTTCGTCTCGTGTGATACGTCGTGCTACTAGCGCGGCGGGGATGTTCTGCTCAACATCGGCGGAAGTGGGTTTTATGACGTTCTGGACTTTGGTGCGGAGAGATTAAGGGCGCTCGGACTGCTTCGTCATGGAGCGACGCCGGACTGGCCTGCTCTTCCTCCCCCGGTTGGACTGCGTCGTGAGCTCGGACTGCTCCGTCCTGGAGCATTGTTGGGATGCGTCGGCAGCGGGTCTGCGAGGCAGCGGAAGAGGGGCCAGCGCGGAGACGTCGGGCCAGGCTTGCGGCCAACCCAGCTCGCCCAGCCGTGCCTTCCATTCTCCTGACGTACGTTCGTTCGCGGGACGACAAGATGGGTTGCGTTCGCCTGATAGGATCCACGAACCGGACAGTGCGTGCCTGCTGTGTGCTCATGTTCACAGTGGCCTGGTTGACAGTCATCTTTCCGGACTCTGCTAGGCATCGGGAGCGGCTAGCGAGCTATCACTCTTATTGTTCATCTTCTTGTTTTAATTTTCCTGTGTTGTTTACTTGTATGTTCTGAACTCTGTCTTGTCACCCTGGGATAGTGAGAAACATAATTTCGATCTCTTTGTGTGTCTTGACATGCGGAAGAATTGACAATAAAGGAGACTTTGACTTTGATTTCACCAGATTCTCTGAACCTTTTGTTGATATTATGGACCGTAGATGTTAAAATCCCTAAATTCCTTGCAATTTTGCTTTGAGAAATGTTGTTTTTAAACTGTTCAACTATTTTCTCACGCAGTTCTGGACAAAGTGGTGAACCTTGCCCCATCCTTGCTTGTGAATGACTGAGCATGTTTGGGGAGGCTCCTTTTATACACCCAATCATGGTACCCACCTGTTCCCAATTAGCCTGATCACATGTGGGATGTTCCAAATGGGTTTTTGATGAGCATTTCTCAGCTTTCTCAGTATTTTTTGCCACCTTTCCCAACTTCTACTGGATGTGTTGCAGCCATGAAATTCTAAGTTAATTATTATTTGGCAAAAAACAATCAAGTTTATCAGATTGAACATTAAATATGTTCTCTTTGTAGTGTATTCAATTGAATATGGGTTGAGAAGGATTTTCAAAGTCAAAGTCAGCTTTATTGTCAATTTCTCCACATGCCAAAGACACACAAAGAAACCGAAATTTCGTTCCCCCCTATCCCACGGTGACAAGACATGGCTCACAACAGACAAACAAGTAAACAAGTATAACAAAAGTGTGCTGAATAAATAATGAATAAATAACACAACAATAAATAAATAAATAAGAGGAGCAGAAAAAAAAGGAGCAAGTGCGCGTACAGCAGACATTCCCGAAAATAGCGCAACAGTGCCGCACGCTACGCAGAAGGGGGTAGCGAGTTCAGGGCCCTAACAGCCTGGAGAAAGAAGCTGTTGGCGAGTCTGGTGGTGCGGGAGCGCAGGCTCCTGTACCTCTTCCCAGAGGGCAGAAGGTCAAACAAAGAGTGAGCCGGGTGACTCACATCTCTGGCAATCGAGGTTGCCTTGCGGGTGAGATGGGAGGTGTAAATGTCTTTCAGGGAGGGGAGCGAAGCACCAATAATCTTACCAGCCGTTGTATTTTGTTTTAATTTACATTTTACACAATTTCCCAACTTCAACCGAATCAGGTTTGTATATGGTCTGTACATAGTGCCCATGGAACATGTCAGCCGATGAAATAGAGTGAAGTAGATTTTTATTTTTCGTTTTCCTACTACCAACATGTTCCGGTTAAAACTGTGGCCACTTTTATGACGTTGATGTACACCTTGGCTTGTGAACTTCAAGCATGTGATATTTGTTTATTTATTCAGGAGAGAAAGAGAACAGCCTTAAAACTGATGATTATGGCAGAGACCTGTCGTCTGTACAGACTCTACTCACCAAACAGGTACTTGTACCTTTTATGTATCATGTACATCTGCACTGTTTCCTTCTCTGTCTGATTTGTTTTGTGTTGATCTTTAGGAGACATTTGATGCTGGACTTCAAGCATTCCAGCAGGAGGGCATTACCAATATCACAGCTCTCAAAGACCAGTTGTTGGCTGCCAAGCATGTCCAAGCAAAAGCCATTGAAGTCCGTCATGCTGCTTTAATGAAGCGTTGGAACCAATTGCTGTCCAACTCGGAGGCTCGCAAGATGAAGCTTCTGGAGTCTCAAGAGCATTTTCGAAAGGTAAAGAGATTAACCGCCAGAGGTTGTGTGTTGTTGTTGGATTGTTTTTGTGGAAGATTTTGTTGTTTGTCTGTTAGATGTGTTGAGTGGTCATAGCTCTTTTTTTGTTTGTTCCCACCCAGGTTGAGGACTTGTTTCTTACATTTGCCAAAAAGGCATCAGCGTTTAACAGTTGGTTTGAGAATGCAGAGGAGGATCTGACAGACCCAGTGAGGTGCAATTCTCTGGAAGAGATTCGTGCACTGCGTGAAGCCCATGAGGCCTTCCGCTCCTCACTGACCTCAGCCCAGACAGATTTCAACCAGCTCGCTGAACTGGACCTGCAGATCAAGAATTACCAGGTGGTGTCCAACCCCTACACCTGGTTTACAATGGAGGCTTTAGAAGAAACTTGGAGAAACCTGCAGAAGATAATCAAGGTATTATAAATGTAAATTTAGATTGATATTGCACATTTCTATACTCACAGCACAGACCGTGCATGCACTATCTATACAAATTTCACACTCTGGTGGTGGTGGTAAACTGCATAAGTAGCCACAGCTGCCTTGGGGCAGGCTGCTGGCAGAATTTAAATGTACCGTAATTTCCGGACTATAAGCCGCACCGGACTATAAGCCGCACCAGCTAAAATTCAGGGATATTTTAGTTTTTTTCTTACATAAGCCGCACCGGACTATAAGCCGCACGTGCACATGAGTTTTTTACAAAGAAAGACAGTACACAGAAAGCCGTAAAAATCCATAAATACGCCTCGCCGCCATTTAAGGCTCAGGGTTCAAAGTAACTTTCTGAATAAAATGCATTAAAAGTTCACATTCATTACTTGTTTTTGGTGAGCAAAATGTCAGAAGAATTGAATTTAAATGCTGATTGATTGGGTTTTAATACAATGCAGATGGTCCAAACAGCGCCACTGCTTTGTGTAATCTCTAAGAGAAAGGGTTTAGAGCCCTTTGACGCAGGTCACCTAGCGTGCATTCCTACTAAAGCTCATAATAGTCACAAGCAACACAGACAAAATAAGCAGCAGCCATAGTAGTTTCAAAATAGTATTTTTGTTGTTTTTTTTCTTCAAGATACCGCACAACAGTGGTCCACAGCCTTTTTACGAGTGTATAAAAGTGATCAAGTCATCACAAAAATCACAAAAAAAATCTTATATAAGCCGCACCTGACTATAAGCCGCAGGGTTCAAAATTTTGGAAAAAAGTCGCGGCTTATAGTCCGGAAATTACGGTAATTCCTTGGCACAAAGATGGCACCAAAGCTGTTTTTATTGAGCACTAAAACGGCTCGTATATGGTTTGTTGTGAATTTAACGATGGATCTTCCCACCGTCAACAAATATTCAGATTTAAAAAAAATTGAGATCAAACTTGGGTTTTCTGCATGTTATTCAGTTTACATTTAATAATTAGTGAATTATTTGTCAAATTTGTCAAACTTAAGAGGCTTTTTAGCCTTGTTTTTTTCAAACCCGATATAAAAACACTCATGTTAGCTTTCTGTTACCATGAAATCAGGAGCGAGAACTGGAACTGCAGAAAGAGCAGCGAAGACAGGAGGAGAACGACAAGTTGCGTCAAGAATTTGCGCAGCATGCAAATGCTTTCCACCAATGGCTGCAGGAGACCAGGTAAAATAATAATTTTTGAGCAATTAATTTTTTCTTAAAATGGCTTAACATTGTGACTTGTGTTCTTTCTTTTAATCTGAATGGAACACGTTATTAGCAAAATGACAAGATTTGTCAAAAATGACTTTCTGTCAAAAATGTTCGGTTGGAATGACTATTTCAACCCGAGTACGACGCACCAAGAGTTTTGAGAATTGAATGATGGGGTCCAGACAAATTGTAGCTTTTTTGTTGGGGGACAAGGGTGTGTTTTTTAAGGAACATTTTTATGTATATATGTAGAAAATCTCATCCAAAGTACCAGAGTCAAATGGTATCACTTGGTTATTTCTCAAGATTTTCCTCAAACCTTTAACGTCTTCTCCTTCTCAAAAATAACCACTAATTGCTTGGCCATGGTGGACAAGATGTCATTGTTCTTGTCAATGGGATGTGGTGGTGGAAGCCGCCATGTGGTTTGACTGGCCCTGCCGGAGAGAGAATGACAGTTAAAAAAAAAAAAGCACAACATTTTCCTGAAATGACCGATGGCCATCACGCCCCCGTTTGCATGTACAGCTCCATAAAAGAAAATAAGGCTGACAAATAATGTGCTAAAATATGCAACTTCATTATCAATGCCCATTTACTGCACTTACTATTTGATATTTTGTTCATTTATCATCTCCCACTTTCTCTATCTCCCTGCTACAACTTGATGGCATCCTCACTGTTTGCTTGGGATTACAATGCATATCAGAACATATCTTCTGGATGGGTAAATATCAAAATTATTTTTTTTTTTTTAAATGAAATTGTCATATGGTTGTGGGAAAAAAGTCTCAAGCCTTTTATATACACTGCTCAAAAAAATTAAAGGAACAGTTTTTTTTTTATCAGGGTATGGCATGAATTCAATTAGACTTTTCTGATAAGGTTTTGGTCAGGTACGTGGCAGAGAGGGTTGTTAATCAGTTTCAGCTGCATTGGTGTTGATGTGGTGTTGATGGAATTAACAACAGGTGCACTAGAGGGGCAACAACGAGATGGTCCCCAAAACAGGACTGATTTTGCAGGTGGAGGCCATTTCAAGTTCCTCCCTCTTGATCTTTTTTGATTGTGTTTCCACAAGTGTTGGCTTTAGCTAGAGTCATTATCACGACTGGGAGCATGAGGCGATTTCTTAATCCTCCTGAAGTTGCGCAGATTGTCCAACTCCTCCAGGATGGCACATCCATGCATGCTGTTGCAAGAAGATTTGATGTGTCTCCCAGTACAATCTCCAGAGCATGGAGGAGATTCCAGGAGACAGGTGGACAGGGCCGTAGACGGTACTCATTCCATCAGCAGGACCGATATCTGCTGCTTTGTGCGAGGAGGAAACAGGTTGAGCACTGCCCGAGCCCGACAGAATGACCTCCAGCAGCCTACTGGTGTGAATGTCTCTGCCCAAACAGTCAGAAACAGACTTCACGAGGGTGGCCTCAGGGCACGACGTCCTGTAGTGTTTCCTGTGCTCATTGCTCAGCACCGTGGAGCTCAATTGGCATTTGTCATAGAACATCAGAATTGGCAAGTCAGCCACTGGCGCCCTGTGCTTTTCACAGATGAGAGCAGGTTTACCCTAAGCACCTGTGATAGACGTGAAAGAGTCTGGAGAAGCCAAGGAGAGCGCTATGCTGCCTGCAACATCATTCACCATGACCGGTTTGGTGGTGGGTCAGTGATGGTCTGGGGAGGCATTTCCATGGAGGGACGAACAGACCTCTACAGGCTAGAGAACGGCAGTCTGACTGCCATTAGCTATCAGGATGAAATCCTTGCACCCATGGTCAGACCCTACGCTGGTGCGGTAGGTCCTGGGTTCTTCCTGATCCACAATGCCCGGCCTATTGTGGCAAGAGTATGCAGACGGTATCTGGAGTATGAAGGAATTAACACAATTGAATGGCCCTCACGATCACCTGATCTAAACCCGATAGAACACCTCTGGGACATAGAACACCTCTGGGACACCATACGCCGCCAGGTTGTTCTTCAGACTTTACAGGAGCTTACTGATGCCCTTAGACAGATCTGGGAGGACATCTCACAAGACACCATCCGTCGTCTCATTAGGAGCATGCCGCGACGTTGTCAAGCATGCATACAAGCTCGTTGGGCCCACACAAGATATTGAAAATAATTTTGAGTTGCAGAAATTGAATTTAGGCAAAAAGGACGAGCCTGCCATATCATTTATTAACTTTGATTTTTGCGGTGTCTGTATACTGAGCCCTCTGCAGGCTGAACACTTTTATTTCCATCAAAAGATGTGTCATCCTTTTGTTCCTGAGACATTAAACTGTCCATATCAGTATAGATACCCCCCCCCCCCCCCAAAAAAAAAAATCTGATGTGTTTTCAAAGTGTTCCTTTAATTTTTTTGAGCAGTGTATATTTGAAACATGAAATGTGGCAAAAGTTCAAAGGGGAGTTATAGTTTTCTGAGGCATGGTATTGTTTATCTATGAAGAAATTTTTTTTTTGCTTCATTTGATAAACATAGCATGTCAGATTATCAGGTATTGTTTTATCTTTTTCTAAGAGATATCTATAAAGAAATACAACTTGTCATGTCAGATTACCTTAATTGACTCTTGATTTGTGTTTAAATTCAATTAGGCCCCTGGATTGTATGTTGATGTCTGAAAAGGGGGTTGTTAAAAAATGTGAAATTACTTCACCTTCTTTTCCTTACTTTTGTGAATGCATTTTTTTGTGTTAGGTCATGTATGGTGGAAGAGTCAGGTACTCTTGAATCTCAGCTGGAGGCCACTAAGGTAAACATTATATTCAATTAATCATGTCAAATTCCTATTGCTTGGAAGACTCATTATGCATTATTAGTACAAAACAAATCAAATGTATAAGAAATGCATCAAAGTGTGTATATAAATCAATCAATCAAAAGTGTCATTCACAGTCAGAGTTGTCGTAAACCCACCCCTCTGATATGTTGGACGTGTGCTCAGGATCATTTTGTAAAGGATGACGTTTGAAGTCAAAAGTGCTTCCGGAACAAGTTTTTATCCAGGATGACTCTGTATATTACTGCATTCATCTTTCAGTCATGCCTGACGAAGTTGCTGCTACCACTACACTGAAGGGGCGGCAGTATCGTCAGGTTCTATTGAGTGGTCTCTGAGTAGCTTGTATTTCCTCTGCCTTGGCTCCATAATCATCATTAAGCATTCATTGCATTTGAAGAGATTATACAACATAATTTATTGCAAATTATTTTATGGACGCCCAGCAGCTCCTCCTCCACGTACTCCACAAACAGTCACTATTATGAGCTGCTTTTTGGGGCATAGATACAAACAACAGTCAGGACTCATCCCCCCACCCAAAGGCAGTGGGTGGGTTCTTTCATCCACCAGACTGAACCCTGGCAGCGTACAGTCACATGGCTGGGGGGGCAGATAATTAGATCCACACCTGTTCAGGTTCGTTCTCCCCAGAGAGACAGCTCTAAAGTGGAAGATCATTCAATCTCTCAAGAAAGCTGGTTTGAGCCCAAGCCATGTTAAAAGGCGAACGTGACTATGTGGAGGTCAGAACCGTTCTAGAAGGCCTCTTGACTGCCTCATGCCTTGAGTCATGATGGGGCCACTTTCATCCACTCATACAGCACATGATCTGCTTGGCCCTGACTTCAGGTGTGGAGCCCATGGGAAAGGACAAGGGAGATGACCTGCAATCGAGTGAGGGAAAACGAGTTCCTATATTAGCCTGAAGGTTGAGCTGTAATTTGTCTGGACTCTCGAATGGGACTCCTTTGTCCTGAGTGATGCTTCCCAGATATTAAGTCTGACAACTTGGCTTCTAGGATTGAGACACCCATACCGCTTCACCATGTTAATTTTGTGGGTCAATTTCCATTCTGTGTAAATGCTAAATAAGGCACCAGAACATACACATTCGTGTCAAATGTGTGCTTAATCAAAAACCTCTACTTTGTGCGTGCGTGCGTGCGCGCGTGTATCGTTTATGTAGCGTAAACACCAAGAAATTCGAGCCATGCGGAGCCAGCTAAAGAAGATTGAAGACTTGGGTGCAGCTATGGAGGAAGCCTTGATCTTGGACAACAAGTACACAGAGCACAGCACAGTGGGTCTGGCTCAGCAATGGGATCAGCTGGACCAGCTGGGAATGAGGATGCAGCATAACCTGGAGCAACAGATACAAGCAAGGTACAATACAACACGATATTTAACAATGCAGGGGTTCCTTGGTTTATGACATCCTCAGGTTACGCTGTTTTGTGTTTACTACAAACGTCTCATTTATTATTTTTTATAGTATTTATATTTTTTCGTATTTCATCATATATTTAAAGCCTTTTTTCAGCCTGAGCAGATTTGCATCGTAAGCATCGTAAAGGTGTCCTAAGATTCGTAATGCGCAAGGGAACTAGATTTAAAGCCTTTTTCGACCTAAGCGGTTTTGTATCGTAAACATCGTAAAGACGTCCTAAGATGTGTAACGCGTGTGGGAACTAGTTGGTGCGCGCAGCGGAATAATACACCGCGAGAGAGGCTGTTGACAGAGGAAGACAGCGTTACTCACATAGATTACGCCATTTTAGACGGTTGCGTCCTCTCTCTCTTGCAACGCCCCTTCCAGTGTGCAAGCCAACCACAGGAATTGTTTTTTCTATTTTTATTACTGTACTGTTTCATTTCATTACTGTTTCGACTTACACCGAAATTTGGTTTACATAGCCCGCGTAGGAACAGATCGACGTTGAAAACCGAGGACCCCCTGTATTTTAATTTTCTGGCTACTAGCTTACCCCTCTATACTTCCAGGAACACTACTGGGGTGACCGAGGAGGCACTAAAGGAGTTCAGCATGATGTTCAAGTATGTAGGTTTGACTTGAGCTGAAGTTATCTGGATTCCCCAGCTAACCACGCATTCTTTTATCTACACTTGTCTTTAAGACACTTTGACAAGGAGAAATCTGGACGTCTAAACCACCAGGAGTTCAAGTCATGCCTGCGTTCACTAGGTTATGACCTACCCATGGTTGAAGAGGGTGAACCTGATCCTGAATTTGAGGCAATACTCGACACTGTAGATCCAAACAGGTCTGCCACTTGTTAGAGATTTTATGCTGTGTGTTTACATGCATCTTGAGCAGCCCTCTCTCTGAACATGACATTTCTCAAGTGTTTTTGCCTTTGAATTGTTGATCCAATTACAGCACTGTTTCGAAGACGGCATTGTAGTCTTGTAGACCCAATCACACTTTGCTAAATTGTGTGGTATTGCACATTACACCTCATTGTGTTGAGCTCGAAGGGTTGCAAAAAAATTGTATCAATATTTGCTCAGAATACTATTCATACTAATGCGATTATTTTGATGTTTGGCTATTTTAATATATTGCAATTCTAAGAATTAACATTATTAATCATTAATTGTGAGGGATTTATGATTGCAGGGATGGTAATGTGTCATTACAAGAGTATATGGCCTTCATGATAAGCCGTGAGACAGAAAATGTTAAATCCAGTGAAGAGATTGAGAGCGCCTTCCGAGCTCTAAGTACCGAGAACAAACCCTACGTTACTAAAGAAGAGCTCTACCAGGTCAGATGTTTTCATCACTCTTTTGACAGCCTTGTGTGTGTAAACTGCCTCAAAGCTTTAATATACTTTTATTCCATCTTTTCAGAACCTGACCAAGGAGCAGGCAGACTATTGTCTCTCGCATATGAAGCCCTACCTTGATAATAAGGGCCGTGAGCTGCCATCATCATTTGACTTTGTTGAATTCACCCGCTCTCTCTTTGTCAACTAATCCTTTGCTCAGTAACCAACTATATATCACAACTCAACAAAAATATTGATGAAACTGCATGGCTGACATTAGGAATGATCATTATCTACTGTGTGTGTGCATCTCTCTCTATCCTCAATGGCTCCTAATACTAGTCTGTCTCCATTTCAGTTTAATTATTGTAAGTGTAACAGCTTCACGACAGAGTGCTTTCAATAAATGTTGGTTTACAGCTGGAAATCTTTGTGTAAAGAATTCAATTATCAGAAAAGGTTTAATGTTGCATTTCAACAGACACTTTACAATGCTAAATCCATGAATGTGTTCTAGCGGTTGGTCACTAACCAGAGCTTGTCACCAAATGAAGATGGCAAAGCAGCGTGATCTGTAAATTAGGATGCACTGAATTTCAAAATTAAAAACCAGGTCACTACAGTTGATATGAAATTCCATCCATCCATCCATCTTCTTCCGCTCATCCGGGGTCGGGTCGCGGGGGCAGCAGCTTTAAGAGGGAATCCCGGACTTCCCTCTCCACAGCCGCTTCATCCAGTTTATCCCGGGGGATCCCAAGACGTTCCCAGGCCAGCTGAAAGACCGTCTCTCCAGCTCGTCCTGGGTCGTCAACGGGGTCTCCTACCGGTGGGACATGCCCGGAACACCTCCCCAGGGAGGAGTCCAGGAGGCATCCTGATGAGATGCCCGAGCCACCTCATCTGGCTCCTCTCACCGTGGAGGAGCAGCGACTCTACTCCGAGTCTCTCCCGGATGACCGAGCTTCTCACCCTACCTCTAAGGGAGAGCCCAGACATCCTGCGGAGGAAACTCACTTTGGCCGCTTGTATCCGGGATCTCGTTCTTTCGGTCACGACCCATAGCTCGTGACCATAGGTGAGGGTAGGAGCGTAAATCGACCGATAAATTGAGAGCTTTGCCTTTAGGCTCAGCTCTCTCTTTACTACGACAGCCGGTACTGAGTCCGCATTACTGCTGACGCTGCACTGATCCGCCTGTCGATCTCGCGCTCCGTCATCCCCTCACTCGTGAACAAGACCCCAAGATACTTGAATTCCTCCACTTGGGGCAGGATCTCATCCCTGATCAGGAGAGGGCATTCCACACTTTTCCGACCATGGACTCGGATTTGGAGATGCTGACCCTCATCCCAACCGCTTCACACTCGGCTGCGAACCGCTCCAGTGAGGGCTGGAGATCACGGCTTGAAGAAGCCAACAGCACCACGTCATCTGCAAAAACCTGAGACGTGATGCTGAGGTCCCCAAACCGGACACCCTCAACGCCTCGACTGCGACTAGAATTTCTGTCCATAAAAATGAACAGAATCGGTGACAAAGGGCAGCCTTGGCGGAGTCCAACCCTCACTGGGAACAAATCCGACTTACTGCCGGAAATGCGGACCAAACTCTGCCATTGGTTATACAGGGACCGAACCGCCCTTATCAGTTTGCTCGGCGTCCCGTACTCCCGAAGCACCCTCCACAGAACCTCCCGAGGGACATGGTCAAACGCCTTCTCCACGTCCATAAAACACGTGGACTGGTTGAGCGGACTCCCATGACCCCTCTAGGATCCTGCCGAGGGTGTAGAGCTGGTCCACTTTTCCACGGCCAGGACGAAAGCCACACTGCTCCTCCTGTATCCGAGGTTCGACCTCCCAACGGACCCTCCTCTCCAGCACCCCTGAATAGACCTTACCAGGGAGGCTGAGGAGTGTGATTCCCCTGTAATTAGAGCACACCCTCCGGTCCCCCTTCTTAAAGAGGGGAACCACCACCCCAGTCTGCCAATCGAGAGGCACCGTCCCCGATGTCCACGCAATGTTGTAGAGGCGTGTCAGCCATGACAACCCCACAACATCCAGAGCCTTTAAGAACCCCCGGGCCTTTTCACAGAGGAGTTTTTTAACTACCTCAGTGACTTCAACCCCAGACATTGGAGAGGCCGCCTCAGAGTCTCCAGGCCCTACTTCCACAATGGAAGGCGTGTCAGTGGAATTGAGGAAGTCTTCGAAGTGTTCTCCCCACTGACTCACGATGTCCCGAGTCGAGGTCAGCAGCACGCCATCTCCACTGTACACAGTGTTGACGGTGCACTGCTTCCCCCTCCTGAGACGCCGAATGGTGGACCAGAATTTCCTCTAAGCTGTCCGGAAGTCAGTCTCCAAGGCCTCGCCAAACTCCTCCCACGCCCGAGTTTTTGCCTCAGCAACCGCCGAAGCCGCGTTCCGCTTGGCCATCCGGTACCGCTCAGCGGCCTCCGGAGTCCCGCAGGCCAAAACTCCTTCTTCAGCTTGACGGCATCCCTTACCGCCGGTGTCCACCAGCGGGTTCGGGGATTGCCGCCACGACAGGCAGCAATGACCTTATGGCCACAGCTCTGGCCGGCTCCCTCAACAATGGCGGCGCGGAACATGGTCCACTCGGACTGAATGTCCCCCGCCTCCCCCGGGACGTGGGAAAAGCTCTGCCGGAGGTGGGAGTTGAAGCTCTTCCTGACAGGGGATTCTGCCAGACGTTCCCAGCAGACCCTCACAGAGCGTTTGGGTCTGCCAGGTCGGACCGGCATCTTCCCCCACCATCGGAGCCAACCCACCACCAGGTGGTGATCAGTTAACAGCTCCGCCCCTCTCTTCACCCGAGTGTCCAAAACATGCGGCCGCAAATCTGATGACGATGGAGTCCCCAGAAGGAGCGCTCTCCAGCACTTCCTCCAGGGACCCCAAGAAGGGTGGGTACTCTAAGCTGCCGTTTGGTGCATAAAACCAAACAACAGTCAGGACCCGTCCCCCCCACCCGAAGGCAGAGGGAGGCTACCCTCTCGTTCACCGGGGTGAACCCCAATGTGCAGGCGCCCAGCCGGGGGGCAATAAGTATACCCACACCTGCTCGACGCCTCTCACCGTGGGCAACTCCAGAGTGGAAGAGAGTCCAGCCCCTCTTGAGAGGGCTTGTACCGGAACCCAAACTGTGTGTGGAGGCAAGTCCGACTATATCTAGTCGGAACTTTTATGCCTTGCACACCAGCTCGGGCTCCTTTCCAGCCAGAGAGGTGACATTCCATGTCCCAAGAGCCAGCTTCTGCAGCCGGGGATCGGACCGCCAAGGTCCCTGTCTTTGGCCGCCGCCCAGCTCACAATGCACCCGACCCCTTTGGCCCCTCCCACAGGTGGTGAGCCCATGGAAAAGGGGACCCACGTTGCCTTTTCGGGCTGTGCCCGGCCGGGCCCCATGGGCGAAGGCCTGGCCACCACACACTCACCTTCGAGGCCCACCTCCAGGCCTGGCTCCAGAGGGGGGGCCCGGTGACCCGCGTCCGGGCGAGGGAAATCTGAGTCCATATGTCTTTTTCGTCATAAAGGGCTTTTTGAGCTGTGCTTTGTCTGGCTCCTCACCTAGGACCCTTTTGCCATGGGTGACCCTACCAGGGGCATGAAGCCCCAGACAACATGGCCCCTAGGATCATTGGGACACGCAAACCCCTCCACCACGGTAAGGTGACAACTCGCGAATATGAAATTCCAATATATATTAATTTCTCACCACGAATTATAACAAATTGCTAATCAATCTGATGACTGCTCTGCTGGTTGTGTATTTCAACTGTGAAAAAAATGATTTTGTGATTTTTACTTACCATCCTGTTTAAATATTTTCCTAATTTACGGCACACTTTATAAGAACTGGTGCGTAAGGCCCCAGTGTACCTTTTTTAGTTTTTAACTGCTATTTTTGTTTTATTTTAATTAAAGCTGTCAAACGATTAAAATATTTAATTGCGATGCAGACATTTTTTATTGAATTGGTTTCAATTAATAAAAAGTCACACAGCCCCTCAAAAGTCCAATCTAAGAATTCAAAATATGCATGCGGGATGCATCCGCTAGTCGCGGTATACATCCCGCCTTCCAACATCGAAGGAGACAGGATCGCGGCGCTTGGTGAACTGTACCAGGCTGTCAGTGAACAGCAAACAGCGCACCCTGACGGTTTCACCATCTTCGCTGGAGACTTCAATCATGCCAACCTGAAGTCTGTTTTCCCGAGGCTTCACCAGCATGTTCCCTTTCCGACACGTGGAGACAGCTTCCTGGACCTAGTCTACTCGGCGCAAAAGGGAGCTTTCAAAGCCACCCCCCTCCCCCATCTGGGGCTTTCTGACCATCTCACCGTTTTGCTTTTGCCCGCATACAGACAATTGGTAAAGGCATCCAGGCCGGTTCGGAGGCAGGTTCGAGTGTGGCCTGAGGGTGCCTCCGATGCACTTCGTGACTGCTTCGACACCACTGACTGGGACTTGTTTAAGCAGGCAGCCACCTACAACGATTGGACGGACATAGAGGAGTATACGGACTCGGTTACCTCTTACATCACGAAGTGCATCGATGATGTGACTTGCTCGAAATCCGTCGTCACTCGCGCGAACTGGAAGCCGTGGCTGACGGGGGCTGTCCTCAGACTGTTGAGGGCCAGGGACAAGGCTTTCAGAGCGGGGGATGAGGCTGGCTTGAGGACAGCGAGGGCCGACCTGTCCCGAGGCATCAAAGAAGCGAAGAAGGCGTTCTCGTGCAAGGTCTCCACCCACTTCAAGGACAGCAAGGACGCACGTAGCCTTTGGCGGGGCATTCAGACCATCACGGACTACAAGCCCGCGCCGAGGAGCTGTGAGGGCGACGTCCGTCTGCTGAACGATCTGAACCGCTTCTTTGCTCGCTTCGACGCCCAGAACAGCACTTGCCCGCTGAAGTCCACTCCCCCCCCACACGAGCAGCCCCTGCGCCTCTCTGCCGAAGGTGTGAGGAGGGCGCTTGCCGCTATTGACACCCGTAAGGCGGCGGGCCCTGACAACATCCCGGGTCGAGCGCTGAAGGACTGCGCTGGGGAGCTGTCGGGTGTCTTCACGGACATCTTTAACGTTTCCCTGCAGCAGGCCATCGTCCCCTCGTGTTTCAAGGCTGCCACCATCGTTCCTGTGCCGAAGAAACCTGCACCGTCCTGCTTCAATGACTACCGCCCTGTGGCACTGACGCCCATCATCATGAAGTGCTTTGAGCGGCTGGTCATGGAGCACATCAAGTCCGTTCTCCCCCCCACCATTGACCCTTTCCAGTTTGCGTACCGTGCCAAGCGGTCCTCTGAGGATGCCATCTGCTCTGCCCTCCACTCGGCCCTCACCCACCTGGAGAGAAAGGACTCATATGTGAGGTTGCTGTTTGTGGACTTCAGCTCTGCCTTCAACACCATTGTGCCGCAGCGACTCATCCGCAAACTCGACGAGCTGGGCCTCAGTACCTCCCTCTGCAACTGGATACTGGACTTCCTCTGTCAGAGGCCTCAGGTGGTGCGTGTTGGCGACAAAATCTCCGCCAGCATCACGCTGAGCACGGGGGCCCCCCAGGGCTGCGTGCTCAGTCCATTGCTCTTCACCCTGCTGACGCATGACTGCACTGTGACCTACAGCGACAACCGCATAGTGAAGTTTGCTGACGACAGGACTCTGGTGGGTCTCATCACGAATGGCGACGAGACTCGGTACAGGTCGGAAGTTGACCTTCTGACCACGTGGTACAGGGACAACAACCTCCTGCTGAACGTCAAGAAGACCAAGGAAATCATTGTTGACTTCCGGAAGGGTCACACAACGCACCTGCCGCTGATCATTGACGGTGCTGTGGTGGAGAGGGTGAGCTGCACCAAGTTCCTGGGGGTGCACATCAGTGAGGACCTCTCCTGGTCCGCAAACACCTCGTCACTGGCAAAGAAAGCTCAGCGCCGCCTGTACTTCCTGCGGAAGCTCAGGCGTGCATGTGCTCCTCAGGCAGTCCTGTCTACATTCTACCGTGGGACCATTGAGAGCGTCCTCACCAGTTGCATCGCTGTGTGGGGTGGTAACTGCACTGAACAGAACTTGAAGGCCCTGCAGCGCATAGTGAATACGGCTGGTAAGATTATTGGTGCTTCGCTCCCCTCCCTGAAAGACATTTACACCTCCCATCTCACCCGCAAGGCAACCTCGATTGCCAGAGATGTGAGTCACCCGGCTCACTCTTTGTTTGACCTTCTGCCCTCTGGGAAGAGGTACAGGAGCCTGCGCTCCCGCACCACCAGACTCGCCAACAGCTTCTTTCTCCAGGCTGTTAGGGCCCTGAACTCGCTACCCCCTTCTGCGTAGCGTGCGGCACTGTTGCGCTATTTTCGGGAATGTCTGCTGTACGCGCACTTGCTCCTTTTTTTTCTGCTCCTCTTATTTATTTATTTATTGTTGTGTTATTTATTCATTATTTATTCAGCACACTTTTGTTATACTTGTTTAATTGTTTGTCTGTTGTGAGCCATGTCTTGTCACCGTGGGATAGGGGGGAACGAAATTTCGGTTTCTTTGTGTGTCTTTGGCATGTGGAGAAATTGACAATAAAGCTGACTTTGACTTTGACTTTTGACAAATTATAATTATAAAGTGATTGCCGGTACATAGAGTTCAAAATTCGTCTTCATCGTCGCTATTTCCGAAAAGCTCGTTCCATTCGTTTTCGTTTAGTTCGTCGTCATAAAGGGCATCTTCTTGGTCTTCTCTATCCTGAGAGCGTTTGGCGAATATTTTCTAAGTGCCAACGGCTCTTGCGCCATAAAGAGTCCGCCCCGGCTGGTTCCCCATGTCGGCCACCACAAGTGAAAATTCGGCCTCTTCCCCTGGAAGTCTGGCCAAGTTTGGGGAATATTTTCTAAGTGCCAACGACTCAACCGCCGTAAAGTGTCCGCCTCGGCTGGTTCCCCGTGTCGGCCACCACAAGTGAAAATTCGGCCTCTTCCCCTGGAAGTCCGGCCAAGTTTGGCGAATATTTTCTAAGTGCCAACGACTCAACCGCCGTAAAGTGTCCGCCTCGGCTGGTTCCCCGTGTCGGCCACCACAAGTGAAAATTCGGCCTCTTCCCCTGGAAGTCCGGCCAAGTTTGGCGAATATTTTCTAAGTGCCAACGACTCAACCGCCGTAAAGTGTCCGCCTCGGCTGGTTCCCCGTGTCGGCCACCACAAGTGAAAATTCGGCCTCTTCCCCTGGAAGTCCGGCCAAGTTTGGCGAATATTTTCTAAGTGCCAACGACTCAACCGCCGTAAAGTGTCCGCCTCGGCTGGTTCCCCGTATCGGCCACCACAAGTGAAAATTCGGCCTCTTCCCCTGGAAGTCCGGCCAAGTTTGGCGAATATTTTCTAAGTGCCAACGACATTCATTTAGACATGGCGATTGAATGTTTACGTACCAGTAGTTATTGTCGTTGCTTGACGCGCGATGACTCGCACATTCGCTCAATACCCAGTACTTCCCCCTAGCAGTCATCGTCGCTGCCTGACTTTCGATGTCCGTTATTGAGGTGAGAATATTTGAAATTGTTGCTGAGGATGCGTGTTAATGCGACGAACGCTTTATAATGATTCAGTTTCTCGCTGTTTGATGAGCCTGATGGACGCACACCCACGCACAATGAGATGCATGAGAAACGGCCTTGGTTACCATCACATTTGAAGCAATGAATACGAAGTTAAATTTTATGACTCGGTGTATAAGTCGAGGTTGATTTTTTTCGGTCGATTTTGGATCGAAAAAGGTCGACTAATACACCGGCAAATACGGTAACTCGAAACACCTGCAAGGGCTTCCTGAGCCATCACAAACACTCAGCTTGGTTCAGTAAACTAAATCACAAGTATGGGGAAGACTGCTGTCCAGAGGACCATCATTGACACCCTCCATCAGGAGGGTAAGACACAAAAAGAAATTTCTCAAAGAGCAAGCTGTTCACAGAGGGCAGTTTCAAAGCACATCCAGAAAAAGTCTGTTGGTAGGGGGAAATGTGGCAGGAAACGCTGCACAACCAAGAGAGATGACCGGAGCCTTAACAGCATTGTGAAGAAGAGTCGTTTCCAGAATTTGGGGGCGCTTCAAAGACAGTGGACGGAAGCTGGAGTCCAGGTATCAAAAGCCACTGTTCACAGACGTGTCTGGGAAATGGGCTACAATAGCCGTATTCCCATGGTCAAGCCACTTCTGAACTCAAGACAACGGAAGAAGCGTCTAACTTGGGCTATGGAAAAGAAGCACTGGACCAAAGTCCTCTTTTCAGACGGAAGCAAGGTTTGTATTTCATTTGGAACTCAAGGTGCCAGACTCTGAAGAAAAGGCTAGAGAGGAGCAAAATCCTAGTTCAGGTATGGGCAAACTACGGCCCGCGGGCCACATCCGGCCCACGGGACCGTTTAATCCGGCCCGCCAACCCTAAATAAATTGTATTATTAAACTTTTTTTTGGGGTCATTTTGCCTGCAATGACTGCGTTTTCCCCAGTAGATGGGGAAACACTCGCCTGCGCATTTACTACCGGAAGCCGTGTCAGAAAGCTCGGTGCACACTCACAAGTGCGTGTACGTACTCAGTAGTACGGAAATGGCGCACTCACGCTCTATTTGTATCAGTCCCGAATTTAGAGCGTGGGCTGTGACGACAGCATTCTTGTAATTTGCGCGCCGAGCTTTCGGATACAGTTTTACGCTAAAGCCACCCACAAACCTTCCCCTGGAATCCTTCCATTAAAATGAGTCGCCCAAGGAAAAGCAAGGTGGACACTGAGTGCCGAGTGTTTAAAAAGAGTGGCCAATTTGGCTCGACGTACGCGACGTGACGTGACGTTCAGCCACATGAACATCAACATCAACCCGTCACAGATCTAGGTAAACGGACCAACACCTCGGATCTCTCCTAAGAATTGCCACAACAAATTTTACTCCAGACTATAACACACTAGCAAAAAAAGGGAGACCAACAACACTGTTCCCACTGTAAATCAAGCGGAGGCTTTCAAGTTTGTTGTAAAAAAATGCATTTTGAATATGATCTGTACAAATAGCAGGGATTGAAACTAGCGACAATTCTCATTTTCAAACAATGCAGGATGCTCAAGGACATTGATGCACCACCTGTTTGTGACTAATCTTAACCTGTAAAGTTCTTAAGACTTACTTTAAGGAAGTGTTTCCCGTTTCCTCACCTCTGTTACCAGGTGTTTGTGAGTTAAAACTCTGCTCTGATTTTCAGATACCCCTCACCGTGTTTCCGTTTTGATTACTTTATTTGGATGTATGCTTTCACCGATTCTTCAAGATGATATATTTGGCCAGAATGTTTGCCGTTTGATGTGATCTCATAAGATAAACATCTTTCATTAATCTGACCTGCAGGCACTGAAGTGATGGAGACTGTTATTCATAATAACAGTGTCGTATTTTATGAGAATCACTGATAGCAGTTTTTTAGGGATGTTTTTTTTTTAATGCTGTTAATAAATGCATTTGTTTTCAAAAAACCTTTTTTGAATATCCATGCTTTACTACCTACTAAAGGCCAAAACCTTTTATGCAATGACCTTTACAGGTCGTTTATATTACTTCACACAAACACTACATCCATCTGCTCCTGGTTCAGCCCCCCGGTCAAAATTTAGAACCCAATTCGGCCCGCAAGTCAAAAAGTGTGCCCACCCCTGTCCTAGTTGCTTGAAATCCAGTGTGAAGTTCCCACAGTCAGTGATGGTTTGGGGAGCCATGTCAGCTGCTGGTGTTGGTCCACTGTGTTTCATCAAGTCCAGAGTAAATGCAGATTTTAGAGCACTACATGCTTCCGTCTGCTGAAAAGCTCTATGGATATGATGATTTCATTTTCCAGCATGATCTGGCACCTGCTCACAGTGCCAAAACCACCAGTAAATGGTGTACTGACCATGGCATTACTGTCCTTGATTGGCCTGCCAATTCCCCTGACCTGAACCCTATAGAGAATTTGTGGGGTAGTGTAAAGAAGAAGCTGAAAGACACCAGACCCAACGATGCAAATCAGCTAAAGGCCGCTATTGAGGCATCCTGGGCATCCATAACACTTTAGCAATGCCACAGGATGATTGCCTCCATGCCACGCTGCATTGATGCAGTAATCCGTGCAATTGGATTCCCAACCAAGTACTGAGTGCATCAATGGACATTTTCAAATGTTTGATTTTGTTTTGCTGTTATGAATCTTTTTTTTTAACTTGGTCTGAGGAAATTTGAGTTTTCTTAAACTGTAAGCCATAATCAGCAATATTAAAATAATAAAAGGCTTGCAATATTTCAGTTGATTTGTAATGAATCCAGAATGTATGATATTTTTGTTTTAATTATATTACAGAAAATAAAGAACTTCATCACAATATTCTAATTTTCTGAGACAGTCCTGTAGTTTGCTCTGATGTAAGTGCTTGTCTGTGGTGTTTGGGAATCGAACTCATGGTGCCTGCACACAAGACCACTACACCATCAGGCATCCCACAGCTGGAAAAGGTTATTGAGATAAATTATACTGTTCAAAGAAAAGCGGTAGCGTTTGAAAATATATTCTGCTAGAAACGAGCTATGGGTCGTGACCGAAAGAACGAGATCCCGGATACAAGCGGCCGAAATGAGTTTTCTCCGCAGGATGTCCGGGCTCTCCCTTAGCGATAAGGTGAGGAGCTCGGTCATCCGGGAGAGACTCGGAGTAGAGTCGCTACTCCTCCACGTTGAGAGGAGCCAGATGAGGTGGCTCGGGCATCTTATCAGGATGCCTCCTGGACGCCTCCCTGGGGAGGTGTTCCGGGCATGTCCCACCGGTAGGAGACCCCGGGGACGACCCAGGACGCGCTGGAGAGACTATGTCTCTCAGCTGGCCTGGGAACGCCTTGGGATCCCCCGGGATGAGCTGGATGAAGTGGCTGGGGAGAGGGAAGTCTGGGAGTCCCTCCTAAAGCTGCTGCCCCCGCGACCCGACCCCGGATAAGCGGAAGAGGATGGATGGATGGATGGATGGATGGATGGATGGATGGATGGATGGATGGATGGATGGATGGATGGATGGATGGATGGATGGATAGATGGATGGATGGATGGATAGAAATGATCAAACGTCTAATCTGTGTCGGAAGACTCTCTCGCGACGTAAATTGTTTCGAATCGTTATGGCTTCGATGTCGATCGATTTTTGAATGAACAGCCAATCCATGATTAACTGCTTTCTTTGTGTGGGAGGAGACAGGTTGAAACTCTGGGTCTCTTACAGTAAGCCTGCCAGCGAGCAGGTTATGTTCACAGAGTAAATTGCCGCAGTAACTGACCCAGAGTTTAAGTTACCTCACTTTCTGGAACGGATAACCCAAGAGTTTCCCTCATTTCAGGGTTAACTTACTCAGAGTTTTCACATAACCCGCTTTATGGAATACCCCTCAGTTGAGTTTGTCGTCTGTCCAGCAACACTCCAAGATATTTACTATCTGTACTATCTCCACCCAGTCTCCATTGATAGTTACTGGCTCAGGACAAGGCCTGGGCCTCCTCAAGTCCACCACCATTTCCCTGGACTCGGTGGTATTTTAGGTGCAGGTGGTTGGAGCCACATCAGCCGGCGAAATGCCGGACCAGGCCCCTGTTCTCCTCTTCCCGTCCATCTCTAATCTAGCCAACAATACCGGAGTTGTCTGCAACCCTTTGCACATGGCAGAACTCAGAGTTGGACTGGAAGTCAGAGGTGTACAGGGTGAATAGGGAGGGGAGAGAGCACTGTTCCTTGCGGTCCTCCCACGATGCTCCTCACCATGCCTGACGTACAGTCTCCCATCCGCACGTACTGAGGTCTGCCCATCAGGTAGTCCATGAGCCATGCCCTCAGGTGTCACCAACATTTTGTCACTCAGGATCACAGGCTGAATGTTATATTTTCATGTAGATTTCCAATAAGACAGATAATGTATGTACTGCAGATTATTTTGTTCAGACAAGTAAACATTTTAAGATGTTACCTGCGTGATGGTTTCGACTGTGTCTCCAGTGTTCCTCAGATGCAGGTAACATCTTAAATGTTTTACTTGTCTGAACAAAAGAATCTGCAGTGTATAGTTACGAAGACGTGATGAATCTCATCGCAATAGATAATGTATGGTTCAGTTGAAAACTCACTCTACAACAATGAACATCCATCCATCTATTCATTTTCTATACTGCTTGTCCCCACGGGGGTCGCGGGCGTTGTGGAGCCTATCCCAGCAGTCATCGGGCAGTAGGTGGGGGACACCCTGATCCATTTGCCAGGCGATCGCAGGGCACACAGAGACGAACAACCATCCGCGCTCACACTTTGGGGCAGTTTGGAGTGCTCAATTGGCCTACCAAGCATGTTTTGGGGATGTGGGAGGAAACTGGAGTGCCCGGAGAAAACTCAGACGGGCACGGGGAGAACATGCAAACTCCACACAGGGAGGATTGGAGGCGGGGCCGGCTCTACGCAGGGGCAAGAGGGGGCAATGCCCCCTCAAACAGATGTCCTGCCCCCTCAAATCAAACTTTTAGATGTGAAAAATCCGCTGATAGAAACACACGTTAATCAGCCCCCTCTCTTATCTCATGTCCGTGCAGTGTGTCATCACACAGCCTGTTGTCAGGACTCCGCGCCCCTCCGTAAACATCCAATCACTGTGAGTATGCAAATGAGGCAAGACACAGCCAGAGCGTCAAGTTACAGTCAGCGCGGTAGGAGTTGGAAGAAGCAGTAAAAACTCCACCAAACTCGTCGTAGCGACCCCTGATATAACTAATGATTAACAACAACTCAAATAATAGTTAATATAACATTCATATGTATATATATTTGTGCAGTCAAATGGGGAATAGTCTATTGTTTTTTACCCACTGGGAGTATTTCTCAAGTCACAACCACATCTGTACACTGCATCTAGCAGACTGAGGACAAATGAGCGCTGTCTGCCGGACCCCTACGTGAAGCCCCGCACCTCTGTAATGTTATGTTGTTGAAATTGGTTGTTGCTTGGTTGTTAAAATCTGGATGAAGGATATTTTATTTTACTTTTCATTTATTTTTCAGTTCCCCCCTGAGGGATTGCCACCTTATTGTGGTCAGGGGGCTTTCGTGCCTCAGTGACCCTAAGAGCTATACCAGCAGAAGCGTTAGTCTTCAGGTGGGACACCCAAGCTGCACAGGTCTTAGTGTCGAGGCCTGTGCATTCCACTTCTCCAGGTTGAGATCTGGACACACAGCTAACAACTGCCGTGAAGAAAACACTTAACAGTGTTAAAAATGTGTTTGAAAAAAAAAAAAAAAAGAACATGCCCCCTTCACATTTCTGACTGCCCCCTCTTATGTGCATTCCTAGAACCGGCCCTGATTGGAGGTGGAATTGATCCGGCACCCTCCTAACTGTGAGGCGGACGTGCTAACTAGTGTTGGCTCGTGAGTGAACGATCCGTTCAAAAAGAACATTTTCTTTTCTTTCATATAACTTCAACCAGTAGGTGTCAGTAATGTCCAGTGAAGCTGCTGCCACCTCGACGTAAAACAAAACGAAGAAAATGACGTAACTTCCCGTTCACGAACAAGTCGTGAATTGCATTTCCCGTTCATCAACGAACGAATCTGTGAGTGAACGAATCACTCAGTGAATCACTCACTGAGTGAATCACATTGCCAGTTCATCGCGAGAACGGATCAGTGAGGGAACGAATCCTCACTTTCCCGTTCGCGAACTAGTCATTGGGTGAACTGCCTTTCCGTGCATCAACGGATCAGTCAGTGAACGTGTTGCGTCTCCTAGCGTGAACTATGTAAGCCAGAATATAGATTTACGATTTACTTCTAGTAGGTTTTAAATAACGTGTATGCAAACAAAATGCCTAAATGCTATTATCCAATATATCGACTGCAGTTTCACATTAGATTGCTGGTTTGAGATGTACTGTTGGATTTTGTCCACAATTTAGGGAGTGCGTTATCTGCGCCTCACGGTAAAAGCCTTTGCCAATCACCTGTTATCCAATTTACTCACTGCGTGCTCGTTTGATTTCTTCAGATTTAGGAAAATGCAAAGACACTGAAGCAGAAATTAGACTTAGACAGATTGGTTGAGTTCAATCACAATTCTTCTTCAAAAAGCTCTGTTTTCAGGAAAGTACAATACAGCGCTGGGCCCTTCAAGAGCGGAAAGTCTCCATTCAGAAAAGGCAAAGTCCAAGGTTGTTAGATCAGTTTTATATTCAGTAGCACATTGTGGGCCGGGATTGATGGGCGATGAGTCTTCGGGGTGGGGCAAGTTCGAAGGAGAGTCTGCTTCCATGGTGCTGGTTATGGGCGATTCGGTGTGTTGGTGGGGGGCTGTTGGTGTGTGTGTGTGTGGAGGGGGCTGTTGTCTTCCATCCCGTCTCTCGGCCTTGGCGATCATCTTTGGCCGAGTTCTCGGGTGGCTCCTTCTGGCACCTGCTGGTTTTATCTCCACGTGACCTTCCTGTGAACATTCTCCTTCAATCTTGGACATACACTATCGTACCTCATTCTTCCAATTGTGTCATCTTGTGCGAATTTATGTTAGCTTTTGGCTGTGACATCATTAATCTATTGCTCTTACCTGACTATGTAAAGTTTGTGCTTTTGATACTTCATGTCTTTGCTTACGTCATTATATTCTTAGTTTAATCATGTTTCCAATCATCTTTTCTTTGTTAGGCCAAAATATTTCCTTCTGTGCAGAACGTTCAGTAGTAATCAAAAACTGGCGTCTAGCATTAGTCAAAACATAAGATACAATCAAGTACTGAACGGTCAAGACGACTCTGGCTGTGTTCATGATTCAGAGAAAAAAACATCAGGCATGCATTCCACAGTTCCTTAAGGGTCATTAAGCTATTTAGGCAATATATCAAAAGTCATTTGTTATTTCAAAGTCCTCAGAAATATATCAGATCATAAAGTTATAAAAACCTTTCTCATCACCACTTATCAAAAAATCTCTAGTTATGTCTTCTTTATTGATTTGGTGTGTAGGTATAATTATATGCTTAAAATGTTTCTTTTATTTATTTATTTAATATGTGAACATACTTGTCTGCTTATGTACTTTATTCAATGAGGTTTGAGCATATCTGTTTTTGTAGCGAGGCAGGACTTTTTGTATTTCGACCTCATTCCTTCAGTACTATTATTATTATTATTATAAACATTTGTCTGGTGTTTTATTCCTTGTTTTTATATTCGCCAATCAAAATATAAAAATCAGACATTTGGTTAACTGCTTTATATGACAATATGTATATGTATTTTACGTTGTTTTGAGTTGGTGTCCCCCAAAATTACAAACGTCGGCATAACGTTGTTTTTTTTTTTTTTTTTTTCAACCTTTTATTCAAACACAAACACATTCGGTATAATAACACCAAGCCAACAAATACAAAATTAAAACATCAATGTCGGCATAACATATGTCGGCTGGCAATAGCATAGCAGTAATGCTATCTGTCACTCACTCACTCACTCACTCACTCACTCACTCACTCACTCACTCACTCACTCACTCACTCACTCACTCACTCACTCACTCACTCACTCACTCACTCGTCAAGACCAATCAGCAGCGCCAGCGAGCGTTAGATGGAGGAGGGACTTTACGAGTCAGTGACGTAACTTCCCGTTCACGAACGAGTCGTGAATTTATTATATTATTTTAATAAACATTTATGTTAAAACTTGTCTACTGTTTTATTCCTTGTTAATAGTATAATAGCACTGTGGTATATGGTTTTTGCTGCTTCGCTGGTCTCCAAAAAACACTCGGTGATCGGTGGCTGTTTCCCGACGAATGAACACTTCAGAGACCCACGGCTGATTGGGAAAATATTTTATTCAACCGATGTCAGAGTGAAGTCTTTCCAAAAAGTTGAGTGGCCCCAGGCATGGATGTAAAAAACCTCCCCCAAAAGAGAGAAGAGCGAGAGCGAGCGAGCCCGCGCGAGAGCGAGCACCCCCCTGGAACCAGCCCCAGTGATTCGTTATTTTTTTTTCCTTTCATATAACTTTAACCATTAGGTGTCAGGAATAGAACGATTTGTTTGAACGAATCTTTTGAGTGAACTGATTCTAAAGATTCAGTTCGCCTAAAAGAACTGGAATGCAGCACACTAGTGCTAACCAGTGCGCTACCGAGCCGCCCCAACAAAGAACAAATTATTACATTATTATTATTAAAATATGATTTCTTTTTTCTGTGACAGAGCAAAAACAAAACCTCAAAGGATACTTAAAGGGTTCGTAACTTATGCATCCTGGGCATCTCTACCCACAATAACACAACCAGCAGGAATAAAATGTATCAGGAGCAATATGTCACAGCAGAAAACGTCAATTTATGACAAAATTCATTATGACTTATTCTCTTGTACAGGGGCCGGTATGCACATGGTTGTTTTCAACAATCCGCCTTTGTTTCATAGACGAAGACGACGAGTAAGAAGCCGAAGACATGGATACTAGACACTCTGTACAGTAGGTGGCGGTATGTGCCTGAGCCTCATTATGAATTTTGCATATTGCTGGAAGAAGAAGACATTTTCGCCATTCGGCAGAGCAACAAGAAGATGGCGACGTTTGCGGCTAACTTGTCAACCCTAGGTGGATTCGCTTTTGAGAACTGTAAAAGGTAAGCAACGTTGGCTGTGAATCGACATGTTATGATACATAACCACAGACTATAAAAACAGTTAATTCTTTTTATGCCTGTTCCCTACATTTTCTCGGCGATGATCTAGTTTTAGACAGGATGAGTCAGCCTTTTCATGTATGTTGGGTGCATGTTAAATATGGTCAAACCAGCAATATAATGTGAAATTGCAGTAAACAGAATAATGTAATAATGTTAGGGGGAACATAAACCTCTTTCATGTGCAGGCAAAAGACAGTCTGCCACAAGCTTCGTTTGTTCATACGCTTGCAAGTTGCCTCCAGTTTTTGGATGGGCGCAACATTAGCTGTTAGCTTAGAGAAAGCGAACAGCACGAAAGGAGTACTCTTTCGGTGAGATGTCCCGTTCTTCCTCGGCGAATCGCAAATCTACGTTTACAGACTGAACTGGCCTGTATAGTTCTCCTTCGGTCATTGAATTGTTCACTCCTGGAGATGCAACACATTCACTGTGTTTCCCAACCTTTTTTTGAACGAATCGTTCACTCACGAGCCAACACTAACAGCAACACACACATAAATTGAGTATGTGCCGATGCCACAACATGAAATCTCAAAATTCTCCGATTTGCCACGCATGCACGATTAGCCTTGCGGAAACTGACCTGTGGTTTGGTAATCCTGTTACAATTCGCTCGGTATTTAATGTTGGACAATTTCCCACGGAACATCTCTCACGTGACACCGGTGTGCCGCGGCACACTGGTTGGGAAACACTGCACTAACTTATCCATTGAGTCTTGGGAAAGGCTGGTAAATCACTGACTCGTTCGCAAGCGGGAAAGTCAGGCCGTTCAGTCGTTCACTCAGACTCATTCGTGAACGAGAGGTTTTGTCATAGCGCATTGGTTGCACTCAATTGAATTGCAAAAAGAACCAATGACGAAAGAAGTTACCCGTTCACAAACAACACTATTCACCAGTGTAAGAGCGTGAGTGCTGGCCGGAGCACATTTACTGGACATGTGGGGTGGGTTTATTTAGGAGAGCAGTGATTATACTGTAGAAAAAGATATTTACATGCTTGTATATCACTTTTAATTTGCTGGGTTTTATTTTTTGTATTTTAGAAATGCATACATTCATTGTGCTCATTTAATTTCTAGAATGATTAGCTATATTTTTCTTGATCAGTGAAAAACATTTGAGCACCACTCCAGCATACGGTATGTTGTGCTTTTATAACTTTATATAATATAACTTTATAAGTAAATATTTTATGATATGACCTTTCACTTGCTTCCACAAAGCAAAGCAACTTGACTTGCTTTTTTGGTAAAGTGCTTTGACTTGCTTCTTCTATCCAAATGTATCATAAGTGGAAAAAATATATTTAAGATATATATTTTTTCTTTTCTTTTGTAGAAATGGCTTCCTGGCATTAAAAGCGGATGAAGTTGGCTGTTATTTGCCTGCTGCTCGTAAAACTGGAACTACTATCTGCGGTGTGGTGTTCAAGGTGAGTGGATAAATGACTAAGAACAGGCACTCACACTTACACGTGTAGCTTTTGGTGCTATGTAGTGGTGACCTCCAAGAATGCAATGACCTACGATTGAAGTTTGTGCATATTGAAGCACGCGCACTTCGGTGCGACAGAGAAACCTGCCCAGAAATGTGCCCAGTACTAGCGACAGAGAAACTTCATGTCGCTAGTGCTGGGGACGAATGAGCCATAATTTGTTCACTTGTTTGATTTGGCATGGCATATTAATGGATTTATAATTTACGGATTTGAATGAGATTATGTGATTTCACCGAAACTGCTGTCCAATAATGCGCAGAGCTGCCGCAGACTACAATTTTACTGCACCCTCCCCAGTCACCTTATGAGGATAGGCAGTTCAGAAAATAGATGGTTAATAATAATTAAATACGGGATATGTACCGTATTTGCCGGTGTATAAGTCGACTTGGTGTATAAGTCGACCCCCTAAAATTCGACGGAAATTTACGATTTTATGATATATCCTTTGTATAAGTCGAGCTCAATTGTTGCATTATATTAAACTTCAAAATTCAATCAGAAATATGCGAAATTTATTGACGAAATGTGTTCAAATTCGCGAGTTTGTAGCGAGCGATCTATACGCCATTTTAAATATTATTTACTTCATGACCCTGTGATATTACGCGCCGAGAGAGACTAACAACAATGAACACTCTTAGAAACTGGTTTATTTTTAGTTAAGAAACTACAAATTATAATTATAAAGTGATTGCCGGTACATAGAGTTCAAAATTCGTCTTCATCGTCGCTACTTCCGAAAAGCTCGTTCCATTCGTTTTCGTTTAGTTTGTCGTCATAAAGGGCATCTTCTTGGTCTTCTCTATCCTGAGAGCGTTTGGCGAATATTTTCTAAGTGCCAACGGCTCTTGCGCCATAAAGAGTCCGCCCCGGCTGGTTCCCCATGTCGGCCAGAACAAGTGAAAATTCGGCCTCTTCCCCTGGAAGTCTGGCCAAGTTTGTCGAATATTTTCTAAGTGCCAACGACTCAACCGCCGTAAAGTGTCTGCCTCGGCTGGTTCCCCGTGTCGGCCACCACAAGTGAAAATTCGGCCTCTTCCCCTGGAAGTCCGGCCAAGTTTGGCGAATATTTTCTAAGTGCCAACGACTCAACCGCCGTAAAGTGTCCGCCTCGGCTGGTTCCCCGTGTCGGCCACCACAAGTGAAAATTCAGCCTCTTCCCCTGGAAGTCGGGCCAAGTTTGGCGAATATTTTCTAAGTGCCAACGACTCAACCGCCGTAAAGTGTCCGCCTCGGCTGGTTCCCCGTGTCGGCCACCACAAGTGAAAATTCGGCCTCTTCCCCTGGAAGTCCGGCCAAGTTTGGCGAATATTTTGTAAGTGCCAACGACTCAACCGCCGTAAAGTGTCCGCCTCGGCTGGTTCCCCGTATCGGCCACCACAAGTGAAAATTCGGCCTCTTCCCCTGGAAGTCCGGCCAAGTTTGGCGAATATTTTCTAAGTGCCAACGACTCAACCGCCGTAAAGTGTCCGCCTCGGCTGGTTCCCCGTGTCGGCCACCACAAGTGAAAATTCGGCCTCTTCCCCTGGAAGTCCGGCCAAGTTTGGCGAATATTTTCTAAGTGCCAACGTCTCAACCGCCGTAAAGTGTCCGCCTCGGCTGGTTTCTCCAGTCGGCCAGAACAAGTGAAAATTCGGCCTCTTCCTCTGGAAGTCTGGCCAAGTTTGGCGAATATTTTCTAAGTGCCAACGACATTCATTTAGACATGGCGATTGAATGTTTACTTACCGGTAGTTATTGTCGTTGCTTGACGCGCGATGACTCGCACATTCGCTCAATACCCAGTACTTCCCCCTAGCAGTCATCGTCGCTGCCTGGCTTTCGATGTCCGTTATTGAGGTGAGAATATTTGAAATTGTTGCTGAGGATGCGTGTTAATGCGACGAACGCTTTATAATGATTCAGTTTCTCGCTGTTTGATGAGCCTGACGGACGCACACCCACGCACAATGAGATGCATGAGAAACGGCCTTGGTTACCATCACATTTGAAGCGATGAATACGAAGTTAAATTTTATGACTCGGTGTATAAGTCGAGGTCGATTTTTTTCGGTCGATTTTGGATCGAAAAAGGTCGACTAATACACCGGCAAATACGGTAATTAATTAGTCTAATCACATTTCAATCTCATGTTTGATAAAGGTCCCCGAATGAATAATTTGCATTCTAGGACATTACAGATTTGTAGTGCATGACTACAGTTGGGTACATTTCACCTTTGAACTGGTTCTGTTAGATTCTCGTTCCCAATCACACCTATGGACATTTATTTTTCTCCAAAAACATGCATAAAATCACTAAACTTTGTACACATCAGCTATGGTAAAAATTCCGAATATTTTGAAGTCTTCACAAACAATGAAACAATGTGGCTCTCTAGCGCCACCTGGAGTGGAAAAATAAAAAATAATCCTGGTCCGTAGGCCTACAAAAATTGGTTGGGACGTGTAGCACCCCAAGACGTATAACAAAGTTATCTGCCGCCATCATCTAAATTGAACAGGAAAAGAGTTATGAATTTTTGAATGTCCAATGTTGTTCCATTTTTGCAGCTTTACAGGGTCATACTTTTGCACACTTGTTTTAGAAGATTCATCTGATTGGCCCTTCCTAGCAAATCATAAGAAGATCTGCTTAACCCGCTAGAAAAAAATACAATAAATAAAACCTTATCTGAGTGGCCTAAACACTCTTCCTAGCAAATCATAAGTAAAGTTGCTTAACCCTCTAGGGAAAAAAAGAATAAAACATTTATTTTCTGTTGCGCTACAACTTGGGTGAAAAAGTTCGTATTTGCGTTCAAGCCTGGACTCTTTTCAAATGTGTAAAATTTGGAGAAGACATTGAGTTTGCTTAAAAAAAAAGAGCAGATTTTGATGGTCTACACATTCATGAAAACATGAAATTTGTTGCATACATTGTAGTGTTTAGACCTACTTTCTTATGCGGACTGATACATCTCAGCGCAGCCTATGTTGTCATGTGCATATGGCTATGTATTACACTTGTTTGGCCGTTGTTCATTAGAAAGAAGTTATCGAATTTTATCGGGTCCAATTTCTATTGATCAAGTGTCTATCACGCTATATATTGATATTTAAATGAAACCACTCCAAGTTGACCTCTTAGAATTACACAAAAAAATTATTTACATCCCTGTTTATGCTACATACATACCCCCCCCCCCCCCCCCCCCACACACACACCCCACCACCAGTGATGGATTAACAGAATTGAAAACTTTTGTCATTGTCTTTTAAGGATGGCGTTGTCCTTGGAGCTGATACTCGAGCCACTGAGGGCATGGTAGTGGCAGACAAGAACTGCTCCAAGATACACTACATCTCACCTAATATTTAGTAAGTGATTGGATTTAGACTTTAGTGCTTTAACCCCTCACCATTCCTGTTTTGTGTGTTTGCACTTGTCTGATTTAAGTGCTCGCTGAGCCTGCAGATATGATAACAGTGATCCCTCGTTTATCACAGGGGATCCGTTCCAAAACCACCTGCTAAAAATGAAATTCTGCAAAGTAGAAACGGTGTATATATACGTATTATTTTGAACACATTGAAATGAAATTTCGGGCGGCACGGTAGCACACTGGTTAGCATGTCTGCCTCACAGTTGGGAGGGTGCGGGTTCGATTCCACCTCCTGACCCTGTGTGGAGTTTGCATCTTCTCCCCATGACCATGCGGGTTTTCTCCGGCCACTCCAATTTCCTCCTTGGTAGGCCAATTGAGCACTCCAAATTGCCTCTAAGTGTGAGTGCGGATGGTTGTTTGTCTTTGTGCCCTGCGATCGGTTGGTAAACAGTTCAGGTTGTCCCCCTGCCCGATGGCTGCTGGGATAGGCTCCAGCACGCCCGCGACCCCCGTGGTGACAAGCGGTATAGAAAATGGATGGATGCATGGATGAAATGACATTTCAAACATGAAGTGTTCACCTTCAGAAATACCACATTATGCTAACCGGGGGGGGCATCATGCATAACGAAACCAAAGTGAATCACGGTTGCGCATAAATCTCCTGTTGCAATGGGGTCCAGTACACAATATTAAAGCGTTTAAACCCTCCCCAATACAAAACCTTTCCCATTCCCTTAACCGCTGTTCTGTGCATGTATTGTACCTTTACAGTAAATAAAAGAGCAAACGCGTGATGTTGTCATGTGTCTCGACTCCTTCTGCACCGGTTGGTGCGTCTTGCCTCACGTGTGGCCGGCTGTCGCCTCCTGCGCTTGAACTCAATCACGTCCGCAGTGACGCACATTGCTCAGAGGCACACTACGCGCTGAAACGTCGTTCTCACTTATAAACCCACGAAGTAATGCATTTGCAAAAGGTAACGCGCAAAGTGGCAAGGGAATACTGTATATCTTAAAATGTTATTTTTCAAATTCTCCAGGAGCTCAGTTCTTTTAAATGGTGTATCACATGGCTGGCAAGTAGCCACAAGGTGACTCAATTATATCTGAGGGCTCAGTGAGCAGTTAAATCAGACATGCGCAAGCACACACAGCAGGAATGGTAAGGGGTTAAGAGACTGTAGGTTGAGTCAACATCTGAATCATTGCATTTATGCAGAATTAATGACCCATCTTTGTTTTCTTGTGGGCAGTCAGCTAACTAAAAATGCCACAATAGCTAAGTTCACACTGCAGGTCTTAATGCTGGCGGAGAAAAAGAGCTGTAGCTGACTTCAATTAAGTTAGAGATAAATGCCTTTTTTTTAATGCTCCCGTGGCGAATGGTATGGTTGAAAAGTTGGACAACTGAAAGTTGACCAAGATTTTTTTGAGTTGACTACAGCTCTACTTATCTGATCTTATACCACATATGAAAGTGACAGATTAAAATAAAAATAAATAAACATGAAATTGAACCATTCGGACAAAATCTGTTACAGGTCACATATGCGCAAAATAATCGGAATTTCGCTGCAGTGTGAACGTAGCCTAGGTCACATTGACATCTAAATATGAGTGGCTTATTTTTTTTTTGTCTTTTGTATTTCATCATCTATTGCATGTCCTAGTCGACAAACTGCATTGATGTCAAACCTGAACACAACCTGAAGTTATTTTGACCAATTTCATGCATCTAACAGGGGAAATGCATTTTGTTTTTATGGGGCCTTTAATGAGCATTTTTTCCCCCTTTACTTGAGCTGTTACATCTGAAATGAAACGTCAGCCTGTTGTCTAACGTTTCTTATGCAGTTGTTGTGGAGCAGGAACAGCTGCAGACACAGAAATGACCACTCAGATAATTTCCTCCAATCTGGAGCTACACGCCCTCTCCACAGGCCGACTGCCCCGTGTGGCCACCGCTAACCGCATGTTCAAGCAAATGCTTTTCAGGTATATGGCATGGGCATTATCATTACAGTGATCCCTCGTTTATCGCAGATAATTGGTTCCAATAGGTGAAAACCCGCGATGTACAGAAAATATATTGTTACAATATCCATACAAGACTTTTATGAATCTTTATTGTATTTTTAACAACTTTATTGTACTTTTAATCACTTTTTTATATTTTTAAACACTTGTAGACATTTTAAAGTCAAACTGATTTTCCTAAACATTCTGTATTTAAATAAATAACAAAATGAATAACAGTAAATATATTGCTACAATATCCGCACAAGACTTTTACGAACGATTATTGTAGTTTTATACAGTTTTTTTTTTAAACCCTTTTTTAGTATTTTTTAAACACTTGTAAAAAAAATTTAAGTCAAATTGACTTTCAGAAACATTATTATTTATTTAAATAAAAATAAATAATAGTAAATATATTGTTACAATATTCACACAAGACTTTTATGAACCTTTTTGAAGCATAAACGTGTCTGGCTCCTCTCTGCTCTTGCGTGCTGACGCGGCCCAGCGCGAGGGCATCAGTACATTGCTCAGAGGCACGCTCCGCCCTATTCGTGCTCATTACTGGCCGCTGTCCGAAATCCTGGACGACAGTGCTTTTTTCCTACGTGCGCGGCAGTTAGCCGCATACCCGGCGCTTGTCCTCAGTGCACACCCCACGCTATCATGGCTCATGGCCATTGTCTCAACAGTTTCGGCACAGTGGTGAATTTTTCCTTCGTGCGTGGCTGTGTCACGTCTCCGCTCTTGCCCTGCTGGTTGGCTCACGCACCCTCCGCGCTATACCACTGAGGCGCGCGTCGCCAATATGGAACTGCTAATCGTCAGTCCTCACCGTTTTGTCTGCTTTGGCACGCACGCCTGCCACCCGATTCTCGTTTGCCTGACCCGCTGTAACGAGATACCCGCAAGGCACGAGCTTGCTGACCGGCTCGCCATTTTAAAGTGTAAACGTGACACATCCAGCGCAAGAGCATCCACACAAGACTTTTATAATTTTATTTTTAAACACTACATTATACTTTTAAACACTTTTATTTGTATATTGCAATACTTTCTTAAATAGCTTTATGCTACTATGCACCGAATGTATCTGCAATACAGTCAAACCTTGGTTTTCGACCACAATCCGTTCCAGAAGATGTTTCGGAATTCCAAATCTATTTTTCCCATTACAAATAATGGAAACAATTTGAATCCGTTCCAAGACGAAAACAAAAACGCCTTTTTTAAGCATTTTTTCATTTGCGCATTTCTGTCCGATCGTGCAACTGCAGCGCACCGCTGAACGCGCAACCGTAGCGCGCCGCCGACTGCCCAACTGCACCGCGCTGGTCGCATTATTGTGACAGAGCCGTCGCTAAAATTTAGAAAATATTTTTAAAGTCCTGATGTACTTTCCAAAATTTAAGTGGACCTAAGTGCGCAGGGAGCTTATTTTGGTCCGATCGCGTAACTGCAGTGCGCCGGGCGCTCACTGTCGCTTTGCTTTAAGAGCGTCTTTGTGTTTTAGGATGGCTTTACTGCTCCCACTTGCTTTCTTTGGAGGCATGATTAGGGGTTAATACAGTCCTTCTCAAATAGTGGGGCCAGGGGGCGCGGTGCGATACCAAGGTGTGTGTGACACCGGGAACATACTTTTCTTTTGGCTGTACTAGATTAAAGGGTAATTATACATCCCTTGCAGGAGGTGGGAGTGGCGGTATCACTGTAAGAGTGTGCGCACTATTCACTCTACAGAGTAGAGTGCACGGAACATACGCACACACAGCACAGACAGAGCAGGCGATAAAAAATGCAGTGGGACACCATGGAAAAATATTGAACAGGGTTGAAAAGAACGGCGGGGAGAGACGGAGATAAGAGAATTGAGAGTCACACAAAAGCTAAGACAAGGAAATATGATGAAGCGTACGTAGCGCTCGGCTTCAGTACGACTACGATGGGGGATGAGGAAAGACCGGTGTGTTTACAGTGCCTTACAATGTTGGCAGCGGACAGTATAAAGCCAAATAAATTAAGGCGGCACTTATAAAGTCATTGCACCCCAGTCACACTGATAAGATGCTTGAGGTTTTTCAGCGTAAAACGGGCTGAATATTGCCAACAATTATCACACAAAATTATTGAGAAGCACTGGGTTAATACAATCCTCAAAGCAACGAAAATACAATAACAACGAACGGAGTCTGTCGGCATCCGGGCTGTGCGGTCAGGTTTTCTCGGGTCCTCTCGGCTCATCTCGCGAGGTTAGACCGCCGAATTTTTGTTCGACAAGCGAAGCAAAAAAATCTCGAATTTTTCGTTCGGATTCCGATTTGTTCGAGAACCGGGACTTTCGAAAACCGAGGTTTGACAGTATTTGTTTTCATAAAAATCCATTATGCACCGAGGCCGCAATGGTGAACCGCGAAGTAGCGAGGGATTACTGTATACAATATACCAAACTCTCGTTTGAATCAAATACAGATGTTTTTTATCCTTTTTTTTTCAATTCAGATATCAGGGCTACATTGGTGCATCTCTGGTTCTTGGTGGAGTGGACTGTAACGGTCCTCATCTTTACAGCATCTACCCTCATGGCTCTACAGACAAGCTTCCATATGTCACCATGGGTCAGTTTCAACAACCACAACAGAAACATGAATATGTCCCCTTGTATAAATGCTGTTACTATTTCACTTGCCAATGAATTGTTAAAATGTGTGAAAGGCAGATATATTTAAGGAACTATGACCTACATTGATCCCTGAAATTGGGGCAGAAATTTGCAGTTCTTCGGTATCAGGTGAAAATGAGATTTTAATAATATTTTTGACTCATTCACCCCATGGATGGTTATATTTGTCAACAATTGTTTTTCTAACAGGTAAGCATAGTTGAGGGTCTCACCCAGTTTGTGTGCTTGATTGACATGGTTAGGGGTATCACAAACGATTCTTTTTACAATTTATTATCCCATCCATTCCTTCTATTATTTAAGTACTTGCTGCCCAAAACAAAACAACAGCAGTCAGTGGTGAACGCCTAATTCACACTGACTGTGGAATGGGTGTGTTGCTGTGTCTGTACGGAAGAACGTACGACTGCAATGCACATCCACTGCGGTGCGTTGGTGGTGCATGTGCGGACAGCTGAACCGGCAAGATTACGGGAGTTCACGCGATAACTGTATAAAGAGAGCAAGCCCATCGCAACTGCTACCGCTTCAGCTGCGATCTTGTTTGGCTTGAGATGTCCCCAAAATCCACACTGCCTGGGCAGTAGACTCCCAATTCTGCATTGTCAATATTGACAATAGGTTTATTCAAGATTCGAGTTTTTTATTCGCCATGTTTGAGCATGCCAAACAAGGAATTTGACTTCGGTAAATCACAGCCTCTGTTCAACATTTAGGTGACTAACAACAACACTCAGGACATGTGAAGAACGAAAGATATTCTCAAACACCCCCTGATCTTAAACTCCCAAGAGGGCAAGGAAAAACTCAAAACTCCAGCTAGGGGAAATGAGAAACCTTGAGAAGAGACCACAGATGGGAGGGTCCCTCTTCTAGGATGACCAGGCTGCAATGGATGCAGAGAGGACACATAGTCCAAACAGTGTAGACAAAAAAGGTGTGGCAAGCGGGATGTTATTGCACAGTAATGACTCTGAGACTCTAAGAGTGGTGTGAGTTCATCAGAGCGACAGCCTGGGGGAAGAAGCTGTCTCTGTGTCTGCTGGTTTTAGTGTACAGAGCTCTATAACGGCGTCCGGAGGGGAGTAGTTCAAACAGGCTGCAACCTGGGTGCGAAGGGTCTGTTGAGATGTTACTTGCACGTTTCCTGGTCCTGGACAGGTACAAGTCTTGGATAGATGGGAGGTTGATTCCAATTATCTTTTCTGCAGTCCTTATTGTCCGTTGCAGTCTGTGCTTGTCTTGTTTGGAGGCCGATCCAAACCAGACAGTGATGGAGGTGCAGAGGACAGACTGGATGATGGCAGTGTAGAAGGTCTTCAGCAGCTCCCGTGGCAGGTTGAACTTCTTGAGCTGTCTCAGGAAGTACAGCCTCTGCTGGGCCTTCTTCCGGACAGAGTCTATGTGGCCGGTCCATTTCAGGTCCCGAGAGATTGTGGTTCCCAGGAACTTGAAGGTGTCTGTGGAGAGAATAGTATTACTGCGGATAGTGAGGGGTGAAAGTGGTGAAGGGCCTCGCCTGAAGTCCACTGTCATCTCCACGGTCTTGAGCGGGTTCAGGTCCAGGTGGTTTTGGCTGCACCAGTGGACCAGCCGCTCCACCTCCTGTCTGTACGCAGTCTCATCACCGTTCTGGATCAGTCCGATGAGAGTGGTGTCGTCTGCATACTTCAGGAGCTTCACGGAAGAGTCACTTGCGGAGAAATCGTTGGTGTAGAGGGAGAAGAGCAGTGGGGAGAGGACGCATCCCTGAGGGGCTCCAGTGTTGGTGGTCAGGGTGTCAGATGTGATGCTCCCCAGCCTCACACGCTGTCTCCTGTTGGTCAGGAAGCTGGTGATCCACTGACAGGTGGAGGCAGGCACCGCAAGCTGGATGAGCTTCTGTTGGAGGATGTCAGGAGCGATGGTGTTGAACGCCGAGCTGAAGTCCACAAACAGGATCCTGGCGTACTTTCCTGGGGTGTCCAGGTGTTGCAGGATGTAGTGCAGTCCCATGTTGACCGCATCATCCACCGACCTGTTTGCCCGGTAGGCAAACTGGAGGGGGTCCAGCAGGGGGCCCGTGACATCCTTCAGGTGGTTCAGTACTAACCTCTCGAAAGATTTCATGACCACAGATGTCAGTGCAACAGGTCTATAGTCATTCATACCTGTGATGGCGGGCTTCTTGGCCACTGGAACGATGGTGGAGCTCTTGAAGCACGAGGGCACCTCACACAGCTCCAGGGAACGGTTGAAGATCCGTGCAAAGGTGGGCGCCAGCTGCTCAGCGCAGACTTTCAAGCAGGAAGGTGACACGCCGTCTGGGCCCGGTGCCTTCCTGATCTTTTGTCTCCGGAACATCTGGCGCACTTCCTCCTCACGAATCTGGAGTGCGGGCGCGGCCTCTGCAAGAGAGAGAGTCGGTGACCACGGTGATGGAGGTGTGGACAGAGCAGTTGTGGGGGGAGGTGAGTATGTGGATTGTGTAGATTGTGCTGCAGGAGGTCCCGTTGTGTGGGAGGACCGATCAAACCTGCAGTAGAACCTGTTTAGCTGGTCAGCGAGCCTTGGGCTCTCCACAGGACGGGGGGTTCGTTTCTTGAAGCCCGTGATGCTCTGCAGGCCTTTCCACACTGTTGAGGGATCAGGATTGGCAGAGAGGTGTCTCTCCAGGCTCTCCCCGTAACACCTCCTGGCTTTCCTGACCTCTCGGTTCAGTGTGTTTCTGATCTGCTTGAACAGGTCCCGGTCGCCGCTCCTGTAGGCCTCCTCCTTGACTTTGCGCAGCCTCCTAAGGTTCGGTGTAAACCAAGGTTTGTCGTTGTTGTACGTGCAGAAGGTCTTAGTCTGCACACACAGATCCTCACAAAAGCTGATGTATGATGTGACAGTGTCAGTGAGTTCATGCAAGTCTGAATCTGTCATTGAAAACAATTTGCCAAAGTGACATTTTCTTACGAGATGAGCCATCAGTAGCAGGTTTTATGGTTTTGTTGTAAGCAATAAGTGTTATGCTTCTCTCAATATACGTACATAACGATTTTCTTTTTTGCCTGGCAGGCAGCACCCATAAGCTTGTGGTAAAATTTTATCCCCTTATTCCAAAATGGTTCAACCACTAGTGTACCACACAGAACATGGACCATAGAAAGTGAAAGTGTGTTGCATCAGGAGATAAAGAATATGAGAGCCAAGCAGGTGAAAAGCAAACGTTATAACACCATTCTCAAGCAGGTTGATGATTTGGCTACGGTGTTTCGTCATTTTGAAGTTTGGGGTTCACAGGACTGTTGCCCACCTACCTGGCCCCAAGAAGAAAATGGATGACAAATTGTGGAGATGGATAATATGAATAGTAACCAGTAACAACCACAGAAGAAGATGCATGTGAATTCAAAGGGCAATCAGTGTCAGAATGCAACATCCATTGTTGATTGGGCCAAAGCAATGGAGGACACCACTGTTGAAAGCAAACCCCAAAAAATGTGAGACTGGAATTTGCCACAGTGTATATTGTCAAACCGCAAAGCATATTGGAAAATGTCCTGAAGACAGATGAGACAAAACTGAAGTTTTTAGCAAGGCACATCTCTTATGGTAAAGGAGATGTCAGGCTGAAAGTGGTACAGAAACGGTGTAGCACCTTTTGAGCTCATTGATGCAAAGGGCAGCAGTCAGAATATTGTATACGATTTTTTTGAATTTTTTAAAAATATTTTTTTTACTGTCAAAAATCTGCTCCATATTTCCCCCCCATTCGTCAATAATGTATTAAAAATGAGTGGAAATGTGAATATTTACATCTTAGTCAAATTGTGATTCATGTGCACCCTTCAATGTTCTACTTGCAGCCCTAAACTTTCAGATTAGGGGCCACTGTGATTTTAGTAAAGAAAAGTGAGTTTGGAGCCCTGATTTTCATGTATAGGTTTCAATGTTTCTCAAACAGTATTGTAGTGCAATTTTAACGCTTTCTCTTGCCCTTCAACCACCCCCCTTTGGTTAATACCATATGTTCTTTTTACAAGGTTCTGGTTCCCTGGCTGCTATAGCAGTTTTCGAAGACCGATACAAACCTGATATGGAGGTAAGTCAAGCAATTGTTAATTACATCAAATAAAAAAGTAATCTACTTTTGTTGTGGGTGTTATTGGTCAAATGCATTCATTATGTAGGAAAAGGATGCCAAGGCATTAGTGCGTGATGCCATCGCTGCAGGAATATTCAATGATCTGGGTTCTGGCAGCAACATAGATCTGTGTGTGATCACCACTGATAAGGTGGATTACATCCGACCCCATGATGAGGCTAACAAGAAAGGTTCCAGGTCAGAACAGAATACGTTTTGCTGTCATGTCATGTTTAAATGTTTGTGTGTTTTACAAGATCAACATAGTGTGATGGTGTCATCTATAAAAATACTGGGCAAACGCAAATTTTAATCGTGGAAATCGTATTTTTTTTACACAGATTTTTAAAAATGTATTTTTCTCAGTATGTCAGGCACAAAAAAGGCAGATATGCACAAGTAATTCATCTCAAATTTTATGTGCATCTGAATAAAAACTTGAAAAATGTTGACCAGTGTAAAAAATGAAGTTGAAAACTCGTTTTTCTCTGAAATTATATAACACCCTGAAATACCATTTTATATTTTTACTTGAATGGAAATGTTTTTGTATTATGTATACAATTGGTTCATATGCTTACCCCCCAATAGAACTGGCGACTACAAGTACAAAAGGGGAACAACAGGTGTCTTGACCAAACTGGTGACACCACTGAACCTGGATGTGATGGAGGAAGGTGTGCAAACCATGGATACTTCCTAGAGTATTTACCCATTGTATTTTTTGAAATTAAATGCTGTGGCTTAGTTGTCATTAAATGCATCTTTTTCCTGCTGTAATGACTTGTTTGTTTTGAAATGATTGCAAGACATCATGGTTCAATCAATTCATCCATATTTTGTTTCAAGCATCTCACATTAAATGTTTATAAACAAAAACATAAATGTATACATCTGGATCACAGTTAAAATATGTTTGTGTGGTTTCAATCAGTATGGACGATGTATTGTGGTTGAATGGATTTAATACAAGTTAGTAGGGCTGGTTGACAAACAACTAACCACAATTATGATAAGATTTCTAAAAAATGTTTTCATCTACATAAACTTACCAACATGCTCTCATGCCTATACTACACTTAAGAACACATTATTCTTTTTGTCAAGCACAAAATGATATTGCAAATAAGTGCAAGTCTCTTACATTTTCATTCTCGCTCATCACACCTTTGCTGCATTGCTCCCTTATCGATTATCATGTTTTGTCTTTTCTACTACCGTATTTGCCGGTGTATTAGTCGACCTTTTTCGATCCAAAATCGACCTCGACTTATACACCGAGTCATAAAATTTAACTTCGTATTCATCGCTTCAAATGTGATGGTAACCAAGGCCGTTTCTCATGCATCTCATTGTGCGTGGGTGTGCGTCCGTCAGGCTCATCAAACAGCGAGAAACTGAATCATTATAAAGCGTTCGTCGCATTAACACGCATCCTCAGCAACAATTTCAAATATTCTCACCTCAATAACGGACATCGAAAGCCAGGCAGCGACGAAGACTGCTAGGGGGAAGTACTGGGTATTGAGCGAATGTGCGAGTCATCGCGCGTCAAGCAACGACAATAACTACCGGTAAGTAAACATTCAATCGCCATGTCTAAATGAATGTCGTTGGCACTTAGAAAATATTCGCCAAACTTGGCCAGACTTCCAGGGGAAGAGGCCGAATTTTCACTTGTTCTGGCCGACTGGAGAAACCAGCCGAGGCGGACACTTAACGGCGGTTGAGACGTTGGCACTTAGAAAATATTCGCCAAACTTGGCCGGACTTCCAGGGGAAGAGGCCGAATTTTCACTTGTGGTGGCCGACACGGGGAACCAGCCGAGGCGGACACTCTACGGCGGTTGAGTCAGTGCCACTTAGAAAATATTCGCCAAACTTGGCCCGACTTCCAGGGGAAGAGGCCGAATTTTCACTTGTGGTGGCCGACACGGGGAACCAGCCGAGGCGGACACTTTACGGCGGTTGAGTCGTTGGCACTTAGAAAATATTCGCCAAACTTGGCCGGACTTCCAGGGGAAGAGGCCGAATTTTCACTTGTGGTGGCCGACACGGGGAACCAGCCGAGGCGGACACTTTACGGCGGTTGAGTCGTTGGCACTTAGAAAATATTCGCCAAACTTGGCCGGACTTCCAGGGGAAGAGGCCGAATTTTCACTTGTGGTGGCCGACACGGGGAACCAGCCGAGGCAGACACTTTACGGCGGTTGAGTCGTTGGCACTTAGAAAATATTCGACAAACTTGGCCAGACTTCCAGGGGAAGAGGCCGAATTTTAACTTGTGGTGGCCGACATGGGGAACCAGCCGGGGCGGACTCTTTATGGCGCAAGAGCCGTTGGCACTTAGAAAATATTCGCCGAACGCTGTCAGGATAGAGAAGACCAAGAAGATGCCCTTTATGACGACAAACTAAACGAAAACGAATGGAACGAGCTTTTCGGAAGTAGCGACGATGAAGACGAATTTTGAACTCTATGTACCGGCAATCACTTTATAATTATAATTTGTAGTTTCTTAACTAAAGATAAACCAGTTTCTAAGAGTGTTCATTGTTGTTAGTCTCTCTCGGCGCGTAATATCACAGGGTCATGAAGTAAATAATATTTAAAATGGCGTATAGATCGCTCGCTACAAACTCGCGAATTTGAACACATTTCGTCAATAAATTTCGCATATTTCTGATTGAATTTTGAAGTTTAATATAATGCAACAATTGAGCTCGACTTATACAAAGGATATATCATAAAATCGTAAATTTCCGTCGAATTTTAGGGGGTCAACTTATACACCAAGTCGACTTATACACCGGCAAATACGGTATATCTATTTGAACTAGTCCTGGGCTAACATGGGACCTTGGGTACCATAATTCTTGCCATGGAGTGGAAATGTGTGTTGGTATGATAGAAATTCCTGAATCCTTGAAAACCCATAGTATGACTTGAAGAACAACCAGAAAGTAAATGAGTAACTAAATAAAACAAAAATAAACTAAAGCTAATATTAATTTAAAAAAAAACAATGAATTAAAATAAATGTGGTCCATCCTACATGTGTTTTGCCCTTTTAGGGGCAGTGTGGGCACTAATTACAAGATTACGACTAGATCCTTTCGGCATTTTGTTTCCCACAATGAATTCCCCCCTATCTTGGTAGAAACAATCAAAAATCAAATCATAAGATTTTGGCTGTAGCTACCCAAGCGTATGCAGCAGATCATGCAGAAAAACACTAAAAACGATTAAAGTGTGAATGACAGAATGTGGGCACGGTTCTGGTTGTCTATGTATGTAATACATATATAGATAAAAATGTTTCAATTATATAAAATATATTTAGAACTATAAAATGCAATTTCTGGAGAAATTGCGTGTGAAGGTGAAGAAACTGAATAATTTCTGGGGGAATGCTGCAGAAAGATGTTGGAATGAGTTGAATTACTTGAGAAATGTACAAACCGGATTCGGTTGAAGTTGGAAAATTGTGTAAAATGTAAATAAAAACAAAATACAATGATTTGAAAATCCTTTTCAGCCTATATTCAATTGAATACACTACAAAGACTAATGCTCAAACTCATAAACTTTATTTTATTTTTCAAACAATAATTAACTTAGAATTTCATGACTGCAACACGTGCAGTAGAAGTTGGGAAAGGGCATGTTTACCACTTTGTTACATCACCTTTTTTTGCCACCTTTCCCAATGAAGGAATGGGGTCGAAATACAAAAAGTCCTGCCTAGCTACAAAAACAGATATGCTCAAACCTTATTGAATAAAGTACATAAGCAGACAAGTATATTCACATATTAAATCAATAAAAGAAACATTTTAAGCATATAATTATACCTACACACCAAATCAATAAAGAAGACATAACTAGACATTTTTGATAAGTGGTAATGAGAAAGGTTTTTATAACTTTATGATCTGATATATATTTCTGAGCACTTTGAAATAAATGTTTTTTGATATATTGCCTGAATAGCTTAATGATCCTTAAGGAATTGTTTAATGCATGCCTGATGATTTTCTAAATCACGGACACTGCCAAAGTCGTCTAAAAATGTTCAGTACTTGATTGTATCTTCTGTTGACTAATGCTAGACGCCAGTTTTCGATTACTACTGAACGTTCTGGACAGAGGGAAATATTTTGCCTAACAAAGAAAAGATATGGTTGAAAGCATGATTAAACTAAGAATATAATGACGTAAGCAAGCACATGGAGATCAAAAGAACAAACAAACAAAAACATGGTAAGTGGTGAGTACAAACTTTGCATAGTCAGGGAACATTAATAAATTGATGATGTCACAGCCAAAAGCTCACATAATTACGTACAAAATGACAAAATTGAAAGAATGATGAATGGATGAGGTGCGACAGTGTATGTGCAAGAATGGAGGAGAATGTTCACAGGAAGGTCACTTGGAGATAAAACCAGCAGGTGCCAGAGGGAGACAGCCAAGCCAAAGATGATCGTCAAGGCTGAAAGACAGAAAACAAAAGCCCCCGCACATCGAATCGCCCATAATCAGCACCCAACCCCATGGAACCAGCTCTCACCGACCCAGCACCCACTCCCATGGAATCAGACTCTCCTGCGAACTTGCCCCGCCCCAAAGACTCATCACCAATCAAACTCAGCATGCACAACTGAATATAAGCTGACCAAAGAACCTTGAACATTGCCTTTTCTGAATGGAGACTTTCTGCTCTTGAAGGGCCCTTAACCACTTGGGGTGTCATTGTCTCCGATTACGCCGGGTCGTTTCTGATAAACAAGCTCAGTGCTTCCACTAATTCAACGGAATGGTGAGTTTTATTTTCATGTCGTTGATATGTACTTGTTTTAATGCCAGTCGTATCATTTTATTTGATCGTATTCATATATTTATTATGAATGTATTATTTATTTATAGAAATGTATGATTTATTTATATAAAGGCCGGTCTGTGAAAATATTTCTGACACGTAACCGGTCCGTGGCGCAAAAAAGGTTGGGGACCACTGCTATATAAGACGCACCGGACTATAAGCCGCTGGGTTCAAAATTTGAGAAAAAAGTCACGGCTTGTAGTCCGAAATTTACGGTACTTTGAAGTAACAATAAATTTACTTTGCTATCCAAGCTCTACAGTGACTACCGTATTTTGCACTTAAAAATATTCCACAGGCCCATATAACGATATAAAATTATATATCAAATAACTATTATATAAGCAATAATATTATCAAACCATCTGTCACTCCAAATCATTAAATCCATCGATCGTCCTTTATGTCAACAATGCTGGCTGGGTGCGCGCCGCTGTCGGCGCTTGCACTTCAAACTATTCCACAGGCCCATATAACGATATGTAAATTATATATAAAATAATTATTATATAAGCAATAATATTATCAAACCAACTGTGTCACTCCAAATCATTAAATCCATCGATCAAATTCCTCGTCCTTTGTCAACAACGCCGCGCGTGCGCCCTGACGTCAGCCTTGTCATTATTCCATAGATCTAGTATATAACCATATTGTAGCGTAACAAAGTACAAGGAAAGACGTGGGTTTGGTAAACGGGTCTTTATTCAACAAAACAAGAGTTCAACGAGCCAACAACTACTGAACTGTAACGATAAAAACATATACAGTGGAGCCTCAGTTTTCGAACACAATCCGTTCCAGAAGGCTGTTTGAGAAGTGAATCATTCGAATTCCTAATCATATTTTCCCATTACAAATAATGGAAAAACCATTAATCCGTTCCAAGCCAAAACCCCCCCCCCCGCCTTTTTTAAGCATTTTTTCATTTTGCGGATCTTCGTTTATTGCGGGTGGTTCTGGAACCCATCTACTGCAATAAATGAGGGTATTAAATTTTTCTTTCAGGTTTATCATACTTTTACCCATACTTTTGCAAAAAAAAACCTTTTCCGTTAACAAAGCACCCAGTATGTCTGCTTCAAGAGTATGGGCGGCCTTGAAAGCATATACAGTCAAACCTTGGTTTTCGACCACAATTTCGTTCCAGAAGGCAGTTCGAGAAGTGAATCGTTCGAATACCGAATCATATTTTCCCATTACAAATAATGGAAAAAACATTAATCCGTTCGAAGCCAAAACCCCCGCATTTTTTAAGCATTTTTTCATTTGCGCATTTTTGTCCAACGAGCAACTGCAGCGCACCGCCGAACGCGCAACCGTAGCACGTCACCGACCGCGCAACCGTAGCACGTCACCGACCGCGCAACTGCACCGCGCTGGTCGCATTATTGTGACAGAGCCGTTGCTGAAATTTAGAAAATATTTTTAAAGTCCTGATGTACTTTCCAAAATTTAAGTGGACATGTTTGTTTTGTTTTGTTTGTTTATTTATTTCGAACATTTAAAGAAATACAAGAAAGAAAGTAACAATACTGAAAATAATAACTCCATAGTACAATAGAAAAGAAAGAAAAGGAAAAAAGAAAGAAAAAAAAACATTGCGTTATAAATTTTCACTTTATCATAAAAAATCTTATTTGTTCGAAAGGGAGTAGAAGGAAGCCTAGGCTTATCTAGCTCTACCCCTTGTAACCACGTTTGCTTGATTCCGTCAAGATTTGTCCATTATCAGATTTGTTAAAGATATACATATATATATATACATATACACATACATACATACATACATACATACATACATACATACATACATATAGATATTATACATACACACACTTATACATACATACACCTCCTTTAGATAAATACAAAAGCAGTTTAAACACCTCACAGCATGCTACGGTATCCCATCAGTATTTTGCCTTTATACATTTTTTTAAACTGAGGTAATGAACTACAATTCTTTAGTTCGTCACTGCTGGCGTTCCATAATTCCACACCTTTAACTGTTATACAATGCAACTTTAAAGTTGTTCTCACCAAATCTCTTTTAAACATAAGTGTTCCTCTTAAATCATAGGTACTTTCCCTCCACTCAAACAACCTCATCACATCCTCCATCACATCATGCGCACATCAGTGCGCATGGAGCTTAATTTTGTCTGATTGCGCAACTGCAGCGCACATCAGTGCGCATGGAGCTTAATTTTGTCTGATTGCGCAACTGCAGCGCACCGCCGAACGCGCAACCGTAGCGTGTCGCCGACCGCGCAACTGCACCGCGCTGGTCGCGTTATTGTGACAGAGCGGTCGCTAAAATTTAGAAAATATTTTTAAAGTCCTAATGTACTTTCCAAAATTTAAGTGGACCTCAGTGCGCAAGGAGCTTAATTTGGTCCGATCGCGCAACCGCAGCGCACCGGGCGCTCAGTGTCGCATTGCTTTAGGAGCGTCTTTGTGTTTTAGGATGGCTTTACTGCTCCCACTTGCTTCCTTTGGAGGCATAATTAGAGTTGATGCAATCCTCAGAGTAACGAGACCGTAATAACGAACGGAGTCAGTTGGCATGCGGGTCCTCTCGGCTCATCTCGCGAGGTTTGACAACCGAATTTCGTCCGACATCCGAAGCAAAAAATCTTGAATTTTTTGTTCGAATACCGATTTGTTCCAGAACCGGGACGTTCGGATACCGAGGCTCCACTGTACAAGCTGCTACACGACATAAAATATATCAAATAACTATAACATAAATAGTTCACCGCCACACGGGCCCAAGCACCGGCGTGGACTTCCATCCCCGGAGGTGGCACTTCCAGCCACGGAGGTGAAAGAGAGCTCCGTCGAGTAGGACCGGGCGTGCGTAAAAGCCATGTCCGAGCCCCATCCACCATCCCCGGACAGCGACCCGGCTGAGCGCCAGCCCCCGACTTCCATCCACCAAGGTGAAAGAGAGCTCCGTAGAGTAAGACTGGGTGTGCGTAAAAGCCATAATAGTTTTTCAAACCTTCTGTTAAAAGAAAATTTCTGGAGTCCTACATAAAATATGGATTTATCGCCACAGGTGACTCAGACGTGCCAAGCCCACTCTGCATAATATGTGACAACAGGCTTGCTAATGAGGCAATGAAGCCTTCAAAACTGCTTCGGCACATGGAGATCAAACATCCTGCATTAAAAGACAAATCTTAACCACTTCGGGTGTCATTGTCTTTGATTATGCCGAGATGGGACCGGCTCGTTTCTGAGAAACAAGCTCAGTGCTCCCACTAATTCAACGTAATGGTGAGTTTTATTTATATGTCGTTTATACTTGTTTTCAAGCCAATTGTTATACTTGTTTGTCTGTTGTGAGCCATGTCTTGTCACCGTGGGATAGGGGGGAACGAAATTTCGGTTTCTTTGTGTGTCTTTGGCATGTGGAGAAATTGACAATAAACCTGACTTTGACTTTGACTTTGATTTGATTTCATCGTATTTATATATTTATTATACATGTATTACTTACATATATATAAATGTATTATTTATTTATATAAAGGCCAGTCCACGAAAATATTTCTGACACGTAACCGGTCCGTGGCACAAAAAAGGTTAGGGACCACTGATGTAGGGCACTTCTTGTTGAAATAAGGTCACGTCTAGTTTATTTGGGGCACTTCTGGTTTAATTCCGGTTTATTTGGGGTCACTTCCGGTTTTAAAAGATAACTTCCGGTTTATTTGGGTCACTTTCGGTTTGATTTAGGTCACTTCCGGTTTGATTTGGGGCACTTCCGGTTTGATTTGGGGATTTTCTGGTTTAATTTTGGGCACTTCCCGTTTAGCTGAGGTCACTGCCGGTTTATTTGGGTCACTTCCGATTTAAAAAGGTCACTTCTGGTTTGATTAATGGCAGTTCTGGTTTACCTGAGGTCACTTCCGGTTTATTTGGGGTCACTTCCGGTTTGATTTGGGGCAGTTCCGGTTCATTCTGAGTTCATTCAGGGGCGTCAAGGGTTGAATTGTGTAAGCATAGTAGAAGTGGGGGTGAAGGGGGTGAATATGGTAAGCATAAGGTGAACAAAGTGAATGAAGTTGGAATGGGTTAAATCGGTTGAAAAATGTAGAAATACGTCATGATGGCGCCGCGGATGGCCGCCACGGTGAGTCGCTCTCTGTTACTTTGTCTTATTTTGTGGGTTTTCTGGGTCCTCTGCTGTCCATCCCGGATCACTTTTACCAGAGAAGCGCTGTTAAACATTGGACAGTCTTCTCCTGGTATTTTCTCTCCTGTTCTCTTTGATCCAGACTGTTTGATGGAGATATTAGCCGGAGCGGCCGTGCTATACAAGCTAACACGTCGAAGACGATGTGGCAAATTCGCCAGAGCCCTCGTAAAGCTGAGGCAGAGAGGGTTCCGTTCTGCCCTACCATTAATTCATCTGGCGAATGTCCGCTGCCTGGCGAACAAGATGGACGAACTGCTGCTCCTCACTTCAAGGAAAACGGACTTCAGCAGATCCGCCGCGCTGCGCTTTGTTGAAACGTGGCTTGATGTACGCACCCCCACCACGCTGTGGAGCTAGCTGGGTTTCGGCTAATGTGTGCAGACCGCAGCACGAAGCTCCCCGGAAAATCAAAGGGAGGAGGTGGTCTCTGTTTCTATATTAATGAACATTGGTGTACTGATGTCACGTGTTGAAAGAGTCTTGCAGCCCTCTCCTAGAAACACTTTTCATAAACTGCCGGCCGTTCTAGTCACCACGGGAGTTCTCCTCGATCGTCATGGCAGCTGTTTACATTCCACCACACGCACGTGCGATTGAAGCCATGCAGATGCTGGCTGACCAGGTGACAGACATGGAGAAACTTCTACCAAATTCACTAATCATTGTTCTGGGTAATTTTAACAGGGCGAACCTCGCACATGAACTCCCCAAATACAGACAGCACATAACGTGTCCCACCAGAGGGGCACAGACACTGGACCACTGCTACACCGTAATAAAGGATACATACCACTCTGTGGCTCGTGCAGCTTTAGGACTCTCGGACCACTGTCTAGTTCATCTGACTAAGACCTTCTGCACGTACAACAACGACAAACCTTGGTTTACACCAAATCCCAGGAGGCTGCGCAAAGTCAAGGAGGAGGCCTACAGGAGTGGTGACCGGGACCTGTTCAAGCAGACCAAAAACACACTGAACCGTGAGGTCAGGAAAGCCAAGAGGTGTTACGGGGAGAGCCTGGAGAGACACCTCTCTGCCAATCCTGATCCCTCAACAGTGTGGAAAGGTCTGCAGAGTATCACAGGCTTCAAGAAACCAACCCCCTGTCCTGTGGAGAACCCAAGGCTTGCAAACTAGCTAAACAGGTTCTACTACAGGTTTGAACGGTCCTCCCACACAACAGAACCTCCTGCAACACAATCAACATACTCACCTCCCCCCACAACCGCTCTGTCCACACCTCCATCACCGTTGTCACCTACTCTCTCTCTTGCAGAGGCCGCGCCCGCACTCTAGATCCGCGAGGAGGAAGCGCGCCAGATGTTCCGGACACAAAAGATCAGGAATGCACCGGGCCCAGATGGCATGTCACCTTCCTGCTTGAAAGTCTGTGCTGAACAGCTGGCACCTACCTTTGCACGGATCAACCGTTCCCTGGAGCTGTGTGAGGTGCCCTCGTGCTTCAAGAGCTCCACCATCGTACCGGTGGCCAAGAAGCCTGCCATCACAGGTTTGAATGACTATAGACCTGTCGCCCTGACATCTGTGGTCCTGAAATTTTTTGAGAGGTTAGTGTTGAACCACCTGAAGGATGTCACTACTGCCTACTGGGCAAACAGGTCGGTGGACGATGCGGTCAACATGGGACTGCACTACATCCTGCACCACCTGGACACCCCAGGAACGTACGCCAGGATTCTGTTTGTGGACTTCAGTTCGGCGTTCAACACCATCGCTCCTGGCATCCTCCAACAGAAGCTCATCCAGCTTGCGGTGCCTGCCTCCACCTGTCAGTGGATCACCAGCTTCCAGACCAACAGGAGACAGCGTGTGAGGCTGGGGACCATCATATCTGACACCTGGACCACCTATACTGGCGCCCCTCAGGGGTGCGTCCTCTCCCCACTGCTCTTCTCTCTCTACACCAACAATTTCTCTTCAGGTGACTCTCCTGTGAAGCTCCTGAAGTATGCAGAGGATACCACTCTCATCGGACTGATCCGGGACAGTGACGAGACTGCGTACAGACAGGAGGTGGAGCGGCTGGTCCACTGGTGCAGCAAAAAACACCTGGAGCTGAACCTGCTCAAGACTGTGGAGATGACAGTGGACTTCAGGGGAGACCCTTCACCACTTTCACGCCTCACTATCTATCCGCAGTAATACTATTCTCTCGACAGACACCTTCAAGTTCCTGGGAACCACGATCTCTCGGGACCTGAAATGGACCAGCCACATAGACTCTGTCCGGAAGAAGGCCCAGCAGAGTTTGTACTTTCTGAGACAGCTCAGGAAGTTCAACCTGCCACAGGAGCTGCTGAAGACCTTCTACACTGCCATCATCCAGTCTATCCTCTGCACCTCCACCACTGTCTGGTTTGGATTGGCCACCAAACAAGACAAGCACAGACTGCAACGGACAATCAGGACTGCGGAAAAGATAATCGGGACCAACCTCCCATCTATCCAAGACTTGTACCTGTCCATGACTAGGAAACGTGCAAGTAGCATCTCTACAGACCCTTCTCGCTCAGGTCACAGTCTGTTCGAACTATTCCTCTCCAGACAGCGTTACAGAGCGCCGTATGTCAAAACCAGCACACAGACACAGCTTCTTCCCCCAGGCTGTCGCTCTGATGAACTCACACCACTCATAGAGTCTCAGAGACATCACTGGGCAATAACATCCTGTTCTTGCCACTTAAATGTTGTTAGTCACTAAAATGTTGGACAGAGGCTGAGATCAACCGGAGTCAAATTCCTTGTTTGGCATGCACAAATTTGGCCAATAAAGCTGATTCTGATTGTAAGTAGAGGTTTCACTGTACCAAGAACTGGGAAAGAACAGGTTGAAAGGTGAAAGGTATCCCTAATAGATGCTGTTTTCATTCTCGATGGAAAAATGCCAGTTATGAAGGACAAGTTACAAATATTTTAATTTATGGTTTTTACTAAGCTTTGTGAGTCTTTCATTGCTATTATTCATTTGCCTTTGTGTTTTCCGACATGCTGATTTTATATCTTTCTATGTACCTGAGCTTGTAATTTTCTGCAAGGTATTACACGGTGTTTTGTAGATTCTTACAGAAAGGATGAAAACGAACTGTACCGGACTACCTCCTAGTCACGCGACTTTTCTTTCTTAGGTTTATGGAAGTTGTAGTTTGTCTCACGAGAACAGTGTGTATAGCGTTATTGGCTACTCTACTGCAGTAAACCTCAACTCCCACAATCCATTGCTCGACACTGTGCGTTTGTTTCCTTCTCCGTAACGTGTCAGAAATATTTGCTTTGGATTCCGTTGTATTCTCCTGCAAGTAAATGTGTTCCGGACCCAAAGATGGAATCAAGAATCAAGTAAGAAATATTTGCTGTTACATTATTAACATCGGTGGTTCCGTCAGCTTTTTTTTTTTTTTTTTTTTTTTTTACAGTGAGTAGTCGCCTCAAATACGGACAGTTCATGGCCGTGACACTGAAGCAGCTGTGTTCTCTAAAAATGACACTGGAACAGCCGCGCTCTCAAAAAATTAACTAAAAACAACTAACAACATCGCTGTGTTCGTCACTGCACTTTTGGGAGATAATTTCATTGACGTCAGCTCTCGGTCATTTGGAAAAACGATAAGATACCATGTTCTGTCAATGACATCCGGAATACAGGACTGCGTTGTATTGAAATTACCGGAGTTGAATAAATAGCTCTTAAGTGTGTTATGAAGGTAATTTGTAATAATTATGAATACATTTTCACGTAAAGTATTCACGAAGGCGACTTGCTGCGTCTGTCCAAGTTGCTTTCTTAACTGTACAGCGTAATTGAAATGGTATTTTTCAAGAATACTGTTTTTTTTTTTTAACAGCGATGTTATGGGTCAATCCCAAATAGTAACAAACCCCAAACGCCAAGATTCAAGAACGTCAAAGACAATTGTAGAATGTCTTTGTGTGTACTATTCTTGGACTAGCTGCTATCTTGCCAAATGAATTTGCCGCAACTAATGCAAAAACGTAATCCTCTGTCACTTAATGTTAATTTGTTTAAGTGAGACTCTTGACCTCCTAAAATGTGGGAACTGTTTATTTCTACAGCAACCTTAAGCCTTCTATTCATCGAGTCTTTTAATTCTTCATTGACTATCAGCATTTTGTGGAGCGGCACCCAGAGCCACCCACAGAAACTGGTCAGAGTAGAGATGAAATTATTGATGAACCGTGATTAAAAAATAAATAAATCCTAAAGCGACAATAAAGTGAGCCCACATTGGCACTTATGTGCTAGGACAGTATTAAAAATTATTTTAATATTTTCTCCCTGAAAAAAAAACCCCTCAGAAGTGATATAATGGTATTTTGGGTGGAGTCTGCTTGATTTGACTGCCTGACTACGTCACAGAAGGAAGCTATCACAGTTTGACTCGGTTAAATTTTCCAGCGACAGCTATTTCTACGTATGACTCCTTCAACATATCACAAGCATTAGCCTCTCCGTGGCTAATTCAAGAGCAAAAAATGAGAACCGTAACCTCGCAATTTTTTTTGCATCCACTTACAAGCCAATTTTTTACTTCCGAACCGATGCACCAACCTCCCCCTCTTGTCTTTTCTCCTATGCCTTGCCATTCCCTGTTCGTCTCGCCGCTTAGCAATGTAAAACAAGTAGTGCATTCAAGTATGTCTCCTAAGACTACCGAAACTCGAAATCATAAAGGACCATGGTGAATGCATTCGTGTCGTCGATTTCAGGAAGGTGTATGGCCGGTGTTGTGCCAAAGAAGGTATCCCCGTGAAAAGCCCCTGCTGCAGGAGTGCACACGCATTGAGTGAAAGGCGAAAGCCATTGCCATGCATGCGGCAGACAGTACTGGCTTGTTTTCAATAAAAACATGAAAAAAACACTTTTGTGTTTGTCAATTTCCATCTTTAAAAGCTTGGTTTCTTTTTTTTTTTAAGTTGTCCCTCAGAGTTCTGCGAGGTGCGTTCACAGTCGGAAAACCCATGAATTGTACCAAATTGGAAGAAGTATGTGTAAGCGTACAATAATTTATTAGCTTGATTTTTCCCCGCTCCCCAAGCAAAGTTAGGTCAAGAATAAAGTAACATTTATTTTTTGTTATAAAGGTTTGAAAAATAAAAAAATAAAATTTGTTTTGGTTTTCTGTGTGTTACACAGAGTACTAAGGCAAAAAGTGTGACTGTTGGGGAGGCAATGTCAAATTTTCATTTTACCGAAGCTCGGGGCACCGGCCAGAACGCCACTTCATGGCCAGGATGCTGGGAAATGTTAGGTAGGGCAAGATGGTGGAATAAGGAAAAATTGACTTTTGCACTTTATCCAGCATTCAAGTAACAGACAAAATAGAATTCCAAGTAAGGCTGAAATTGGGGTATCTACACTGTTTGGTGGTGGCCAGTAGTGTCCAATGTCCAATCAGGTGAGCTATTACAGGTTTGGGTTGGTGTTTTGATATCTGTGAGGGCCGACAGGCAGGTATGTATGGGTCTTTGAATGTGAATTTGGGATTTATTTATGGAATTATTAGTGTGTGTTAGAGTCGTGCTCACTCTAACTTAATTTTGCAAGAACCACATTGGAGACAGTATGCCCTTTTTAAGCACCTGCAAGTGGAGAGTCATTCGTCGCTGTGCGTACAGCGATGATCAAACGAGGTCTGACTCGGGCCTCTTGCAAGAGCATTTTTATTGAGAGAAACAGGGTGGGGGTGAGAGTGGAGGTGAGAGTGGACAGGATGGGGTTGAAGCCCCTGACCTCTGAAGACAGGACAAGTTAGGTTATTTATTACAGGTTACATTCCAACATAAGCATAGGATCAAACTAATCTAGCTAGGTTATTTATTACAGGTTACATTTCAACATAAGCATAGGATCAAACTAATCTATCAACCCTAACAGTGTGGTTTCTGGACCAGAGACCAATAGCACGTCACCCACTATTATTAAAAGTTTGATACAAGACACTCAAACAGGCTAAACAAACCTAAATATATACTGTCCCATAATGGAGCGCAAGCTAGCCTTAGCGTCACGGCACCAAAATGTTAGAGTGGTGCTCACTCTAACTTATTTTTGCAAGAACCACACGGGAGACAGTATGCCCTTTTTAAGCACCTGCAAGTGGAGAGTCATTCGTCGCTGTGCGTACAGCGATGATCGAATGAGGTCTGACTCAGGCCTCTTGCAAGAGCACTTTTATTGAGAGAAACAGGGTGGGGGTGAGAGTGGATGTGAGAGTGGACAGGATGGGGTTGAAGCCCCTGACCTCTGAAGACAAGACAAACTAGGTTATTTATTACAGGTTACATTGCAACATAAGCATAGGATCAAACTAATTTAGCTAGGTTATTTATTACAGGTTACATACCAACATAAGCATAGGATCAAACTAATCTATCACCCCTCACCACTCGAAACGGCTCTCTTATCCTGACACTCAGCGATGATGTCCAAAGCTCCCATGCAGTTTCCTCCTGGAGAGCAGTCGTCGTTAAAGCATTTGTGGGTCTTGTTACCTTGGATGTAACATGTGTAGCTGTCTCTCTGTGTAGGCCACTTGCGGCGATGTTCGTCCTTTAACAGTCACATTGATATTTGTCCAGAAAAGCTGATCACAGGTACCGTTTGCAAGTCCAGGGCGGGAAGGGTCGGCATCACTGACTGTGACAGCACGGTGTTGATATCCAACTCCTCCCATGGATGCCATACATTTCACTTCAGTGACATTCATTGCTCTGGCCTCCAAGTGAACTTGTGTGGAGGAAGGGGGGAGTTTCGAACACACATAACATCCCTCCTGTGTGTGAGCTCTCACAGTGAACTTTACATACCTGTACCAAGCGTTCGTTTCGTATGGGTTTCTGGGGTCCCATGACCAGTCCTCAAGGTTCTCATCATGTGACCATCTTTTTCCACGGTCAACATTGTCACTTGGTCTGTTCAGATGAGTCCATAGACCATAGCACGCTCCAACCACAACACAGCAGAGGATCCACCTGGCATGTGGAGCCCAGTTGCTGGAGTGGGGATCGTTGTTCGCTTCACCAACATTGAGACGCCCCACCCTAAACGATGAGGCCCCTTTGTAGTTAGACTTCCCCACCACTCCGAAATGAGGGGTCCAGCACTCCCTGTAGCTTGCAGTGGCTGAGGTGAATCCAGCTGGGCCGTTCAGCGATCTTCACTGCGGTGGGGGTAGTCAGCAAGACTTGGAATGGTCCCTCCCACCGTGGGCTGGCCCAGTTCTTTCTTTTGATGACTTTGATGTAGACCCAGTCTCCTGGCTTGATGGGGTTGTCGACCTGTGAGGATGAAAGATCAGGCGGCAGTAAATTTGCATTTGACACATCTGTCAGTCTGAGCGTTCTGATCATGTAATCTGCCAAGGACTATTCTTCATCTGCCTTTTGCAAATCTGCAGGGAACACAGGTAGTCTATATGGCCTCCCGTGGATGATTTCAAAAGGTGTTAACCCTTCTGAAGTGGGAGTGATTCTCATATAGAGCTTCACTAAGTCTAGGCACTCTGGCCAAGATCTGCCTGTTGTTTCCATGCATTTTTTCAACCTGCTTTTGATAGTAGCGTTTGCGCGTTCAACCAAGCCAGCGCTCGAAGCGTTCCAAGCACAGTGGTTTTTTAACGTTATCCCAAGGTGTACAACCATGTTCTGTACAACTTGGTTCATAAAGTGTGGACCATTGTCACTGTAAATGGTTTGGGGGATGCCATGACTTGGTATGATGGCTTTGCAGTTGGCTTTTGCCACTGTTAAGGCATCTGCACGTTTAGATGGAACTATTTCCACCCATTTGGAAAATGCATCAATCATCACTGGGCAGTATTTGTGAGGTCCACTTTGTGTGAGTTCAATAAAATCCATATGCAGGATTTGAATTGGGTAAGACAGTTTGGGAAATGAGCCTCTCTTAGGCTCATGTTTCCTTGTGGATTATGTTTCACACAAACAGGACATGCTTTACAACAATTTTTCAAGTAAGCATCTAAACCAAAGGTAGTGAATTGTTGATGTATGATGAACCTCATCCCTCCTGTCGACACATGGCAAGGCCCATGTGTCGCAATTGCCGCTGCCTTAAAAAGTGATTTTGATAAAACAGGTTTGTCATTGATGCGGTGGATATTATCTGCATCCAGTATTGCACCTTTTGTTGTCCACATTCGTTTTTCCACCATTGGAGCATTGCTTTGCATGTCTATCAGTATAGTTTTATCTATGAGCTGCGTGTCCTCTGAATCTATTAAAAAAAATCATGGCCATGTTTCCCTGCTGCTGCTTCTTTAGCAATTTTGTCTGCTAATCTGTTTCTACTTGAGACTTCATCTGTGCCTGTGGTGTGAGCAGCACATTTACACACACCTAGTTTAGCAGGTAAAAGGATGGCCTGCAACAAGTCTTTTAACAAGGAGGCTTACCGGTTGTTGTCATCCCTCTGCACTCCCATTGTTTTGCAAAATAGAACCGAGTAGAAAATGCATACTGACTCTGTGTATACAGTGACTTCTTTATCTTCTGCCAATTGACAAGCTCTTGTTAGTCCAATTAGCTCAGCAGCCTGTGCTGACCTGTTGTATGCATGCTCCTCTGCTTCAACAATCTGGTTTGGCAATTTCACAATTGCATAACCACTTTGATTGTTTCCTTTAGGATCCTTTGAACATGATCCATCCACAAACCACTTTTCCCCCTCGTCAAGTGGCGTGTCACTTAAATCTTGTCTGGGCAGCTATAGGTGTTCTGTAGCATCCAAACAGTTATGTGGGGTTCCATCCCCTGGCAGCGGGATCAATGTTGCTGGGTTAAGGACTTTGCACCTCTTTATCACAATGTGTGGTTGTGACAGAAGTGTAGCAGTGTAGGATAGGTTTCTAGCAGGTGACAAAAAGTTCATTTTGCTTTGCAGTAGCAACACATCTACAGCATGCGGAATTAGCAGCTCCATTTTGTGGAAGAGAACCACATCTGCGGATAGTGTCACTACAAGCGTTGTCGCGCATACTGCTTGGACACAGTCTGGTAAGGATTGAGCCACTGGATCCAATTTTTTGGAATAAAATGCAATTGGTCTCAGTTTCCTGCCAGCAACACTGAGGTCATAAAACCATTCCTGCAGTCTGCTGTTTGCACAAAGGTTTTATTGTAGTCTGGTAAGATAAGGGTTGTAGTTTCCATCAGAGCCTGTTTCAGTACTACAAAAGCATCATCCGCTACAGGTGTCCATATTATTTTTTCTGTCATTGCCATGGGGACTCCATGCACAATATTCAGCAGCGGTTGCGTCTTTTCTGCATAATGTGGGATCCATGCTCTGCAGTAATTGCAGAGCCCCAAAAATGACATCATTTGTTTTTTTGTTTCAGGTTTCGGTGCATCTGCAATGATTTGCTTTCTGGTTTTCTGTATCTGCCTTCCAGCAGCTGACAAAGTGTGACCTAAATAGTTCACTTCCTGTCTGACCCATTGTAGTTTGTTTTTGCTTACTTTATTCCCTGTTTTGCAGAGATAGTGTAACAAAGCTAAGGAGTCTTCCTTGCAAGCAGCTTCAGTTTCAGAGGCTATCAGGAGATCATCTACATAAACTAGAAGTTGGCTTTTGTTTGACATTTGAAAATCAGCCAAACAGGCCATGATAGCTTGAATGAAAATAGTTGGACTATCAGCAAATCCCTGTGGCAATCTGGTGTACGTATAACTTTGTCCTTTAAAGGTAAACGCAAACCAAAACTGTGAATCTGGGTGGATTGGCACTGAGAAAAATGCAATGCTAAGATCAGTTACTGTGAAAAACTTCTGGTTAGGCTTCAAAGTGTTTAGAAGTGTGTGTGTGGGTCAGGCACATTAGGTGCTCTTGTCTGCACTGCATCATTTACTGCTCGTAAATCTTGTATCATTTGCCAATCAATTTTATTGGCCTTTTGGACTGGGAAAATAGGAGTGTTGTAAGGAGAATCCGAGCACTTCCTAATGATTCCTCCTGTCAAAAGATCATTTATAACAGGGGCAATCCCATTTATTGCCTCATGTTTTAAAGGATATTGCTTAACTCTTGGACGCCACTCTGATCTTGGTTTGATCTGCACAGGGGGAATGGATGTTAAAAGTCCTACATCAGATGGGTCCTTTGTCCACAGTTTTTCAGGAAGCTCAGCCAATTCCCTCTCCTCCATCTCAGTCAAACAAACATTAACTAGTCAGGGGAGCACATAAGTGCATGCCCTTCCAAAAGCCACTTCACACACTGTTTGCTTCCACATGTCACAACTGGTACTGTAGCTCCACCCATCACCTATGTCCTCATAATCAGTGACAGATCCGGCAAGTTTAATTCGGCAACCCACATCTGCCCATGTTATACTGTGAGGTTTAAGCAATGAAATGTGGGGTACAGCCGACAACTTGTATTTGTCTTTCTGAGGAGCGGGCAGGAGCACAGCAGCAGCTGGAAATGACCTGCGATCAGTGTACAGAGCAGTGATTGTCAAGGTTACTTCTGTGTCACTGAGAAAACTTTCAATATATTCATCTTGTGGATCAGTGAGAATTTTCATGGTGACATGTAATTGATTACAAATCATTTTTGATTCAGGTTGTGATAATTGTTTTGGAGCTTTACTGAGTAAACTGCTTGGTAGCTTGGAATTCCGTTCAGGATAGATGCCATAAGAACAGCAAATCTGTTCACTTGCTTGTGCAGCATATGAGTCTACATCTCTCACTCTACATGCTCGCATGCCATCCTTTACTGGAATTATTGCAATTTCCAACCGAGTCATCAGATCTCGTCCCACCAGGTTTATGGGACATTTTGGGGATAGGACAATCGAGACTGAAGCTATGACTCCCGTTTCATCATCTCTCACTACAACTGGATTGGAGATACTCTCCTTGTGTACCTGCCCATCAGCAGATTTCACCCAAATAGTGTTATGGGAGGCCTCTAGATTAATGACTTTAGTTTTTATTACGGTTTTACAAGCCCTGGTATCACACAAAAACTCTACATCACTTCCTCCAACGTTTAAGGTAACGTGTTTTTTCTTTTAATGCACTCAGAATGTCCCATGCTGTATGGACATCTACTATTTCTTCCTCTGTAGGAGCACAAGAGGTCAAAGGGGAGGAATCTAGTCATGCTGAAAATTTGGCTTTTCCTCTGCCTCTTCCTCCACCCCTTGATTGGTTTTGTTTTGCCTGACGACACTCTCTTGCAAAGTGTCCTCGTTTCCCACAGTTCCAACAGGTCTCTAAATCTGATGGGGATTTTGAATTATATGGCGGCCTGTGACCTTGTTGGCCTCTACCTCTTCCTCTGCCCCGCTGGGACTCTTGAAAGAAGACTGTTGCATCTTCATCTAGTTCATCATCATCATCATTGTCTAGATGAAATGCATCAGAACTTTTGCCTCTTCTGATAACTTTTTCAGCATGTCTGGCCCGCTGCATGGTCGTTGTAACACTAGCAGTGTCCACTTCCACCAAGTGTTTCCTCACCCAGTTGCCTATTTCAGGGCAGAAATTAGTGTGGAGTGCATTTTTAAGCTGTTGCTGATAAGCACTCTCAGCTGCATCATTGAATGGGATGCCACTATGCACCCTGAATTATTTTTCAAATCTCAAGCGAAAATCATCAGTATCTTCCCCAGGCTTGTGTTTTATTCCTGCTAAATGACCATAATTCGCTCGTCTTTGAAATATAGTTTGCACTCTTTGCACAAGATCATTCCATTGTGCTGCATACACCCCTCCCAATTGATTTCCCTCAACGGGATAGGGGAAAGGCCCCTGGTTATTTCTACCTGTATAATTTCCTCTAACCTTGGCCCAGTCTTTTCCCAAGGAAGACATAGCAGCTTCTCCTGCCTCATGCCCATTCAGTCTAAAGGAATGTATCATTCTAGCCATGTCTTCTGCCCATTTATATGGGTCTTCTGCAACAGGGGTAACCCCTTCAACTGCTTTTCTTGCCTCTTTCAAAGTCCATGGCCGAAAAACATTTGTATGTGGAGGGTAGCCTTCCCCTGCAATAGGGTTTGGCACCTGTATCATTGGGCACACATCAACATTGTCCAAATTTTGGGAAAATCTAGCAGCATTGATCATACTTCTTGTTCGCACAGGAGTTCTAATAATGTGACCCTGACCTTTTTTGCTGTTATATGGGTGAGGGAGCAGGTCTGTTAAACTTGGATACAAGTTTTGCATAGGAGCAGAAAGCTCCTCTTGCCCCTTTGCTTGAGCTGCACCTTCAGCTGCGGCTTGAGCTGCGGCCAGGACAGCACGCCTGCACACTGCGGCCTCATTGTCTTCCGGCCTGACAAACATACCCGCGGCCTCATCACTCTTCACCATTATAGTTTTTCTCTTTTGAATTTGTTCTCTTCTCTCTCTTGTGAAGCTTTCAACCACATTCTAGCACAATTGAATTCTCTCTGTTTTCTTTCCTTTCTCAGTCCCTTTGTCTTCCTAGCCACACTCTCCTCCAAAACATCAACCACTATCTTCCACATTTCAACTTTCAACTTCCCTTCTACTCCATACTTTTTCATCCACTTCGGCATGTATCGCATACAATTAAGAAATCTACTCGCCATCTACTTCTCAACTCCTTCAGGAGCTAGAGATTTATAGTTTTTATTTCCCATCTTAATTTGGTATTTTAGGTGTATACAATTTTTTCTTTCTTTGAGGATCCTCAATGCAGGTTTAAATTGACCTTTCTACAAATTCTCTTTGTAGTCAATTTATCCTACCAGTCACACTCGCAACCACACAAGTTTCATGCAAACAGCTTGGAAAAACGGACACACTAACCCTAACCCTAACCCTAACCCTAACCCTTCTTCAATTAAGAAAAAGAAGCTCTGTTTTTTTCTAGCCAGTTTCTTCCACTGGGAGTCAAACCCAAGCTGTTCTTTGGCCGGATAAAACGTGCAAAGAAAAATCTATGCTCTTCTTTGATTAACAAAAAAGAACCTTTGTGTTTCTTAGCATGTTCCTTCCACTGGGACTAACCCAAGCCCGATCCCTCAGCTTGGAAAAACAGACAAAGAAGAATCTACGCACTTCTTCGATGAACGAAAAAGAAGCTCTGCTTTTCTTAGCCTGTTTCTTTCCCCTGGGACTTAAACCCAAGCTATATCTCGTGCACCTCTACCTTTTACGCGTTTCACAACAACACAATCACACAACTTTAGGGCTTTAACTTACTTGTCCCCTGGTTTGTTGCACTGCCGGATCCCGTCAATCCACCTCTGTCAGACGAAGGCAGACCTAAGATGCTGGCCCAGCGAAGAATTTCCTTCCCAGGTCTTTCTTTACCAGGTCCGGCTAATGGACGCTGGCCCGTCGACAGTGTACAGCGTGTCGTCCTCCGTCGGCCAGATGGCGGGTATGAGAGAATCCGGGTCACGGCACCAAAATGTTAGAGTGGTGCTCACTCTAACTTATTTTTGCAAGAACCACACGGGAGACAGTATGCCCTTTTTAAGCACCTGCAAGTGGAGAGTCATTCGTCGCTGTGCGTACAGCGATGATCGAATGAGGTCTGACTCACGCCTCTTGCAAGAGCACTTTTATTGAGAGAAACAGGGTGGGGGTGAGAGTGGAGGTGAGAGTGGACAGGATGGGGTTGAAGCCCCTGACCTCTGAAGACAGGACAAGTTAGGTTATTTATTACAGGTTACATTCCAACATAAGCATAGGATCAAACTAATCTAGCTAGGTTATTTATTACAGGTTACATTTCAACATAAGCATAGGATCAAACTAATCTATCAACCCTAACAGTGTGGTTTCTGGACCAGAGACCAATAGCACGTCACCCACTATTATTAAAAGTTTGATACAAGACACTCAAACAGGCTAAACAAACCTAAGTATATACTGTCCCATAATGGAGCGCAAGCTAGCCTTAGCGTTAGCACACACAGACGGCAATAGGAAAACTTAATAGGTACTGAGAAAAAGATAATAAAAAACACATCGAATGGCAACATCACATGACTTGCACGGACGCACACTCTACAGACGCATTCAGGAAGGCACACACACAAAGACAAACTCTCAAAATCTTACACTCGTAACTGCCCGACAGACGGCCCGGCTCACTGGCAACTAGTGCTCTAGCTCATGCTCGCCATATGCGCCGCTAAAGCCAAACGAACCCAATTTAGCTGCCCAAAATCGCCCGCTGGAAACATGAAATATGAGTCTTGTTGTACAGTGACTTTTAGGATAGTCCGGCACGCATTATTTGCTTTTACATTGATTGCTTGGGCAAAAGTCGCTTCTACTTACAAACCCGATCGCGGAACCAATTACGTTATATTATTACGATATATTGCAAGTCAGTGTTTTTTTTTTTGCTTGCCAAGCACTTTCCACCTTCAGGATCAACATACTCAACTAACATCATGCATAGCATAGAATAGCATAGTAAAACCAAAGTGAGTCATAGTTGTGCATGAATCTCCTCTTTCACTGTGGTCCAGTACACAATATTAAAGCTTTTTAAACCCTCCCTAATACGTTTATGCTGAATAAACCTTACCCATTCCCACACTGTTCTGCGCATGTATTGTACCGTTACAGTAGTAAAAGAACAAACACATATGTTGTCATGTCCCAATTCCTCTTTCTTGGTGTAGTTCCTTTGCGCGTGGCCGGCGACCACGCTTCCCTCGTCAGTCACGTCTGCAGTGATGCAGATTGTTCATAGGCCCGCCCCGCCCTGCCCTATCAACGCTCATTGCCACTGTCCTGACTCCTGCGCCCCGGTGAGTTTCCTTCGTGCGCGGCAGGCTGCTGGACTATCTGCGCTTGTACTCTGTCAGCACATAGCACGGGGCGTGCCTCTGAGCAATAGCGTGTATTCAAACGCCATTCTCCCGTCACTTATGAAGCCGCAAAACAGCAAATCCCAGGGATGAGAATTTTCCGCGGATTTCCGTGTTTTTTTTCGTCGAAAGTATAATTTTCGTGAATCGTGTAAATCCGTAGAGAATTTTTTATTTTTTTTTTATATATGGGGGGAGGGGGATATGGAAGCGGCCGAACAACTTTAGCCTTGGCAACTCGCGAGCATCTTTTGGCACATATCAAGGCAAAATTAGTTAAGCTGTGAGTCCAAAAATCAGCTTGCCTCTGCAAACCTAACTCACTGGCAGCAGTGATGCGACAACATCCGCCTTATTTTCGGCAGCATTTTAGCGCTACTTTCGTCACATCATTTCCACTTGTTAACTTAACTTACGTTGAGAACTAGTGTTTTTACACCGCCGCAATGTAAATTTGCGATTGGGTTTTCATCACTTGAAGGCGAGTTATTTAGTTCAATAGATCTAGAGCAGACATGGGCAAACTACGGCCCGCATCCAGCCCACGGGGCCATTTAATCCAGCCCGCCAAACCTGAATAAATTGTATTATTATACTGTATTTTTCGGACTATAAGTCGCGTTTTTTTTCATAGTTTGGGGGGGCGACTTATACTCAGGAGCGACTTATATGTGAAATTCACAGATTTCTACTTGATCATTACCACATTACTTACTAGTATAGTTGATCACTTCACATGTTATTTTCACTTTAAACTGCATGAGGGCGCACTATGGCTGTGGAATAATTGGAGCGTCACTGACAATGAGTTCCAGTCATTGACTTCCAGAATCAGGAGATTTAATGATTTGAAATGGTATCATCTGAAAACGGCCTTCAAAATAAAGCACTCTACCTTAAATCAAAGCACGCCTGAATAACATAAATAACATGGAGCATTCTTAACACATAATGTAAATATCTTTTAGAACAGCTTTTATTATTATAACAATTTTAATAAAAAGGTACAAGTGTACATACTGTAAATGTTTTTTGAACTGTTTTATTATAACGATTTTTCCATAACAAGTTATAACACTCTTAAATGTGATTTTAGAACTCTTATTAATATATATTTTTTTTTATAAAATGGTACAAGTGTATGCACTGCAATTGTGTGGACACTCCCCGCCTTCTGCTGACGAGTGGGCAACATTTGTGCCATAATTCCTCAATTTAAAAGTTTTATTTTGAATCTTATTTTTTTTTAATTTTGAAAAAAAAATCACGATGTAGTGAAACCGCGATAAATGAACCGCGATGTAGCAAAGGATTACCTTAATTTGAACTGCAACTGACGACTAGTCCAGCGGCGCGGCGCACACGCGGCGTTGTTTACATAAAGAACGAAGGATTCGATCGATGGATTTAATGACGTGGAGTTACAGAGATAGTTTGATAAAATTTTTGTTTATAATTATATGGGCGTGTGGAATAATTTGAACTGCAACTGACGACGAGTCGGACGTAAGCGGTGCGGCGTACATGCGGCGTTGTTTACTTAAACGAAGACGGATTCGATCGATGGATTTAATGATTTGGAGTGACACAGATGGTTTGATGAACGTGTTATTTATGTTATAGTTATTTGAATAACTGTTAATGTTACATCAGGCCCGTTCTCAGCTCCTCCTTTGTGTTTATGTCTCGTTAGCATACCGTATCGTTTAGCCTGTTGTTGCTGGTTCACGTATGTTCTTGGTGTCGCCGTTGGCTCTCGATCGTCGCTCTTCGGGCACAAAGTATGGCAGCGGACCAAGAGGTTTGTACGGCTTCGTGCACCAACTGCACCCTTCTCTTAGAGAGGTTGTCTCTGCTAGAGGGACGTGTCCGCCAGTTAGAGCAGAATAGTGCGATAACAGTAGTTGTGGCGGACACAGAACACAACTGGTCCTCCTTCTGGGACCGCCCTGACCTGCTGAGGAAGGACGGCCTTCACCCTAACCGTGAAGGCGCCTTCACTCTTTCTAGGAATATAGATTACTGTTTGAGCCACTCATGACAGGTCACTTTAGAGCAGGCCAGGGCACAGGTGATTGGACCACATGTGAGGACGGGTTTGGAGTCTGTTAAGTTAAAGTTAACTAGCACTAGGCTAGACTTTCAGCATACACATAGCTCCTCGTGTAGACTAGAGCGTGACAGTTTGAATAGTGCTACAGTACACATAAACACACTTTCTACTGGGGTAGTAGACAAATCCAATCACTCCTTCCCGACCGGTCTTGCTGATGAAACGGTGCCTGTTTTAGATAACTTTACATGTGTAACAAATATTCACCATCAAATTCCCACGGTCGTTTCACCCCACCGCGCTAATAAACTTTTGAGAGGTGATGTTAGGCCTAGAGAACACAATTTTACTCGCATCCCGTTAAAAAATCCTTCGATAGATACGCACCCTGATCGACCGATTACACTTAAACTCGGTTTTATGAATATTAGATCGCTTCATACGAAAGCAGTTCTCGTTAATGACCTTATCACGGAACATAATCTAAACGTTTTCGGTCTTTGCGAGACCTGGTTAAAACCTAATGAACTGCTGCCACTTAACGAGGCCTCAACTCCAAATTTTGTGAGCCCGCATGTGGCGCGTCCTCGAAAAAAGGGTGGGGGTGTCGCCCTCATCTCAAATTCTGAGCTTAGATTTAGGCCTCGCTCAATTCACGTATTGAAAACATTTGAAGTTCTCATTGTGCGATCCACTGCTTTACCGTCATTCTATCTTGCTGTTGTTTACCGTCCACCTGGGGCTTACTCTGGCTTCCTGGATGAGTTTTCAGAATTTGTGGCTGATCTAGTGACAAATGCAGATAATATAGTTATCATGGGTGATTTCAACATCCACATGAATTCACCGTCAGAACCACTGACTTCGGCATTTCAGACTGTAATCGATACGTTTGGTTTTACGCAAGCCGTACAGGCAGCAACGCATAAGAATGGAAATACCTTAGATCTGGTATTATCCCGGGGACTAGCAACCTCAAATATAGCAGTACTGCCATACACTACTGTTTTGTCTGATCATTTCTTAATAAAATTTGAAATTTTAGTTCCTTGTCAAAGACAAGAGAGCAATCAGAATTATAGCAGCCGTAATTTTAACTCCATGACTGCAACTGCGCTATCTGAGTAACTGTCGCCGGCAACCGCCATGTTTCCCGCATACAGCGGCTCTATTGATAATCTTACAAATGAATTTAATGCGACATTATTAAAAGCCATCGACTCTGTGGCGCCGCTACGTCTGAAAACTCGCCGTAGATGGCCAACTCCGTGGTTCACAGATGAAACACGTACGCTTAAACAATTATGTAGAAAACATGAGCGCAGATGGCGTTTAACCAAACTTGAGGTTTTTCATCAGGCAATGGAAGGACAGCCTCCTGAAATATAAAGATGCGCTTATCTTAGCAATTATTCTCGTTATTTTCCGCAAGTCATTTATATCAATAAAAACAATCCTAAATACCTATTTGATACAGTGGCAACGCTTACTCTGCGCCAGCCGACCCCCAATAGCTCCTTCCACTCAGCTGACGAGTTTATGAAATTTTTTGTTCAAAAGATTGAGTCCATTAGGGACGAGATCAAGAATACCATTCCAATTGCTCCGCCGGTTACTAGCGCTGGGGATCATGCAATAACCCTCTCAAATTTTAAAAGCGTGTCCCTTGAAATGCTTACAAAATTGGTTAGTGTGGCTAAACAAACAACTTGTTTACTCGACCCGCTTCCAGCCAAACTACTTAAAGAATTATTTCCAATTTTAGGATTGTCTGTCTTAAATATAATCAATCTGTCTGTTTCCTCTGGGATAGTGTCAACAGCCTTTAAAACCGCTATTATTAAACCGCTACTTAAGCGAGCAAATCTTGACCCGGACTGTCTCAGTAATTATAGGCCAGTTTCAAACCTCCCATTCATAGCAAAACTTCTTGAAAAAGTAGTAGCGCAGCAGCTTATTGATTACATGGTCGCTAATAATCGATATGACTCTTTTCAGTCTGGTTTTAGAGCTAATCATTCCACAGAGACAGCACTTGCTAAAGTGACTAATGATCTCCTCATAGCTATGGATTCAAATATGTCGTCTGTATTGTTACTACTCGATCTTAGCGCTGCCTTTGACACTGTAGACTTCGATATTTTATTAGGGCGTCTTAAAATTTGTGTTGGTATCGCAGGGTCAGCACTAAGCTGGTTCTATTCCTATCTATCAGACAGGACTCACCGAGTGGTCCATGGCAATACGTCCTCTGAGCTCTATAATGTTACGTGTGGTGTCCCGCAGGGATCGGTACTCGGACCGATTTTATTTAATATTTCTATGATTCCGCTTGGGGACATAATACGTAAATATAATACGAGTTTTCAATGCTACGCGGATGACACCCAATTATATATGCCGTTATCGATGACAGATCCGCGGGACTGTTGTAATCTCGAGGCGTGCCTTGCGGGGATCAAGCAATGGATGTCTCTCAACTTCCTTCGTCTTAACCCAGATAAAACTGAGATGTTGATAATTGGTCCTACTCGTTATCAACACTTATTTAAGGAAACCACTATAACTATAGATAACCGTACTATCACTCAGAGTGATACTGTAACTAATCTCGGGGTAATATTTGACCAAACGCTCTCCTTTCAAAAACACATTAAGAATATAACCAGAATTGCGTTTTTTCACCTTCGTAATATTGCTAAGATTCGTCCGATCCTCTCGACCGGGGATGCGGAAACTATTATACATGCCTTCGTCACGTCGCGCCTGGACTACTGTAATGTATTATTCTCTGGTCTTCCTAAGTCCAGTATCAAAAGTCTACAGTTAGTACAAAATGCCGCTGCGAGGCTGCTCTCACGGTCAAGAAAATTTGATCACATTACCCCAATATTAGCCAACTTACATTGGCTCCCGGTCCATTTAAGATGTGACTTCAAGGTTCTTCTACTAACCTATAAATCACTGCATGGCTTAGCGCCTTCATATCTCGTCGATCTAGTCGTTCCTTATGTTCCGTCTCGTAACCTTCGTTCGTAAAACGCTAGTCTTTTAGTTACACCGAGGGCCAAGAAAATGTCTGCAGGTACTAGAGCATTCTCTATTCGGGCTCCAGAGCTTTGGAATGCCCTAACAATGGATATTAGAACTACTACCTCAGTAGAAACATTTAAGACACGTTTAAAGACACATTTCTATGAGATGGCCTTTAACTAACTTGTAGTGGCTGATTCGGCCGGAGTTTGTTTTGTTCTCTCTGCCCGCCCCCTCCCTGGCTGGGGAGGGGGTTAGGTGGCGCAAAAGCTGATAGCGGCTAGCTGGATTCTCGGGGACCAATTCAAGATGAAGAAACTGCAGCCTCCTTGAAGACACTGCCAGGACAATCGAGGGCACCTCCGACATCCATTTTTTCATTGATTTTCATAATATTACACATATTACTTGTGCCCTCTCTGCATCCATTACAACCTGGTGATCCTGAAAGGGGGATCCTTCCATCTGTGGTCCCTTCTCAAGGTTTCTCATTTTCCCCTGGCAGGGGTTTTGAGTTTTTCCTTGCCCTTTTGGGAGCTTAAGATCAGGGGATGCTTTGAGAATAATTGTCAATTTTTGGCTATGTGAAGCCCTTTGAGACTGTTTGTGATTTAGGGCTATACAAATAAACTTGACTTGACTTGACTTGGATTTTGTCAAATAAATTTCCCCCAAAATGCGACTTAAATTCCGATTCAACTTGTATATCTTTTTTTCCTCTTTATTGTGCATTTTATGGCTGGTGCGACTTGTACTCCGAAGCGACTATTAGTCCAAAAAATACGGTACATTGTTTTGGGTCATTTTCCCTTTAATGACTGCATTTCCCCAGTAGATAGAGAAAAACCAGCCCGCACATTTACTCCCGGAAGCCGCGTCAGAAATTGCGGTGCTCACTCAAAAGTGCGTGTATGTACTCAGTAGTACAAACCCGGCGCACTCCGCGCTCTATTTCTATCTGTGCCGAATTTCGAATGTAGGCTGTGACATTAGCATTCTCAAAATTCTTTCAGATACAGTTTTACACCAAAGCCACCCACAAACCTTCCCCTGGAATCCTTCAATCAAAATGAGTGGCCCAAGGAAAAGAAAGGTGGACCCTGTGTTTAAAAAAGAGTTGACAACTAAATATTTTTTCGCTGAAGTCCGATCAATGCCAGTTTGTCTGATATGCCAAGAAACGGTTGCAAGGAGTGGCTGGATTTGGTCCACAATTTGGGAAGCGCGCTATCCGCGCCTCACAGCCATAGCGAATCACCTGTTATCCAATTTACTCTTTTGCGTGCTCGTTTTATTTCTTCAGTTTTAGGAAAAGGCTAAGACATCGAAACAAAATTTAGACTTACACAGGTTGGTTGAGTTCAATCACAATTCTTGTTAAGAAAACTCTGTTACCATGCTCAAGAGCAGAAAGTCTCCATTCAGAAAAGGCAATGTTCAAGGTTTTTTGGTAGGCTTATATTCAGTTGCACATGCCAGTGTGGGCCGAGTTTGATGGGTGATGAGCCAGGGGGTGTGGCAAGTTCGCAGGAGAGTTTGATTCCATGGGAGTGGATGCTGGATCAGTGAGAGCTTGTTCCGTGGGGGTGGGTGCTGATTATGGGCGATTCGGTGGGGGCTGTTGTTTTCTATCCCGTCTTTCGGCCTTGGCGATCACCTTTGGCCGGGTTCTTGGTTGTTTTCCTCCTGCCGCTCTTCCTCTGGCACCTCTACTGGTTTTATCTCCAAGTGTGCTTCCTGTAAACTATTCTTGCACATACATCCACTTTGCCCACTGTCACTCACCGCCCATTCATCATTCTTTCAATTTTGTCATTTTGTACGGAATTATGTGAACTTTTGGCTGTGACATCATCAATTTGTTAATGTTTCCTGACTATGCAAAGTTCTTACTCACCACTTACCATGCATTTGTTTTTGTTCTTTTGACACTATCTTTTGACAGATACTATCTTTTCATTGTAAGGCAAATCATTTCCCTCTATCCAGAACGTTCAGTAGTAATCCAAAACTGAAGTCTAGCATTAATCAAAACATAAGATATAATCAAGTACTGAACATTTTTAAACGACTTTGGCAGTGTCCGTGATTTAGAAAAGCATCAAGCATGCATTAAAAAGTTCCTTAAGGGTCATTAAGCTACTCAGGCAATATATAAAAAAACATTTGTTATTTCAAAGTGCACAGAAATACATATCAGATCATAAAGTTATAAAAACCTTTGTCATTACCACCTATAAAAAATGTCTAGTTATGTCAGCTTTATTGATTTGGTGTGTAGGTATAATTATATGCATAAAATGTTTCTTTTATTGATTTAATATGTGAATATACTTGTCTGCTTATGTACTTTATTCAATGAGGTTTGAGCATATCTGGTTTTGTAGCTAGGCAGGACTTTTTGTATTTCAACCCCATTTCTTCACTACCTACCTACCTACCTACCTACCTACCTACCTACCTACCTACCTACCTACCTACCTACCTACCTACCTACCTACCTACCTACCTACCTACCTACCTACCTACCTACCTACCTACCTACCTACCTACCTACCTACCTACCTACCTACCTACCTACCTACCTACCTACCTACCTACCTACCTACCTACCTACCTACCTACCTACCTACCTACCTACCTACCTACCTACCTACCTACCTACCTACCTACATAAATAAATAAAATATTGTCAATGCGAACTTTAACTTGCTCGGGTGGTCGGATTTTGTTTTGTGTGACAGCTTGTTCCTTTTCTGTCGGTCTTTTGCGCTTTCTTGCAATAATGGACCGATCCCCTGTCCCATCTTGAGTCTTTGTACAGTTCCAACAGCTTTCAAATGACATTTCTGCTGAATGTGAGGCTTGAGGTACTCCAACTTCCATTCCTTCCATATTTTTCCCTCTGTAAATTCGCCCGCCACTTGGCTTCACTCCATGTTTTGCAGATGAGACCTTTCTCATTCGCAAAAATCTCACCCAGTTTTAACGTTTCCTCTTGTACTTGCACCTCCCTGAAGGCCATTTACACCTCCCATCTCGCCCGCAAGGCAACCACGATTGCGAGTGATGTGAGTCACCCAGCTCACTCTTTGTTTGACCTTCTGCCCTCTGGGAAGAGGTACAGGAGCCTGCGCTCCCGCACCACCAGGCTCGCCAACGGCTTCTTTCTCCAGGCTGTTAGGACCCTGAACTCGCTGCCCCCTTCTGCGTAGCGTGTGGCGCTGTTGCGCTATTTTCTGGAATGTCTGCTGTACGCTCACTTGCTCCTTTTTTGCTCCTCTTATTTATTTATTTGTTGTGTTATTTATTCATTATTTATTCAGCACGATGTTGTCTACTTGTTTACTTGATTGTCTATTGTGGGCCATGTCTTGTCACCGTGGGATAGCGGGGAACGGAATTTCGGTTTCTTTGTGTGTCTTTGGCATGTGGAGAAATTGACAATAAAGCTGACTTTGACTTTGACTTTGACACACTCCGACAGCCATTCAATCTTACAAGAACTGCCGCATCTCTTATTTATTTTGGCTTGGCGAGTGGATGTGTTGCTGCTCATTCGTTTCACCATGATTAGCTAATTTACCATTTGCATCGCTTGACTCCGCCGCACTGTCGTTAGCTAGCTAACCTGCGCTGCACGGATGGGCAGGACTCATGTTCAGGCACTGTCAATCCTATTGTTAGGGTTTTTCAAATTATCCTTATCGTATGATTATGTTGGAATGCAACCGGTAATAAATAACCTACCTTGTCTTATCCTACACAAGGTCGTAAAACATCCCCTGATATGTTTTGACTAGAGCACAAGGGCTTCCTATTCAGTCTACTCTTACCCCCACTCTTTCTCTTAATAAATATGTCCTTGCAGTTGGGAGAGTCCCAGACTTCATTCCTTCAACGGGTGAGCTCTCCACCTGCAGGTGTCTAAAAGGACTTACTTGTCTCCCGTGTGGTTCTTGCAAAATAAGTTGGAGTGAGCGAATCTCTAACACCTATGATTGGCTATATGGCATAAGTGAACCATATCATATCATTGGCTGGACACCTGTCAATTCCTGAAAGCACAGAAAGAAAATAATTTGTCCACTTAATTAGATGAGATTACGTCTAACATTAGATATTAATCAATCAGTTTATGCAGATTTGTTTTTGTGTGCGCAGTGTTGCGTGTTGTGCGGGATGTCCGATGTTGAGCCAGGAACAACAAAGATGTGGAGTATAGAGTTGGTTCTTTATTGGCAACATCTTGGGTTATTTAATGGCGGGCAATGCACGAGGCACGGCAGCAGATGAAACAACAGCTTCCTTCTCCAGGTCAGCTTCTTTTATACTGCCCGGAAAGGTGGGAACTTGGCACATGACCATTTGGTACAGGAGTGTGGGGGGGCGTCACGCCCCTGTGTGTGTGTGTGCCTATTTGTTTGTGTTCATACAGTTGTGTGTTGTATTTGTGTTCTGATTGAGCAGTTATATGTTTACATAAACTAATAAAGAGAATCGTACAGATATGAGCATCAAAACGTACATGAGATTGTCAAACCTAACAGAACATGTACACATTGCTGTTGCGCTCTCTTCAGCAGCATGGAGTTTCTTGTGCGCAGAGACTGCGCAATCAATGCGCAATTGCGCAGCTGCTCAGCTTAGAGGGAACACTGCTCGTAAGCATGTCTCTGTCTATGTCGTTTTGGAGGGTCCTAATGCTGTTTTATTGCACAAACCATAGTATTTATTTATCAATGGCGGCGGAGGTACATACTCAACGTGTTACGTGAATTCCTCTGATTGGTTTACCGTCCCGATCTGTGTAAAACATAATGTCCTCTGATTGGTTCATCGGGTCTACATTTTACACCTGTTTATTACGTCTCTGTGTGGCGGAAGCCACACAAAACAACTTTACAGATTTGCACAAATGGTAATAAACCTATTTATTTATCAATGGCGGCAGAGGTACATACTTTGCACAAACTATAGTACGTATTTATTCACCAATGGCGGCGGAGGTATGTACTCCTCTACATGGTACGTCTAGTCTAGTTTTTTTTCTTTTTTTGCCCTGATCTAAGTAAACCATAATGTCCTCTGATTGGTACATCGGTTCTTCATATTTCGCCTCTATATTACGGAAGCCCCACAAAACAACTTTACAGATTTTGGAATTTGGTCCACACAAAAGGCGCACCTCATTAAAAGGCACACCTTCGTTTTTTGAGAAAATTAAAGACCTTTAAGTGCGCCTTATGGTGCGGGAAATACCGTAGCCAAAACTAGACGAGTGTTTTTAATCTGGCCAGCAACTACAACATACTACAAGTTAAACCATTTTGAATAACCCCTCTCCCCAAACGCACGCACGTGCGCACACGCACACGCGCACACACGCACACACACATACACACACACACACACACAGACACACACACACAAATTCCGTAGGTAGAATAGAATAGCAGTAATGTGACAAAAATTTGTTTGACACCCTTGTCTGTTTGGATTTGTGTTAAGGCCAAAAATATGCCTATAGCATTTTTATAGGCTTTTTTCTTTTCTAGGGAAAGTCCAGGATGTGCCTTTGAGGTATATGTGGAAGTTGTTCACCCAGGCACACAAAGCTCAGGTAAGTTTCTTACAATTCTTTATAGCTGCAAGAGCAACCTTTTTGACCAACATTTGACAATTCTCTGTGACTGGCTCTGTGAGTGGCTGGCGACCAGTTTGAGGTGTAGTCTGCCTTTTGCCCGACGTCAGCTGGGATAGGCTCTGCACACACATTTGCCTGTTCTGTGAGGTTTTGATGAATCAGAGGTATGGTCCATCGCCTCATACCGTTGTCTGCGAATTGCTTGCTGGACTACCTTTGCGCCGGTTCATTGACCCCGTGGAGGCTTTTTTTGGTGTGTATTGGACATTGTGGAGGGGCTATGTGGCGGACCTCTCATCTATGTTATTTAGGCCTCTCACCAGCTGCCTGCAATTAGTTATTTTTCCCTTTATTTCAGAGTTTTGTCTTGTTGATTTGATGACTTGTATCTTGTTGCAGTTATTGGCTTTCTTTGATGGTGCCGTTGTGAGTTGGCAGCTTTTTCTTGGAGCCTATTAAGTTTGTGCCCAGGTCATCTACAGTATCTCACCAAAGTGAGTACACCCCTCTCATTTCTGCAATGTTTTAATTGTATCTTGTCATGGGACAACACTGAAGAAATGACACTTTGAGACAATGTTAAGTACCGTATTTTCCGCACTATTAGGCGCACTTAAAAACTTAAAATTTACTCAAAAAAAACACAGTGCGCCTTATAATGCAGAGCGCCTTATATATGGATCAATTGATGAATTTGTTGGTCCATACTGGTTATACACAGCGTTCTGCCAAATTGTTTCAGTACGTTTTTGTACAACTAGTAAATTACAAGGTCGCATCGCTTCCCAGCATTACGGCAACCGTGCTCAGGGGGCGTCACTGAATAGCTGAAGTACCCACGAGGCTATTTCATGTAAAAATAGGATTCTCCGTTAATGTTTCAAGTAAATTTGCGGATCGATATGGAAGGGAAACATGGGTAAGCAGTACCAATGTGTTAGATCGAACTTCAGTCAGTTCCGATCATTTTATAGGAGATAGTTTGAGAAACGCGATTGTTTACAGGGGGCTGCCACGACACTTTGCTGAGGCTCATGGGAGTCTGTGAGCCTCTGAGGCTCATGGGAGTTTGCGGGTGGCTAATGCTATAATGATAGCTGCTATAGGCACGAGGCGCTTTCATTTCAAATAGGCTGCTCCGTTAATGTTTCAAGTAAATTTACGGATTGATATGGAAGGGAAACATAAGCAGTACCAATGTGTTAGATCGAACTTTAGTCAGTTCCGATCATTTTATAGGAGCTACTTTGAGAAACGCGATTGTTTACAGGGGGCTGCCACGACACTTTGCTGAGGCTCATGGGAGTCTGTGAGCTGAGGCTCATGGGAGTTTGCGGGTGGCTAATGCTATAATGATAGCTGCTATAGGCACGAGGCGCTTTCATTTCAAATAGGCTGCTCCGTTAATGTTTCAAGTAAATTTACGGATTGATATGGAAGGGAAACATAAGCAGTACCAATGTGTTAGATCGAACTTTCGTCAGTTCCGATCTTTTTATAGGAGATAGGTTGAGAAACGCGATTGTTTACAGAGGGCTCATTGGTTATTGGCTAGTGGATGCATACCGCAGCCCTAGTCAACCTCAGTTTGTTGCAGTATAGCTTCTATTTTATGCGCTTTTTAATCCGGTGGGCCCTATATATAAAATAATTTCTAAAATAAAAAATTCAGTGAGGGTTTGCCTAATAATCCAGTGCGCCTTATGGTGCGAAAAATACGGTAGTCACTATAGAGCTTGGATAGCAAAGTAAATTTGTTACTTCAAAGTACCGTAAATTTCGGACCAAGTCGTGACTTTTTTCTCAAATTTTGAACCCTGCGGTTTATAGTCCGGTGCGTCTTATATGGCAGTGGTCCCCAAACGTTTTTGCGTCACGGACCGGTTACGTGTCAGAAATATTTTCGCGGATTGGCCTTTATATAAATAAATAATACATTTATATGAATAAATAATACATTTATAATAAATATATGAATACGATGAAATAAAATGATACGACTGGCATGAAAACAAGTACAAACGACATAAAAATAAAACTCACCATTACGTTGAATAAATGGGAGCACTGAGCTTGTTTCTCAAACGATCCGGTTTCATCTAGGCATAATCGGAGACAATGACACCCGAAGTGGTTAAGGTTTGTCTTTTAATGCAGGATGCTTTGTCTCCTTGTGCCGAAGCATTTTTGAAGGCTTCATTGCCTCGTTAGCTAGCCTGTTGCCACATATTATGCAGAGTGGGCTTTGCGCGTCAGAGTCACCTGTGGCGATAAATCCATATTTTAAGTAGGACTCCAGTAAATTTCTTTTAACAGAAGGTTTGAAAAACTATTATGGCTTTTACGCACGCCCGGTCCTACTCTACAGAGCTCTCTTTCACCTCCGTGGATGGAAGTCGGGGGCCGGCGCTCGGCTGGGTGGACGTCCGGGGACGGTGGATGGGGGTCGGACATGGCTTTTGCGCACGCCCTGTCCTATTCTATGGAGCTCTCTTCCACCTCCGTGGCTGGAAGTGCCACCTCCGGGGTTGGAAGTCAATGCCGCCACACACCTGGAAGTCCACGCCGGTGCTTGTGGCTGGATGGCGGTGAACTATTTATGTTATAGTTATTTGATATATTTTATTTCGTGTAGCAACTTGTACAGTGGAGCCTCGGTTTTCGAACGTCCCGGTTCTCAAACAAATCGGTATTCGAACAAAAACGAGATTTTTTTTGCTTCCGATGTCGGACGAAATTCGGTTGTCGAACCTCGCGAGATGAGCCAACTGACTCCGTTCGTTATTACGTTCTCGTTACTCAGAGGATTGCATCAACTCTCATCATGCCTCCAAAGGAAGCAAGTGGGAGCAGTAAAATCACAAAGACGCTCCTAAAACAATGCGACACTGAGCGCCCGGTGCGCTGCGGTTGCGCGATCGGACCAAATTAAGCTCCCTGCACACTGAGTTCAACTTAAATTTTGGAAAGTACATTAGGACTTTAGAAATATTTTCTAAATTTTAGCGACCGCTCTGTCACAATAATGCGACCAGCGCGGTGCAGTTGCGCGGTCGGCGGCGCGCTACGGTTGCACGATCGGCGGTGCGCGATCGGCGGTGCGCTGCAGTTGCGCGATTGGACGAAAATGTGCAAATGAAAAAATGCTTAAAAAGGCATTTTTTTTTTGCTTGGAACGGATTAATTATTTTCCATTGTTTGTAATGGGAAGATATGATTCGGAATTCGAACGATTCACTGCTTGGACAGCTTTCTGGAACGGATTGTGTTAGAAAACCGAGGCTCCACTGTATATGTTGTTATCGTTACAGTTCAGTAGTTGTTGGGTCGTTGAAGTCTTGTTTTGTTAAATAAAGAGCCGTTTATCAAACCCACGTCTTTCCTTGTACTTTGTTAACGCTACAATATAGTTATATACTAGATCCATGGAATAACGACGAGGCTGACGTCAGGGCGCACGCGCGGCGTTGTTGACAAAGGATGAGGAATTTGATCAATTTAATGATTTGGAGTAACAGATGGTTTGATATTATTGCTTATATAATAATTATTTTATATATAATTTACATATCGTTATATGGGCCTGTGGAATACTTTGAAGTGCAAGCGCTGACAGCGGCGCGCACCCGGCTGGCATTGTCGACTTAAAGGACGATCGATGGATTTAATGATTTGGAGTGACACAGATAGTTTGATAACATTATTGCTTATATAATAGTTATTTGATATATAATTCATATATCGTTATATGGGCCTGTGGAATATTTTGAAGTGCAACCGCCGTCAGTGGCATGCACCCGGGCGGCATTGTTGACATAAAGGACAATCGATGGGTCTAATGAATTGGAGTGACACAGATGGTTTTATAAACGTCTTATTTATGTAATAGTTATTTGAATAAGTCTGAATGTTACGTCAGGCCCGTTCTCAGCTCTTCGTTTGTGTTTATGTCACGTTAGCATACCTATCGTTTATCCCAGAGGTGGGCAAACTTTTTGACTTGCGGGCCGAATTGGGTTCTAAATTTTGACCGTGGGGCCGAACCAGGAGCAGATGGATGTAGTGTTTGTGTGAAGTAATATAAACGACCTGTAAAGGTCATTGCATAAAAGGTTTGGGCCTTTAGTAGGTAGTAAAGCATGGATATTCAAAAAAAGTTTTTTGAAAACAAATGCATTTATTAACAGCATTAAAAAAAAAAAACATCCCTAAAAAACTGCTATCAGTGATTCTCATAAAATACGACACTGTTATTATGAATAACAGTCTCCATCACTTCAGTGCCTGCAGGTCAGATTAATGAAAGATGTTTATCTTATGAGATCACATCAAACGGCAAACATTCTGACCAAATATATCATCTTGAAGAATCGGTGAAAGCATACATCCAAATAAAGTAATCAAAACGGCAACACGGTAAGGGGTATCTGAAAATCAGAGCAGAGTTTTAACTCACAAACACCTGGTAACAGAGGTGAGGAAACGGGAAACACTTCTTTAAAGTAAACCTTAAGAACTTTACAGGTTAATATTAGTCACAAACAGGTGGTGCATCAATGTCCTTGAGCATCCTGCATTGTTTGAAAATGAGAATTGTCGCTAGTTTCAATCCCTGCTATTTGTACAGATCATATTCAAAATGCATTTTTTTACAACAAACTTGAAAGCCTCCCCTTCATTTTCAGTGGGAACAGTGTTGTTGGTCTCCCTTTTTTTGCTAGTGTGTTATAGTCTGGAGTAAAATTTGTTGTGGCAATTCTTAGGAGAGATCCGAGGTGTTGGTCCGTTTACCTAGATCTGTGACGGGTTGATGTTGATGTTCATGTGGCTGAACGTCACGTCGCGTACGTCGAGCCAAATTGGCCACTCTTTTTAAACACTCGGCACTCAGTGTCCACCTTGCTTTTCCTTGGGCGACTCATTTTAATGGAAGGATTCCAGGGCAAGGTTTGTGGGTGGCTTTAGCGTAAAACTGTATCCGAAAGCTCGGCGCGCAAATTACAAGAATGCTGTCGTCATAGCCCACGCTCTAAATTCGGCACTGATACAAATAAGCGCGAGTGTGCCATTTCCGTACTACTGAGTACGTACACGCACTTGTGAGTGCGCACCGAGCTTTCTGACCCGGCTTCCGGTAGTAAATGCGCAGGCGAGTGGTTCCCCATCTACTGGGGAAACGCAGTCATTGCAGGCAAAATGACCCCAAAAAAATGTTTAATAATACAATTTATTTAGGGTTGGCGGGCCGGATTACACGGTCCCGTGGGCCGGATGTGGCCCGCGGGCCGTAGTTTGCCCATACCTGGTTTAGCCTGTTGTTGCTCGTTCGTGTCTGTTCTTGGTGTTGGATTTTGTCGAATAAATTTCCCCCAAACAGCGACTCATACTCCGGAGCGACTTGTTTATGGGTTTTTTTACGCTATTGTGCATTTTATGGCTAATGCGACCTCGAAAGATACGGTATATAAGAAAAAACTAAATATCCCCAAATTTTAGCTGTTGCGGTTTATAGTCCGCTGCAGCTTATAGTCCGAAAATTACGGTAACTCAAAATACAACAATGAATGTGTAGAATGTTGGCAACAAAAGTAAGTACACCCCAACTGAAAATATCCTGAAGACAAGCAGACTAAGGATATGGGTTACTGGAACCATGTTCTGTGGTTTGATGAGACCAAGATAAACATATTTGGTTCAGATGGTGTCCAACGTGTGTGGCGGCAACCAGGTGAAGAGTACAAAGACAAATGTGTCTTGCCTACAGTCAATCATGGGGGTGGGAGCGTCATGGTCTGGGGCTGTATGAGTGCTGGTGGCACTGGGGAGATACAGTTCATTGAGGAAACAATGAATGCCAACATGTACTGTGGAATACTGAAGCAGAGCACGATCCCCTCCCTCCGTAAACTGGGCCGCGGAGCAATATTCTAACACGATAACCCCAAAACACACCCCCAAGACGACCACTGCCTTCCTAAAGAAGTTGAGTGTGAAGGTGATGGACTGGCCAAGCATGTCCCCAGACCTAAACCCTATTGAACATCTACGGGGCATCCTCAAACGAAAGGTGGAGGAACGCAAGGTCTCCAACATCCACCAGCTCCGTGATGTCATCATGGAAGAGCATTCCAGCGGCGACCTGTGAAGTTCTGGTGAACTCCATGCCTAAAAGGGTTACGGCGGTGCTGGAAAATAATGGTGGCCCCACAAAATATTGACATTTGGGTCCAATTTTGACATTTTCAGTCGGGGTGTAGGCACAGCAATTTACAGATTTATTGTTGTATTTTGAGTTACTTTTAAGTAAAAATACATTTACTTTGCTATCCAAGCTCTACAGTGACTACTTAACATTGTCTCAGTGTCATTTCTTCAGTGTTGTCCCATGGCAAGATATAATTAAAACATTGCAGAAATGAGAGTGGTGTACTCACTTTTGTGAGATACTGTCTGTGTCTTTTATATATTTGTATATACTCACTCTGTAGTATGAATGCTGCTGGACAAGAATTTCCTGCGGGAGCAATCCCAAGGGATTAATGAAGTGAAATCTGTCTGTCTGATCTTGTCATGTTCCTGTCAACCAACCAACCAACCAACCAACCAACCAACCAACCAACCAACCAACCAACCAACCAACCAACCAACCAACCAACCAACCAACCAACCAACCAACCAACCAACCATCCATCCAGCCATCCATCTTCTTTCGCTTATCCGGAGTCGGGTCCTGGGGGCAGCACCTTTGGATCCCCAGAATTACCTCTCCCCAGCCACTTCGTCCAGCTCATCCTGGGAGATCCCAGCCGAGAGACATAGTCTCTCCAGCGTGTCCTGGGTCGTCCCTGGGGTCACCTGCCGGTGGGAACACCTCCCCGGAGAGGCGCCCAGGAGGCATCCTATTGAGATGCCTGAGCCACCTCATCTGGCTCCTCTCAACGTGGAGGAGCAGCAGCTCGACTTCGAGTCCCTCCCAGATGACTGAGCTTCTCACCCTATCTCCAAGGGAGAGCCCGGACACCCAGCGGAGGAAACTCATTTCGGCCGCTTGTATCTGGGATCTTGTCCTTTCCAGAGTGTGATTCCTCTGTAGTTGGAACACACTCTCCGGTCCCCCTTCTTAAAGAGGGGGGGGGGGACCACCACCCCAGTTTGCCACTCCAAAGGCACTGTCCCCGATGTCCACACAATGCTGTAGGGGCGTGTCAACCAGGACAGCCCCTCAACATCCAGAGCCTTTGAAAACCCCGGGCGGATCTCATCCACCCCCGGGGCCTTGCCTCCGAGTAGCTTTTTAACTACCTTGGTGACTTCAACCCCAGAGATTGGAGAGTCCACCACAGATTCTCCTGGCCCTGCTTCCGCAATGGAAGGTGTGTCGGTGGAATTGAGGAGGTCTTTGAAGTATTCTCCCCACCGACTCAGGTCTCGAGTCGAGGTCAGCAGCACACCGTCTCCATTGTAAACAGTGTTAACTGTGCACTGCTCCCCCCTCCTGAGGCGCCAGATGATGGACCAGAATTTCCTCGAAGCTGTCATTCTCCACGACCTCGCCGAACTCCTCCCACACCCGGGTTGTTGCCTCAGCGACTGCCAAGGCCGCGTTCCGCTTGACCATCCGGTACATGTCGGCTGCCTCCGGAGTCCCACAGGCTAAAACGGCCTAATAGGACTCCTTCTTTAGCTTGATGGTATCCCTTAACGCCAGTGTCCACCAGCGGGTTCGGGGGTTGCCGCCATGACAGGCACCGACCACCTTACGCCTCTCACCGTGGGCAACTCCAGAGTGGAAGAGAGTCCAGCCCCTCTCAAGAAGACTTGTTCCAGAACACAAGCTGTGTGTGGAGGCAAGTCCGACTATGTCTCGTCCAGTGGTTCATAACCTTTTTCCTTGTTCGCACGCTATTCAATTCACCAACCAGTTCTCGCACCCCTACCCCTAACCCTAAACCCTAAATACCGTATTTGCCGGTGTACAGGTCGACTCGGTGTATAAGTCGACCCCCTAAAATTCGACGGAAATTTACGTCGTGCTCAATTGTTGCATTATATTAAACTTCAAAATTCAATATGCGAAATTTATTGACGAAATGTGTTCAAATTCCGGGAGGCCGTGCGCATGCGGCTGTTTATAAGCACTGCGGAGGAGATCGCGGCCGGCGAGCTCGCGCACGCCGCCCGGCACCAACGGGAGGCCGGAAATAGCTCCGAGCGGATCGGCACTTTATAAGCACCGCGGAGGAGATCGCGGCCGGCGAGCTCGCGCACGCCGCCCGGCACCAACGGGAGGCCGGAAATAGCTCCAAGCCGAGCGGATCGGCACTTTATAAGCACCGCGGAGGAGATCGCGGCCGGCGAGCTCGCGCACGCCGCTCGGCACCAACGGGAGGCCGGTAATAGCTCCGAGCGGATCGGCACTTTATAAGCACCGCGGAGGAGATCGCGGCCGGCGAGCTCGCGCACGCCGCCCGGCACCAACGGGAGGCCGGAAATAGCTCCAAGCCGAGCGGATCGGCACTTTATAAGCACCGCGGAGGAGATCGCGGCCGGCGAGCTCGCGCACGCCGCCCGGCACCAACGGGAGGCCGGAAATAGCGCCGAGCGGATCGGCACTTTATAAGCACCGCGGAGGAGATCGCGGCGCCTCATTGGACTTCCAGCGGCCGGCGAGCTCACGCACCCGCCCGGCACATCCGGGAGGCCGTGCGCACGCGCCAACTGGCCGAAAATAGCCCCCGCCGAGCGGATCGGCTGTTTATAAGCACCGCGGAGGAGATCGCGGCGCCTCATTGGACTTCCAGCGGCCGGCGAGCTCGCACACCCGCCCGGCACATCCGGGAGGCCGTGCGCACGCGCCAAGTGGCCGAAAATAGCCCCCGCTGAGCGGATCGGCTGTTTATAAGCACCGCGGAGGAGATTGCGGCGCCTCATTGGACTTCCAGCGGGCCGCGCACTCGCGCACGCCGCCCGGTTCAAATTTTCTAAGTGCAACGCACAATGAGATGCATGAGAAACGGCCTTGGTTACCATCACATTTGAAGCGATGAATACGAAGTTAAATTTTATGACTCGGTGTATAAGTCGAGGTCGATTTTTTTCGGTCGGTTTTGGATCGAAAAAGGTCGACCAATACACCGGCAAATACGGTAATTATTATAATAATAATTGGTTTACTTTACAGCTACAAGGCTTAATTAGCATTATCCCTAATGCCAATTAACACAATGATTTCCAGAAAATTTCACTTTTTTCGGTTACCCGACCATTATCCCCGAAAAATTGTAAATTTCCCCCAGGGTATCCTCGCACACCCTAGGAAGCATGCTCGCAGCACCCCCGGTTAAGAACCACTGGTCTAGTCAGAACTTTTCTGCCTCGCACACCAGCTTGGGCTCCTTTGCTGCCATAGGGGTGACATTCCATGTCCCAATAGCCAGCTTCTGTCACCGGGGATCGGACCACTTTGGTCGCCGCCCAGCTCTCTTTGCACATGACCCCTTTGGCCCCTCCCACAGGTGGCGAGCCTATGGGAACTTCCTGTCAATCATTTTGGAAATTACATCATTGTTAGATGCCCATCAGAAACCAAGAGTTGTGATTGCAGTTTTTGCTTCAGAAAGTGAACCACCACTACGCAATATACGGCAGTCGAAAAGTGGGCATTCATGATGAAAGAAGAAAATGACTTTTCTGGTTTGTACATTTATAATTCTATCTTAATTTTGTGTTTCTAACAGAGCCTGCCATCCGAAGAAAATTCCCAGAGGACTTCCAAGATGAGGTCTGTTTTATTTTGCATTTCCTTATATTGTGTCTGTATATGTTTTGACCATTATCTGTAGTTATCAGCATTGAATCACATTGCATCTGTGGTAGATTTTCTTACACTTTCTCATACCGCTTGTTCTAACTTCGAAACTTTTTTTTTTTATACGTAGATTGGGTTGTTAGTTAAGTATTTTATAATTGGGGCTTTAATCCATCGTGATCATAGTGGGGACTTCCTGTTTGACATGGGAATATAAGGGTCTCTGTATGGATATGTATCGCGGCCGAGGGTTGCCTGCCTAAATTGTACGTGTTCCCTCGTAAATTTTCACCCCCTGTTGCATTTCAAATTGAATTTTGCAGCTTGGCAAGTTTGGCAACTTGTTGCATTGTTGGTATTGCTAACAATGGAAGGCGAGAAGCCTTCGGATCAAAGAATCTAAACAGTCCTTTGTTTCTTTAATGTCAAATTACCGGAGATTTGAAGGTGCCATGAAAAGATTCATAGAAGATTCAAAAGAACATCAGGTATTATGCCATCCACAAATTCTCTTAAGGCGCCTCAACTTGCATTCCTAATGTGGGTTTTTTTTTTTTTTTTTTTTTTTTTTTTTTTTTTGCTAATGTCATAGAAAGTGGTGAATGATGAATTCAGCATCAAGTGCAGCTCCCTATGTTTTCCCCAATCGATTATGAGGGACGCAGGCCGTTTTTTTTCTGCTCTTCGCTTCCCTCACTCTCCCATGCCTGTATGCATAGTGGATCCTCTCTCTCGATTCATCACTCAATACACAATTCAGCATTTTACATTTTGAAACAGCGGGGCATACATGTATTTTATTTCACAAAGGGGGCTCAGTACAATGTGCTGCTTTTACATATTGACATTGTGAAATTGAGTGCAATGCTAATAATTTTCATCTCTTCCACAGGACACTATTAAAACCATTCCAAAGTTCTGCTTTCCATTCTGCTTGGATAGGTACACTGACACAACTTTCTGCTTATCTATTTGTCTGTGTGCCAGTCTAATGTATCATTTACACTCCCCTCCAATAGGAAGGGTCTCTTCTCAAGGTTTCTCATTTCCCCTAGTAGGAGTGTTGTTAGTCACCTAAATGTTGAACAGAGGCTGAGATGTACCGAAGTCAAATTCCTTGTTTGGCATGCTCAAACATGGCCAATAAAAATTCTTGAATCTTGAATCTTGAACAATGTGGCCAATTATTTTATTTTTAATGCAGACCATATGGGTTTAACATCACACAAAATAGCTTTGTAACAAAAAGCCAGGTTTTTGGTAAGCAAAAATATTGTTGATATTAATGATTTAAAAAAAAAAACTCTTTTACCCACTGTTCTTTTCATTAAAAATAATTTCAAGGTTTTCAAGTGTGAACTAGTCTTCTAAGGTTGACATTTTCTATACTCTCAAATATTTTCTTTCCGCAGTGTCAACCAGATGGAACAAAATCAGAATTTCACATTTGTCCTGACTGACATCAACAGTAAACACAGATTTGGGTTTTGTCGGCTCTCCTCAAGCTTACACACCTGCTATTGTATCCTTAGGTGAAGCTCGTAATTTATTTTTGTTTTGTTTTAATCGTTGAATTAATAGTGCAAGTGCATTATTTCCAATTTTATATTGGAGTGAATGCAAAATTAAAAAAACGCTTTCATTGTATAGTCTTGAGCTGTCAAATTTCAAACTTTATTTGTATCCTCCAGCTACCTGCCATGGTTTGATGTGTATTACAAACTGCTAAACATTGTTGCAGATTACACCATAATTGGCCAGGTAAGGAAAATACATGTATTGTAACTACATACGTACGTACATACATGCGTACATGCGTACATACGTACATACGCACATACCAGGGACGTGCGGTCAGAGGAGGCTACGCCTCCCCTGCCATCATGAAAAAGGGAAAAACAAATTCAATTGTTTTTATCATAAAGTCATTCTCCTTTTACATTTAATGGTTTTGTATCATTTTGAACCAAAATCGCTGAATTTTTATAGTTATTTTAAAACCGAAGACGATTCGCTCGGCGGAGCCAACTTCCTGCCTTGCCTCCTTTGAAGATTGCGTAATTCCACGGCTGCCTATGCTGACATGCTCTGCAGTTAGACTGAACTGCTGTCTGTCTCGATGTCGCTGTTTAAGTGTTCAAACACTTTGGTTATATTAACAAATTTCCGCAGTTAAGCTGATGTATTGAATATCTAGTGTTTTTTGTCATCTGTCTGTAACGTCGTGTTTCTTCAGATGAACAAAATGGCTTTGAAAAGAGACCTTAGGAGGCTACGAAAAAAGGTTCTCTAGCCTTATGGCAGGGGGTGCTAGTGATCCCGGGATGCTTCATGCGCCTACCTGTAGAATAAGTGGTTTTACATTTTTTTACCCGTTTTTACATTTCGTTTTACAATAGAGGATTACATATCCAAATGATTTTCAAGTATGGATTTTCGGTCGAACCAGGAGGTCATCAGTAAAGGAAGAGCAACTCCGGAGTTAAAAGGTTTGATTCAGACAACGGGACTTCGGAACGGAGTGGTACGAACGATTGAAAACAAGTTTTTGATTCCATGTGCTTTATTGAGTGTTATTATGTGTGAAGACTGCTGATATGAGATTTTAATTAAAATAGTTCAAATTAAATAATAAATAAGCCACACTAGAGCAGCGTTCCCCAACCTTTTTTGTGACACGATTAGGTGCTGGACAAATTTTACCGGGGGGGTGACGTCAGTGCCTCCCCAGTCATGAACCTCACCGCACGTCACTGGTACATACGTACGTATGTACGTAGGTACATATATACATACATACCTTATTGGCCCAAATCTAAGACGACCCTGATTTTAAGAAGACCCCTTCTTTTCAAGACTCAAGTTTGAGAAAAGAATTTTTGAACACCAAATTAAATTTTTATACAGAAAATAATTACAGTACATCTGAAACAAATGATTATAACAATATATTCGAGAGAAAAAGCAGGTTATTTTACCTCATTCAAATTATGCAAAAACTGTATCACATCTTAATATCTGAACATTTAAATATGTAAAGTAAAGTGCAATCACATTTGTAAATGAATGGCTTCTGGTTTTTGAAACGTAAATAAACCTACTGTTTCTCCATTTTCTGTTATCGCTTCTCTTATTTTCTTTTTTCTTTCTTGCCGCTATTTTTTATTTTTCTTCTTCTTGCTACCGCTATTTTTATTTTTCTTCTTCGTGACAGGGGTTCGCTTTGGCCTGGGGAATTAAGTTCACCATTCGCTTTAACGATATCTGGCGCCATCTAGCGTTGTGAATGGGTATAATGTCTAGACCCAGAATGTAAGATGATCCCCGCTTATTCAGTCTTATTTCAATGCAAAAAACACCGTCTTATATTCGGGCCAATACAGTACATACATACGTACGTACGTACATACATACGTACGTACATACATACATACATACATACATACATACCATACATACATACATACCATACATACATACAATCAATAGTAATTTGCAAAATGTCACTATGTACCACCGATCGATAGTTGAATGAAAATCCTTATCAATGTCAACCATAGGTAACCATAGGAAAAACTGCAGTATTTGGAAGATTCTGTTGTTGTTTAATTATGTGTGTAGTGCTGAATAAGTCCAAACGTACTAAATGTGAACAGTGTGAACGTGGGACTGGAGCTGACATTAGAGAAAAAGACATGTTAAAAGAAAGTGTCGTATTATATTCATTGCAGAATATTCTTAATTTTCATGGATATTTGGTCTTTTGAGTGCTTTAGGAAGCCAATTTCCAGGATCTCTTGATGTCCCTACACAACCTTTGCATTCCTGAGCCTGGCATCCCTGTTCACCTTGCTATGGTGAGTCACAATTCACTACATTGTTTCATTATTATAATTTCTTTTAAGTTAAGAGTAAGCCTGAAAAAGCAAATGTGTAAACCTATCTTGAATATTGGGTATACTCGTCCCCCTCAAAGTTTCCTTGTATTATTTGTTACCCATAAATATGAAAAATGCTTATGAAGTCATTTTGTGATATACGTACTGTATTTCCTGAAAAAAAATGAGTGGTGCTTTATCCAAACTATATGTTGCCCAAAACATTTCCAAAAGTCAGACATTCAATTCTAAGCGTATTAATTAGGGCTGGCACTTTAACCTGTGAAATGGATTCATTAATTCCATTGCAAATTACCATGCTGTAAAAATGAACTCAATAATCAGTGTCAAATGCACAAACCTTTAAAATTTGGCCCTTGAAATACCCGTAGGCTGCGGTCGCTCATCACCTCAGCGTTGTGCTGCGTTACTCAGCTCCTCCCCGAGCCGCATGCGTTTAGATTTTTAACGGACTATAAGCCGCACCAGCTAAAATTCGGGGATATTTTACTTTTTTCTTATATAAACCGGACTACAAGCCGCACGTGCGCACGAGTTATTTACATAGAAAGACAGTACACAGAAAGCCTTTTTAAAGTTTTAATAACGTACTTTAACATGTCTTTCTAAACGCTGCCTGTGACCTGGCAGTAATACCGCAGCAACATGGAAGTAACACAGCACTAATAGGGCTGGATTAAAAAAAACATACCGGTTGTAATGTCTCCGGGTCCCGTTAAATAATAAAAGAAGGATGCCTCGCTTGGATGTGTTGATCGTCTTGTACTTTATTGCCACCCGCGCATTACCAACACCGTTCCCCGTTGTACACCAACCCTCTTTTCGGATCCCCCACACTTCACCACCAGGGGCGCTACACATACATGGCACAGTATATTCAGATCTGCTGTGAACATGACATCACTCTATTCTTTTAGTTTTGAAACAGGAAACAACTTGAATGCAGTTTTTGAAACAATAGACACGCTTGAATGCAGTTTTCCTTATAGATTCTTTACCACTAATTTGTTCGTAGTGATACCTGAAAACAAACCTCTATATTGGGACAACACAGCTTAATATTTTGTGCATAAACCCTGCTCCAATAAAACAGTTTACATGGAATCAAACGTCACTTCCAAACTGAGTTTAAACGTTTTCAGTGCATGCAAAAATTCAAGATTACTCATAATCACGAATATACGAAGGAGGACGTCTATTGTGTCGCGACGTATATCGTGGAGGTGGTGTATCCTCAGCAGGTACGTCGTGGCTATGGACGGAGTCTGGCGGAGCGTTCTGCGACGCGGCATGGATCTTTTTGAAGAAGGATGAGTTCCTTGTGATGGAATGTCCATCTTTTGTTGCTGTAATCATTGAGCCTTTTATCCTTGATATTTTGTATGGTTCAGTGTTGTAGGGTGTGGTGAGGTTGTTGTGCTTGGGCTGATGGTAAAGCCCTGTGTCTCCTGGGGTGAATGTGCTTGTTGCTGCATGACGACATGTGTCAGCGTAGGTTTTCATCTTGCTCGGATGGTCAAAGTAAAACAAAGTCAAAGTCTGCTTTGTTGTCAATTTCTTCACATGCCAAGACATACAAAGAGATCGAAATTACGTTTCCCACTATCCCACGGTGACAAGACATAGTACACAATACACATACAAGTAAACAACACAAAAAGTAAAAACAAGAAGGCACAAACAATGAATAAATAAGAGCGATGAATAAATAATAAATAAACAAATATATAAATAAGAGGAGCAAAAATGGAGCAAGTGTGCATATAGCAGACAGTCAGAATATAGCGCAAAAGTACAGGACGTTATGCAGGAGGGGGGAGAGAGTTCAGGATCCTAACAGCCTGGAGTATGAAGCTGTTGGTGAGTCTGGTGGTGCGGGAGCGCAGGCTTCTGTACCTCTTCCTAGAGGGCAGAAGATCAAACAAAGAGTGAGCGGGGTGACTCACATCACACACAATCGTGGTCGCCTTGCGGGTGAGATGGGAGGTGTAAATGTCCTTCAGGGAGGGGAGTGAAGCACCAATAATCTTACCAGCTGTGGTCACTATGCACTGCAGGGCCTTCATGTTGTATTCAGTGCAGCTACCACCCCACACAGCGATACAACTGGAGAGGACGCTCTCAATGGTACCACGGTAGAATGAGGTCATGATGGCCGGATCTCAGCTGATGGCTGTGGCTGTGGGAATTTTCGTGTAGATCTTTCGTTGGAACAACAGTTCTGCTGGTGAAGCACCTGTAGTGCTGTGTGATGTTCAAGATTCAAGAGTTTTTTATTCGCCATGTTTGAGCGTGCCAAACAAGGAATTTGACTTCGGTAAATCATAGCCTCTGTTCAACATTTAGGTGACGAACAACAACACTCAGGACATGTGAAAAACGAAAGATATTTTTAAACACCCCCTGATCTTAAACTGATCTTAAACTCCCAAGAGGGCAAGGAAAAACGCAAAACTCCAGCTAGGGGAAATGAGAAACTTTGAGAAGAGACCACAGATGGGAGGGTCCCTCTTCTAGGATGACCAGGCTGCAATGGATGCAGAGAGGACACATAGTACAAACAGTGTAGACAAAAAAGGTGTGGAAAGCGGGATGTTATTGCACAGTAATGACTCTGAGACTCTAAGAGTGGTGTGAGTTCATCAGAGCGACAGCCTGGGGGAAGAAGCTGTCTCTGTGTCTGCTGGTTTTAGTGTACAGAGCTATATAACGGCGTCCGGAGGGGAGTAGTTCAAACAGGCTGCAACCTGGGTGCGAAGGGTCTGTTGAGATGTTACTTGCACGTTTCCTGGTCCTGGACAGGTACAAGTCTTGGATAGATGGGAGGTTGATTCCAATTATCTTTTCTGCAGTCCTTATTGTCCGTTGCAGTCTGTGCTTGTCTTGTTTGGAGGCCGATCCAAACCAGAAAGTGATGGAGGTGCAGAGGACAGACTGGATGATGGCAGTGTAGAAGGTCTTCAGCAGCTCCCGCGGCAGGTTGAACTTCTTGAGCTGTCTCAGGAAGTACAGCCTCTGCTGGGCCTTCTTCCGGACAGAGTCTATGTGGCCGGTCCATTTCAGGTCCCGAGAGATTGTGGTTCCCAGGAACTTGAAGGTGTCTGATGAGAGAATAGTATTACTGCGGCTAGTGAGGGGTGAAAGTGGTGAAGGGTCTCGCCTGAAGTCCACTGTCATCTCCACTGTCTTGAGCGGGTTCAGGTCCAGGTGGTTTTGGCTGCACCAGTGGACCAGCCGCTCCACCTCCTGTCTGTACGCAGTCTCATCACCGTTCTGGATCAGTCCGATGAGAGTGGTGTCGTCTGCATACTTAAGGAGCTTCACGGAAGTGTCACTTGCGGAGAAATCGTTGGTGTAGAGGGAGAAGAGCAGTGGGGAGAGGACGCATCCCTGAGGGGCTCCAGTGTTGGTGGTCAGGGTGTCAGATGTGATGCTCCCCAGCCTCACACGCTATCTCCTGTTGGTCAGGAAGCTGGTGATCCACTGACAGGTGGAGGCAGGCACCGCGAGCTGGATGAGCTTCTGTTGGAGGATGGTGTTGAACGCCGAGCTGAAGTCCACAAACAGGATCCTGGCGTACTTTCCTGGGGTGTCCAGGTGTTGCAGGATGTAGTGCAGTCCCATGTTGACCGCATCATCCACCGACCTGTTTGCCCGGTAGGCAAACTGAAGGGGGTCCAGCAGGGGGCCCGTGACATCCTTCAGGTGGTTCAGTACTAACCTCTCGAAAGATTTCATGACCACAGATGTCAGTGCAACAGGTCTATAGTCATTCAAACCTGTGATGGCGGGCTTCTTGGCCACTGGAACGATGGTGGAGCTCTTGAAGCACGAGGGCACCTCACACAGCTCCAGGGAACAGTTGAAGATCCGTGCAAAGGTGGGCGCCAGCTGCTCAGCGCAGACTTTCAAGCAGGAAGGTGACACGCCGTCTGGGCCCGGTGCCTTCCTGATCTTTTGTCTCCGGAACATCTGGCGCACTTCTCGCCAATCTGGAGTGCGGGCGCGGCCTCTGCAAGAGAGAGAGTCTGTGACCACGGTGATGGAGGTGTGGACAGAGCAGTTGTGGGGGGAGGTGAGTATGTGGATTGTGTGGATTGTGCTGCAGGAGGTCCCGTTGTGTGGGAGGACCGATCAAACCTGCAGTAGAACCTGTTTAGCTGGTCAGCGAGCCTTGGGCTCTCCACAGGACGGGGGGTTCGTTTCTTGAAGCCCATGATTCTCTGCAGGCCTTTCCACACTGTTAAGGGATCAGGATTGGCAGAGAGGTGTCTCTCCAGGCTCTCCCCGTAACACCTCCTGGCTTTCCTGACCTCTCGGTTCAGTGTGTTTCTGGTCTGCTTGAACAGGTCCCGGTCACCGCTCCTGTAGGCCTCCTCCTTGACTTTGCGCAGCCTCCTAAGGTTCGGTGTAAACCAAGGTTTGTCGTTGTTGTACGTGCAGAAGGTCTTAGTCTGCACACACAGATCCTCACAAAAACTGATGTATGATGTGACATTGTCAGTGAGTTCATGCAAGTCTGAATTTGCAGCTTCAAAAACACTCCAATCGGTGCAGTCAAAGCAGGCTTGGAGGTCCTGCCTTGACTCCAGTGTCCACTTCCTGACAGTCCTCACCACAGGCTTAGAAGTTTTTAGTTTCTGTCTGTAGGCAGGGATCAGATGAACTAGACAGTGGTCCGAGAGTCCTAAAGCTGCACGAGCCACAGAGTGGTATGGATCCTTAATTACGGTGTAGCAGTGGTCCAGTGTCTGTGCCCCTCTGGTGGGACACGTTATATGCTGTCTGTATCTGGGGAGTTCGTGTGCGAGGTTCGCCCTGTTAAGATCGCCCAGAACAATGATTAGTGAATTTGGTAGAAGTTTCTCCATGTCTGTCACCTGGTCAGCCAGCATCTGCGTGGCTTCACTCGCACGTTTCCAAGATGGCGGCGCGCACGGACGCAGCGGCTTACGGCTCTCCACGCCAGTGCTCTTTTTTCTTTGCCTATCTTTTTTTATTTTCACTCTTTGGCACACTCTGTACTTGGAATCCCAAGTACACTTTCCACTCGCTCACGGACATTGGATACCAATCACGGATACCTATTTCAAGTGACTTTCACCGCAAGCACAACATCCCAGATGAGATTGCGAGACCGCCGGGGTCTCCGTGGATTGTTGTCGGGTCTGGGAGGCGACGCAGGCGAAGAAGAGAGAGGAAGCAAAAGCAAGGCCGTCGGTCTGGCCTAATGCTAAGGCTACGTAAACAACCGCACAAGCCGCCTCTCCCGAGCCTGTTTCTCTCCAACGCCAGATCCCTGCTGCATAAAATGGATGACCTGGATCTACAGCTCACGGGAAACCACTACGTCCGGGACTGTTGTGTGATTATTATAACCGAAACCTGGCTGCGCCCGGATATCCCCGATGCTAGCATGCAGCTAGCAAGCCGCTCCCTGCTACGCGCGGACAGAACATTGGACTCCGGTAAACGCAGGGGTGGGGGGCTTTGTATGTATGTGCACGATAACTGGTGCAACAATGCGACCATCGTAGGCAGCCACTGCTGTCCGGACCTCGAGTACATGGCAGTCAGGTGCCGGCCTTTTTTCCTCCCGAGGGAGCTAGCTGTTGTTATCGTCATTGCTGTTTACATTCCACCCGACGCTGACGTAAGCACGGCACTCTCTCTCCTGCTGAGAGCTGTGAGTGAACAACAACAGGCTCACCCTGATGGCTTCCACATTGTAGCGGGGGATTTTAACAAGGCCAACTTAAAGACTGTACTGCCGAATTTCCACCAGCACGTAAAGTGTGCTTCACGGGGTGAGAACACCCTGGACCATGTCTACACCAGCATCAAACATGCATACAAAGCTATCCCCCTTCCCCACCTCGGGCAATCAGACCATCTGTCCCTCCTGCTCTTCCCTGCGTACACCCACCTCAGACGCAAACTCAGACCCACCTTAAGGACCATCACCTCCTGGCCTGAGGATGCACTCCACAAACTCAAAGACTGTTTTCAACGGACAGACTGGGACCTGTTCGACCACCAGGAGCTGGGGACACACACAGACACAGTTCTGGGCTACATCCCGTTCTGCACCAGCAATGTGACTGTGACCAAAACCATCCGGGTCTTCCCTAATCAGAAACCCTGGATGTGCAGCCAGGTCCGCTCTCTCCTCAGAGCCCGCGACACCGCCTTCAAGTCAGGAGACAGAGCTCTGTACAGCGCTGCCAGAGCTGAGCTGAGGAGAGGAGTCAAACGGGCGAAAGCGGACCACAGACAACGCATCGAGTCCCACCTGTCCAGCAACAACGGCCGTAAGGTGTGGCAGGGCATCCAGGAGATCACCAACTTCAGGGGCAGTGCCGCTCAAGTCGAAGACCAAGGCGCACAGCTGGCAGAGGAGCTAAACAGCTTCTTTGCTCGGTTTGGAACATCCCAGCAGCACTCCCCTGTCCCTGCCCTGCCCCCTCCCCCACCCAGCTCTGACATCACTCCACTCACTGTTCAGGAGCACAAGGTCAGAAAGGTGCTCCTTGCAGTGAATCCCAGAAAGGCCGCAGGCCCAGATGGGGTCCCCGGCAAGGTGCTGAGGGCATGCGCTGAGGAGCTCGCCCCCACCTTCACCGCGATCTTCAACCGCTCCCTGGCCCTAGCAACCGTCCCGCCCTGCCTGAAAACCTCAACCATCATCCCAGTGCCGAAGAAGTCGGCCATCTCTAGCCTGAATGATTACCGACCAGTGGCCCTCACTCCGGTGATCATGAAGTGCTTTGAGAGGCTGGTTCTTCAGCACATCAAGGATTATCTTCCCCCACACCTTGACCACCACCAGTTTGCATACCGGACCAACAGATCCACAGAGGACGCCATCGCCGTAGCCCTCCATTGTGCGGTGAACCACCTGGAGCAGCAGCAGAGCTATGTCCGGATGCTCTTTGTGGATTACAGTTCGGCATTCAACACCATCCTCCCGGACAGACTCACCACAAAGCTGGACACTCTCGGACTCCCCTCTCTCACATGTGCCTGGATTCATGACTTTCTGACCAACCGACTCCAGGCTGTGAGAGTTGGCTCCCGCCTCTCCTCCACCCGTACGCTGAGCATCGGCTCCCCACAGGGCTGTGTGTTGAGCCCCCTCCTCTTCTGCCTCTACACTCACAATTGCAGACCGGCTCACAACCACAACCGAATTGTCAAGTTCGCCGACGATACCACTGTGGTCGGTCTCATCTCCAATGGCGATGAGGTAGCCTACAGAGAGGAGGTCCTGGAGCTGGTCGACTGGTGCTCAGAGAACAATCTCGCTCTGAACACCAAGAAGACCAACGAGATCATCATAGACTTCAGAAGGCACAGCCCTGAGCCAACTCCCCTCTTCATCAACGGCGAGCAGGTGGAGAGGGTCCACAGCACCAAGTACCTGGGCGTCCACATCTCTGACCGGATCTCCTGGTCAGAGAACATCACCACCATCGTCAAGAAGGCTCAGCAGCGGTTACACTTCCTGAGAGTCCTCAGGAGGTACAACCTCAACACCGACCTGTTGCTGACCTTCTACCGCTCTTCCATCGAGAGTCTACTGACCTACTGCATCGTAGTATGGTTCGGCAGCTCCACCGCCGCTGACAGGGAGAAGCTGCAGAGAGCGGTGAAGGCAGCTCAGAGGATCATTGGCCGCCCTCCCTTACGGACATTTACACTACCCGCTGCCTCAGCAGGGCTAAGGCCATCTCAGCGGACAGCTCCCACCCTGGCTCCGCCCTGTTTGACCTGTTGCCCTCTGGAAGACGCTACTGGCAAATGAAGACCAGGACAAACAGACTCAAAAACAGTTTCTTTCCCAAAGCCATAGCCGCCCTCAACTCCAGCCGACACTGATGACACTTTCCTCCTGCACTACTACTGCACTTTGTCCGCACTACTGTTTCCGATGATTCATCTACTTTTCTATTATTCGTTTACTTGACTATGTTACTTGTATCTACCTCATGCACTGGATGGAGGTCTCCAATTTCATTGTACTATGTAGAATGACAATAAAGGTTTTCTGATTTCTGATTTCTGATTCTGACGTGCGTGTGGTGGGATGTAAACAGCCGCCATGACGATCGAGGAGAACTCCCGTGGTGAATAGAACGGCCGGCAGTTTATGAAAAGTGTTTCTAGGAAAGGGCTGCAAAACTCTTTCAACACCATGACATTGGTACACCAACGTTCATTAATGTAGAGACAGAGACCACCTCCCTTTGATTTTCCGGAGAGCTCCGCGCTGCGATCTGCACGCGTTAGCCGAAACCCTGCTAACTCCATGGCGTGGTGGGGGGTTCGTTCGCTAAGCCACGTTTCAACAAAACACAGCGCGGCGGATCTGCTGAAGTCCGTGTTCCTTGAAGTGAGGAGCAGCAGTTCGTCCATCTTGTTCGCCAGGGAGCGGACATTCGCCAGATGAATTGACGGTAGGGCAGAACGGAACCCTCTCTGCCTCAGCTTTACGAGGGCTCCGGCTCGTTTTCCGCGTCGCCGCCGTCGCGCTAGCTTGTATAGCACCGCCGCTCCGGCTAAAATCTCCGACAAACAGTCTGAATCAGAGAGAACAGGAGAGAAAATACCAGAAGAAGACTGACCGATGTTTAACAGTGCTTCTCTAGTAAAAGTGATCCGGGATGGACAGCAGAAGACACAGAAAACACACAAAATAAGACAAAGAAACAGAGAGCGACTCACCGTGGCAGCCATCCGCGGCGCCATCAGATGACGTATGTGGAACGATATTCCCCGAGGAAGGTGTTGAGGTGTTGTTTCCAAGGAATATTCAGTGTTCCTGAGATACGGATGCACTTGCCCAGTGTGCGCATAAAACGCTCGGCAGTGGCGTTAGCTTGAGGCCACAGTGGTGTGATCTTGCGATGGTGGAAGCCTAAATAAGTAGCAAACTTTGCAAACTGGTCACCATTAAAAAGGGGGCCATTGTTCGTCTTAAGGACACTTGGAATGCCAAATATGGAAAACACTTTGTCCATGACTGGTATGACTGTGTTAGCAGAAGTTGAGTTAACAACTTCAACCACTGGGTACCGGGTGTCGTCATCTACAATGACCAACAGATATTCTCCAGAAGTTTTTTTGTTTTTACTATTCCCTGATGTCCCTCGTGTGCGACCTGTAGGACTCTGTTTTGTAGGGTTGACGGGATGACAATTCTTGTTTCTCAGAATGATGTCATCAGCGGGGGATACTGTCAGCTCGCTGCTGATTTGTTTGAAGTGTCTCAGAATGTTAGCGTGTTGAGCGTTGTCTGTGATTTTGTTCCACATGTTGTCTGATGTGTTCACTGACCTTCTGTAAGACGGCGTCTTTCAGAGTCTCTTCTTTGATCTCTGTGAGGATAATCGCTTTTGGTGTGGCGTAATGAGACGTGAAGTTGATGTACTCTTCTGCAATCTTCGCTGCTCATGTGCTGTTGTTGGTCTGTGAAGGCACCGGATGACGGGAGATGTAGTCTTTTCTGCACTCCACTCTGAAGTTGTAGGGTTGAAGCCTCAGTCCCCACCGTTCGATTCTTGCAGGTGGTTTCGATCTGGGGTTGTTCCAGATGGTTTCAAGGGCTTTGTGATCAATCACAAGTGTGAATAGATGTCCATACATGTACAGGTGATAGTACTCACAGCCCCACACGACGGCTAGTGCTTCCCGCTCTGTGAATAGCGCTTTTCCATGTCGCTGAGTGCACGGCTCGCGTCGACAACCAACTCTGTCTCCTTACTTGGATCAAAGAAGGACATGGTGGTGTCGCTGGTGATCTGGTCCCCACTCCCACTGTGCGTCTTTTCTCGTGAGTGCGCGCAGTGGAGCAGAGATGGAGGCAAAGTCCTTTATGAACCGAGAGCAGTAGTTGGCCATGCCAAGCAGACTCCTGATCTCACCAGCATCCCGTGGGTCGCCGGCCTGCTGTATGGCTGCTACTTTTTTCGGATCCGCTGAGATGCCGTCAGCCGAAAAGATGAATCCAAAGAACTCGAGCCTGGACTTGTTGAATTCACACTTCTTTCTGTTGAGCGTGAGACCGCTCTATTTAATCCTCTGGAACACAGCTCTGTTATCATCATGTTCGGACTGGGAAGTACTGTAGACAATAATGTTGTCACTCAGATTTTTTACCCCTTTGAGGCCTTGGAGGGTCTGGCAGATTGCGTTTTGAAACACTTCTGCAGCTGATGAAATGCCAAAGTTTAAGCGTTTGTAGCGCCTCAGACCAAGATGAGTGGTGAACGTGGTGATATACCTGCTGTCGGGGTGGAGCTCTAGCTGGTGATAACCTGCTTTCAAGTCCAGCTTAGAAAACACGGTGGCTCTATTCAGTTCATGAATGATGTCATCCACAGTGGGTGTCATGTGACGTTCGCGTTCGATCGCCGTGTTGGCGTGACGCATGTCCACGCAGATTCTCACTTTGTCTGGGTCTTTTGGTTTGGGGGGAGTCACAATGGAAGATACCCATGGTGTGGGACCTGACACCGCTTCAATGATGCCATCTGCTAAAGTTCTTTAGCTCTTCCTCTACTTTCTGTCGTACGTGAAATGGTACACGCCTGTGTGGTTGGCATGTAGGCTGTACGTCGAGGTTAATGTGAAGTTTTACCTGAAAGTCTTTCAGCGTGCCAATTCCTTCGAACAGCTCTGGGTGGCTGTTGACGAGCTCTTCTGCAACGGCTTGGTGAGGGCGACAGGGCGGTGATTATTTTGATCAGTCCAAGCTCCGTGGACGTGTTATAGCTTAGTATGGAAAAACTGTCCCCTTGAATCACGTAGTACAGGCTGTGAGACTGCTTGTCTCCTTTCGTGGCTTGTCCTTTAAATGCACCAACAACAGGAAGAGGAACGTTGGAACGATATGGGAATATTTTTGTTGCAGTCTGTTTGAGCTCTGGGCGAGGCTCTAGTCTCTCATACGTTGTCTGGCTGATGATGTTCGCTGTGGCTCCAGAGTCTATCAAGACTGACATGCTCATATTGTTTAATTTGATGTTAGTCCATGGCAGTTTTGTGGTCTTCGTGTTTACAACAAACACATGTTCATCATCACTGCTCAATGGGTCTGCCTGGTTGTTGTCACTGGGTGCAGTGCTGGCCACATGATATACTTTCTGATGTGTGTACTGGTATCGTCTGTTGTCTTTGTGTTGTTTTGTGTCTTTATTTCTGAACGTGGAGCGGCATTGTCCTGCAAAATGGTTTTGTTTACCACATGCTCTGCACATTTTTCCTTTGGCGGGGCAGTCTTATTTGTGTGGATACTTACCTCCACAGTTCCTGCACTGGACATTTGGTTTGCTCTATGCTGTGTATTTGTTCTTAGCTGGATGTCTGTACTGAGCTGTCTGATGCACTGCATTCACAGTAGCGACTGCACCTTGCTCCATACCTATAGCTTGTATTTCGGACAGCTGCAGTGTTCTGCCGTGGTATAAAAGTTCATTTAACGTTAAGTCAGGCTCTCTCAATGCTTTTCTGCGCAGCCTAGACGACGTACAGCTTTGAATCAGTTGTACTTTAATTTCAGAGTCTGTCAACGAACTCACAGTTCTTTGCAAGCAACGTAGCCTGCTGTGGTACCTATCCAGGTCTTCTCCTGATTGCTGCACTGCTTTTCTTAACATGTATATTTCGTATTGCACATTCTTTTTGGGTGAAAAGTAGTCCGTGAGGGTTTTTTTTGTATCAGCCTACTTGTCTGTTGCTGCCGCTATTGAGTCGTAGTAAATGTCATGCACTCGTTCTCCAGCTAAGTGCAACAGCAATGCTTTTAGCCTTGCATCTCCATTTATGTTAATGGCAGTGGTGTAGTTTTCAAACCTTTGTGTCCACTTTGTCCAACGAGGTCCAATGGAGCTGACTTCGCTCTCTGTGTCAAACTGCGGGACTGTGACACTGCTCGAGAGCGACATGACGGCGTTGTTCCGAGTTAGCTCCGTCAGCCTAGCAACTCACTCGGTGCGTCGTGTCATCCTTCTTCCTCTTTCTGTTTTCTTTCGAGTCCGACGAACGTTTCTGTCGTCGCGCGGGACGTGCTCCTCCTTGTCGCCAGTGGAATGTCTCCGGGTCCCGTTAAATAATAAAAGAAGGATGCCTCGCTTGGATGTGTGGATCGTCTTGTATTTTATTGCCACCCGCGCATTACCAACACCGTTCCCCGTTGTACACCAACCCTCTTTTTGGATCCCCCACACTTCGGCACCAGGGGCACTACACATAGTACATGGCACAATATATTCAGATCTGCTGTGAACATTACACCGGTAAAAGTCACTGAGACGTGGCGGTAACACAGCAGCAATACGGTAGCACAACACTAACAGGGCTTGTTAAAAAAGCATACCAGTAAAAGTAAAAAAAAAAATAGCTTTGTTGTCTTCATCTTCCACCTGTGCACTGAAACCATCGAAGTCTTCCTCCTCAGTGTCCGATTGGAATAGCGTTAGATATCCTTCGCTACACACTTTCTCAGTCTCTCTTTCGTCGTCGCTTTTATGCATTTCTTCTACCATTTTCCATGATGAGGCTCTGTTCATGCTAATTTTATTCATTCACGAAGCACTAAATTGATTTAAACTAGCGAGCGACGCGTATAGCTCCAGAGTAGACGTGACCGGGAAATAAAGAAAAGGGTGACGCAACACAATGTCGTCAACATCGACTGACTTTAACTTAAAAGCGGCATCATATGCATTTCTTTTGTCCCCCATAATGACAGTTTGTGTATAAAAGCTTCCTTTCACTAATTCTTTGATCTTGTTCTGTCTCTTCTTTGTGTGAATTATACGGCACCATTTGCCTGGCGGATGGACATGCGATCAACACACCATTTCTCGCGCCAGTGACCGTGTCATATATCCCTCTGCCCAGCAAAGCGGTGCCGCACAACAGCGGTCCACTGCCTTTTTACGAGTGTATAAAAGTGATCAAGTCGTCACAAAAATCACGGAAAAAATCCTATATAAGCCACACCGGACTATAAACCGCAGGGTTCAAAATTTGAGAAAAATGTCACGGCTTATAGTCCGAAATTTACGGTACTTAAAATGTGCACTCTCTGCCTGTCAGCCCAGTCTTTGGTAATGTCTGTCCACGAATATGTACTTAATCATAATTAAACATGTTTTGCATCATGGTAGTAGGAAGAAGGCGTCATTCACCAGAGTGCAATTTGAAGCTAACATCAGCCAACAAGTCATCAATCAACACACTTGGTCAGTCTACACTGAATTATTTCCAGGGCGAGACTACTTCCGAGACAATTATTATTAAACCTTCATATACAGGGTTAGGGACACATTACTTTAAAAAGTAATTAGTGATAGTTACTCACAAGTTTTTAAAAAAGGTAACTGAGTTAGTAACTGAATTTCTTTATAATAAAAGTAACTCATTGCCAGGGAATGTAACTATTTGTGTTTCAGTTAAAAAAACACAACAAATTACATGCACTTTTTACTTTAAACCTCAATGAATTTGAAATAATACTGATATCACAACCTTGAAAATGCTACCTTATCATTGGCTTGCTCCTGACTCACCCTTTCTGCCTCTTCTCAGATTTTATGTTGTGTGGCTACTGACCGATGTGCTTCGGCACACGTGTTAAAACACAGGAACTAATTGGCTACTATAACGGTGCCTTAGCCAATCGCTCACTGACTTAGGTTAAACCGGAAACTCCTCACTTGCATGAGCAGTGGTCCACTTGGATCACTCTTAGTTTATTCAATCAATTCAGGAAATGGAATTGTAGGCCTGTATTTATTATACATGACGTGTGATATTGGGAAGAAATTGGGAAGAAATTTACTTTAGCCCACTAAAAGTATCGCACTATACAGTGTATTCCCCTTTTCTTTGCTTAACCTATCTTCACAGATGCCCTACCATGATGCAAAACAATGTTTATGATTGATTACGTGCATATCCGTGGTTATGTATATAAATACCGTATTGGCCCGAATATAAGACGATGTTTTTTGCATTGAAATAAGACTGAAAAAGTGGGGGTCGTCTTTAAAGCGAAGTTACGTCACCGCGCCTTAAGTCTCGCGTGAGTTACCTTAGCTTATCGCGATTGTTGGAGCTTGTGCACAGCGGTAAGTTAAAGGTTGCAAGTATCGACTGAGTATGTTGCTGTGATCGTGTGCGTCCTTGACACAAAGTGCGTATATACATTTCATTGTTACTACTGTCCACTGTTGTGCCATTCGTCCGATCGAGCTTTGCTTTGTGTGCGCGCCGTTTGATTGACAGCTCCGGCACGCTCCTTTATGTAAGTTTGCCTCGCATCGTACGAGTAGCCGTTACACAGCGGCACGGCAACTAATGGTAGCCAGCAAATGTATTTTGTTATCTCAATGACTTATGTTTGGTGTGTTGCCGAGAGTATTTAATTTATGGTTATTTAGTATAGCCATATAGTATAGTATATTCTTCAAGATGATGTATTTGGTCAGAATGTTTGCCGTTTGATGTGATTTCGCCTCATAAGATAAACATCTTTTATAAATCTGACCTGCAGGCACTGAAGTGATGGAAACTGTTATTCATAATAACAGTGTCGTATTTAATGAGAATCACTGATAGATGTTTTTTGGTGAAATATTTTTTTAATAAATGCATTTGTTTTCAAAAAGCTTTTTTTAACTATCCATGCTTTGTTACCTGCTAAAGGCCCAAAAACTTTATGCAATGACCTTTACATGTCGTTTATATTACTTCACACAAACACTACATCCATCTGCTCCTGGTGGAACCGTTACGCGCAGTTAGTTATGTAATGTGTGCCGTTTACGAGTGTTGTGTGACGTCAGAAGTTGAGCGTTGATTTACGTGCTGTAATTCTGTCTGTTGCAGAACCACACACACACACCGCTTCACACAATACCCTTTTGCCAGTTTGCCTGTATGCCCCCATGAGCCACAGTGCCTGTTACTTTTTTGCCAAGAATTCAATAAAGCAATCAAAACTGAACCACATCTTCCCTCCTGTGTTCTGACCGACACCCGGGGGCGAAAAGAGCATAACCATCCAAGCCAACCACCTATAGTATAGTATAGTATAGTATAGTATAGTATAGTATAGTATAGTATAGTATAGTATAGTACTTTTATAGTACTATAGTATAGTATAGTACTTTTCAGACATGGGCAAACTACGGCCCGCGGGCCACATCCGGCCCACGGGGCCGTTTAATCCGGCCCGCCAAACCTGAATAAATTGTATTATTAATTATTTTTTTGTCATTTTCCCTGCAATGACTGCTTTCCCCAGTAGATGGGGAAACGCCCGCCCGCGCATTTACTCCCGAAAGCCGTGTCAGAAAGCTCGGTGCACACTCACAAGTGCGTGTACGTACTCAGTAGTACGGACCCGGCGCACTCCGCGCTCTATTTCTATCAGTGCCAAATTTAGAGTGTGGGCTGTGACGTCAGCATTCTCGCAATTCGCGCGCTGAGCTTTCAGATACAGTTTTACGCTAACGCCACCCACAAACCTTCCCCTGGAATCCTTCCTTTAAAATGAGTGGCCCAAGGAAAAGAAAGGCGGACACTGAGTGCCGAGTGTTTAAAAATGAGTGGACAATTTGGCTCGACCGACGTGTGTGAGCAGACGTTCAGCCACGTGAACATCAACAAAGCCCTGTCACAGATCTAGGTTAACGGACCAAAACCTCGGCCACAACAAATTTTACTCCAGAGTATGATGCACTAGCAAGAAAAGAGAGACCATCAACATTGTTCCCACTGAAAATGAAGGGGAGTTTCTCTAGTTTGTTGTAAAAAAAAAAGTAATTTTGAAAATAATTTGTTCAAATAGCAGGGATTGAAACTAGCGACATTCTCATTTTCAAACAATGCAGGATGCTCAAGGACATTGATGCACCACCTGTTTGCGACTAATCTTAACATTTAAAGTCCTTAAGGCCAACTTTAAGGAAGTGTTTGCTGTTTCCTCACCTCTATCCCCAGGTGTTCGTGAGTTTAAGCTCTGCTCTGATTTTCTTATATCCGTCACCGTGTTGCCGTTTTGATTTCTTTATTATTTTATTTAGATGTATTTTTTCACTGATTCTTCAAGATGATGTATTTGGTCAGAATGTTTGCCGTTTGATGTGATTTTGCCTCATAATTTTTTTTTTTTTTATTTTTTTTTTTTTTTTTTTTTTTTTTTTTTTGGTATGGCGCCGACGTGAGTGGCAGCCTCCCAGCAGTGTTCTCTCTTTTTCCTCTTTATTTCCTTCTTTTCTCCTTTTTCTTTCTGTCTTTTTGTCCATTCGGCGATGCTGGTGCCTTCTACCGCACCTCGGTATCGCTTTGGATGTGATTTTCTTTTTTTTTTTTTTTCTTTCCCCTGGGACCGGGATGGCTGCGCACATCGGTCGAGACCGGCGTACCTCTACGACGGCTTCCTGCTTATCCGGCTGATGCTGACCGGGTCCCTTGCCTTGCAGCCGCGACCCCTGTGCTCCCTCGTGCTCGTCAGAACCAGCGACCTTCGCCGTGCTAGCCCCGTGGTGACCATCTGCACGTGCCCCGACTGGGTGCCCAGGACGCTGCTCACACGTTTGCCTGCTTTGTGATGTTTTCACCGATTCACGACCACGGTCCATTGGGTGCCGTTGAACTGGACTACCCTTACACCTGTCTGTGGACCCCGTGGAGGCTATTTTGTGTGTTTTGGGGTGTTTTCTGATATTGAGGGGTGCTGGTTGGGCACTGTTACTTTTTTCTTTTGTCTTTTTGCTTTGCTTTGCTTTGATGGCTTTTATCTTTCGCACTTTCTGGCTTTCTTTGTGGCGCCGTTGTATGGCAGCCTTATGAGGGCCTATTGAGTTGCGCTCATGCCATCTGTGTGTCTTTTGTAAACCCGCTCTGTGGTATGGATACTGCTGGGGCCTGAATTTCCCTGAAGGAGTATTCCCAAGGGATTAATAAAGTTGAGTCTAAGTCTAAGTCTAAGTCTAAGTCTAAGATAAGCATCTTTTATAAATCTGACCTGCAGGCACTGAAGTGATGGAAACTGTTATTCATAATAACAGTGTCGTATTTAATGAGAATCACTGATAGATGTTTTTTGGTGAAATATTTTTTTTAATAAATGCATTTGTTTTCAAAAAGCTTTTTTTAACTATCCATGCTTTGTTACCTGCTAAAGGCCCAAAAACTTTATGCAATGACCTTTACATGTCGTTTATATTACTTCACACAAACACTCCATCCATCTGCTCCTGGTTCGGCCCCCCGGTCAAAATTTAGAACCCAATTCGGCGCGCAAGTCAAAAAGTTTGCCCACCCCTGCCCTATACAGTGCTCAGGCTCCCCAACAATAGCGGTAGCAGTTTGCATTATTTTATTGCAATATTTTTCCTGATTCAGATTTGTTTCAAGACTACAGTTACAGTTAGACTTCACTTTGATGGTTAATGCAGTTATTGCAATTTTGTTGTTTTATCACAATAGATTGGTTTATTTACATTTCAAAAACCAGAAGCCATTCATTTACAAATGTGATTGCATTTTAGTTTACATATTTAAATGTTCAGATATTAGGATGTAATAGACTGTATTTGCATGATTTGAATGAAGCAAAATAACATGCTTTTTCTTTCGAATATATTGTTATAATCATTCTTTCAAATGTACTGTAATTATTTTCTGTATAAAAATTAAATTTGGTTAAATTTCAAACTTGAGTCAAAAAGTATTTTTTCAAATTTGAGTCTTGAAAAAGAGGGCGTCGTCTTATAATCAGGGTCGTCTTATTTTCGGGCCAATACGGTATTTGACGCGTGCGTGCGTGTATAAGAAAAAAAACATGGTGCCCCTAGTCGGGATTTATTATACTGCTGGCAGGAGATTTCTGCGACCATTAACAAATAATTGATTATTTAACTAATTAATAGTTAAGTATTTAATTAATTTGATCGTTAATTACCCTTTATTTGCTACGTGTTTGTGTGTAAATTGATTTGGAATTATGATATTGTATGTAGGTTTAAAACCTCATGATTATTTGTCTTTTTGTTGATTCCAGCATTTCTACTTCACTGTACCTGACTTAAAAGAGCTCCCCAGAATACCAGAGAATGTGAGTGTGTTTTCATCATTTCTTTAACGATTGTCTAAAAAAAACATTTGAGGATTGAATTAAGCCCCCTCTCCTTCTGTAAAGTAGTGGACAGATAGATACCATAAGTCAATGGACTTATTCAAGGTTTTATCCATCCATCCATCCATCCATCCATCCATCCATCCATCCATCCATCCATCCATCCATCCATCCATCCATCCATCCATCCATCCATCCATCCATCCATCCATCCATCCATCCATCCATCCATCCATCCATCCATCCATCCATCCATCCATCCACCCCACCCAACCACCCACCCATCCATCCATCCATCCATCCATCCATCCATCCATCCATCCATCCATCCATCCATCCATCCATCCATCCATCCATCCATCCATCCATCCATCCATCCATCCATCCATCCATCCATCCATCCATCCATCCATCCATCCATCCATCCATCCGTTTTCTATACCTCTTGTCCCCATGGGGGTCACGGGCGTGCTGGAGCTTATCCCAGCAGTCATCGGGCAGCAGGCGTAGGACACCCTGAACTGGTTGCAGGGCGAACAGAGACTAACAACCATCCAGACTCACACCAAGGGACAATTTGGAGTGCTCAATCGGCCTACCAAGCATGTTTTGGGGACGTAGGAGGAAACTGGAGTGCCCGGAGAAAACCCATGCGGGCACGGGGAGAACATGCAAACTCCACACAGGGAGGGCCCGAGGTGGAATCGAACCCGCACCCTCTTAACTGTGAGGAGGACGTGCTAACCAGCCGTCCCTAAATATATATATTCACACGCACTCACGCACGCACGCACGCACGCACGCACGCACGCACGCACGCACACACACACACACACACACACACACACACACACACACACGGTATTTTCCGGACTACAAGTCGCATCAGCCATAAAATGCATAATAAAGAAGAGAAAAAACGTATGTAAGTCGCACCGGAGTACAAGTCACATTTTTGGGGCCACTTTACTTGACAAAATACAACACCAAGAACAGACATGAATAGGCAACAACAGGCTAAACGATACGGTATGCTAACATTACATAAAGACAAACGAACTGAGAACATGCCAACGTAACATATTAACAGTTATTTAAATAACTATAACATAAATAACAAGTTCATCAAACCATATGTGTCACTCCAAATCATTAAATACATCGAAATCTTCGTCCTCTGTGTCACTTACCGTATTTGCCAGTGTATAAGTCGACTCAGTGTATAAGTCGACCCCCTAAAATTCGACGTAAATTTACGATTTTATGATATATCCTTTGTATAAGTCGAGCTCAATTGTTGCATTATATTAAACTTCAAAATTCAATCAGAAATATGCGAAATTTATTGACGAAATGTGTTCAAATTCGCGAGTTTGTAGCGAGCGATCTATACACCATTTTAAATATTATTTACTTCATGACCCTGTGATATTACGCGCCGAGAGAGACTAACAACAATGAACACTCTTAGAAACTGGTTTATTTTTAGTTAAGAAACAACAAATTATAATTATAAAGTGATTGCCGGTACATAGAGTTCAAAATTCGTCTTCGTCGCTATTTCCGAAAAGCTCTTTCCATTCGTTTTCGTTTAGTTTGTCGTCATAAAGGGCATCTTCTTGGTCTTCTCTATCCTGAGAGCGTTTGGCGAATATTTTCTAAGTGCCAACGGCTCTTGCGCCATAAAGAGTCCGCCCCGGCTGGTTCCCCATGTCGGCCAGAACAAGTGAAAATTCGGCCTCTTCCCCTGGAAGTCTGGCCAAGTTTGGCGAATATTTTCTAAGTGCCAACGACTCAACCGCCGTAAAGTGTCCGCCTCGGCTGGTTCCCCATGTCGGCCACCACAAGTGAAAATTCAGCCTCTTCCCCTGGAAGTCTGGCCAAGTTTGGCAAATATTTTCTAAGTGCGAACGACTCAACCGCCGTAAAGTGTCCGCCTCGGCTGGTTCCCCGTGTCGGCCACCACAAGTGAAAATTCGGCCTCTTCCCCCGGAAGTCCGGCCAAGTTTGGCGAATATTTTCAAAGTGCGAACGACTCAACCGCCGTAAAGTGTCCGCCTCGGCTGGTTCCCCGTGTCGGCCACCACAAGTGAAAATTCGGCCTCTTCCCCCGGAAGTCCGGCCAAGTTTGGCAAATATTTTCAAAGTGCGAACGACTCAACCGGCGTAAAGTGTCCGCCTCGGCTGGTTCCCCGTGTCGGCCACCACAAGTGAAAATTCGGCCTCTTCCCCTGGAAGTCCGGCCAAGTTTGGCGAATATTTTCAAAGTGCGAACGACTCAACCGCCGTAAAGTGTCCGTCTCGGCTGGTTCCCCGTGTCGGCCACCACAAGTGAAAATTCGGCCTCTTCCCCTGGAAGTCCGGCCAAGTTTGGCGAATATTTTCAAAGTGCGAATGACTCAACCGCCGTAAAGTGTCCGCCTCGGCTGGTTCCCCGTGTCGGCCACCACAAGTGAAAATTCGGCCTCTTCCCCTGGAAGTCGGGCCAAGTTTGGCGAATATTTTCTAAGTGCCAACGACTCAACCGCCGTAAAGTGTCCGCCTCGGCTGGTTCCCCGTGTCGGCCACCACAAGTGAAAATTCGGCCTCTTCCCCTGGAAGTCCGGCCAAGTTTGGCGAATATTTTCTAAGTGCCAACGACTCAACCGCCGTAAAGTGTCCGCCTCGGCTCGTTCCTCCGGTCGGCCAGAACAAGTGAAAATTCGGCCTCTTCCCCTGGAAGTCTGTCCAAGTTTGGCGAATATTTTCTAAGTGCCAACGACATTCATTTAGACATGGCAATTGAATGTTTACGTACCGGTAGTTATTGTCGTTGCTTGACGCGCGATGACTCGCACATTCGCTCAATACCCAGTACTTCCCCCTAGCAGTCATCGTCGCTGCCTGGCTTTCGATGTCCGTTATTGAGGTGAGAATATTTGAAATTGTTGCTGAGGATGCGTGTTAATGCGACGAACGCTTTATAATGATTCAGTTTCTCGCTGTTTGATGAGCCTGACGGACGCACACCCACGCACAATGAGATGCAGGAGAAACGGCCTTGGTTACCATCACATTTGAAGCGATGAATATGAAGTTAAATTTTATGACTCGGTGTATAAGTCGAGGTCGATTTTTTTCGGTCGATTTTGGATCGAAAAAGGTCGACTAATACACCGGCAAATACGGTATTAACAACGCTGCTGCTGAGTCCGGAAGTACATGCAGTGTTGACATCAGACTCATCGTCAGTTGCAGCTCCAAGTATTCCAAAGGCCTATATATAAACTATATATATCAAATAACTATAACATAATTAACAATTTTATTGAACCATCTGTGTCACTCCAAATCATTAAATCCGTCGAAATCTTCATTCTCTGTGTCACCGATAAACAACTCCGCTGACTACGGAAGTGGATGCTGCGCTGACATCAGACTCATTGTAAATTGCAGAAAATGACATACCAGCAAATCAGTGTGACTTCTGCTGTTGCCTTTGCAAGACCAGTTCAGATATGCGTTATCGCAAATTTACACGACATTCAGGTGTGTTCGGCCCTCCGCAGTGGAGGCTCTGCCGAACCCCTGAAGCCGACTCACCGAACTCCTAGGGTTCGATCGAACCCAGGTTAAGAACCACTGGGATATGGATATGGGTTACTAGAACCATGTCCTGTGGTCTGATGAGACCAAGATTAACATATGTGGTTCAGATGGTGTCCAGCGTGTGTGGCGGCAACCAGGTGAAGAGTGCAAAGACAAGTGCGTCTTGCCTACAGTCAAGCAAGGTGGTGGGAGTGTCATGGTCTGGGGCTGTATGAGTGCTGCTGGCACTGGGGAGCTACAGTTCATTGAGGGAACAATGAATGCCAACATGTACTGTGGAATACTGAAGCAGAGCATGATGCCCTCCCTCCGTAAACTGGGCCGCGGAGCAGTATTCCAACACGATAACGACCCCAAACACACCTCCAAGACGACCACTGCCTTCCTAAAAAAGCTGAGGGGGAAGGTGATGGACTGGCCAAGCATGTCCCAGACCTAAACCCTATTGAACATCTGTGGGGCATCGTTAAACGGAAGGTGGAGGAGCGCAAGGTCTCCAACATCCACCAGCTTCGTGATGTTATCATGGAAGAGTGGAAGAGGATTCCAGCGGTGACCTGTGACGCTCTGGTGAACTCCATGCCTAAAAGGGTCACGGCGGTGCTCGAAAATAATGGTGGCCACACAAAATATTGACATTTCGGTCCAATTTTGACATTTTCAGTTGGGCTGTACTCACTTTTGTTGCCAGCATTTTACACATCCATTGTTGTATTTTGAGTTACTTTGAAGTAACCATATATTTACTTTGCTATCCAAGCTATACAGTGACTGCTTAACATTGTCTCAAAGTGTCATTTCTTCAGTGTTGTCCCATGACAAGATATAATTAAAACATTGCAGAAATGAGTGGGGTGTACTCACTTTTGTGAGATACTGTATAAACTATATATCAAATGACTATAACATAAATAACAAGTTTATCGAACCATCCGTGTCACTCCAAATCATTAAATCCATCGAAATCTTCGTCCTCTGTGTCACCTACAAACAACTCCGCTGACTCCGGAAGTAGACGCTGTGCTGATATCACTCATCGTCAGTCGCAGTTCCAATTGTTCCATAGGCCTAGAGCGCCCTCATGCAGTTTAGTGTGAAAATAACATGTGAAGTGATATACTAGTAAGTAATGTGTTAATGATCAACAAAACTACTATGAACTATGAAAAAAATGTGACTTATAGTCCAGAAAATACGGTATATAAATAAATGCTCCCACATATAAAGATATATTACTCCTAAAACAACAGTAGAATCAACATTGCGGAAATGGGCCTCTCACAAACACAAAGTTGTGGGCGAACTTGCCCCTCATTGTCCATTTGAACATCATTATTGATGGGATCTTGCTCCAATTCTATAGTATTGGTGTCAAACTCAAGGCCCGGTGGCCAGATGCGGCCTGCCACATCATTCTATGCGGCCCACGAAGACAAATTGTGCATCGACTTTATGTCAATACTAAAATTGCAAATTGTCTTCACCTTTAAAAAAAAATTGGAAAATTGCGAGAAATTTTTATTAGCATTCATCTTTGGAAAATATTTGAACTGTATTTACTAATCCCTGATTTCAAAGCTAGTTATTCATCAGTTTGTTTTGTAGCTTTTACTGTATATGATATTACGCGTTAACAGTCATAATAGCCCTCCGAAGAAAACTATGAGTACAATGCGGCCCGCGACAATAATGAGTTTGACACGTCTGCCATATAGCCATCACTAATGTTGACTGAAGTTGAACACAAATTATGGAAATTCCTAAAGGGGAAATAATTGATGGTCAAAAGATGCCAATTCATACTTGCCTGGTAATAAACTTTACCCCCCAATATAATTATGTATGTATTTATTTGAACTAATTTGTGTTCTACAGTGCAATGTAATTTATTTTTCACAACTAAATGAACTAACATATTTTTGTTTGGCTTTTGCAGAGGAATCTTACAGAGTACTTTGTAGCAGTAGATGTCAACAACATGCTTCAACTCTACGCTAGCATGCTTTATGAACGTCGGATCCTCATCTGCTCTAGCACGCTAAGCACTGTAAGTAGAGTCCCCATCTTTTTAAAATTTTCTGATTTGCCTTCTGATTGTAGTTAATTTTGGTAAACACATCTTAAATTACTGAATCAAAACCTATTGAACCACTGCATTTTGAAAAATGACTGCCATTGGAAATACCATGAAAAACATCATGGAATGCAACGTGAAATTCTGTAAATAGGTCTGTCAGTCACCCATCATGATATACACAGGCTCAAAAAAATTAAAGGAAGACTTTGAAAACACATCAGATTTCAATGGTGAAAATTGTTTTTTGGGGATATCTATACTGATATGGACAGTTTAATGTCTCAGGAACAAAAGGATGCCACATCTTTTGATAGAAATATAAGTTTTCAGCCTACAGAGGGCTCAGTATACAGACACCCCAAAAATCAAAGTGAAAAAATGATATGGCAGCCTCGTCCTTTTTGCCTAACTTCAATTTCTGCAACTCAAAATTATTTTCCATATCTTGTGTGGCCCCCACGAGCTTGTATGCATGCTTGACAACGTCGCGGCATGCTCCTAATGAGACGACGGTTGGTGTCTTGTGAGATGTCCTCCCAGATCTGTCTAAGGGCATCAGTGAGCTCCTGTAAAGTCTGAGGAGCAACCTGGCGGTGTATGATGGACCGAAACATTATGTCCCAGAGGTGTTCTATCGGGTTTAGATCAGGTGATCTTGAGGGCCATTCAATTGTGTCAATTCCTTCATCCTCCAGATACTGTCTGCATACTCTTGCCACAATAGGCCGGGCATTGTTGTGGATCAAGAGGAACCCAGGACCTACTGCACCAGCGTATAGTCTGACCATGAGTGCAATGATTTCATCCCGATACCTAATGGCAGTCAGACTGCCGTTCTCTAGCCTGTAGAGGTCTGTTCGTCCCTCCATGGAAATGCCTCCCCAGACCATCACTGACCCACCACCAAACCGGTCATGCTGAATGATGTTGCAGGCAGCATAGCGCTCTCCTTGGCTTCTCCAGACCCTTTCACGTCTATCACAGGTGCTCAGGTTAAACCTACTCTCATCTGTGAAAAGCACAGGGCGCCATTGGCGAACTTGCCTATTCTGGTGTTCTATGGCAAATGCAAATCAAGCTCCACGGTGCTGAGCAGTGAGCACAGGAAATACTACAGGACGTCGTGCCCTGAGGCCACCCTCGTGAAGTCTGTTTCTGACTGTTTGGACAGAGACATTCACACCTGTAGCCTGCTGGAGGTCATTCTGTAGGGCTCGGGCAGTGCTCAACCTGTTCCTCCTTGCACAAAGCAGCAGATTTCGGTCCTGCTGAAGGAATGAGGACTGTCTCCGGCCCTGTCCCACTCTCCTAGAGTAAGTGCCTGTCTCCTGGAATCTCCTCCATGCTATGGAGATTGTACTGGGAGACACATCAAATCATCTTGCAACAGCACGCATGGATGTGCCATCCTGGAGGAGTTGGACAATCTGCGCAACTTCAGGAGGGTTAAGAAATCGCCTCATTCTCCCAGTCATGATAATGACTCTAGCTCAGGTATGGGCAAACTACGGCCCGCGGGCCACATCCGGCCCACGGGACCGTTTAATCCGGCCCGCCAACCCTAAATAAATTGTATTATTAAACATTTTTTTGGGGTCATTTTGCCTGCAATGACTGCGTTTCCCCAGTAGATGGGGAACCACTCGCCTGCGCAATTACTACCGGAAGCCGTGTCAGAAAGCTCGGTGCACACTCACAAGTGCGTGTACGTACTCAGTAGTACGGAAATGGCGCACTCGCGCTCTATTTGTATCAGTGCCGAATTTAGAGCGTGGGCTGTGACGACAGCATTCTTGTAATTTGCGCGCCGAGCTTTCGGATACAGTTTTACGCTAAAGCCACCCACAAACCTTCCCCTGGAATCCTTCCATTAAAATGAGTCGCCCAAGGAAAAGCAAGGTGGACACAGGGTGCCGAGTGTTTAAAAAGAGTGGCCAATTTGGCTCGACGTACGCGACGTGACGTTCAGCCACATGAACATCAACATCAACCCGTCACAGATCTAGGTAAACGGACCAACACCTCGGATCTCTCCTGAGAATTGCCACAACAAATTTTACTCCAGACTATAACACACTAGCAAAAAAAGGGAGACCAACAACACTGTTCCCACTGAAAATGAAGGGGAGGCTTTCAAGTTTGTTGTAAAAAAAATGCATTTTGAATATGATCTGTACAAATAGCAGGGACTGAAACTAGCGACAATTCTCATTTTCAAACAATGCAGGATGCTCAAGGACATTGATGCACCACCTGTTTGTGACTAATCTTAACCTATAAAGTTCTTAAGGCTTACTTTAAGGAAGTGTTTCCCGTTTCCTCACCTCTGTTACCAGGTGTTTGTGAGTTAAAACTCTGCTCTGATTTTCAGATACCCCTCACCGTGTTGCCGTTTTGATTACTTTATTTGGATGTATGCTTTCACCGATTCTTCCAGATGATATATTTGGTCAGAATGTTTGCCGTTTGATGTGATCTCATAAGATAAACATCTTTCATTAATCTGACCTGCAGGCACTGAAGTGATGGAGACTGTTATTCATAATAACAGTGTCGTATTTTATGAGAATCACTGATAGCAGTTTTTTAGGGATTTTTTTTTTTTTTTAATGCTGTTAATAAATGCATTTGTTTTCAAAAAAACTTTTTTGAATATCCATGCTTTACTACCTACTAAAGGCCAAAACCTTTTATGCAATGACCTTTACAGGTCATTTATATTACTTCACACAAACACTACATCCATCTGCTCCTGGTTCGGCCCCCCGGTCAAAACCTGACCTGCAGGCACTGAAGTGATGGAGACTGTTATTCATAATAACAGTGTCGTATTTTATGAGAATCACTGATAGCAGTTTTTTAGGGATGTTTTTTTTTTTTTTAATGCTGTTAATAAATGCATTTGTTTTCAAAAAACCTTTTTTGAATATCCATGCTTTACTACCTACTAAAGGCCAAAACCTTTTATGCAATGACCTTTACAGGTCGTTTATATTACTTCACACAAACACTACATCCATCTGCTCCTGGTTCGGCCCCCCGGTCAAAACCTGACCTGCAGGCACTGAAGTGATGGAGACTGTTATTCATAATAACAGTGTCGTATTTTATGAGAATCACTGATAGCAGTTTTTTAGGGATGTTTTTTTTTTTTTAATGCTGTTAATAAATGCATTTGTTTTCAAAAAACCTTTTTTGAATATCCATGCTTTACTACCTACTAAAGGCCAAAACCTTTTATGCAATGACCTTTACAGGTCGTTTATATTACTTCACACAAACACTACATCCATCTGCTCCTGGTTCGGCCCCCCGGTCAAAATTTAGAACCCAATTCGGCCCGCAAGTCAAAAGGTTTGCCCACCCCTGCTCTAGCTAAAGCCAACACTTGTGGAAAACCAGTTAAAAAAGATCAAGAGGGAGGAACTTGAAATGGCCTCCACCTGCAAAACCAGTCCTGTTTTGGGGACTATCTCGTTGTTGCCCCTCTAGTGCACCTGTTGTTAATTCCATCAACACCAATGCAGCTGAAACTGATGAACAACCTCCTCTACCGCGTACCTGACCAAAACCTTATCAGAAAAGTCTAATTGAATTCATGCCTCCTTTAATTTTTTTGAGCAGTGTATATATCAAATAACTATTACCTAAATAACAATTTTATCAAACCATCCGTGTCACTCCAAATCATTGAACCCACCGAAATTTTCGTCCTCTGTCACTTAAAAAAAAAAAAAAAACGCTGCTGCTGACTCCGGAAGTACACGTGGCGCTGACGTCGCACTCATCATCAGTTGCTGTTCCATTTATTCCCCAGGCCTATATAACTATATACTATAAACTATATAACAAGATGGCGGCGCCCTGTGAGGCTGCGGCCAAGCCGGCTCCCGATAAAAATGTGTGTTTTGTGTTAAATGTACCGTCCAAATCGTCTCCGAGAATCGCATACGACAGAAGTACACTTTTGGGACTTAGAAGCAACAACTGCACAAAGGATATATCCGGAATTAACTTTGCCATGGATCGCGAAATTCTTCGCGGTCTTGGAATAATGTCCCGAGACAAAGGAACCTCCGAGGCAGCGGGCTCCCCCTCCCCCACCAGCCGACACTGGAAGCAGCTGAAGCGGCGGTGGAGTCTGAGCACACGCCGGAGGAGAAGGGGAGGTTCCCGAGCCGGCATCACACACCGACTGAAGAGAAACCCTCACAAAACAGCACTTCCATCTATTCTCCTTTCAAACGTGCGGTCGTTGGAAAATAAAATGGACTATCTCAAGCTGGACTTAACTACAGAACGAAAGGTGAGAGAATGCAACGCGATCATCCTCACAGAGACGTGGCTTCACAACAACGTTCCGGACAGCGCCATTAAACTGGATGGGTTTACAACTTTCCGCGCGGACAGAAACCACGCCAGCACGGGTAAATCTCGAGGAGGTGGTGTGTGCATTTACATCAACAACAACTGGTGTACAAACGCTGTAGTTACTACAAGTCACTGCTCAGAGAACATTGAGTTTTTAACCCTCAACTGCCGTCCATTCTACCTACCGCGTGAATTCAATACCGTCAACATCACAGCTGCTTACGTCCCCCCCAGCGCTAACACAAAGGAAGCACTCTCCATCCTGTACAAGTCTGTGAGTACACTACAAAACACACACCCGGACTCGGTCTGCATAATCGCTGGCGATTTCAACCAGGCCAAATTGAAAACAATAATGCCACACTACCACAAGTGTGTGAACTTTGCAACAAGGGGAGAGAACACACTTGACCAGGTCCACACCAACATCAGACAGGCCTTCAGAGCGGTTCCCCACCCCCACCTGGGTTCATCAGACCATCTCTCTGTTATGCTAATTCCAGCCTACAGACCTCTGTTGACGAGAAGCAAACCAACTGTGAAGCAGAGGGCTCCACAGCAACTCTACAGGACTGTTTTGAACGCACAGACTGGTCTGTCTTCAGGGAGGCGGCCACCACCAACCAGGACGTCAACCTCACCGAATACACAGACTCTGTAACTGGATACATAACGAACTGCATGGAAGATGTAACCGTCACCAAAGACATTACAGTGAGAGCAAATGAAAAACCCTGGTTCACCAGGGAGGTACGTGAGCTCCTGAGGGCACGCAACGCTGCTTTCAAGTCTGGGGACAAGGAGGCCCTCAAGACTGCCAGGGCCAACTTGCACCGGGGCGTGAGAGTAGCCAAGCGTGCATATGGTCAAAAAATCAACTCACATTTCACAGACACAAAGGACCCAAGACCCCTGTGGCAAGGCATCCAGTCAGTCACAGACTACAAACCATCCCCCCTACCGTGTGAGGACAACACAGACTTCCTCAACTCTCTCAACACCTTCTTCAGCCGGTTTGAAGAAAACACCACAACACCCACAAAAACCTCAGTACACCCAGACAGCACAACACTTCAACTGGACCCAGCGGACGTGAAGAGGACCCTACTCAAGGTGAACCCCAGGAAAGCTGCAGGTCCAGACAACATACCCGGGCGCGTGCTCAGAGACTGTGCAGACTCACTCACTGACATCCTCACAGACATCTACAACACCTCTCTGAACCAAGCCATCATACCAGCAACTTTCAAAGCTACCACCATCGTACCACTACCCAAGAAGTCACCAGCATCATCACTGAATGACTACAGACCCATAGCACTCACTCCCATCATGATGAAGTGCTTTGACTGGTGAAGGCCCACTTAACATCCACCCTCCCCACTACTCTGGACCCATACCAATTTGCCTACCGCCCCAATCGCTCCACTGATGACGCCATAGCAACAGCACTCCACCTCTGCCTGGCTCATCTGGAGAACAAAAACAGTCACGCGCGGATGCTGTTCATTGACTTCAGCTCTGCGTTCAACACAGTCATCCCCCAACATCTGGTGAATAAGCTGAGTACAATAGGCGTCAGCACTTCATTGTGCAACTGGCTGCTGGACTTTCTAACGAACAGACCGCAGACAGTCAGAGTCGGAAACAACTCCTCAGCGACCACCATCATAAACACCGGGGTGCCGCAAGGATGTGTGCTATCCCCCCTGCTGTTCACGCTGATGACCCACGACTGCTCTGCCAGATTTGAAACGAATCACATCATCAAATTTGCAGATGACACAACAGTGGTGGGCCTCATCAAAGACAACGATGACTCAGCATACAGAGAGGAGGTACAGCAACTCATCACCTGGTGTGATAGGAACAATCTGCTTCTCAATGTAAACAAAACAAAAGAAATCACTGTGGACTTCAGAAAGAAACAACCAACACACATCCCACTCATCATCAACGGCAGTGCAGTAGAGTCTGTGAAAAGCACAAGGTTCCTGGGAGTGCACATCACTGATGACCTCTCATGGACTACCAACATCACTGCGCTGGTCAAGAAGGCGCAGACACGACTCCACTTCCTGAGAAGGATGAGAAGAGCCGACCTCCCCACCTCTGCACTCACCACCTTCTACAGAGGTGCTATTGAGAGCATCCTGACCAGCAGCGTCTCTGTTTGGCATGGCAGCTGCCTAGCTGCAGACAAAAAGGCGCTGCAGAGGGTGGTGAGGACAGCAGAAAAGATCATCAGGTCACCCCTTCCAGCCATTCAGGAACTGTACACTTCACACTGTTCCAAGAGGGCAATGAACATCATCAAAGACACTACTCATCCTGCACACAGACTGTTCTCCCTTCTACCATCAGGGAAGCGGTACCGCAACCTGCGGTCCCGCACAAGCAGACTGAGTAACAGCTTCTTTCCTCAAGCCATCAGACTCATGAACACACTGAGGAAAACCACTTGAACATTCCAAAGTCACCATGCCACTTGGCACTTTACTCTTGCACCTTATATACAGATCTACACTTTTTCACTTTACTTCTATGACCACTGATTGTACTTCTGCTGCTGTATATGTATGTGTGTGTGTGTGTGTGTGTGTGTGTGTGGGGGGGGGGGGGGTTATGTCTGTATTATGTCAATACTCTTATTACACACTGTGTGTGTGTGTGTGCGTGTGTGTGAATGTAAGAGAGAGTATTTTATTGTATAGTATTGCACATGTCTTATCAGCATGTTAGTGTTTGAATGACTGCAATGTGTAAATGTGCATTGTCTGTGTTTATGTTGTGAATGAATATGTCAGAGAAAGAATTGTAAATTCAGTATGAGTAAGTTAGCTGTGTGTGTGTGTGTGTGTTGTGTGTGTTGTATGTGTGTGTGAGAAAGAAAGAGATTTATGTCAATGTCTTATTTAAATGTTTTTAGTTAAACTGCACATTGGAGACTGGTCAAACGCAATTTCAAACTTATGTGCTAACCCTGTTACATAGAATTTTTGACAATAAAGTAAACTTGAACTTGAACTTGGAACTATATATCAAATAACTATAACATAAATAACAAGTTTATCGAACCGTCCGTGTCACTCCAAATCATTAAATCTATCGAAATCGTCATCCTTTGTGTCACGACTGACTCTGGAAGTCAGTGGATGGTGGAAGTCAGTGAATGTCAGACTCGTCAATTGCAGTTCCGATTATTCCACAGGCCTAGAGCGCCCTCATGCGGTTTAAAGGGAAAATAACATGTGAAGTGATAAATTATACTAGTAAGTATTTGTTTATTTAGTGTTTTTTATTTTTGTAATGTTTGAACTGAATCGAAGTTTGAACCAAACCGTCGCTTAAAAAAACCAAAACTTGGACCGAACCATGGGCACGGTTAACCATTACACCTTTAATATGTGTGTGGTGTGTGTGTGAGTGTGTGTGTGTGCGCGTTTGCGTGTATGTGTGTGTGTGTGTGTGTGTGTGCGTGTGTGCGTGTGTGTGTGTGTGTGTGTGTGTGTGTGCATGTGCGTTTGTGTGCGTGTGTGTGTGTGTGTGTGCGCGTCTGTGCGCGTGTGCATCATTTTAACCTTTTTTCCTTTCTGTTCTTGTAAACAGTTAACAGCTTGTGTCCATGGGTCTGCTGCCATGTTATATCCTATGCACTGGCAGCATGTTTACATTCCAGTCTTGCCCCATCATCTTTTAGACTATTGCTGGTGAGTTTGCATTTCCACTGAAATACTTGTGAAATCTTAAATATTGTGTGAGACAATGTGTTTTTAAAATGTGCTATGCAAATAAGACCAAACCATCTTTAATTTAATATACAGTAATCCCTCGCTACATCGCGGTTCGTTTATCGTGGTTTCACTACATCACGGATTTTCTTTCAAAATTAAAAAAACATTTAAAAGGCAAAATAAAACTTCTAAATTGAGTAATTTTGGCACGAAAGTTACCCACATGCCAGCAGAAGGCAGGGAGTGTTCACACAATTGCAGTACGTACTCTTGTACCTTTTTATAAAATAAGTTGTTATAATAATAAGAGTTCTGAAAACATATTTACAGTATTGTACCTTGTTATAAAAAAGTTATAATAATAAGAGTTCTAAAAACATATTTACAGTATGTGTTATGAATTCTCCATGTTATTTATGTTATTCAGCCGTGCTTTGATTTGAGATAGGGTGATTTATTTTGAAGGCCGTTTTCAGGCGATACCACTTCCTGTTTTACGTTCGTGTACATATGTCGGTTACAGTGGTACAGGAGTCATTGACGATGTAAGTGGGTCCCCTAACAAGAAATGAACACATGTATAATATTTATATTTTCAATATTTATAAAAAAAAATCTGTATGTTATTTATACTATTAATGTATTATTTATTATTATTTATTGTATTATGTTTGAAACAATTATTTAATGTTCTAATAATAAAATATGCACTTAAATGGTTTCATATACATTTATTGACACACAAAAAATGTACAGATTAAAAAAAAATGTGTAGATGAGAGGGTGACCGTACTTTGCGGATTTCACTTATCGCAGGTGGCTTTTGGAACCAATTATCCGCAATAAACGAGGGATTACTGTACTGCATATTTACATTTGTAAAACTTAGTCAACATCCTTTTCCAGTTGCTTAGAAACTTCCTCTCTTTTTCTTTACTTATGCCTGGCAAGTCTATATACAGAACTGTCTCAGAAAATTAGAATGTTGTTATAAAGTTCTTTATTTTCTGTAATGCAATTAAAAAAAACAAATATGTCATACATTCTGGATTCATTACAAATCAACTGAAATATTGCAAGCCTTTTATTATTTTAATATTGCTGATTATGGCATACAGCTTAAGAAAACTCAAATATCCTATCTCAAAATATTAGAATATCATCAAAAAGTATACTAGTCGGGTATTTAACTAATCACTTGAATCGTCTAATTAACTCGAAACACCTGCAAGGGTTTCCTGAGCCTTGAAAAACACTCAGCTTGGTTCAGTAAACTAAATCACAAGCATGGGGAAAACTGCTGATCTGACTGCTGTCCAGAGGACCATCATTGACATCCTCCACCAGGAGGGTAAGACACAAAAAGAAATTTCTCAAAAAGCAAGCTGTTCACAGAATGCAGTTTCAAAGCACATCCACAAAAAGTCTGTTGGAAGGGGGAAATGTGGCAGGAAACGCTGCACAACCAAGAGAGATGACCGCACACGTAACAGCATTGTGAAGACGAGTCGCTTCCAGAATTTGGGGGAGCCTCAAAGACAGTGGACTGAAGCTGGAGTCCAGGTATCAAAAGCCACTGTTCACAGACGTGTCTGGGAAATGGGCTACAATAGCCGTATTCCCATGGTCAAGCCACTTCTGAACTCAAGACAACAGAAGAAGCGTCTGACTTGAGCTATGGAAAAGAAGCACTAGACAGTTGCAGAGTGGTCCAAAGTCCTCTTTTCAGACGAAAGCGTTTTGTATTTCATTTGGAAGTCAAGGCGCCAGAGTTTGGAGAAAGGCTGGAGAGGAGAAAAATCTAAGTTGCTTGAAATCCAGTGTGAAGTTCCCACAGTCAGCGATGGTTTGGGGAGCCATGTTAGCTGCTGGTGTTGGTCCACTGTTTCATCAAGTCCAGAGTAAATGCAGATTTTAGAGCACTACATGCTTCTGTCTGCTGAAGAGCTCTATGGAGATGATGATTTTCATTTTCCAGCATGATCTGGCACCTGCCCACAGTGCCAAAACCACCAGTAAATGGTGTACTGATCATGGCATTACTGTCCTTGATTGGCCTGCCAATTCTCCTGACTGAACCCCATAGAGAATGTGTTGGGTATTGTGAAGAAGAAGCTGAAAGACACCAGACCCAACAATGCAAATGAGCTATTGAAGCATCCTGGGCATCCATAACACCTCAGCAATGCCACAGGCTAATTGCCTCCATGCTACGTCGCAATGATGCAGTAATCCATGCAAAAGGATTCCCAACCAAGTACTGAGTGCATTAATGGACATTTTCAAATGTTTGATTTTGTTTTGCTGTTATAAATCTTTTTTTTTTACTTGGTCTGAGGAAATATTCTAAGATTTTGAGATAGGATTTTTGAGTTTTCTTAAGCTGTAAGCCATAATCAGCAATATTAAAATAATAAAAGGCTTGCAATATTTCAGTTGACTTGTGATAAATCCAGAATGTATGACATTTTTGTTTTTTTAATTGCATTACAGAAAATAAAGAACTCAATCACAATATTCTAATTTTCTGAGACAGTCCTGTATAAAGATTATATATAAAATTAATGATGAATAGCATTTTCTCACACTTTAAAATGTACAAATAAAACTTTAATACTAAGCTATTTAAATAGTCTTCAGGTGTATTCATAACATGCCTGTAATATGTTTCTGTCAAAATAGGAGAAATATTTAAGGTGCTTATACCCTGCTCTGTGTGTATCTGAAGGCTCTCATGGAGAAACGTATGTCAGAATCAGAATCAGAATGCCTTTTATTTGTCATTATACATAGTATAACGAGATTGGAGCTGCCCAACAGTGCAAAATAAACAATGAAGTATATATAAAAAAATAAAGTATAGAAAATATGATAGATGTTAAACTACATATATATACAATGTAAACAAGGTTGCAAAGTGACAAATGCACGTATATATATATATATACGCACAATGTAAACAAGGTTGCAAAGTGACAAATCCACAGTTATGGTGACCAAGCATAAATATATTGCATGTGAAAGGATGTAGTCCAAAGAGATCAGGCTTATCACATGTTCGTATTGAGAGAGAAGCTGTTTTTAAGTCTGGTTGTCCTTGTCCTGGTATTCCTGTAACGCCTCCCCGTGGGCAACGGGTCAAAAAGCACAGAGCCAGGATGGGAGCTGTCTCCTGAGATAGCCTTGGCTCTGCTGAGACAGCGGAAGGTGTAAATGTCCGTCAGGGAGGGGAGTGGGCAGCCGACGATTTTCTGTGTTGCCTTGACAACTCTCTGCAGTCTCTTCCTGTCAGCAGCGGTGGAGCTGCCAAACCATACTGTGATGCAGTATGTCAGCAAACTCTCAATGGATGAGCGGTAGAAGGTCAGCAGCAGGTTGAAGTTGAGGTTGTGCTTCCTGAGAACTCTCAGGAAATGTAGCCGCTGCTGATCCTTCTTTGTGATGGAGGTGATGTTCTCTGTCCAGGAGGTGTTGTCTGAGATGAGGACGCCGAGATACTTGAAGGTGTGGACCCTTTCCACGCGCTCGCCGTTGATGTGTAGGTGTCCGTGTTATGCTTCCTGAAGTCGATGATCATTTCCCTTGTTTTGCTGGTGTTCAAGGCAAGGTTGTTCTCTGAGCACCAGGCAGCCAACCTCAGGACATCCTCTCTGTAGGCAGCCTCGTCATCCTTGGAGATAAGACCAACCACTGTGGTGTCGTCAGCGAACTTGACGATAAGGTTGTCTTTGTGGGCCGGTCTGCAGTCCTGGGTGTAGAGACAGTAGAGGAGGGGGCTCAGTACGCAGCCCTGAGAAGAGCCGATGCTCAGCGTGCGAGTGGAGGAGACGTGGGGACCAAGTCTCACAGTCCTTAATCCAGGCACATGTGAGAGGATGGAGGCCAAAAGTGACTAGTTTTGTGGTGAGTCTGTCCGGAATTATTGTGTTAAATGCGGAACTGTGATCTACAAAGAGCATCCGGACGTAGCTCCGCTGCTGCTCCAGGTGGTTCAGTGCAGTGGAGAGCAATGGCGATGGCGTCCTCTGCAGATTTGTTTGTCCGGTACGCGAGCTGGTGGGGGTCGAGGTCTAGAGGGAGGTAGTCTTTGTTGTGCTGAAGAACCAATCTCTCAAAGCACTTCATGATTACCGGAGTGAGAGCCACCGGGCGGTAGTCGTTCAGGCCGGTGATGAGAGACCTCTTCGACACCGGTATTATTGTGGAGGTTTTCAGGCAGGAGGGGATGATAGCCTGAGCCAGGGAGAGGTTGAAGATTCTGGTGAAGGTAGGGGCTAGATGATTGGCACATGCTTTGAGCACTTTACCAGGCACTCCGTCTGTGTATGTGACTTCCGTACTTCCTCATTGAGTTCCTCATTTGTTGTTTCATTTTTTTTCTCCCAAATGAATGGATAAAGTTGGAAATGCTAACTTTCCTGGTAAAAACTACTTAAACTGGGCCAGTTACTGAAAAATGAACCATCTTCGCTATAACGTCCTTTTAGGGCAGTGGCTCTTAACCTGGGTTCAATCTCTGTCTCAGGGGTTCGGCAGAGCCTCCACTGTGGAGGTCTGAACACACCTGTATATCGTGTAAATTTGTGATGACGCAGAAGTCACACTGATTTCCTGGTATGTAATTTGTTGTGAGTTTGTGCATTGTGTTGGTTTTGTTCTTTGAACAAGGTGATGTTCATGCACAGCTCATTTTGTGCACCAGTAAAAAAAATCTGTCTTGAATTTGAATTTTATTTTTTTTATTTTTACTAAAGAGGGGTTCGGTGAATGCGCATATGAAACTGGTGGGGTTCGGTACCCCCAACAAGATTAAGAACCACTGCTTTAGGGGAAGAGGCACTGGTGAGGCGTAGCCTCCCCAGTGATGGAAACAGTGGAATCATCAACCATTTCATCATCATTAGTAAAGAACTATAACTCTGCAAGTGACATGACCCTTTCATATTTTTCAACCTCTAAAATTATTAGAAGGATTGCTGAATATTTTAGACTTAATGGACAGTAAGGTTTTTTGTCAGTAAGCTGCAGCAAGCTGTCTCTGGCAGAGAACATATGCTCAAACGCTCAAAATTGGCCCATTGGTCTCATATTTGAGCGAGCGGTTGAAGTTGACGTTTGGATAGATATTCACATAAATTTTGATGATTGAACAAACTAGTTTTATCATGCGAATTATAGATTTACATGAAATGCCCGGCATTGTATTAGGTTTGGCTGGGTTCTTCGTCTGCTTTAAGCTAAATAAGAATGTCCAACCTCTTTTAACAAAATGCGACCTACTTTATTATGGTTTAGGTACTGATACACCCCATTGTGATTGTCCATTTCCTTACGTCTGAAGCGACAGAGGTAGTCAAACATGTAGGTAGTTCTTGTTAATGGTGTCTTTTGTCATCCTCCTACCCTGCTACATTATCAAGAAGTGGAATTTAAATATTTTCTCAAATACCACTAAAGTAGGCCCATTCTCGGACGAGCGAGCAATGCTCGTTGCGCCCGATGAAAGGAAAAGTGTGGTCAGCTGCCCTTAGAGCTGCCCTTAAATGGCTAGAGACACCGGTATATGTATAAATCGGTTTTAGTTAGCTTATGGGCTTATAAATATAAATTGACGCTCGAAACAATGAAAAGGAAGCTGTTGCTCTGAAAAATATCATTTAAATTTGCCGCACAGACGAGTTTGACTGCACCGAGCCGCCAGCCGGAAGTGACGTCTCATGACGTCTCAAGTTGTACGCGTTTAGCTTCAGTGAATGTAAACAAAAAGAGAAGAGGGGCCAGCGCAGATACGTCGGGCCAGGTTTGCGGCCAACCCAGCTCGCCTAGCCGTGCCTTCCATTATCCTGGCGTACATTCGTTCGCGGGATGACAAGATGGGTTGAGTTCGCCTGATAGGATCCACGAACCGGACAGTGCGTGCCTGCTGTGTGCTCGTGTTCACAGTGGCCTGGTTGACTGTCATCTTTCCGGACTCTGCTGTGCATCGGGAGCGGCTAGCGTGCTATCACTCTTATTGTTCATCTTCTTGTTTTATTTTTCCTGTGTTGTTTACTTGTATGTGCGTTGTGAACTCTGTCTTATCTTTCCGGACTCTGCTGTGCATCGGGAGCGGCTAGCGTGCTATCACGCTTATTGTTCATCTTCTTGTTTTATTTTTCCTGTGTTGTTTACTTGTATGTGCGTTGTGAACGCTGTCTTGTCACCCTGGGATAGTGAGAAACGTAATTTCGATCTCTTTGTGTGTCTTGACATGCGGAGGAATTGACAATAAAGGAGACTTTGAGACTTTGACTTTGAAAAGTATGTCGAAGCGTGACGGGAGGGGCACAATTCAGAAAACGTGCTCAGCTCATCGAAAAAATGCGATTTAAGAAATAAAATTAAAAATGCGCCTAAAACCTAAACCAAACGCTGCAGATGTTCATTTCTTCATTCGCAGTGGTCAACTCGGCACTCTACTCTTTTTACTATGCCAACCTAACCACAGTGACGGGAGAGGCACAATTCAGAAAACGCGCTCAGTTCGTCGAGAAAATGCGATTTAAGCAATAGAATTAAAAATGCTTATATAACCTAAACCAAACGTTGCAGGTGGTCATGTCTTCATGTGCCGAGATCAACTCGGCACTCTAAAGCCCCCAAGAGCACTTTTTACTATGCCAACCTAACCAGAGTGACGGGAGGGGCACAATTCAGAAAATGTGCTCAGCTCAGCCCAAGTGAACTGCTAGATTCATCATATTCTGCGTCGAAAGAGGTTTCTGAATCGGATAAAATTATGCTAATATTGCCGCTAGAAACAGAGCTGTCGCTGTCATCTGCCATGTTGTTTGGGTTTGTTGACATCCAGATGTACAACTTGTGACGTCACAGTAATGGCGCCGCCAGTTTGGCTTCGTGCGGGACCCGATCGATAAACTGGCATTTCATTTCAGCTTTATTCTTAGTAATCGGTGTCCATTTTTAATTTCCAATGCGGCAAATGTGTTCACTTTATACATTCTATCAAATTCCGTTCTAATTGAAAAAAAAAAGGGATGTCTCTAGCCCTTTAAAGCCCACGTATATCACGCTAATAAATTCTACCATTTTATGTTTTACTCATTTAGTTGTGGTCTATATAAAGTGGAACAGTAACGCTTTTGTCTGAATTCCTCGTTTTGATACCATCACAGGTCCCTCTTATGTACTTCTTCTGAGGTGCGGCTCAGAGCAAGCCGTTTTGGTGTGGTCTCTTTAAATGCAAATGAGATACTTCAGGTCGCAAGATGTGCACCTCCCTTTCCGGTCGACATATTTGAAGTTTTTTTAGCCAAGGTAGCCTTTACTTGCGCCGCAAACTTTTTGATTAATTAAAAGATATCAACGGCAGAAGACCTGTCCATACACCATACATAACACGTAATAAAATAAATCCCCTCACAATATTTATGAACGTCTTGTCAGCAAGCACTGCAGTCAAGCTACGAAATAAGCAAATGCTAGTGCTAGTGAGAAGGTAACAAATGCATTTACTATATTATTGTGTTCCCCAAGAATAATACAGCACCTTCGATGCAATTCATCAGATACAACTACTCAAAATATACCCACAAGAAGTGAAAATGTAGAGTGCACAGCTCCAAAATCAGCAGAAAGACTGACACTAATGCTATGGCCGTCTTGTAAACAAGCACTGCAGTCAAGCTACGAAGTAAGCTAATGCTAGCGCTAGCGAGAAGCTAACGAATGCATTTACTACATTATTGTGTTCCCCAAGAACGATACAGTACCTTTGATGCAATTCATCTGATACAACTACTCAAAATACACCCACAAGTGAAAACATAGAGCGCACAGCTCCAAAATCAGCAGAAAGACTGACCCTAAAGTTATGAAGACGAGTGAATAGACAAATTAAAACACAGTTTATTATTTTTGTGTCATCTCAAGCTTACCGCTTTACTGTGACCGTCGTTTCCATAGATTGAAGGAACTGAACCATCAAAGGAACAAAGTCTTTTGGCGAATCCTTCTCTATACTGAGAAAAGATTTCTGAAACACTCCTTGAACAAGCAGGACTTTGCCCACAGACGTGGGAACACTGCTTGAAAAACGAAATTTGACCAGACACTTCTTTGAGGTTCTGATGTTGTGGGATGGTTTGTGTGGATTGATGCATCCAACAACGGAACATTTTGATCTCGCCAATTTGACATCCTTGAGTTGTTTGGACTACAAAAGTCTCTCTGAGTAATAAACATGGTGGATTCGCGAATCCACCATGTTTATTACCGTATTTGCCGGTGTATTAGTCGACGTTTTTCGATCCAAAATCGACCGAAAAAAATCGACCTCGACTTATACACCGAGTCATAATATTTAACTTCATATTCATCGCTTCAAATGTGATGGTAACCAAGGCCGTTTCTCCTGCATCTCATTGTGCGTGGGTGTGCGTCCGTCAGGCTCATCAAATATCGAGAAACTGAATCATTATAAAGCGTTCGTCGCATTAACACGCATCCTCAGCAACAATTTCAAATATTCTCACCTCAATAACGGACATCGAAAGCCAGGCAGCGACGATGACTGCTAGGGGGAAGTACTGGGTATTGAGCGAATGTGCGAGTCATCGCGCGTCAAGCAACGACAATAACTACCGGTACGTAAACATTCAATCGCCATGTCTAAATGAATGTCGTTGGCACTTAGAAAATATTCGCCAAACTTGGCCAGACTTCCAGGGGAAGAGGCCGAATTTTCACTTGTTCTGGCCAACCGGAGGAACCAGCCGAGGCGGACACTTTACGGCGGTTGAGTCGTTGGCACTTAGAAAATATTCGCCAAACTTGGCCGGACTTCCAGGGGAAGAGGCCGAATTTTCACTTGTGGTGGCCGACACGGGGAACCAGCCGAGGCGGACACTTTACAGCGGTTGAGTCGTTGGCACTTAGAAAATATTCGCCAAACTTGGCCAGACTTCCAGGGGAAGTGGCCGAATTTTCACTTGTGGTGGCCGCCACGGGGAACCAGCCGAGGCGGACACTTTACGGCGGTTGAGTCGTTCGCACTTTGAAAATATTCGCCAAACTTGGCCGGACTTCCAGGGGAAGAGGCCGAATTTTCACTTGTTCTGGCCGACATGGGGAACCAGCCAGGGCGGACTCTTTATGGCGCAAAAGCCGTTGGCACTTAGAAAATATTCGCCAAACGCTCTCAGGATAGAGAAGACCAAGAAGATGCCCTTTATGACGACAAACTAAACGAAAACGAATGGAACGAGCTTTTCGGAACTAGCAACGATGAAGACGAATTTTGAACTCTATGTACCGGCAATCACTTTATAATTATAATTTGTAGTTTCTTAACTAAAAATAAACCAGTTTCTAAGAGTATTCATTGTTGTTAGTCTCTCTCGGCGCGTAATATCACAGGGTCATGAAGGAAATAATATTTAAAATGGCGTATAGATCGCTCGCTACAAACTCGCGAATTTGAACACATTTCGTCAATAAATTTCGCATATTTCTGATTGAATTTTGAAGTTTAATATAATGCAACAATTGAGCTCGACTTATACAAAGGATATATCATAAAATCGTAAATTTACGTCGAATTTTAGGGGGTCGACTTATACACCGAGTCGACTTATACACCGGCAAATACGGTACTCTGATTTCCGTCTGGCAACACCTTATTTGGTTTGTCCTGCCCCAACGGATAGATAAAAAAAGTCACAGAAAACGGAGAAATCTGAACGGAGTAAAATATAGCCCTCCAATAAGACCATAAAAGTATCTCTGCAGCACCTGGAGGGATAGATTACACTTTTCTACAGTCCTGGAGACTCCAAATAGACAAGAAAATGATTTTAAAACCAGAACAAGTCGATTTTCTATGATATGTGTCCTGATATCTTAATAGATTGTCGTTACGTTGCTGTTCAGCTCTGCAGCGTTGTCGAATGTCCTTTCTGTCGTTACTCCTCACAAGTGTGTGACAAGAACCACGCTATGATCGCCACCACACTGTCATTCTGGGTACTGTTCAGAATGAGATGTCAATGATCTGCGTACAAGCTGCAACAACTGATGTTCCCACATTGTCTGCAACTGTCATAGAAAGTGGACTTGCACATTTTCATATAACCGGGAGTCACACACCTAATTCATGCCAAAGTTCATGAAGTGTAGGAATAAGGTGGATAGCAATGGCAAAAAAATGCATTGATATGTCACTGGAAATAGCGCTAATACATTTTCTCTTTTCTTCAACTGCAGTAACAGATTTGTTGCTTTAACTTATCTTTATCTTTCATGCTAAGATTCATTAAACCTAACCAAAAAGATACATTGAATTTTGAGGCATCACATGATTTTCTTTTCAGTGCTCCAATGCCCTACCTCATTGGAGTGCATTCCAGCCTCATGGAGGTAAGTGATTTGCTCGCAGAAACTATTGTGTTTAGTTGTATTCATTTTATATTAAAAAAAATGCTATTTTCTCAAGATAACTCATTACACATTTTAGAAACAACAGCTGAAACAAAGTGCTGTACTTACAAATCAAACAAAAAAGAATATAACATATTTGAAAAACAATAAACCAGTAACAAAGTTAATAATAATAGATTTTTTTTCTGAGATCCTCGTGTTCATCCATTGTTTAATTTCATCAAGACATGCCTCAAGATTACAGCAACTCCACGGCATATATAATTGGGTATATTTCACAGAAAAATGAAAGCTAATGTTATATTTACATATAATGTCACCCGATGAACAGTACCGATCCCGCCGGGAGACCACATGTGACATTACAGTAATCCCTCGTTTATCGCGGATAATTGGTTCCAAAAACCACCCGCAATAAGTAAAATTCGTGACGTATGGTCACCTCATCTGTACATTTTTTTTCATCTATTTTGTGTGTGTCAATAAATGTATATGAAACCATTTAAGTGCATATTATTAGAACATTAAATAATTGTTTCAAACATGTAAATAATATGTTTATTATTTACTAGTGTAAATAACATGCAGACATTTTTGTATAAATATTGAAAATGTAAATATTATACGTGTGTGCGTGTAACATGTTGACAAGAAGTACTGGGCAGGCTAACGAGTTAGCGGAAAGATGCTAATTCACGATCGTGCTAACACGCGAAAACGGAACTCTAAAGGAATGTAAACGAACATTTGGAGCAATACTACATTGTCCTATAGGTTAAACACGTGATCGTTCATTTCTCTTGTTAGGGGACATCGTCAATGACTCCTATACCACTGTAACAGACATATGTACACGAACGTAAAACAGGAAGTGGTATCGCCTGAAAACGGCCTTCAAAATAAATCACCCTACCTCAAATCAAAGCGCGGCTGAATAAAATAAATAACATGGAGAATTCTTAACACATACTGTAAATATATTTTTAGAACAACTTTTATTATAATTTTTTTTATAATAAGGTACAAGTGTACATACTGTAAGTATGTTTTTTTTAACTCTTATTATGACAATAATTTTTCTATAACAAGGTACAACACTAAATAGGTTTTTAGAACTCTTATTATAACAATTTTTTTATAAAAAAGTGTACGCACTGCAATTGTGTGGGCACTCCTTGCCTTCTGCTTGCGTGTGGGCAAGTTTTGTGCCATAACTCCTCAATTACAAGTTTTATTTTGACTTTTAATTTTTTTTTTATTTGGAAAAAAAATCTGTGATGTACTGAAACCGCGATAAACGGACTACGATGTAGCGAGGGATTACTGTTTGACCATCTCAGTGTCCGCCCTGAGACTGGGAGGTCGTGGGTTCGATCCTTGGCCGCGTCATACCAAAAGACTATAAAATGGAACCCAATGTCTCCCTGCTTGACACTCAGCATTAAGGGTTGGATTGGGGATGCTGTGAGGAGCTGCGCCCCACAGTCATTATTAGCAATGTAGTATAGCTTCTACTATGGAAGCTAGAATGACCTAACTAACTGTACTAAACTCGTTTAAAGACGATCTAAAAGAACAGCTTTTATGTTGTGTTGGGCAGTGTCGAAAGTAGCACTAAAATCAAGTAATAATGGTATTGATGAGGTGTCGGAGTCCATAGCTAAGAGAAGATCATTAGTCAGTCAGTAAAGCTTGTCCCAGTCGAGTGGACAGCAGAGGAAACCAATCTGAAATTCTTCAAATTGATTGATTGAAGCCATGGAAGTTAGTGAGAGTTGAAAAGGTAAAGGGTTACTTAAAAAAGTAGAAAAACAAAAGGCACACGCACACACACACGTACACTTTTTTATATTCTTTATATTTTGTTTATATTCTTATTTGTACAACTCGTATCTTGATTTTCTTCTAACTATATTTATTGTATTTAGAAAGTTCTTGGAATGGCTATGGAGGATATCGTGATCCTGAATGTGGACACAAACACCCTTCAAACACCCTATAATGATCTTCAATGCCTACCCCATGATGTGGTGAGGAGCAATCGAAGTTGTAGATGTTTTCTTTTATATTCTGTCATCCCGCACCCATTTTGATGAACAAATTGGCCCCATGCTTACGCACACAAGACATGAAACAATCTCTTGTCACAAGGTTTAGACTGTCTTTCTAAGAAGTTTATTTATTCATGTTTGTGAAGCAATTTGTATGGGTTTGGATTGGACACTTATTTCCCGTAATACGCGTGGGAATATCCACGGTCTCAGGAGTGCTAGTCACAGGCTCACTCAGGAGTGCTAGTCACAGGCTCACTGATGTTATACACCACCTCACCAGTCCCTGCCTCGTTTAGACACATGCATTTTACAGATACAATATGGTTTACATATTACATTTTGTTCAAATACATGTTTGTTATAGTTTTATTCCAGAATGGAATAAATTATTTTTTACCCTCAGAAATCTACACACAACACCCCATAATGATGACATTAATTTTTTAAAACCTCACACAATTATTGAAAATAAAAAATAAATATAGAAAGAAATCACATACGCTTAACTGCATCATGTTTACACTAATCAGCCTTGAGAGGTTCTTAGAGCTTAATGGGAGTGCACCTGTGGTAAATTCCGTTGATTGTAGGAGTACTAGTAGTAGTAGTAGTAGTGGTAATGGTGATAGTAGCACAAGTAGTATTACTAGGAGTACCGTATTTTCCACACCATAAGGCGCTTCGGGTTAAAAGGCTCTTCTGCACTTAATCCACAGACCGCATTATAGGGCGCATGCATGTCATGACTTGCGGTAAAAAAAAGAAAAGTCATAGAAACAACACGTGAGTGAGTTGAGGTTGTATAAGTTCAATTGTACTTTATTGTACTCACATTATTGTTAATCAATTTTCATAGGCAAATTAATCAAAGTCCTCATCTTCTGTATCCGAATTAAACAGTTGGGCAAGTTCGCCGTTAAACATGCCACATTCCCTCTCGTCATTGTCTCGTTGTCCTCTGATTGGTTCATCGGGTCTACATATTACGCCTGTATATTACGGAAGCCACACAAAACAACTTCGGTCCACACAAAAGGCTTTTAAAGTGCACCATATGATGTGGAAAATACGGTAGTAATAGCAGTTGTAGTAGTGGTAGTAGAAACAGTAGTAGTAGTAGTAGTCGACGCAGCAGTAGAAATGGTAGTCGTCATCGTCGTAGAAGTAGTAGAGAAGCAGTCAAAGTAGTAGTAGTCATAGAAGCAGTCGTAGTAGTAATAGAAGCAGTAGTAGGAGTAATAGTAGTAATAGATGTAGAAGCAGCAGTCGCAGTGATAGTCATCGTCATAGTAGTATTATAGTAGCTTCTCATGATACTGAATATTAATTAGGTAGGAAAAATAGAAGACTAAAAACTATTAACTAATCCGGTTTTTAAAATTATTATAGTAAAATTCCAATAGAAAATTAATCTCCACTCACTCTTAATCAGAAGCTTTAGATGAGTTTGTTTAAAACATTCCACTGTGTACCTTAGAGTAGAAAATGTGAATGTAATGTTTTTAGTAGCTGATGATCACATAAATTTGATGTATTTATTTTTTGTTCCACTGTTGTTCCATTAGGTTTCATCTCTAAAAAGTCGGCTGAGGAAGTTTTCAACAACACCAGGTGATGGTGTGGCCCGTGCCTTCCTCAAGAGTCAAGCAGCTTTGTTTGGCAGCTACAGAAATGCTCTTCAGATTGAGTTGGTCAGTGAATTACTCAATTTAACATTGCAGGTAACATTGAAGTCAAGAAGCCACAGTTTTTCTGTGAGATTGATTTTGTACTGTTGGATGACACCACCTCAAGTTAGCATACACGATCAGCTGCCCCCTTCCTCTCCTATTTTTAGAATTGTAACATTGGCAGGCTACTTCATAAGTGTGTGGACTGCAGGAGTAAAGTACCGGCTTTTTGACTCCACGCGCGGGCACGAGCTTCGGCAGGGTAGAAAAAGCGGTCTGGCGCTGTACACTTTCCTGAACCCAGAGACTCAATCAGATCGGATCAAATTCAACTCACTTTTTGAGTGTGTTTTTTTATTGTGTTGGTGTGAATACCTTCCTTAATCAGAAGAAAAACGATCACGCATTGAGTAATTTGGGCATAGGTGGTGTTAACTTTATGGCAAGGAATGCGACTGGTGCACTCCCCACTAGGGAGTAGATTCCATCAATAGTTCTTTTCGTCCCCAAATCAAAAAATGTTGCTGCAAATTTTTACCATCCGTCATGTTGGCATTTTGACCCATTTCATTCACACTAGTACCCAGGTGCTGCTATCCTCTTACAATCTTAAATACGTACAAGAGAAAATTGCTTGAATCGTCTTTTTCTTGAAAGTATTGAAACAAAAACATGACTATGGTCCAGATTGTGCAAACACAATCTGCTGGAGGTGCCATATAGTGGTAGGAAATAAAGGATGTACAAATTAAGTGCAAAACATTTAAAGTAACATCATATTTGTTTTAACTAACCTTTAATTTATAGTTAATGTATTACAGTAATACCTCGTTTATCGCGGATAATTGGTTCAAAAACCCACCCGCGATAAGTGAAATCCACGAAGTAGGGTCAACCTCTCATCCGTACATTTTTTGTGTCAATGTATATGAAACCATTTAAGTGCATATTTTATTATTAGAACATTAAGTAATTGTTTCAAACATGTAAATAATACATTAATAGTATAAATAACATACAGAAAAGTTTGTATAAATATTGCGAATGTAAATATTATACATGTGTGCGTGTAACATGTTGACAAGAAGTACTGGGCAGGCTAACGAGTTAGCGGAGAGATGCTAATTCGCGATCGTGCTAACACGCGAAAACGGAATGTACGGAACGAAAAGGAATGTAAACGAATTGATATTGATATTTATATTGACAATATAAATATTATACGTGTGCGTGTAATATGTTAAGTTAAAGTCCCAATGATCGTCACACACACATCTTGGGTGTGGTGAAATTTGTCCTCTGCATTTAACCCATCCCCGTGTGATTTTGATCCATCCCCTGGGGGAGAGGGGAGCAGTGAGCAGCATCGGTGCCGCGCTCGGGAATCATTTGGTGATCTAACCCCCCAATTCCAACCCTTAATGCTGAGTGCCAAGCAGGGAGGCAATGGGTCCCATTTTTATAGTCTTTGGTATGACCCGGCCAGGGTTTGAACCCACAACCTTCCAGTCTCAGGGTGGACACTCTACCACTAGACCACTGAGCTGGAGCTAACAAGTGTTAACAAGAAGTACTGGGCAGGCTAACAAGTTAGCGGAAATATGCTAATTCGCAATCGTGCTAACACACGAAAACGGACCTCTAAAGGAATGTAAACGAACATTTGGAGCAATACTACATTGTCCTAAAGGTTAGACACGTGATCGTTCATTTTTCTTGTTAGGAGACCCATTTACATCGTCAATGACTGCTGTAACTGTAACAGACATACTGTATATACGCGAAACAGGAAGTGATATCGCCTAAAAACGACCTTCAAAATAAAGCACCCTATCTCAAATCAAAGCATGGCTCAATAACATAAATAACATGGAGAATTCTCAACACATACTCTAAATGTGTTTTTAGAACAACTTTTATTATTATAATTTTTTTTATAACAAGGTACAAGTGTACATACTGTAAATATGTTTTAGAACTCTTTTATTATAATATTTTTTCTATAACAAGGTACCACACTGTAAATATGTTTTTAGAACTCTTATTATTATAACACATTTTTATAAAAAAGTACAAGTGTACGCTCCAATTGTGTGGGCACTCCCTGCCTTCTGCTTGCGTGAGGGCATATTTTGTGCCATGATTCCTCAATTTAAAAGATTTATTTTGAATTTAAATTTTTTTTTAATTTGGAAAAAAAATCAGCGATGTAGTTAAACCGCGAGAAACGAACCGCGATGTAGCGAGGGATTACCTTGTTGTTGCCGTTTGACAAGAAAGGGCTCGTGGGGATGCTCATCACGTGACAAGTGTTTACATCGAGTGTCTATTGCGCTTTCATCGCATTTTGATAACGCACGCACCGTGTGACCATTTGTTGCCCCCTGCCTATTTGAGCCTCATTGACAGTGTGTTAAGAAGGGTTTTTTTTTTTTAAGTCTAAGAAGAGAAAACCTGGCATTCTTGAAGTGAACTGCCGTTCAAAACCGTTCATTGGCCCCAGAAGGAACACGTTCACAAAACATTCAGGAAGTGAAAATGCGCTATGTTAGGGGTCACCAACCTTTCTTAAACTGAGAGCTACTTCCTGGGTACTGATTAAGGCAAAGGGCTACCAGTTTGACACACACTTCTGAAATAGCCAATTTGCTCAATTTGGCTTTCACAATGTATTGTTATTGTCATTTCCAGTTCACATGTAAGTGTGATTTTAACAAGAATAGCAAAAATACAGTCAAACCTTGGTTTTTGACCACAATCCGTTCCAGAAGGTGGTTCGAGAAACGAATCGGTCGCATTCCGAATAATGGGAAAAAATGTAATCCTTTTCAAGACATGCCTCTTATAAGCATTTTTTCATTTGCGCACATTTGTCCGCAGCGCACTGCCGACCGCGCAACCGTAGCGCGTCGCCCACCGCGCAACTGCACCGCGCTGGTCAAATTATTGTGACAGAGCCGTCACTGAAATTTAGAATATATTTTTAAAGTCCTGATGTATTTTCCAAAAATTAAGTGGACCTAAGTGCGCAGGGAGCTTAATTTTGTCTGATCGCGCAACTGCAGCGCACCGCCGAACGCGCAACAGTAGCGCGTCTCTGACCGCGCAAGTGCACCACGCTGGTCGCATTATTGTGACGGAGCCGTCGCTAAAATTTAGAAAATATTTTTAAGGTCTTGATGTACATTCCAAAATTTAAGTGGACCTCAGTGCGCAGGGAGCTTAATTTGGTCTGATCGCGCAACCCCAGCGCGCCGGGCACTCACTGTCGCATTGCTTTAAGAGCGTCTTTGTGTTTTAGGATGGCTTTACTGCTCCCAATTGCTTTCTTTGGAGGCATGATTAGAGGTTAATACAATCCTCAAAGTACCGAAAATACAATAACAACGGAGTCAGTCGGCATCCGGGCCACGCGGTCGGGTTTTCTCGGGTCCTCCCGGCTCATCTCGCTAGGTTCGACCTCCGAATTTTGTTCAACAAACGAAGCAAAAAAATATAGAATTTTTTGTTCGAATTCCGATTTGTTCGAGAACCAGGACGTTGGAAAACCGAGGTTTGACTGTAAAATAAATAGATGCAGCTCACTGACAAGTGCCGCTATTTGAGCTAATTTTAGAACAGTCCTGCGGGCGACTCATGCGGTCCTCACGGGCGACCTGGTGCCCGTGGGCACCGTGTTGGTGACCCCTGCGCTACGTCCAGTTCACATTCGTCCAAATTAGTTCATGAACTTTCGTTCATCGAATGCGTTCAGGGACAATACTACCTGGCACCTTCTGGCCACTGGTACATGCATCAAATGTACCGTATTTTCCGCACCATAAGGCGCACTTAAAAGCCTTTTCTCAAAAAACAAAGGTGCGCCTTTTAATAAAGTGCGTCTTTTGTGTGGACCTAATGACGAAATCTGTAAAGTTGTTTTGTGTGCCTTCCGTAATATAATATAATATAATATAATATAATATAATATAATATAATATAATATAATATAATATAATATAATATAATATAATTTATTATAATATAATATAATATAATATAATATAATATAATATAATAATACACTGGCGTAATATGTAAACCCGCTGAACATATCAGAGGACATTCTGTTTTACATAGATCGAGGCAGAAAACCAATTAGAGGATTGTACGTAACACGGAGTGTAGGTATCTTTTGTGTGGACCTAATGACGAAATCTGTAAAGTTGTTTTGTGTGCCTTCCGTAATATAATATAATATAATATAATATAATATAATTTATTATAATATAATATAATATAATATAATATAATATAATATAATATAATATAATATAATACACTGGCGTAATATGTAAACCCGCTGAACATATCAGAGGACATTCTGTTTTACATGGATCGAGGCAGAAAACCAATTAGAGGATTGTACGTAACACGGAGTGTAGGTCCGTGAGTCGTCACCTTATCGTGGTGCAGGGGTTTGCGTGCCCTTATGATCCTAGGAGCCATGTTGTCGGGGGCTTCATGCCCCTGGTAGGGTCACCCATGGCAAACGGGTCCTAGGTGAGGGGCCAGACAAAGCACGGCTCACAGAAGCCCCTTATGACGATTGAAATAAATGGACTTCGTTTTCCCTCGCCCGGACGCGGGTCACCGGGGCCTCCCTCTGGAGCCAGGCCTGGAGGCGGGGCTCGAAGGCGAGCGTCTGGTGGCCGGGCCTTCGCCCATGGGGCCCGGCCGGGCATAGCCCGAAAAGGAAACGTGGGTCCCCCTTCCCATGGGCTCACCACTTGTGGGAGGGGCCAAAGGGGTCGGGTGCAATGTGTGCTGGGCGGCAGCCAAAGGCAGGGACCTTGGCGGTCTGATCCCCGGCTGCAGAAGCTGGCTCTTGGGACATGGAATGTCACCTCTCTGGCTGGAAAGGAGCCCGAGCTGGTGTGCGAGGCAGAAAAATTCCGACTAGATATAGTCGGACTAGCCTCCACGCACAGTTTGGGTTCCGGTACAAGACCTCTCGAGAGGGGCTGGACTCTCTTCCACTCTGGAGTTGCCCACGGTGAGAGGCGTCGAGCAGGTGTGGGTATACTTATTGCCCCCCGGCTGGGCGCCTGCACATTGGGGTTCACCCCGGTGAACGAGAGGGTAGCCTCCCTCCGCCTTCGAGTGGGGGGACGGGTCCTGACTGTTGTTTGTGTCTATGCACCAAACAGCAGCTCAGAGTACCCACCCTTCTTGGGGTCCCTGGAGGAAGTGCTGGAGAGCGCTCCTTCTGGGGACTCCATCGTTCTACTGGGTGACTTCAATGCTCACGTGGGCAATGACAGTGAGACCTGGAAGGGCGTGATTGGGAGGAACGGCCCCCCCGATCTGAACCCGAGCGGTGTTCTATTGTTGGACTTCTGTGCTCGACATGGATTTTCAATAATGAACACCATGTTCAAGCATAAGGGTGTCCATGTGTGCACTTGGCACCAGGACACCCTAGGCCGCAGTTCGATGATCGACTTTGTAGTCGTGTCATCGGATTTGCGGCCGCATGTTTTGGACACTCGGGTGAAGAGAGGGGCGGAGCTGTCAACTGATCACCACCTGGTGGTGGGTTGGCTCCGATGGTGGGGGAAGATGCCGGTCCGACCTGGCAGACCCAAACGCTCTGTGAGGGTCTGCTGGGAACGTCTGGCAGAATCTCCTGTCAGGAAGAGCTTCAACTCCCACCTCCGGCAGAGCTTTTCCCACGTCCCGGGGGAGGCGGGGGACATTGAGTCTGAGTGGACCATGTTCCGCGCCTCCATTGTTGAGGCGGCCGACCGGAGCTGTGGCCGTAAGGTCGTTGGTGCCTGTCGTGGCGGCAATCCCCAAACCCGCTAGTGGACACCGGCGGTAAGGGATGCCGTCAAGCTGAAGAAGGAGTCCTATCGGGCCGTTTTGGCCTGCGGGACTCCGGAGGCAGCCGACAGGTACCGGATGGCCAAGCGGAACGCGGCTTCGGCGGTTGCTGGGGCAAAAACCCGGGCGTGGGAGGAGTTTGGTGAGGCCATGGAGAATGACTTTCGGACGGCTTCGAGGAAATTCTGGTCCACCATCCGGCGTCTCAGGAGGGGGAAGCAGTGCAACGTCAACACTGTTTACAGTGGGGATGGCGTGCTGCTGACCTCGACTCGGGACGTTGTGAGTCGGTGGGGAGAATACTTCGAAGACCTCCTCAATTCCACCCACACGCCTTCCATTGAGGAAGCAGGGCCTGGAGACTCTGAGGCGGATTCTCCAATCTCTGGGGTCGAAGTCACTGAGGTTAAAAAACTCCTCGGTGGCAAGGCCCCGGGGGTGGATGAGATCCGCCCGGTGTTCTTAAAGGCTCTGGATGTTGTAGGGCTGTCATGGCTGACACGCCTCTACAACGTTGCGTGGACATCGGGGACAGTGCCTCTGGATTGGCAGACTGGGGTGGTGGTTCCCCTCTTTAAGAAGGGGGACCGGAGGGTGTGTTCCAATTACAGGGGAATCACACTCCTCAGCCTCCCTGGTAAGGTCTATTCAGGGGTGCTGGAGAGGAGGGTCCGTCGGGAGGTCGAACCTCGGATTCAGGAGGAACAGTGTGGCTTTCGTCCTGGCCGTGAAACAGTGGACCAGCTCTACACCCTCGGCAGGATCCTCGAGGGTGCATGGGAGTTCGCCCAACCAGTCCACATGTGTTTTGTGGACTTGGAGAAGGCGTTCGACCGTGTCCCTCGGGAGGTTCTGTGGAGGGTGCTTCGGGAGTACGGGGTGCCGAGCCAACTGATAAGGGCGGTTCGGTCCCTGTATCACCGATGCCAGAATCTGGTCCGCATTTCAGGCAGTAAGTCGGATTCGTTCCCAGTGAGGGTTGGACTCCGCCAAGGCTGCCCTTTGTCACCGATTCTGTTCATAATTTTTATGGACAGAATTTCTAGGCGCAGCCGAGGCGTTGAGGGGGTCCGGTTTGGGGACCTCAGCATCGCGTCTCTGCTTTTTGCAGATGACGTGGTGCTGTTGGCTTCTTCAGGCCGTGATCTCCAGCTCTCGCTGGAACGGTTCGCAGCCGAGTGTGAAGCGGTCGGGATGAGGGTCAGCACCTCCAAATCCGAGTCCATGGTCCTCGATCGGAAAAGGGTGGAATGCCCTCTCCGGATTGGGGATGAGATCCTGCCCCAAGTGGAGGAGTTCAAGTATCTTGGAGTCTTGTTCACGAGTGAGGGGAGGATGGAGCGCGAGATCGACAGGCGGATCGGTGCAGCGTCGGCAGTAATGCGGACCCTGTACCGGTCCGTTGTGGTGAAGAGAGAGCTGAGCCAAAAGGCAAAGCTCTCACTTTACCGGTCGATTTACGCTCCTACCCTCACCTATGGTCATGAGCTATGGGTCGTGACCGAAAGAACGAGATCCCGGATACAAGAGGCCGAAATGAGTTTTCTCCGCAGGATGTCCGGGCTCTCCCTTAGCGATAGGGTGAGGAGCTCGGTCATCCGGGAGAGACTCGGAGTAGAGTCGCTACTCCTCCACGTTGAGAGGAGCCAGATGAGGTGGCTCGGGCATCTTATCAGGATGCCTCCTGGACGCCTCCCTGGGGAGGTGTTCCGGGCATGTCCCACCGGTAGGAGACCCCGGGGACGACCCAGGACGCGCTGGAGAGACTATGTCTCTCAGCTGGCCTGGGAACGCCTTGGGATCCCCCGGGATGAGCTGGATGAAGTGGCTGGGGAGAGGGAAGTCTGGGAGTCCCTCCTAAAGCTGCTGCCCCCGCGACCCGACCCCGGATAAGCGGAAGAAGATGGATGGATGGATGGACGGAGTGTAGGTACCTCCGTCGACATTCATAAATAAATACTATCGTTCGTACAAAGCAAACAGCAATTGGACCCTCTAAAATGACATCAACATAGAGACATGCTTACGAGGCACAGCTCAAGCTTTCTGGATCATTGCCGAAAATTAACGTGACAACGACGAGACAATGACAAGAGGGAATTTGTCATGTTTAATGGCGAAATTGCCCATCTGTTTAATTTAAATTCAGGAGATAAGGAATTTGATGGATTTGTGTATTAATATCGATTAACAATCTGAGTACAATACAGTACATCATTAAATAGTAGAATAAAATACAACTGAAGTCACTGAGTGCAAAGTGAGCTGGGCGGCGGCCAAAGGCCTTGGCGGTCCGATCCCTGGCTATAGACGCTGGCTCTTCGGACATGGAATGTCATCTCTCTGGCAGGAAAGGAGCTCGAGCTAGTGTGTGAGGCAGAAAAGTTCAGACTAGACATAGTCGAACTTGCCTCCACATACAGTTTGGGTTCTGGTACTCTTGAGAGGGGCTGGACTCTCTTCCACTCTGGATTTGCCCACGGTGCGAGGCGCCAAACAGGTGTGAGCATACTTATTGCCCCCTGGCTGGGCGCCTGCACATTGGGGTTCACCCCGGTGAACGAGAGGGTAGCCTCCCTCCGCCTTCGGGTGGGGGGACGGCCCTGACTGTTGTTTGTGTCTATGCACCAAACGGCAGCTCAGAGTACCCACCCTTCTTGGGGTCCCTGGAGGAAGTGCTGGAGAGCGCTCCTTCTGGGGACTCCATCGTTCTGCTGGGTGACTTCAATGCTCACGTGGGCAATGACAGCAAGATCTGGAAAGATGTGATTGGGAGGAACGGCCCGGTCCCCCTGATCAGAACCCGAGTGGTGTTCTATGACTTGGACTTCAGTGCTTGACATGAATTGGCCATAATGAACACCATGTTCAAGCATAAGGGTGTCCATGTGTGCACTTGGCACCAGGACACCCTAGGCCGCAGTTCGATGATCGACTTTGTAGTCGTGTCATCGGATTTGCGGCCGCATGTTTTGGACACTTGGGTGAAGAGAGGAGCTGTGGCCATAAGGTGGTTGGTGCCTGTCGTGGCGGCATTCCCTAAACCCGCTGATGAACACCGGCGGTAAGGGATGCCGTCAAGCTGAAGAAGGAGTCTTATCGGGCTGTTTTGGCTTGTGGGACTCCGGAGGCAGCCGAAAGGTGGCCGGATGGCCAAGCGGAACGTAGCCTCGGTGGTAGCTGAGGCAAAAACCCGGGCGTGGGAGGAGTTCGGTGAGGCCATGGAGAATGACTTCCAGACAACTTCAAGGAAATTCTGGTCCACCATCCGGCATCTCAGGAGGGAGGGAGAAGCAGTGCACCATTAACACTGTTTACAGTGGAGACGGTGTGCTGCTGACCTCGACTCGGGATGCCGTGAGTCGGTGGGGAGAATACTTCGAAGACCTCAATTCCACAGCACCCCACTTTTGGGTCTTTACCTTCTAATTGAGAATCATTTGCCTACAACAATTTGGCTGGGTGTTTTCACGTTTTAAACTTTAAATTCAGTTTCTGAAATTTCAGGGTAAACCAATAACATTTAATGAAGAAACCTTTGTAAACCATCGATTGAGTGCTATGAGAGACTTCCTTCAGAATGCCATCCAGCTTCAACTTTTCAAACAGGTAATCTTCTGCATTCATATAAATTTTGTTTCTATGCTCTATTCTACCAAGAGAACAAACTCCCTAGCTAAAACACTTAAAACACACTACTTTAGATTTCAATTTGGGACATTTATTTTCATATATTACAGATGGATAGATGTATAATGTATAGACAGAGACAAATGATCCATCAATCGATAATTATTGGCAAGATGTTCTTTAACTTCAACTAAATAATATAGCACCCCAAAAAATCCACCCTTTAATTCAAGCGCATTTAGGGAAAAAAATCAAGAAGTAATTATTTTACTTCAAATGCTGTGTACCACAATTATTAGCATCGCTGTTAATACTGTGCACAAACTGCATTTCACAACAAACAGCAGGGAAAACATTATTACTCTATCATATTCTACATACTGTATATATTATTATTCTTATATAATTAAAAATATTTTAAAACCCATCTTAACCAGGGATGCCAATAATTATTGAGGGCATTGTGTGTGTACTGTGTACAATAGAACCTTGTTTTTGTGATTAATTTGTTCAAAAGTGTTCAAACTAATCCAGATCATCCAAAAACCAAAGCAATATTTCCCTGAATGGGTTACATGTCAGCATGACAATTACAGTATATGATCATAAAATAAATGATAAACGTCTGTCATTGCTTTTCAGGGACACTTTGTCAAGAAATGCTTACATTGTCAGAATTTTGTGGTTAATAAACCTGAGCATTATATTAGTTTATTTTTGAAGATGAATAGCACACATATGAGAAAAGTGTCGCAGTCAAGACCAAGGTAAAGTAAATTGTTTTTGCAACTACAGTTCATTGATGGCCGTTTGGAGATATTAAACTCTGGAGAAGGTTTCAGTGACATCTTTGAGGAGGAGATCAACAATGGCAGTTTTGCAGGTGAGCCAGTGTTGATGAATCATTATTATTATAAGGCCTGACCGATTTATTGGCCGGTCGATTAAGGGTGTATTCAGACCAGAAAAGTCCTTCAGTCCGTTTTTTTGGTCCGGACCAAAAGCGGACTTAATTTTTTTATGTTTGGTGCTGTTCCTATTGAGACAGTACATTTTGCAAGTACCGTATTTATTCTAATTATCGCCCATATTCTAATAATCGCCCAGTGTGTGTTAGCGATGACATAAATAAAAAACATTGATACCTCCAATGCCCATGCTGCCAAAAATTCCCCCCAAAACTTAAGTTTTCCTCCGCGACCACATGCCGACGTCATTGCGCAAGTTTAAATATGACTGACTTGGCAGCACGTTGAATGTCCCATTTAAATTGTTTTTCTCCATAAACTATGATACAATTACACTTGTCACTCCGCTACAATATCCTCACGCAATTACGTTATCGGGGCATGCGCTCGAACAAGACGATCGCGATAACATGACGTGTGCAACATGATGTGCGACGGTAACGTGTCGCATCGATGGAGCGTCAATTGATGTCCCCCGCTGTTAGAGGTAGATCAAAACAGCCGCTATTCTAGTGTTAAGAACACCAGTGAGATGCAGGTATCGCATACTACATAAGGAAAATACACATACACGTATTATCGCCCATTTCAGTGCCCTAGGCGAGCGGACAAAAAGTGTTCTCTATTAATCGCCCACCCCCCCTGTTGGACGTAAACCTTCTCTAATTATCGCCCTGGGCGATAATTAGAATAAATACGGTAAGTACAGTAATCCCTCGTTTTTTGCAGATAATTGGTTCCAGGACCACCTGCAATAGGTGAAAATCTGCGATGTAGAGAAAGTTACAATATCCATAAAAGACCTTTATGAATCTTTATTGTATTTTATTGTATTTTTAAACACTATTATATTGTATTATACTAGTATATTGTACTTTTAAATGTTTTTTTGTATTCTTAAACACTTTAGTAAACATTTTAAACTCAAACAGATTTTCATAAACATTCTTTATTTAAATAAATAGGGAAATAAAGAAAATAAATAAGAGTAAATATATACAACAACCACACAAGACTTTTATGAACCTTTATTGTAGTATTATACACTTTATTGTAAAATAATTATGGTATTTTTAAACACTTTTGTAAAATTTTTAAAGTCAAATTGACTAGCAGAAACATTCTTATTCATTTAAATATATATGAGTAAATATAATGCTACAATATACACACAAGACTTTTTGAAGTGTAAACGTGTCTGGCTCCTCTCTGCTCTTGCATGCTGGCCGACTGACGCGCCCCCGCGGCCCAGTGCGAGCGCATCCGCACAAGACCTTTATAATTTAATTTTTATACACTCTATTGTACTTTTAAATACGCTATTGTATTTTAAACACTTTTTAAAACATTTTAAAGTGTCACGGCTCCTCTCTGCTCTTGCGTGCTGGCCGGCTGATGCGCCCCCGCCGCCCAGCGCGGGCGCATCCGCACAAGACTTTTTTATAATTTCATTTTTAAACACTTTATTGTATTTTTAAACATTTGACATTTTAAAGTGTAAATCTGTCACGGCTCCTCTTTGCTCTTGCTGCTGGTGACCTGCTGACGCTTCCCGGCAGTCCAGCGCGAGGGCATCCACACATTGCTCAGAGCCACGCCCTGTGCTGAGTGCTCATTGGCGGCCGCTGTCCCAAATCCTGGACGACAGTGCGTTTTTTCTACGTGCGCGGTTATGCTCACTGCCGTTGTCCCAACTGTTTCTGCACGGCGGTGCACTTTTCCTTTGTGCGCGGCTATGTCACGTCTCCGCTCTCGCCCTGCTGGCCTATGGCATCGCGCACCCTCCTCGCTAGACCTCTGAGGCGCGCGTCGCCAATACAGAACTGCTAATCGTCTGTTTTGACACGCACACCTGCCACCTGATTCTCGTTTGCCTGAACCACTGTGTTTCGAGATGCCTGCACGACGCGAGCTCGCTGACCGTCTCGTCATTTTAAAATGTAAACGTGCAACGGCTCCGCTCTGTTCTCGCCGTACTGACCAGCTGTCGTGCCCCCACTGCCCAGCGTGAGAGCATCTGCACAAGACTTTTTAGAATTTTATGACGGGCAAATAGAAGGATCTGATTGGGAGTGACAAGCAGACACGCAGTTCTACTCCGCTTGGCAGTCGAGGAGCGGAGACATGATAGTATGTGTGTAATTGAAGTGCAAGTCGGAGGTGCTGCTGATATGTTGATGCAGACGGAGTGAATAAAGTGTGGGAGGCTGAAATAAAATGTTGCCGCAAAAAGCCACGACCATCGAGGAGTCGCTGATGGTGTAGGGGTCCACTTGCCTGTCTTGTTGCCTGGGTTGAGTGCTTCATTGTTTATGACGCTATGAATGTGTGCGTGTGTGTGTGTGTGGGGGGGGGGGGGGGGGGGGGTGTGCGTGTGTTTGCGTGTGTGACTAAAAAACAAATAAAAAATCTGCCATGCACTGAATCTATCTGCAATATGTGTTTAAAAAAATCCGCGAGAGAGCGAGGTCACGATAGGTGAAGCGCAAAGTAGCGAGGGATTACTGTATGCACATCCACGCTTGTGACGATCTGTGCTCCTATTGGACAGCAATGACCAGGGCGGCACACAGAGCACAGGCCCGGAAATGGAGGAAAACATGCGAGTTCTACGTGCTGCGTTCCTGCTTTGCATATTTGTGCTGTTGGTTCTGATCGTCACTGTTTGTATTCCCACCTGAAGCGAACCGCACCAGAGTTCATTTGGAAGAGAGCTGAGACCACTTTAAAAAGTGGGTTCCTTTAATCCGCACCAGGATTCATTTGCGCGTATTCACACCTGCACAAAAGGTCCGGACCAGCGTTGCAATCGAACCCTGGTCCGTTTAAAGCACACTGAACAGTCAGGCCTGAATTCACCCAAAATTGACATAACACCAAAACAATCCGTCAAATACTTTTACGTACTCTAAACATTTACAGCTGTTGTACACAAGTAACACTGGTTTCACTATTTGTCACACATAAATCTATACGATAACCCTTTGTCATTGTGTATATAGTGAAATTTCTTGATAAAGATTCTGTGGTCCTCTTTCAAAAGAATCTTAATTTTTAGAACCAATGGTTATGTAAGCAATGCAAGTTGTACAAGGATTTGACATGGAATGTCACTATTATATACACAAACTTATGTCAAAGTCAAAGTCAGCTTTATTGTCAATTTCTCCACATGCCAAAGACACACAAAGAAACCGAAATTTCGTTCCCCCCTATCCCACGGTGACAAGACATGGCTCACAACAGACAAACAAGTAAACAAGTATAACAAAAGCGTGCTGAATAATAATGAATAAATAACACAACAATAAATAAATAAATAAATAAGAGGAGCAGAAAAAAAAGGAGCAAGTGCGCGTACAGCAGACATTCCCGAAAATAGCGCAACAGTGCCGCACGCTACGCAGAAGGGGGTAGCGAGTTCAGGGCCCTAACAGCCTGGAGAAAGAAGCTGTTGGCGAGTCTGGTGGTGCGGGAGCGCAGGCTCCTGTACCTCTTCCCAGAGGGCAGAAGGTCAAACAAAGAGTGAGTCGGGTGACTCACATCTCTGGCAATCGAGGTTGCCTTGCGGGCGAGATGGGAGGTGTAAATGTCCTTCAGGGAGGGGAGCGAAGCACCAATAATCTTACCAGCCGTATTCACTATGCGCTGCAGGGCCTTCAAGTTCTGTTCAGTGCAGTTACCACCCCAGACAGCGATGCAACTGGTGAGGACGCTCTCAATGGTGCCACGGTAGAATGTAGACAGGACTGCCTGAGGAGCACATGCACGCCTGAGCTTCCGCAGGAAGTACAGGCGGCGCTGAGCTTTCTTTGCTGAGCTTTCACCCTCTCCACCACAGCACCGTCGATGATCAGCGGCAGGTGTGTTGTGTGACCCTTCCGGAAGTCAAAAATGTTTTCCTTGGTCTTATTGACGTTCAGCAGGAGGTTGTTGTCCCTGCACCACGTGGTCAGAAGGTCAACTTCCGACCTGTACCGAGTCTCGTCGCCCTTCGTGATGAGACCCACCAGAGTCGTGTCGTCAGCAAACTTCACTATGCGGTTGTCGCTGTAGGTCGCAGTGCAGTCATGCTTCAGCAGGGTGAAGTCACAGCGTCGCGGACGAGGCAGGGCAAACATGTGCATCCTGAACGTCTTTATTTCGGGAATGGGAAATGGGAAGCTGCATCAGAGCAGGTGCATGAGGCAGGCTGATGAGCTGGTCACCAGGCAAGCGTCTACTGGCGTGGAGGCAGGCAAGGGCAAGGCAAGTTCGTAGTCGGGGACAGGCATGTGGCCAAATCTAGCAGAGCACAAAGCAAGCAGTCAAACAAGGAGAAAGCAAGCAGGCATGTGTAGCAAACTACACAGCCAATCAGGTAAACAGGAATAAGGGACCAGAGCAGAAACAAGTGGCAGGCATGAGTGTGTCTAAGCAGACGGGAGTGACGGAAGTATAGCGTTAACGAGCAGAGTTAATGAACCGGGAGCAGGTTTGATGATGAACAGGTATCAGGCAATCAGTACTGATCACTGCATAATAGGACAGGAGGGGCAGGAGCAGAGAACTCGCATTGTCCGAGATGCTAATCGTGCTGACGCTTAACACACAATTTCTTAAAAAAAAACAAAAACAAAACAGTGCAACATGAATCAAACATAAATGTGTTAAATATGATACATATTCAACTACTGGTAACAAACACACACTGCTGCCCCTGCAATCTGACAAGTGGTAGAGGCTGGCTGGCTGGCTGGAGAGATGGACGGATGTATACTAAATATGTGCTTACATACACAATACAAACTTGGATACTAAATATGTGCTTACATGCACAATACCAGCTCTTAAATGACTACTGAATATTTGTCCACATTTTAGTGCTGCATAATTTTGGGAAAATGTGATACAATATTGTTGTTGAATATAGCAATATTGATATTATTCCGATATTTAACCAATATTTACCATTTGTATTTAATGAAAGAATAAAAATTTTTAATGAGGCAAAATAAGCAATTTCATTGTATTCTTAGCTAGTTCGTTATAATTACAATAAGATAATATTGGATGTTAATGTACATTTAAGTTTGCAAAACATATTGCATGTCTTTGTGATATGCATATTGCATGGGCCTATATTGCTATATTGATATTTTCTTATATATGTTTTGCAGCAAATATATATACAGTCAAACCTCGGTTTTCGACCACAATCAGTTCCAGAAGGCGGTTCGAGAAGTGAATCGTTCGAATTCCGAATCTATTTTTCCCATTACAAATAATGGAAAAAATAATCCGTTCCGAGACAAAAAAAAAAAAAACGCCTTTTATAAGCATTTTTTCATTTGCGCATTTTTGTCCGACACAACTGCAGCACACCGCCAAACGCGCAACCGTAGCGCGTAGCCCACCGCGCAACTGCACCGTGTGGTGGGCTACCGGTGGGCTACCAGTGGTCGCATTATTGTGTTAGAGCCGTCGCTGAAATTTAGAAAATATTTTTGAAGTCCTGATGTACTTTCCAAAATTGTTGGAAATTTCCAAAAGTGAACCTCAGTGCGCAGGGAGCTTAATTTGGTCCGATCGCGCGACCGCAGCGTGCCGGGCGCTCACTGTCGCATTGCTTTAAGAGCGTCTTTGTGTTTTAGGATGGCTTTACTGCTCCCATTTGCTTTCTTTGGAGGCATGATTAGGGGTTAATACAATCCTCAAAGTAACGAAAATACAATAACAAACGGAGTCAGTCGGCATCCGGGCCGCGCAGTCGGGTTTTCTCGGGTCCTTTCAGCTCATCTCTCGAGGTTCGACCTCCGAATTTTGTTCGACAACCGAAGCAAAAAAATCTCGGATTTTTCGTTCGAATTTCGATTTATTCGAGAACTGGGACGTTCAAAAACCGAGGTTTGACTGTATTTTGGTTTTCCTAAACCATTTCAGAGACTCAAGAATGTCAAATTAAAAATTTCAAGATGTTTTATCAATTCTCTCCACAGGTAATGATACATCTTACTACCAGTGGCTAATCACTGTGAAGGTGAGTAAAATCAGACCCATCGCCATTCCAGACAGAATTTTACCAATTCTGATGTGTAATTTGTAAAACATTGTCTAGTTGTTCTAAGTGTTTATGGAAGTGGTAGGAAACATCATAGAAATGCAATTCAAAATGTGAATGCACATCAGAAGACCTTGGTTGTCTTGTATAGATATTGTGTACAGTAATCCGCGTTTATCGCGGATAATTGGTTCCAAGACCACCCGCAATATTTGGAAAGCCGCAAAGTAGTGACCTTTTTTTTAACATACATACATTGTTTGTGTATCAATAAGTGTATATTAAACCATATAAGTGCATATGTTATCATTAGAACATTAAATACAGTATCTCACAAAAGTGAGTACACCCTTCTCATTTCTGCAATGTGCTTGGATAGCAAAGTAAATGTATTGTTACGTCAAAGTAACTCAAAATACAACAATGAATGTGTAAAATGCTGGTAACAAAAGTGAGTACACCCCAACTGAAAATCTCAAAATTAAACCAAAATTGGGACCAATTAGGCATTTTTCCTCCTTGTGTAATGCGACTAGTTAGTGTAATGAGGTGTCAGGTGTGATTGGGGACCAGGTGTATTAAATTAGGTATTTTCACCCTCATACTGGTCACAGGAAGTTCAACATGGCACCTCATGGCAAAGAACTCTCTGAGGATCTAAAAAAATTATTTTTGCTCTACGGTCCGTGGGTCACAGCCGCACAGGAAAACAAAACCCTTTTTTTTTTTTTTTTTTTTATCGACGATTAATTAATTCAGGTCAAGACGCTCGTCCCGGTCACGTGACAAGTTTCCCCAGTCGATTCCGCAAAGCTAGCAGAAATGAGCAAGAAACAGAGATGTTTGGAAAGCTTCTTCGGAAAGGGAAAAAAAAACGAATGAGGAGATGGAAGAAGAGGCTGTGACTTCTAAGAAAAGGAAAGCTGCATTTAAAAGAAAATTTCCGGAGTCCTACTTAAAATATGAATTTATCGCCACAGGTGACTCTGCCGTGCTAAGCCCACTCTGCATAATATGTGGCGACAGGCTAGCTAACGAGGCAATGAAACCTTCAAAACTGCTTCGGCACATGGAGACCAAGCAACCTGCATTAAAAGACCAACCTTAACCACTTCGGGTGTCATTGTCTCCGATTATGCCTAGATGTGTCGTTTATACTTGTTTCATTTTATTTCATCATATTTATATATTTACTATAAATGTATTATTTATTTATATAAATGTATTTATTTATATAAAGGCCGGTCCGCGATAATATTTCTGACACGTAGCCGGTCCTTGGCGCAAAAAAGGTTGGGGACCGTTGGCCTAGGCCAGGGGTCGGCAACCCAAAATATTCAAAGAGCCATAATAACCCCCCACAAAAAAAACAACATACCTGTCTAAAGCCACAAAAATCTGAAAGCTTTTTATAAAGCAACATAGACTGTCAATACATGAGCTGTATGCCTACGATTAAAATAATTAAGTAGGCTAGAAATACAAAGCAACAAAGGTTCAAAGTACTAACTGAATATCTGAATAAAAGAAAAGGATCAGCAGACAAAAACAAGTGAGGCAGAATATTGATTTTTCTCGCGAGGAGTGCGATACAGATTGCTTTCTACAATCTGACTACACTAAAAATCTGTTTACACTCTCGCTCTTTTTATTTGGAACGCCCTACCCACAGTGTGAGACGATTAGCCCCTAAGGGTGAGGGGAAGAAGATTGTGGGCTTCGTCTCGTAAGAAAAGAAACAAAAGTAATGCACAAAGTGTTGCCGTAATCCTTCTGTTCTGTTGCACAAGATAAGAATGAGCAAGGCAAAGCAGCAAGCATACTGAGCAGTAACATTATGAATAAGTACTCATTAGAGAACGCATGATAACATATATATATAATTTTTCTAACACAAAACGTCGCCCCTGGATAGCCAGCGGACTTTGTTGTGCAGCAGGAGATAGGAATATTCGCTGTCAACTTCATCTAGCAATTCACGGAACTGGCGTGGGTTTAATGCTTTTGCGATTATTTCGTTCACAATATGGATGACAAGGTTCATTACCTCCATACACTCCGGTGGGAATGTTTACGCACTCAGCAGCTCTTGGTGCAATACGCAATGGAATGCAAGCAAATTTCGATCCAATGCTTTCTGTAGTAAAGTCACAAACTTTTGTGACACTCTCATACTCGGTGCGCCGTCTGTAGCGACTGAAATTAGGTGGCCAGTGTGTATCTGTCATTTAAACACTGCAGCACAGCCTCGTAGATGTCCTCCCCCTGTGTTTGGCCTTTTAGTGGTATCAATTTCTTCTTGCGGCCCATTAGAGTTATTTTTAATATATTTACAACTACTGTATTTTCCGCACTCTTAGGCGGGCTTAAAAACTTATAGTTTACTCAAAAAACCACAGTGCGCCTTATAATGCAGAGCGCCTTATATATGGATCAATTGATGAATTTGTTGATCCATACTGGTTGTACACAGCGCTCTGCCAAAATGTTTCAGTACGTTTTAGTACGACTAGTAAATTATAAGGTCGCATCACTTCCCAGCATTATGGCAACCATGGTCAGGGGGCGTCACTGAATAGCTGTTCATTTGAAAATAGGCTGTTCCGTTAATGTTTTCGAGTACGTTTACGGATCAATATCCAACGGAATCATAAATAATCAGTACCAATGTGTTAAATCAGTCTTTAGTCGTTTCCGATCACTTTTATGGGAGAGAGTCTGAGAAACGTGATTGTTCACAGGGGGCTGCCACGACACTTTGCTGAGGCTCATGGGAGTCTGCGTGCTGAGCCTCATGGGAGTTTGCGGGTGGCTAATGCTATAATGATAGCTGCTATACGCACGAGGCTATTTCATTTCAAAATAGGCTGCTCCGTTAATGTTTCGAGTAAATTTATGGATCGATATGGAAGGGAAACATAAGTAAGCAGTACCAATGTGTTAAATCGAACTTTAGTCAGTTCCGATCATTTTATAGGAGATAGTTTGAGAAACGCGATTGTTAACAGAGGGCTCATTGGTTATTGGCTAGCGGATGCATACCGCAACCCTAGTCAACCTCAGTTTGTTGCAGTACAGCTTCTATTTTATGTGCCTTTTAATCCGGTGCGCCCTATATATTAAATCATTTCTAAAATAAAAAATGAGGGTGTGCCTTATAATCCAGTGCGCCATTTGATGCGGAAAATACGGCACATACATTTTCTACAGCATAAGAATGTTTGTGTCATGATTACCATCTAAAGACCATATTTTAAAAAACAAAACACAAAAAAACCCATCTTTTTCCATTTTCACGCATTTTTGCAAGAGCTCCAGGGAGTCGCTAGGGGTGTGCTAAAGAGCCGCATGCGGCTCTGGAGCCGCGGGTTGCCGACCCCTGGCGTAGGCGATAAGAAGATTGCCAACACCTTGAAACTGAGCTGTAGCACAGTGGCTAAGACCATACAGCGGTTTAAGAGGACAAGTTCCATTCAAAACATGCCTCGCCATGGACGACCAAAGAAGTTCAGTGCGCGCGCTCCGTGTCATATTCAGAGGTTGGCTTTGGAAAACATGAGTGCTGCCAGCATTACTGTAGAGGTTGATGGGGTGGGGGGTCAGTCTGTCAGTGCTCTGACCCTACACCGCACACTGCATTCATATGGCCTGCATGGCTGTCGTCCCAGGAAAAAGCCTCTTCTAAAAAAGATGCACAAGGAAGGTCGCAAAAGGTTTGCTGAAGACAAGCAGACTAAGGATATGGGCTACTGGAACCATGTCCTGTGGTCTGATGAGACCAAGATAAACATACTTGGTTCAGATGGTGTCCAGCGTGTGTGGCGGCAACCAGGTGAAAAGTACAAAGACAAGTGTGTCTTGCCTACAGTCAAGCATGGTGGTGGGAGCATCATGGTCTGGGGCTGTATGAGTGCTGCTGGCACTGGGGAGCTAAAGTTCATTGAGGGAATAATGAATGCTAATATGTACTGTGGAATACTGAAGCAGAGCATGATCCCCTCACTCCGTAAACTGGGCCGCGAAGCAGTGTTCCAACACGATAACGACCCCAAACACACCTCCAAAACGACCACTGCCTTCCTAAAGAAACTGAGGGTGAAGATGATGGACTGGCCAAGCATGTCCCCAGACCTAAACCGTATTGAACATCTGTGGGGCATTCTCAAACGGAAGGTGGAGGAGCGTAAGGTCTCCAACATCCACCAGCACCGCGATGTCATCATGGAAGAGGAATCCAGCGGCGACCTGTGAAACTGGTGAAAATATTGATATTTGGGTCCAATTTGGAGATTTTCAGTTGGGGTGTACTCACTTTTGTTGCCAGCATTTTACGCATTCATTGTTGTATTTTGAGTTACTTTGAAGTAACAATAAATTTACTTTGCTATCCAAGCTCTACAGTGACTACTTAACATTCATTGTATCAAATTGTCATTTCTTCAGTGTTGTCCCATGACAAGATATAATTAAAACATTGCAGAAATGAGAGGGGTGTACTCACTTTTGTGAGATACTGTAATAGTTTCAAACATGAAAATACTATATTAATACGTAGTATAAATGACATAGAAAATAATGTATAACTAATATAAATATAAATACGATACGTGTGCGTGAGTGCGTGTATGTGTGTAGGTGTGTGTGTGTGTGTATTTTGTATAAATATTGAAAATATAAATATTATACATGTGTTCATTTCTTTTGTTACATCGTCAATGACTCCTGTACCACTGTAACCGACATATGTACACGAACGTAAAACAGGAAGCGGTATCGCCTGAAAACGGCCTTCAAAATAAATCACCCTATCTCAAATCAAAGCACGGCTGAATAACATAAATAACATAGAGAATTCATAACACATACTGTAAATATGTTTTTAGAACTCTTTTATTATTATAACTTTTTTATAACAAGGTACACTTGTACATACTGTAAAAATGTTTTTAGAACTCTTATTATTTTAACGTTTTTCATAACAAGGTACAATACTGTAAATATGTTTTTAGAACTCTTATTATTATACGTCTGTGTACGTACTGTGTGTGTGTGAACACTCCCTGCCTTCTGCTGGCGTGTGGGCAACTTTCGTGTCAAAATTCCTCAATTTTGAAGGTTTACCGTATTTTTCGGACTAAAAGTCGCTCCGGAAGATTGGTCGCATTAGCCATAAAATGTACAATAACGTGAAAAAAAAATATATGTCACTCCGGAGTATAAGTCGCATTTTGAGGGAAATTTATTTGACAAAATCCAACACCAAGAACAGACCTAAACGAGCAACAACAGGCTAAACGATAGGTATGCTAGCGTGACATAAACACAAACGAAGTGCTGAGAACGGGCCTGACGTAACATTCAGAGTTATTCAAATAACTATTACATAAATAACATGTTTATAAAACCATCTGTGTCACTCCAATTCATTAAATCCATCAATCGTCCTTTGTCAACAATGCGTGTGCGCGGCTCTAACGGCGGTTGCACTTCAAAATATTCCACAGGCCCATATAACGATATATAAATTATATATCAAATAACTATTATATAAGCAATAATATTATCAAACCATCTGTGTCACTCCAAATCATTAAATCCATCGATCAAATTCCTCGTCCTTTGTCAACAACGCCACGCGTGCGCCCTGACGTCAGCCCCGTCGTTATTCCACAGATCTAGTATATAACTATATTATAGCGTTAACAAAGTACAAGGAAAGACGTGGGTTTGGTAAACGGCTCTTTATTTAACAAAACAATAGTTCAACGAGCCAACAACTACTGAACTGCAACGATAAAAACATATACAAGTTGCTATACGAAATAAAATATATCAAATAACTATAACATAAATAGTTCACCACCACACGGCCCCAAGCACCGGTGTCGACTTCCAGGCGTGTAGCGGTGTGGACTTCCATCTTCGGAGGTGGCACTTCCATTCACGGAGGTGGAAGAGAGCGTAAAAGCCATGTCCGAGCCCCATACACCGTCCCTGGACAGCCACCCGTCCGAGCACCGGCACCCGACTTCCATCCACGGAGGTGAAAGAGAGCTCCGTAGAGTAGGACTGGGCGTGCGTAAAAGCCATGTCCGAGCCCCATCCACCGTCCCCGGACAGCCACCCAGCCGAGCGCCGGCCCCCGACTTCCATCCACGGAGGTGAAAGAGAGATCTGCAGAGTAGGACCGGGCATGCGTAAAAGCCATAATAGTTTTTCAAACCTTCTGTGTCACTCCAAATCATTAAATCCTTCAAACTCTTCGTCCTCCGTGTCACTTACAAACAAAGCCGCTAATGATGCCGGTAGTACGTGGGGCCTTTCGTCATCTTCATCATCCCGTGAACGAATCTTTGTCCTTTATGTAAACAACCGCCACGCCGCTGACGTCACATGAATTTCAAATTACAGTAATCCCTTGCTACATTGCGGTTCATTTATTGCAGTTTTACTTTTTTATTTTTACTTTGAAAATTTGTGAAAATATTCACATATAAGTCGCTCCTCAGTATAAGTCGCCCCCCCAACCAAACTATGAAAAAAAACGCGACTTATAGTCTGAAAAATACAGTATTTTGAATTTGTGAAATTTTTTGGGGGGGAGGGGGAATCTGATGTACTGAAGCCACGATAATCGAACCGCGATGTAGCGAGGGATTACTGTGCACCTAATTGTATCTTTTTAAAAAGCACCTCTGTCTATCGCATTTCAAATCTACTTCATTCAAGTATTACCCACAGCTGACAACAGGCCTGTCAGTCTGACGCTGATGGAAAGCTCATTTTGCCCAGGATAGTCTATTGATGGCGAAGTTTAAAAAAGTAATGGATTAAGCACTGAGAGAAGTGGATATTGTCCATAAGTATAATCACACAACACGTCCCACCCGTCGCGTATGTGTTTTTTATATATCAGGTTTGCTTGAGTAGACTGTATAAATTATATGTACAGTAAGTGGCGGCATGCACCAAAGAGAGAATCCCCAGTTAGGCCAGATAAGAACTACCATAACTGATTATTCAACTAAGAGACATTATCTTTGAGACATTTTGAGACGTTCTTGTGAGTTAAATTTTAGATTTCTTTTGTTATTTTTGGAAAGAGTAGGGTTACTGCTAAAAGACAGAAAATGAGAACAAACACTAAGATACCAAAACATTGATTGAGGCAGCTGGTTGGAAATTTAACACTTTAACTCGCTCGTCTCGCTCTAACAGATAAACAGAAAGAAATATTTACTGCATTGCTTAGCAAGTGAATTTTCAAAACAATATTAATAGAATCCACTAATAACAAACTGCACTCACTAACAAGAGAAGTTAAAGAAATTAAAAGTAGTACCGTATTTTCCGCGCCATAAGGCGCCTCGGGTTAAAAGGCACAGACTAAATTCCAGGGGCTTTTCAGTACTTAATGCACACATAGGACACGCTGCATTATAGGGCACATGCATGCCATGACTTACGGTAAAAAAAAAAAAAAGTAACTGGAGCAAGGCAGTCAGTTCCGTTGTACTTTATTCATGTAATGTAATGTACTCACATTGTTAATCGATATTAATACGCAAATCCATCCAGATTAAACAGTTTGGCAAGTTCACAATTAAACATGCCAAGTTCCCTCTCGTCGTCACGGTGGTCTTCTGCACTGATCCTGGCTTTCCAGAGTGCTCTAATTGTGCCTCGTAAGCATTTCTCTTTGTCTATGCCATTTTAGAGGGTCCTAATCCTTTGCACAAACTATAGTATTTATTTATTAGTGGCGGTGGAGGTACATACTCTACGTGTTACATACTGGTTCTCTGATTGGTTTATCGCCCCGATCTACGTAAAACGTAATGTCCTCTAGTGCATCGGGTCGACATATTACGTCTGTATATTACGTCTGTGTGGTGGAAGCCACACAAAACAACTTTACAGATTTGCATAAACGATAGTATTTATTTATCAATGGTGGTGGAGGTACATACTCTACGTGTTACGTACAGTCCTCTTATTGTTTTTTTGCCCCAATCTACGTAAAACGTAATGTCAACTGATTGGTTCATCTGGTCAACATATTACGCCTGTATATTACGGAAGCCACACAAAACAACTTTACAGATTTTGAAATTCGGTCCCCACACAAGGCACACCTTGATATAAGGCGCACCTTTGTTTTTTGAGAAGATTAAAGGATTTTAAGTGCGCCTTATGGTGCGGAAAATACGGAATTCTGTTTACCCAGAAAGAAAAAGACTTCTATGCAGTCAGACATCATGAAAATTTGTGACTCACTATGACTCACAAAATTTTACTATGACAGATAAATTGGAATATTTGGAAGGTGAATCAAGAAATAACAATCTGGTCATAGATGTTAATACACAATCTCCAGAGGGAAAATGGGCTCAATCAGAGGAAAATGTGAAAAACAATCCACGCAGAAAAACTACACGTGCAGGTGGAGATAGAGTTGGAGAAACCCTATCATACAGAATAAACATGGAGTGGGAGAAAGAATGAGACATATCGTGGTCAAATTTGCCAGATATACTGTACTCCAGTGTGCTAAGAACTTAAAAGGCACAAAGATATGTATCAAGGAAGATTATACTAATGCCGTAAGGCTAGAAAAAAGATAATTGATTGCGAAGATAAAAGCACCACTTGACATCTTGAAAGTATTGCAACAACTTCTTCTTTTTCTTTCGGCCTTTCCCCTCAGGGGTCGCCACAGCAAATCATCTGTTTCCATTTCAGTATGAAATTAACAGACTGGGTTCGCAGCATGAGAAATTTTCGCAGATTTTTACGCCGGATACCCTTTCTGACGCAACCCTCTGCATTTACCTGGGCTTGAAACCGGCACAGGAGGCTGCATTATTCACTGATATAAAACTATTTACAGAGGTGTGTGACAAACATGTTCCAATCAAAAAGTTGTTTGTTTGATCTGTTAGAGCTTCTGGATCGAAATAAAACAGTTGGATTTCTCAAAATTGACAGTGAAATAAACCATTTGCTAACTATTTTTAATAATTATTTCATCAATGCAGTAAGACTGCATAGTAACCTTTCTGATTCCATCATTAAAAATAAAATTATGGCAGATAAGGATTACAGCTTTTAATAAAAAAATAGTAATATGAATGCTCTTGAAAAACTAATTGTGTGGAGGCGAAGGCCTTCACACTATTGTTATTCCTGTCCTTTATTAGTGTGAAGGTGAAGACCTTCACACTATTGTTATTCCTGTCCTTTATTATTATTATTAGTGTGGAAGTGAAGACCTTCACACTATTGTTATTCCTGTCCTTTATTATTATTAGTGCGAAGGTGAAGACCTTCACACTATTGTTATTCTTGTCCTTTATTATTATTATTAGTGTGAAGGTGAAGACCTTCACACTATTGTTATTCCTGTCCTTTATTATTATTAGTGTGAAGGTGAAGACCTTCACACTATTGTTATTCCTGTCCTTTATTATTATTAGTGTGAAGGTGAAGACCTTCACACTATTGTTATTCCTGTCCTTTATTAGTGTGAAGGTGAAGACCTTCACACTGTTGTTATTCCTGTCCTTTATTATTAGTGTGAAGGTGAAGACCTTCACACTATTGTTATTCCTGTCCTTTATTAGTGTGAAGGTGAAGACCTTCACACTATTGTTATTCCTGTCCTTTATTATTATTATTATTATTATTATTATTATTATTAGTGTGAAGGTGAAGACCTTCACACTATTGTTATTCCTGTCCTTTATTATCGTGTGAAGGCATGTTATTCTACACCATTCACTATTATTATTATTGTGCGAAGGCAATGGCCTTCACACGTTATTCTACTCCATTCTCTATTATTGTGTGAAGGTGATGGCCTTCACACATACACTGCTCAACAAAATTAAAGGAACACTTTGAAAACACATCAGATTTCAATGGTGACATTTTTTGGGGGGGATATCTATACTGATATGGACAGTTTAATGTCTCAGGAACAAAAGGATGCCACATCTTTTGATGGAAATAAAAGTTTTCAGTCTAAAGAGGGCTCAGTATACAGACACCCCAAAAATCAAAGTGAAAAAAATGATATGGCAGGCTCGTCCTTTTTGCCTAAATTCAATTTCTGCAACTCAAAATTATTTTCAATATCTTGTGTGGCCCCCACGAGCATGTATGTATGCTTAACAACGTCGCGGCATGCTCCTAATGAGACGACGGATGGTGTCTTGTGAGATGTCCTCCCAGATCTGTCTAAGGGCATCAGTGAGCTCCTGTAAAGTCGGAGGAGCAACCTGGCGACGTATGATGGACGGAAACATTATGTCCGAGAGGTGTTCTACCGGGTTTAGATCAGGTGATCGTGAGGGCCATTCAATTGTGTAAATTCCTTCATCCTCCAGATACTGTCTGCATACTCTTGCCAGAACAGGCCGGGCATTGTTGTGGATCAGGAGGAACCCAGGACCTACTGCACCAGCGTAGGGTCTGACCATGGGTGCAAGGATTTCATCCCGATACCTAATGGCAGTCAGACTGCCTTTCTCTAGCCTGTAGAGGTCCGTTCGTCCCTCCATGGAAATGCCTCCCCAGACCATCACTGACCCACCACCAAACCGGTCATGTTGAATGATGTTGCAGGCAGCATAGCGCTCTCCTTGGCTTCTCCAGACCCTTTCACGTCTATCACAGGTTCTCAGGGTAAACCTGCTCTCATCTGTGGAAAGCACAGGGCGCCAGTGGCGAACTTGCCAATTCTGGTGTTCTATGGCAAATGCAAATCAAGCTCGACGGTGCTGAGCATTGAGCACAGGAAACACTACAGGACGTCGTGCCCTGAGGCCACCCTCGTGAAGTCTGTTTCTGACTGTTTGGACAGAGACATTCACACCAGTAGCCTGCTGGAGGTCATTCTGTAGGGCTCGGGCAGTGCTCAACCTGTTCCTCCTTGCACAAAGCAGCAGATATCGGTCCTGCTGATGGAATGAGGACCGTCTACGGCCCTGTCCAGCTCTCCTAGAGTAACTGCCTGTCTCCTGGAATCTCCTCCATGCTCTGGAGATTGTACTGGGAGACACATAAAATCTTCTTGCAACAGCACACATGGATGTGCCATCCTGGAGGAGTTGGACAATCTGCGCAACTTCAGGAGGGTTAAGAAATCGCCTCATGCTCCCAGTCGTGATAATGACTCTAACTAAAGCCAACACTTGTGGAAAACCAGTTAAAAAAGATCAAGAGGGAGGAACTTGAAATGGCCTCCACCTGAAAATCAGTCCTGTTTTGGGGACCATCTCGTTGTTGCCCCTCTACTGCACCTGTTGTTAATTCCATCAACACCGATGCAGCTGAAACTGATTAACAACCCCCTCTGCCACCTGAGCAGTGTGTTATTCTACACCATTCACTTTATTATTATTGAGTGAAGGCGATGGCCTTCACACGTTATTCTACACCATTCACTTTTTTATTATTGTGTGAAGGCGATGGCCTTCACACATATGTTATTCTACACCATTTACTTTATTATTGTGTGAAGACGATGGCCTTCACACATGTTACTCTACACCAGGGGTCCGCGGGCACCTGGTCGCCCGTGAGGACCGCATGAGTCGCCCGCAGGACTGTTCTAAAATTAGCTCAAATAGCGGCACTTGTCAGTGAGCTGCATCTATTTTCGTTTTTCAAACATCCCGGTTCTCAAACAAATCGGAATTCGAACAAAAAAAATGCGAGATTTTTTTTGCTTCAGTTGTCGAACCTCGCGAGATGAGGTGGGAGGACCCGAGAAAACCCGACCGTGCAGCCTGGATGCCGACTGACTTCATTGTTATTGTATTTTCGTTACTTTGAGGATTGTATTAACCCCTAATCATGACTCCAAAGTAAGCAAGTGGGAGCAGTAAAGCCATCCTAAAACACAAAGACGCTCTTAAATCAATGCGACACTGCGGTTGCGCGATCGGACCAAATTAAGCTCCCTGCGCACTGAGGTCCACTTAAATTTTGGAAAGTACATCAGGACTTTAAAAATATTTTCTAAATTTTAGCGACGGCTCTGTCACAGTAATGCGACCAGCGCGGTGCAGTAGCGCGGTCGGCGACTCGCTACTGTTGCGCGTTCGGTGGTGCGCTGCAGTTGCGCGATCGGACAAAAATGCGCAAATGAAATTTTTTTTTTGTCTTAAACGGATTAAAATTTTTTCCATTATTTGTAATGGGAAAAATAGATTCGGAATTCAACTGATTCGCTTCTCGAACCGCCTTCTGGAACGGATTGTGATCAAAAACCAAGGTTTGACTGTATTTTTGCTATTTGTCAGGCTAGGAACAAGGAGAGGGCTCGGATGCAGAGTGACAAAAAACTCTTAATGAATTTATTTTGACAGGCGAGATCCGACAAAAATCTAAATCACCTCAAAGAGGGAAATCCAGGCTAAAAAGCAAACTAACTAAATACGTAGTGTTGGATTTTGTCCACAATTTAGGGAGCGCGTTATCTGCGCCTCACGGCAAAAGCCTTTGCCAATCACCTGTTATCCAATTTACTCACTGCGTGCTCGTTTGATTTCTTCAGATTTATCAAAATGCAAAGACACTGAAGCAGAAATTAGACTTAGACAGATTGGTTGAGTTCAATCACAATTCTTGTTCAAAAAGCTCTGTTTTCAGGAAAGTACAATACAGCGCTGGGCCCTTCAAGAGCGGAAAGTCTCCATTCAGAAAAGGCAAAGTCCAAGGTTGTTAGATCAGTTTTATATTCAGTAGCACATTGTGGGCCGGGATTGATGGGCGATGAGTCTTCGGGGTGGGGCAAGTTCGAAGGAGAGTCTGCTTCCATGGGACTGGTGCTGGTTATGGGCGATTCGGTGTGTAGGTGGGGGGCTGTTGGTATGTGTGTGTGGAGGGGGGCTGTTGTCTTCCGTTCCGACTTTCGGCCTTGGCGATCATCTTTGGCCGAGTCTTTGGGTGGCTCCTTCTGGCACCTGCTGGTTTTATCTCCACGTGACCTTCCTGTGAACATTCTTCTCCAATCTTGGACATACATTGTCGTACCTCATTCAACCGTATCTTTTCTTTGTTAGGCAAACTATTTCCCTCTGTGCAGAGCATTCAGTAGTAAACAAAAACTGGCGTCTAGCATTGGTCAAAACATAAGATACAATCAAGTACTGAACGGTCAAGACGACTCTGGCCGTGTCCATGATTCAGAGAAAAAACATCAGGCATGCATTCCACAGTTCCTTAAGGTTCATTAAGCTATTTAGGCAATATATCAAAAGTCATTTGTTATTTCAAAGTCCTCAGAAATATATCAGATCATAAAGTTATAAAAACCTTTCTCATCACCACTTATCAAAAATGTATAGTTATGTCTTCTTTATTGATTTGGTGTGTAGGTATAATTATATGCTTAAAATGTTTCTTTTATTTATTTAATATGTGAATATACTTGTCTGCTTATGTACTTTATTCAATGAGGTTTGAGCATATCTGTTTTTGTAGCGAGGCAGGACTTTTTGTATTTCGACCTCATTCCTTCAGTAGTTCTCTGGGTGAATCAAGAAATAAAAAGGTACTTAAAAAAACTAGACAAGGTATTCAAAAGTCTCTTTCAACTTACGTGATCGCTAGTTCTCCTGACACGACAAGACGCACTGGCACATGACAAGGGGAATTTGTGCAAAATTTTGCAAAATTTTGCAAAATTTCGTTTTTCACTTCTAATTTCTACATACTTCAACCGATTCAACTCGTTCCAACTTTCAACCGTTCATCTTTTGCCTACCTATTCCACACCTTCCCACTTAGCAAAATTTCCACTTTTTCAAATTTGAAATTCAACCAAATTCTCCTAAATTTCGTTTTTCTACTCTAATTTCTACGTTTTTCAACCGATTCAACCCATTCCAACTTTCAATTGTTCATCTCGTGCCTACCCATTCCACAACTTCCCACTTACCGAAAATTTCAAATTTGAAATTCAACCAAATTCTCCAAAATTTCGTTTTTCTACTCTAATTTCTACATTTCCCTACCGATTCAACCCATTCCAACTTTCAACTCTTCATCTTTTGCCTACTTATTCCACAACTTCCCACTTACCGAAAATTTGAAATTTGAAATTCAACCAAATTCTCCAAAATTTCATTTTTCTACTCTAATTTCTACATTTCTCTACCGATTCAACCCATTCCAACTTTCAACTCTTCATCTTTTGCCTACCTATTCCACAACTTCCCACTTACCAAAAATTCAAAACATTCAAATCAAAAATTCAAAACATTCAAATTTGAAATTCGACCAAATTCTCCCAAATTTCGTTTTTCTACTCTAATTTCTACGTTTTTCAACCGATTCAACCCATTCCAACATTCAATTGTAATTCCAAATTTCCAAATTTGAAATTCGACCAAATTCGACAACATTTCGTTTTTCTACTCTAATTTGTGCATTTTTCAACCGATTCAACCCATTCCAACTTTCAATTGTAATTCCAAATTTTAAAATTTGAAATTCGACCAAATTCTCCAAAATTTCGTTTTTCTACTCTAATTTCTACATTTCTCTACCGATTCAACCCATTCCAACTTTCAACTCTTCAACTTTTGCCTACCTATTCCACAACTTCCCACTTACCAAAATTCCAAACTTTCAAATTTGAATATCAACCAAATTCTCCAAAATTCCGTTTTTCACCTCTAATTTCTACATTTTTCAACCGATTCAACTGGTTTCAACATCATTCTGCAGCATTCCCCAAGTATTTATTAAACTTCTTCACTTTCACACACAATTTCTTCAGGAATTGCAAATTCTAGTTATTATTCTACTTATTCCGCCCACTTTTTGACACTTAACTACTTCCACAATACTTCAACCGATTCACTCCGTTCCACTTTTCACTTATTCCAAATATTCATTACACCGTTGCTCACATTTTTTTCATTCAAAAAATTTTCCGTTTTAACAAAATTCATAAATTTCCGGCAACATTTTCCCCATTCATTCTTAATGGCAGATTCAACATTTCACATTTACATTGTTCCAGTTCGAAATTCACATAAATCAACACATTCAAATCACATTGGGGACATTTAAAATTTGCACAAAATTTTGCAAAATGTCACTAAATTTCGTTTTTCACTTCTAATTTCTACATACTTCAACCGATTCAACTCGTTCTAACTTTCAACTGTTCATCTTTTGCCTACCTATTCCACACCTTCCCACCTACCAAAAATTCCAAATTTTCAATTTTGAAATTCACAAAAAATTTTCCCTTCTAATTCATACATTTTTCAACCGATTCAACCCACTCCAACTTTATTCACTTGTTCACCTTATGCTTACCATATTCACCCCCTTCACCGTAAACCGGAAGTGACCCCAAATCAAATCGGAAGTGACCCAAATAAACCGAAAGTGACCTTATTAAACCGGAAGTGACCCCAAATAAACCGAAAGTGACCTCAGCTAAACCGGAAGTTACCTAAATTAAACCGGAAGTGACCTGCTGCAAACCGGAAGTCCCCCAAATCAAACCGGAAATGACCCAAATGAACCGGAAGTGACCTTTTCAAACTGGAAATGACCTCAAATAAACCGGAAGTGCCCTAAATTTAACCGGATGTGCCCCAAATAAACTGAACGTGACCTTATTTCAACAAGAAGTGCCCTAAATAGTGAAATTTGCTGTAACTTTTACAATTTTTGTCCGATTCAACCCGTTTCAACATTTTAACCCCAAAAGTGAACCTCCTGAACACGTATATTTTGTCTGAACCCATATATTTCGTTTTGTTCCAAATTTCAAAATGTTTAACATAATTTTGGTTTTAAAATTACCATTCATCACTATGGGGATTGAACATTTGCTCTAACTTCTACATTTTTCAACTGATTAAACCAGTTACAACTTTCATTTCTTCATCTTTTGCCTATGTATTCCACAACTTTCAACTTACGAAAAATTCCATATTTTCAATTTTGAAGTTCATGCCAAATTCTCCAAAATTTCATTTTTCACTCATAATCAACCAATTCAACCCGTTCCGACTTTAAACATTATTCTGCAGCATTCCCCAAGTATTTATTCAACTTCTTAACCTTCACACGCAATTTCTCCAGGAATTGCATTTTCTTATTATTTTTCTACTTATTCTGCCCACTTTTTGGGCCCTTAACTACTTCCACATACTTCAACCAATTCACCCCGTTCCACTTTTCACTTATTCCAAATAATCATGACACCGTTGCATATATTTTTTTCATTCAAAAAATGTTCAGTTTTCACAAAATTCAATGGCAGATTAAACATTTCACATTTACATTGTTCCAGTCTGAAATTCACATAATTCAAAACATTCAAATGACATTGGGGACCTTCCCAAACTTGCCAAATTCAAAATTTCACTTTTCACGTTTAAAATTTGCACAAAATTGCACAAAATTTCGTTTTTCACTTCTAATTTCTACATACTTCAACCGATTCAACTCGTTCCAACTTTCAACCAGGGCTGTGGACTCAGTCGGATTTTTGCACCGAGTCCGAGTCCGGCCTCTTGACCACCGAGTCCGAGTCCGGCTGTCCATTTTTTCTGTTAATTCATGTGACTGCTGAGTCTTTATTCAAGGCTAATTTAGATCAAAATCTACCAGAACGAACGCAACTGCTTTCACACTGGCTGGTTCGGCTTATATAGGATCCCTTGCTGAGAGCGCGGACGTAAAAGTGAGGCTACGTTCCAATCGGACGTCGGATCGATAACATTTTCCCTGCCCTACCGGAGTTGTGCGAGTTCATAACGTAGATCACTCATGGCGTAGTCATAAATGTACGGTTGACAATTTAACCGATAGAAGTGGATACATTGGAACATAACCTGTTAGAGATTTGCTCACTCCAACTTATTTTGCAAGAACCACACGGTAGACAAGCAAGTTCTTTTAGACACCTGCAGGTGGAGAGTTCACTCGTTGAAGGAATGAAGTCTAAAAACTCTCCCTCCTGCAATGGCATATTTATTAAGAGAAACAGAGTGGGGGTAAGAGTAGGTTGAATAGGAAGCCCTTGTGCTCTAGTCAAAACATATCAGGGGATGTTTTACGACCTTGTGGAGGATGGGACAAGGTAGGTTATTTATTACCGGTTGCATTCCAACATAATCATACGATAAAGATAACCTGGAAAACCCTAACATCTCCCTCCTGTTTTATCATATGATTATGCTACCCCAAACAACAAAGACAAGTAAGAAAAAAAAACATATATATGTATAATGAAGAAAGAAGAATAGGAAAAATAAAAACAACAAACAATGATAGCAACACTTTCCAGTGAAGATGAGGCATTACCTTAATACCCCAGATCAAACTTATTGTGTAAGCGAAAAACCTGCTGGCCAGATGTTATTAGCAGGAAAATTCTTACACGGTCCCTTTGCCTAAGACGACCAGAATGCTATCAATAAAAAACTAAACAAAAGCACAGAAACAGTACATCATTGTATCCATCACTTGCGAAGCATTTTCGATGGTCAAATCATCAAGTTTCTGTAAAACATGCTCAACAGAACAGCATCTACGCAATCCATGTTTCATTATCGTCATCACATCCGTCATCTCTAAGAAGTTGTATATGAACTTGGGCTACAGTAGAGGACACAAACTTTGACACAGCAGACTTCAAACATGGGATGACGCAGGACGTAAACAAGCACAACACCACCAGCACAACAAGCACAGGAGACAGCAATTTCAAAAGCAGTTGCCACCAGTTGCCAGAGAATAGCCACGAAAAGAAATCAAACTGATGTGGGACCTTGTCATTAGACGTGGCCTGCTGTAAGTTCTTCAGTGAATTCATGGCGTCGTTGATGTGGGTGTCATTTTCTCCTGGTATGTATGTGCAACAGGAAGTCCCAATGATGTGGCACACACCACCTTGTGCTGCCGTCAACAAGTCCAGAACCATCCTGTTTTGCAAGACCATCAGTCTAATAACCTGAATCTCTCTATTTTGTTCATCGTTGATTTGCAGTGAGAGATTCACAAAGGATTGAAAACGATAGTTCAGTGTCTCGATGAAGAGCGATAGTTTCCCAACCCCAATCTGAGGAAAGACCGCAAGGACAACTTTGTCTCCGACGGACCATACTTTATGGTCGTCTGGAACGTTTGCACCCCAGACAGGGTCATGAGGGTCGAAGGTTGCAACTGCCCTGCGTCGACGTCCAGAAGAGTTGTCCGCTTCTGTCAGCTGATGATGTCGTATCCTGTAGGTGTGGTCTGTCACCCACACTGGTGCACACACTCCTGTCCAGTTGGCGGGCAGCATCGGATAAACTTGAAATGGCTCTCTTATCTTGACACTCATCAGTGATGTCCAAAGCTCCCATCCAGTTTCCTCCTGTCGAGCAGTCGTCGTTAATGCAGACGTGGGTCACGTTACCTTGGATGTAACGTGTAATTCACTCCAGCTGGTCTCTCTGTGTAGGCCACTTGTGGTATTGTTCATCCTCTAACAGTCACATTGAGATTTGCCCAGAATAGCTGATCACAGGCACTGTCTCCAAGTCCAGGGCGGTAAGGGTCAGCATCTTTGACTGTGACAGCACGGTGTTGATATCCAATTCCTGGATGCCGTGTCCCTGTAAAACAATGCTCTAGACTTTCCTGCTACGTTTCACACAATAATAATGATGAGTAAATCATCAGATACCTCTCGTGCATACACTCCAACAAACGTTAAGCAGATGTGAGATAACTTGCATGAAGTCTACTTAACCAAACATTGAGTAAATATGGGATAACTTAAAAACTGTCCCGGTCAACAACAATTCGTAAATAGAAACTACAAGGTATAATAGATAAAGAACTTCTCTTTAGCTAGACAAAGAACAAAAGTGTTCTGTTCATAAATAGTGAGGGCCTCTCACAGATAAGACAAGGAAGGGAGTATAAGAACTCCCTAAAACCTGGCAGATGTGTTGGCCTTGAGCGAAGGTATGAGACCTCCGGTTCAGGCCGGCCAGCGCTTCTACAAAACTAATTATCCTGACATTTCCCCACTGTTTATCACATATTTGCTCAAATTCACACATCACCGTAAACAACCCCTCATTCATGAGGACAAATATGTTTACACCAAAGGATAAATGTTGTGATGTCATCATTCAGAATCCCATGGATCTGGGAAAAGTCTGGTAACACAGATGCAGGAATTTTGCCATCAACATCATCATGTTGCCGCTCAGACATTAGGTATATCTGAGCAATCTCGTCCTCCATGGGCGATATTACTGTAGTGGCGAGACAATTAAACAGAGCACGAAGACACGGTATGCAACATCCATACAAGGTGAGCATAGCAGCAACACTGAAACTGATGGTAAAATTGAGGACACAATGGCGTTATACTTCCCAAAAGCATTCATCCACTTGTAGTGCTCTTTCATCCTCGTTTTGAGGGATCGCAGGCCTGCAATCCGTCAGGCTCCCATCAGGGGCGGTGTTGTTGGGGATGAAGGTGCAGCATTGTTCTCCAAACATTGCGCAGACGCCTCCTTTCTCAGACGACAACATATCATGAGCATTGTGGTTCTGGATCGACATTAGGGAAGACGTGGCTAGCTGTTTATGCACTGCCTCGAGCCCCGCTTGTGTCCGTTTGCCCAATTTCTGCATGTTGTAATGGATGTAATTTATCCTGTCTACGTTCTTATTCATCGTTCACCAGCAGCAAATGGAGGACTCCCATCCCGCTGCAATTTGGTCGTTTAATTCTTATTAATAAAGAACTCCTCTAGGGACTCCAATTGCATCAATTTCGGTCAGCTCATCGTCGCCTCTCAAATTTAAAGGTATTTTGGTTTTTACCAGCTTTTTTCCCAGATCTTGGCATGTTGATGTATATACAATTTCGCTTGACTACATTCTCTGAAAGCAATGGCTTCTTTTTTTTTCTTTTTTTTTCTCAATGGATATTATATAGACTGCTCTGTCACATACTTCACAATCCAGTAGACGTGACAGATTTCACACAATCTTTGGTCAATGGCAACGGTACAACATAAATAATCGGTCGCAAATCCATTCATATGAGATATCCAATTTTTTTTTTCTGTCTTTGCAGCTTGTTTTGCCATAAGCAATCAATTGTTTCTTTTTTCAGTTACTCTTATAGTTAGTTACCTGAAACAAATTATCCACATTCATTCTAGATATTCATCCCATTCTTTAACATCTACAGAGGTTGTTGACAAAGTACACATATAAACATCATACTTTCATGGCAGTCCAGATCCGACACAGCAGATCATCCTGCAAAGGTCAAATTGATCTTTTAAATTGGAGGCATTCAGTGTTTTTGTTTTTGTTGAAACAAGCTCTACAAAAAAAAATTGTTTTGTTTTGAAACTGTTTTGAATATGAATCAAATCCATATGTTGTATAAAGCTGACTGACCTGCCCCACTATTCCTCCTCTTGAGCCATGTGACACGCACCATGGCTCAATATTGCTCACCATTAGCATAGGTTCTTTGGTGGGGTAGGTCATTTATAGATGCCATTCTCTAATCTTGCCCCTCTTTTCGTCCATAATTGAATTTCACTCTATGGACTTTGTCGCTGCACATCTTTAAAAATGTTTCAGTGATCTAATCTGCTTCTTGTGTGTATAAAATTTGAAGTGTCTTTTGCGCTGCAGCTTTGTGGTTCTGTCTGCAAGCTTGTTACCTCTTGACACCTTATCAGTCTCGTGTGTGTGTGTGTGTACTGCACACGTGCACATAGCTACTTTTCGTGGCAATTGGACTGTTTTGACAACTAGCTTAGCAAGGAAATGGATGCCCTCCCCGAATGGGGAGTGACTCAGCTAGCAAATGATTAGACATTTTCACTTTCTTGTAGTTTCTTTAGTTACTTTTCAATCGTTTTCTCATTGTTTATCACAATAATCTTAGAAATTTGAATACGAATCAAAACGTATGTTTTATTTTACTCAATTGTATGATTTAGAGAATCCATATGTAGTAAAGTGTTGTATTACTACATATGATTTCATCATCTTTTAATTTGACTTTCTTTCCAAAACGCTTCTTAATTTCTCAGTTCACACATCTTCTACATGTGTTACTGTTTCTCCAGTTTTTTCTCTAGTTAACTATCAATCCAAAAGCTACGTTTTCCTTTTAGCATTCAACCTGCTCAAAATCACTCTTTCATCAAAGTCGCTCTACTAATTTTCTATAGTAGTCGCCAACGACTTCAACCATTCAACCTTTCATTCAGGCAATCATTCATCAATGCTCATCATATGCATCTCATACAGTCTCCAAAAAGGAGTCTTCTTATCACATTGGTCCCATTTCATCCAAGCTCACCACACAACATTCATATATCATTTTCAACTCAAGTTTCCTGGTAGAACAATCCACCAATTAAAAAAAAACGTAACTAAAACAAACAACTGGCAAATTACCGTATTTGCCGGTGTATTGGTCGACCTTTTTCGATCCAAAATCGACCGAAAAAAATCGACCTCGACTTATACACCGAGTCATAAAATTTAACTTCGTATTCATCGCTTCAAATGTGATGGTAACCAAGGCCGTTTCTCATGCATCTCATTGTGCGTTGCACTTAGAAAATTTGAACCGTGCGGCGTGCGCGAGTGCGCGGCCCGCTGGAAGTCCAATGAGGCGCCGCGATCTCCTGCGCGGTGCTTATAAAGTGCCGATCCGCTCGGCTTGGAGCTATTTCCGACCTCCCGTTGGTGCCGGGCGGCGTGCGCGAGCTCGCCGGCCGCGATCTCCTGCGCGGTGCTTATAAAGTGCCGATCCGCTCGGCTTGGAGCTATTTCCGACCTCCCGTTGGTGCCGGGCGGCGTGCGCGAGCTCGCCGGCCGTGATCTCCTGCGCGGTGCTTATAAAGTGCCGATCCGCTCGGCTTGGAGCTATTTCCGACCTCCCGTTGGTGCCGGGCGGCGTGCGCGAGCTCGCCGGCCGCGATCTCCTGCGCGGTGCTTATAAAGTGCCGATCCGCTCGGCTTGCAGCTATTTCCGACCTCCCGTTGGTGCCGGGCGGCGTGCGCGAGCTCGCCGGCCGCGATCTCCTGCGCGGTGCTTATAAAGTGCCGATCCGCTCAGCTTGGAGCTATTTCCGACCTCCCGTTGGTGCCGGGCGGGGTGCGCGAGCTCGCCGGCCGCGATCTCCTGCGCGGTGCTTATAAAGTGCCGATCCGCTCGGCTTGGAGCTATTTCCGACCTCCCGTTGGTGCCGGGCGGCGTGCGCGAGCTCGCCGGCCGCAATCTCCTGCGCGGTGCTTATAAAGTGCCGATCCGCTCGGCTTGGAGCTATTTCCGACCTCCCGTTGGTGCCGGGCGGCGTGCGCGAGCTCGCCGGCCGCGATCTCCTGCGCGGTACTTATAAAGTGCCGATCCGCTCGGCTTGGAGCTATTTCCGACATCCCGTTGGTGCCGGGCGGCGTGCGCGAGCTCGCCGGCCGCGATCTCCTGCGCGGTGCTTATAAAGTGCCGATCCGCTCGGCTTGGAGCTATTTCCGACCTCCCGTTGGTGCCGGGCGGCGTGCGCGAGCTCGCCGGCCGCGATCTCCTCCGCGGTGCTTATAAACAGCCGCATGCGCACGGCCTCCCGGAATTTGAACACATTTCGTCAATAAATTTCGCATATTGAATTTTGAAGTTTAATATAATGCAACAATTGAGCTCGACTTATACAAAGGATATATCATAAAATCGTAAATTTCCGTCGAATTTTAGGGGGTCGACTTATACACCGAGTCGACCTGTACACCGGCAAATACGGTAATCTGAATTTTTTCTTTGTTTTTAAATTTAAAGAACTCAATCTCTCAGATTTAGCTTGCAATTAGAATTTTGCATAATCTTATAACACAACCAATCAATTATTCCTATTAAATGTAGCATTGCAAAATCTTAAATTCACAATTCAGCTTCTCCCAATTCCTGAAAGCATGTTCTGTTGTTTAGTTAACTCCGAATTTCTCATGAGGGCTTGACACTAACATGCACTAGTGTGGATTAGTTTCTGCTCGCAAACAGATTTCTCTCTTTTTCTTTCATTTTTATTTGTCAAAATTGTTTCTGTTCTGCGGTGTAAATTGAATAGACAACAGTCTAGCAAATTTCTTTATACTAAAACTTTAGCCAAGCTTCATCAACTTAACACATACGCACACACATGCACAGCTCTCGCGTGCGGAAGGTAGGTCTCAGCAACAATGATTCGTCACAGGCTGGCCATTTCCTGTGGTCGATCATGAGCTGGTCCCTCCCATGCACACGAGGACAGCACATTCTAATTTTATTTATTTATCTTCTAGAAGCAAGTTGCATTTCTTTACCACTTGATTTGCATATTTTAACTTCAGTGTAACACAATTTGATCCCTATTCATTTGTAATTGGGCCTACAAACAGCATTGTCATACTTCTTGTGTGGACAGGGGCTCTAACAATCTAAAAAGATTTTTGATAACCTGACAATGACATGTTTTGCTGTCATATGGGAGAGGTTTCAGATCTTTTAAATTTCGATACATGATTTGCATAGGACCGGAAACTCCTCTTGCCCCTTGCTTGAGCCGCTGCTTGAGCTGCGGCTTTGCACCTGCTCACAGGGGCCTTATTGTCTCCTGGTCTGACAAACACTTGTGACCTCATCAGTTTTCATCTTTCTAGCTTTTGTCTCTTGAATTCGTTCTCATCTCTTTGTGAAGATTTCAACCACACTCTAGCACTTCTACCACTTCTTCCACATTTCAAATTTCCTTGTACTCCATACACTTTCTTCCACTTCAGCATGTATTGCATACAATTAAGAAATCTACTTGCCATGAACTTCTCGTTTTAAAGAAGAGCAGAGCAAGAGATTTACCGTTCTTATTTCCCATCTTAATTTTAGTAGTTTAAGGTTTTACATTTTTTTTCAATTTTTTTTTTTTCTTTGAGGATCCTCAATGCAGGTTTAAATTGACCCTTCAACCGATAACTAGCCTGTTTTATTGCCGTGGATAAACGCTAGAACTGCTTTTTAGTCAATTTATCCTACCAGTCACACACTCAATCACACAAACTCCAGCGCTTTTTTAGGCCTCATAGCTCGGACAAACCAAAGCCGTATCTCATAGCTCGGACAAACCAAAGCCGTATCTCATAGCTCGGACAAACCAAAGCCGTATCTCATAGCTCGGACAAACCAAAGCCGTATCTCATAGCTCGGATAAACCAAAGCCATATCTCATAGCTCGGACTAACCAAAGCCGTATCTCATAGCTCGGACAAACCAAAGCCGTATCTCTCGTGCACCTGTGGTTTTTTACGCGTTTCACAAACAACAACACAATCACACAACTTCAGGCCTTTAACTTACTTGTCCCCTGGTTCGTTGCACTGCCGGGTCCCATCAATCCACCTCTGTCAGACGAAGGTGATGCTGGCCCAGCGAAGAATTCTCTTCCCAGGACTTTCTCCTCCAGGTCCTCCTAGTGGACGCTGGCTTGTCGACAATGCAGCACGTCCTTCTTCGTCAGACAGATAGCGGGTATGAGGGGTCCCGGGTTTCGGCACCAAAATGTTAGAGATTTGCTCACTCCAACTTATTTTGCAAGAACCACACGGTAGACAAGCAAGTTCTTTTAGACACCTGCAGGTGGAGAGTTCACTCGTTGAAGGAATGAAGTCTAAAAACTCTCCCTCCTGCAATGGCATATTTATTAAGAGAAACAGAGTGGGGGTAAGAGTAGGTTGAATAGGAAGCCCTTGTGCTCTAGTCAAAACATATCAGGGGATGTTTTACGACCTTGTGGAGGATGGGACAAAGTAGGTTATTTATTACCGGTTGCATTCCAACATAATCATACGATAAAGATAACCTGGAAAACCCTAACATAACCTACACTCTAATATATTATTTGACATGGTATTAAATGCGTGGCTTTACAAAAATAGTCATTGAAGCCCACCCTTAGCCCTGAGTGCCATTGGCATGAGGCAAAACGCTTGAAAACACACACTCTCGCCCAATTAAATAACCATTCTGAAACACAGGACATGTAAGATAATATTTTTTAATCATTAATTACACCATTATAGCTCAGACATTTATCTAAACACAAATAATTAGTGACAACCCTACAAGTATCGAACACATCAATTATATAAAAACTTTGATCTTTGATCTTCCGGCGCTGTAGGAGACGGCAGCCTTTCCAGTAGCTCTCTTGTTTTTGACTATTTTTTGACTTTTTTCGACCTTTCGGATTATTTATTTTGTCTATTTTTCTTTGTTCTTTAACTGGTCAGCTCTTGACTTTTAAGCTCTTGCTTTCTTTATTTATTCACTGCTTTTCGGAGTTAGTGGACACTTCTTTCTTATGATCATGCAACGCCGGTTTGCTCACATACTTGAAGGAGGAACTGTTGTCGCTGAGAATAATGGGGCAAGCCGGACTACGACACGACATCCCGGTGGAGCTGAGGAGGAAGTACCGGGGCTGCAAAGCCGGTGCTAAGCTGAAAGCTAGGCGGTCGGAGAACCGGAGGAGATATAAACCATCGATTCCTTCCGTAATCATGGGGAATGTGAACTCCCTGTCCAACAAGATCGACGAGCTGACGGCACTGAACAACCAGCGGACCTACAGGGAAAGCAGCGTGCTCATCTTTACGGAGACATGGCTAAACCACCTCGTACCGGATGCTAACGTGGACCTGCAGGGATTCACTATGGTGAGAGCCGACAGAGACGCCAAAGCTAGTGGAAAACGGAAAGGTGGGGGTCTGGTCGTGTATGTGAACCATCGCTGGTGTAACCCGGGACATGTTTCTGTAAAGACTGTGTTGTGCTGCCGGGACCTTGAGCTGCTAGCTGTTAGCTTGCGGCCATACTACCTGCTGAGGGAGTTCAGTCACGTGATTACCATCTGTGTTTACATCCCTCCGAGCGCGGACGCAGCCACTGCCTGTGAGACTATACACACTGTCACAGCCAGGCTAACGACTCAGCACCCCAATGCTTTTGTAATAATCTCTGGAGACTTTAATCATGCAACCTTGGACTCTACTCTGCCCGTTTTCCATCAGGCTGTTGACTGCCCCACAAGAAACAACAGGACAATAGACCTCATGTATGTCAATGTGAGGGATGCGTACAAGGCCACACCGCTCCCCCCACTGGGGAAGTCAGACCACAACCTGATCCACCTACAACCAGAGTACACCCCCCTGGTCAAAAAACAGCCCGTTGCAACCCGCACCATCAGGAAGTGGACCCCGGAGATGGAAAGTGTCCTGAGAGACTGTTTTAACACCACAGACTGGGATGTGCTGATCGATCCGCACCGTGAGGACATAGAGGGGTTGACACACTGCCTGACGGACTACCTGAACTTCTGCATGGATGTGGTCTCTCCTGTTAAGACAGTCCGCTACTACCCGAATAACAAGCCTTGGGTAACACGGGAGGTCAAAGCCGTCCTGAACAGGAAGAAAGCCGCCTTCAGGAGCAGAGACAGGGAGGCCATGAAGGCAGCACAGCAGGAGGTGAAACACTGTGTGAGGGAAGCCAAAGACACCTACAGGACAAAGGTGGAGCAGAAGCTGAAGAAAAACAACATGAGGGCCGTCTGGGAAGGTGTGAGGACTATCACGGGCCACAACACCAAGACCAGGGTCGTTGAAGGGACAATGGAGAGGGCGAACGAGCTGAACAACTTCTTCAATAGGTTTGATCGGCCCACGACCCCCCCACCTCTACTGCAGCCATCTCTCCTTCCCTCCACAACACACCACCCCCGAAACAACACAGCACCCCCACCCTCCTCCTCCTGCCCCCCCACCCCAGATACCACAGCACCACCACTCTCCTCCTCCAGCCCCCCCACGCCAACACAAGCTCTGCCTTACTTCACAGCAGACCAGGTCAGAGGACAGCTGAGGAAGCTTCGACCCAGGAAAGCACCAGGCCCGGACAAGGTGTGTCCCAGACTACTGAAAACCTGCGCTGCTGAACTGGGGGAACCACTTCAACGGATCTTCAACCTCAGCCTGCAGCTGGGGATAGTGCCTACACTATGGAAGACATCCTGCATCACGCCGGTTCCTAAAAAGACCCGGCCCAGTGAACTGAATGACTTTCGGCCGGTGGCACTCACTTCACACCTAATGAAGACATTGGAGCGGCTCTTCCTCGGTCTCCTCAGACCTCAAGTGCGACATGCTCAGGACTGCCTGCAGTTTGCATACCAGTCAGATGTTGGAGTGGAGGACGCCATCCTCCACCTACTGCACCGAGTTCACTCCCACCTGGATAAGGGAAGCGCCACAGCGAGGATTCTGTTCCTAGACTTCTCCAGTGCGTTCAACACCATCCAGCCCCCCCTGCTCAGAGACAAACTGGGCAGGATGGGAGTGGACCCATACATGGTGACCTGGATCTCCAGCTACCTCACAGACAGGCCACAGTACGTCAGACTAAAAGACACCATCTCTGACACTGTGGTCAGTAGCACTGGAGCCCCACAGGGCACAGTGCTGGCCCCTGTACTCTTCACCTTGTACACCTCAGACTTCTGTTACAACTCTGAGCTGTATCACATACAGAAGTACGCGGATGACACAGCCATTGTCGGGTGTATCAGGGACAATAGAGAGGAGGAGTATAGGAGCCTGGTGGGGGATTTCGCCACCTGGTGCCGTGCCAACCAACTGGAGCTCAACATCTCCAAGACCAAGGAGCTGGTCATAGACTTTGGGAGGAACAGGCCTAAGCCTAGGCCCGTACTGTTGGAGGGGGCTGAGGTGGAGGCTGTGGACTCCTACAAGTACCTTGGGGTGTGGCTGGATAAAAAACTGGACTGGTCAACTCACACCAACCACCTTCACAGGAAGACACAGAGCAGGATGTACTTCCTGAGGAGACTACGTTCTTTTAACATCTGCAACAAACTCTTGGAGATGTTCTACCAGTCTGTGGTTGCCAGTGTCCTGTTTTACACCGTGGTGTGCTGGGGCAGCAGCACATCCAAGAAGGACACCTCCAGACTGGACAAACTGGTCAGGCGAGCCGGCTCTCTGATCGGCAAGAAGCTGGACTCACTGGAGACAGTGGCAGAGGCAAGGACACTGAAAAAACTGTTGGACATTATAGACAATGTCAGTCACCCTCTGCACACTGTCATCACTAATCAGAGGAGCCGGATCAGTGGGAGACTGCTCCTCCCCAATTGTAGGACAAGCAGACTGAAGAACTCCTTTGTCCCCCAAGCCATCAAGCTATTCAACTCCTCACTGGGGGGGAGGAGGTGACATGGACATGAACAGGGACATGGAGATGCTTGTAATAACTGTACACATTCACACGTCAATATACAATGTGCAATATTATGGCAACTACTGTGTAGTGTTTTTACCTCCCTCAATTTTCTTGCCTAGTTTATCTTTTTGCCTCTTTTACATTTCATTGCTAACTCTTGCACTGTGTGTATTTCTGCATCTTCTGTATATCTTTATCTCTTGTGTTTTTTCTTGTGTATTTTGTATTTTACTGCTACTGGACACAGAATTTCCCTGAAGGAGTAATCCCAAGGGATTAATAAAGTTGAGTCTAAATCTAAGTCTAAGTCTATAAACTGGGTGACATAATCGTCCTTGACATTAGTACATAATGTAAACATTAGCCTAAGTGCAACTCAACGTGGCCGCATTGATCGTAAGCAGGGCTGTGGACAGTATTCCTACGCGCATTCTCAGCAGCATGATGAAAATAAAATTGAACGTATTTTTTTTATTGTCGGACTCGGTGGACTCGATCAAAATCAGCACCGAGTCCGAGTCCGGCAAAAATGACAGAGTCCGACCGAGTTCTCGAGTCCGAGTCTACAGCCCTGCTTTCAACTGTTCATCTTTTGCCTACCTATTCCACACCTTCCCACTTACCAAAAATTCCACATTTTCACGTTTAAAATTTAATTCAATAAAGTTTCAATCAATCAATCAATCAAAAAAGTTTCAATCAATTGGTGTCCTTGACCTCTTTTCCCCATTTATCCCTGACTTTTCTGGTGGGATCCTTTAGGTTCAGGGTGCTGTTTGCTCACAGAGTCAACTTTTTTTTTACAAAATGATTTATGTAGCCCTACAATTCTTAACATGGTATTCTGATTAACACTGTGTGGAGTATTAATTAAACATTCAAATTGAGCCTTTTTTTTTAATCTCAGGAGGCAGCCATTTTACCATTTGTCAACAGAAAATGATATTACTTTAGCCCAGGTCTCAGCTTACCAAAGCCACATAATCAAACTCAGAAAACACTTTTTTTTTCACTTCCCCTTAAATCAAATTGTATTATTTCTTTTGAATCCTAATGTTAATCCCCCAGACATTTGTGATGGTCTTTTTTGCCACAGACACAAATAACTTGCAAATAAGACTTTGTAAATGTGTTTTTTTTCTTCTCATGCGTCCTCACAGAAAGGGAGTGGAGCTATCTTGAACACAGTGAAGACCAAAGCAAACCCAGCTATGAAAACTGTTTACAAATTTGTGAGTACATGCCCCAACAAAATCAACCTCTTTTCAACCTATGGAGTTATTTGTTTCTGGTTTGCTTCTATTGATAGGCTAAAGACCATGCCAAAATGGGCATCAAGGAAATGAAGAGCCGGCTAAAGCATAAGGTAAGTAGCTGAACAAAGCAGGCATATGTATATATGCAGTGATCCCTCGCTACTTTGCGGTTCGTTTTTGAGTCACCATTGAAGAGATTTATACAGTAATCACAGAAATTGCTTCATAACACATCATGTGTACAGAACATTAAAAGTTGTGATTTATAATGGGAGCCAATGAGCCAAAAACTGGACATTCTAATAAAAGTTTGTCTCACCCATATGAAATTACTTAGAAACTCCAGCATGGTGCTATTTAGAACCTCTGCATTTTTTAATAATCTCTTGAAATATCAGCACCCTAGTGTTTTTTTTCAATGCTCCAACTTTGATGCAACACATAAAAACATCAGAAATGTCCAGAAACGGGACAAATTCACCCGAGAGAGGTGCACAACTGATTGACGGGAGTTTTGCAGTGCCATGTTACTGAGGAGCGTAAAATTGAAGTTCAGTTGTATAAAATATATATAATAAGCCAAAACTTGGCAACACCTCAGACAAAAGTTGTACTACTTACTTGCTTGTCGATACAAGGACCCACATGCATACACATAAAATAAAAGCCCAACTTTCAAAATAAAAGCACCACTTATGTTTGACTTTGACTTGATTCTCACTGTGAGGGCTGGTCAGAGACTGTGGGTGTGAGCTGTATGTGGCTCCCAGGCCACACTTTGCCCAAGCCTGCTCTAACAGCTGGACTTGATTATGTTTTTTTTTAAATGATTTAATTGGAATTAATGTACATTGTTAGTGTAGGCAAGAAATTTTATCATTCACAAACAGTGTAAAAAGCCCAACATATGTATTGTTTTTAATAGGTTTTTGAAAATTGTTTCTAAAACAAAATTTTGGGAATTTCCAAATTCTGCAGGGTTTTTCCCAGTGTGTACACTTAAGCTGAACAACCCAGAACATCACAGTTTTACATGAACGATTATTGTTTTCACATTGCAGGAAAATATAGATAATGGATCAGGAATCATTGCTAGGGACAATGACTTCTTTGCAATCAAACTCAAGAATGAAGGCCCAACGCAGACCTTAGATGAACACAGAATGAACTGGCAGTTTGGACTGGTAAGTATTTTCACATGAACACGACGATGATCTTTTTGGCGCACAACACCACCATGTAAGGAGACCACTGTATTAATATTCCTACTCTTTTCTTTGCGTGTAGTTTGACGAGGTATAAAAGCTGCAATTTTTTTATATGTTATGTTTTACAGACACAGTCACCCATGCTGTTGAAGAAAAACAAAAGTCATGAAAGTCTGGAAAGTTCTCATTACCTGTAAGCCTTTTTAAATGTACTAATAATACAGTGTCCATTTTGTAGTTAATGAGAAACATATTTTCTTGGTGGCCTTGTGAACAAATCATTTAATTATCGCCATAAAGTAGAAACGTCGAAAATTAATCCTTTATTCAAAGGTTTCAGACATTTGTTAATTCTGCATGAATGCACGAAGGAAAGTTTTAGGGCCTGATAGATTTTAGAAACTAGAACAGAATAGAACAGAACCTTATTGCCACTGTCACAGGAATAATAAAATCTCAGTTCACAGCCAAGTATAAAAAGCCTAACACTGACGTAAGCCAGTAAAACAAATCATTTGGAGGACAAAAAAATCCTCCTGACGAATGAACTAACCAGTAAAATCGACAACTCACACTGCTGAACTCCATGAAAGCAGTATTCTCATTTTCTGCACAGTCGAGTCAAGAGGGGGGGATTTCCCCTCACAATTGGGAAAGCCAGTTTTAATGTCTCTCCTCTACTTAGTGGTGTGTTAGCACCTTCTTGCCATTAGTGCCATACCTTATTTTTTTATGGCATACCAAGCACATACAAACACCTGTCAGTTTCACCTTTTTGTACCACAAACTGATAGGCTTTCCATTGTTCCCCGTAAGCCATGCCCATCTCCATTTATTTTTGGCAGCTTTGTTGACAGAAGTCGTGGCGGTTCATAATTATGTGCATTCACTTTAGAAAGCTAAGTTTTCTTCTATCATCCTTAGCTAGCTGTACCGCACTGCTTTTTTTGTGGGTAAACAATCAAAACAATACTGTCCAGTCACAAGGAGATACAATGGTACCGCTACTTACGAACTTAATTGGTTCCGCGATCGGGTTTGTAGTCGAAACGTTTGTAAGTAGAAGCAACGTTTCCCATAGGAATCAATGTAAAAGCAAATAATGCGTGCCGGACTACACAAAAAGTCACACTTTAAGCCAGGCATGTCAAACTCAGTTTGGCTCTGGGGCCGGATCCAGACTTTCTGTTCTCAGGTGGGCCGGATCAGTAAAAGAATGTCAACTCCAAATATTTTGCTTCGTTTTTCAGTACTATGCTTTATCATTCAGCCTACATTTGTAGCCTACCCTACATATTATAATCACGGATGACAAGGAATCTTTTCTAAGCACAACGCATTTGTTTCACAAACAATGAAAAAAAATAGTTTCATGGTTCACTGGTTTATTTTAACAATGAAGTGAAGGCAGTTTTACACCTGAACCAACTCACCACACTTAACAAACTCAAGTGGGAGCTATGAAAAAAATATTCTCGCCTTAATTGTCGTACTGCTTTGAAATAAATAAAAAAAGAAATACAAAATAAAAGTTATAGCAGTGCATGCTTATATTACATCCGATCAAACTACTAGGCTGGGCCTATTGAAGCTGAGAATATACTGCACAATATTAACTTTAATATGAAACCAGATTAATCTTATTTTTAATGATCTGTATTAATGAGTGCAAACAAAAAAGTATCAATATTGGGTGTCAAATCCTGAGTAGCAGCACATTTAACAATATCATTCAAGTGTTTATTTGTTAACCTTGAGCGCTGCTTTGCTTTATTATTGTTCATTACGGAGAAAACCTGTTCACAAAGATAAGTAGTCCCAAACATGGATATAACGTTTGCAGCCATGGCTGTTAATTTGGGGTAACCTGGCACGAGATATTGATAAAACGTATCCAATCCCACGGACCCAAATTTATCCTTCATAGCGGAATCGCACTGCAAGTCAATAAGCTCGAGTTGAATGTCAGCTGGCATATCAGAAGGCTTCACTGTAAATGGCGAGCGAAAAAAGCCAAATTTGTTCTCAAGTTCACTGAATACCTGAAACCTCTGCTCAAACTCTCGCAGAAAATCTGTTACGTTGTCTTTATATTTTTTCAAATCATCATCGGGACGGTCCGGTGCCTCCGGACGAACAGCTGTGAGACAAGACAAATGCGCAGAGTAACTTCTGTCAGCAAATAATGCTCAGTCCATTTTTCCTTGAAAACTCTGCACTCCGTGTTCATTTTTCTTTTTTTTTTTGACAGTGCCATTTTGGGAAGGGTGTGTTGACCGATAACTTGTGGTGAATTGTGAAGCAAGATTGACGGTTTGGTTTTAGTACTAACTCGTGTCAATGCCGCTGGACGTGAGCTCTTTTACACATTTACTGCCCTCCCGTGGCCGGCGGGAGCACTTGGTTTGTATTTATTTTAAAAAATCATAACTTTTGATAGAAATGACCTAGAGACTCGCTTCTTTTTTTGACATACTCAGAAATTTATGCCGGGCCGGATTAAATGATCCAATGGGCCGGATCCGGCCCGCGGGCCATATGTTTGACATGCCTGCTTTAAGCCCTATTACTCTGTGTAAAACACAAAAAAAACAAAACAATGGTTTTATTTTTGCTTTTTCAAACCTTTATAACAAAAACTAAATGTCACTTTATTCTTGACCTTCTGACTTTGCTTGAGAAAAATACCCCCGATAAGACCGAAAAAGTTAGGCTAATAAATTATTGCATGCTTCCATGTAGTACCTGCAATGTACTTGTCATTACTTTTTGGTGCGATTTATGACTTTTCCGACTGTGAGTGGTCATTTAATGCACCACACGCAGAATGCGAGTGAGAACTTAAAACAAGAAAACAAAGAAAAGAAACCTAGCTTTTAAAGATGGAAATTGACAAACACAAAAATGTGTGATTCATGTTTTTATTGAAAACAAGCTGGTACTGTCTGCCGCACAGCAACGGCTTCCGCCTTTTACTCAATACATGTGCGCTCCTGCTGCACATGATTTTCACGGGGGTACCTATTTTAGCACAACACTGGCCATACTTCCTCACAAGCTCGATGGTACGCAAGCATTCGCCGTGCTTCTTTATGATTTCGATTCTCCGACTACACTACCATATTTTCCAGAATATAAGCTTTTACTTTTTGCACAAGCTTTGAAGTCTGCGACTCGTAGTCCGGTGCGGCATATCTATGGATTTTTTGTGATGTCTAAGACACTTATACACTCGTTAGTAAAAACGCTGTGGACCGCTGTTGTGCGTCACTGATTTGCTGGGCGGAGGGATATTTGACCAGACATACGGTCACTGGGGAGAAGTGGTGTCTTGATCTCATATTCGTCTGCCAGGCAAATAGTGCCGCACAATTGACACAAACAAGAGACAGAACAAGATCAAGATAGACCTTCTAGAGAAAGTAAGCTTTTATACAGAAACCCTCATTATGGGGAACAAACGAAATGCATATGATGCGGGTTTTTAAGTTATAGGCAGTTGATTTTTCTCTTAACAAAGGAAATAAAGCTGCTGTATCTACTGTAGAGGTTTCCTCCGGCCACTAGAGGGCACTGGGCCAAGTTGATGACATCTTGTTGCGTCACCCTTTTCAATATTTTTTTTCTGGGTCATGTCTTCTCCAGAGCTTTAGCTCATACCGCATTGCCAACTTTAACCCTGTAAGTGGTCCCATTTTATTTATTATTCGTTGCTATGTTCCCTGCACATTAAGTTATTATGATCATCGCGGAGATTTATGCATGTTTGTAGGTTTGCAGAGCTCTTTCATCTCTGCCAATAAACGTTATGTTGATGAAAGGTATGCGTCACCAAAGAACCAGCTCTTTCCTGACAATCCTCTTTGTGTATATTCTCTTACAAATGATACCGTATTTTCCGGACTATAAATCGCGTTTTTTTTTCAGAGTTTGGGTAGGGGGCGACTTATACTTAGGAGCGACTTATATGTGAAATTATTCACAAATTTTCAAAATTCAAAAATCCGCGATGTAGTGAAACCGCAATAAACGAACCGCGATGTAGCAAGGGATTACTGTAATTTGAACCGCAACTGACGTCAGCGGCGCGGCGCACACGCGGCGTTGTTTACATAAAGGATAAAGGATTCGATCACGGGATTTAATGACTTGGAGTGACAGATATTGTTTGATAAAATTGTTGTTTATAATTATATGGGCCTGTGGAATGATTTGAACTGCAACTGATGAGTCCGACGTCAGCGACGCAGTGCACACGCGGCGTTGTTTACATAAAGGATGAAGATTTTGATCGATGGATTTAATTATTTGGAGTGACACAGATGGTTTGATAATATTGTTGTTTATACAATAAGAATTTGATATATGCCGCATTTTTCGGACTATAAGTCGCAGTTTTTTTCATAGTTTGGGTGGGGGGGCGACTTATACTCAGGAGCGACCTATATGTGAATTTTTTCACAAATTTTCAAAATTTAAAACTCCGCGATGTGAAACCGCAATAAACGAACCGCGATGTAGCAAGGGATTACTGTAATCTGAACTGCAACTGCGGCGCGGCGCATACGCGGTGGTGTTTTACATGAAGGACAAAGGCTTCAATCACGGGATTTAATGACTTGGAGTGACAGAGATTGTTTGATAAAATTGTTGTTTATAAATATATGGGCCTATGGAATATTTTGAAGTCCAACTTTTGAAGTCCAACCGCCGTCAGCGGCGCGCACCCGGCATTGTTGACATAAAGGACGATCAACGGATTTAATGATTTGGAGTGACACAGATGGTTTGATAATATTATTGCTTATATAATAGTTATTTGATATATAATTTATATAGTTATCGTTCTATGGGCCTGTGGAATATTATGAAGTGCAACCGCCGTCAGCGGCGCGCACCCGGCCGGCATTGTTGACATAAAGGACGATCGATGGATTTAATGATTTGGAGTGACACAGATGGTTTGATAATAATATTGCTTGTATGATAGTTATTTGATATATAATTTATATATCGTTATATGGGCCTGTGGAATAATTTGAAGTGCAACCGCCATCAGCGGTGCGCACCCGGCCGGCATTGTTGAGATAAAGGACGATCGATGGCTTTAATGATTTGGAGTGACACAGATAGTTTGCTAAAGGTGTTATTTATGTTATAGTTATTTGGATAACTGTCAATGTTACGTCAGGCCCGTTCTCAGCTCTTCTTTGTGTTTATGTCACGTTAGCATACCGTATCGTTTAGCCTGTTGTTGTTCGTTCATGTCTGTTCTTGGTGTTGGATTTTGTCGAATAAATTTCCCCCAAAATGCGACTTATACTCCGGAGCGACTTATATGTTTTTTTCACTTTATCATGCATTTTATGGCTAATGGGACGTATATTTCGGAGCGAATTGTAGTCCGAAAAATACTGTACTTTATATATCGTTATATGGGCCTGTGGAATAATTTGAACTGCAACTGACGAGTCCGATGTCAGCAGCGCAGTGCACACGCGGCGTTGATTCCATAAAGGACGATCGATAGATTTAATGACTTGCAGTGACACCGATTGTTTGATAATATTGTTGTTTATATAATAGGCATTTGATATACAGTCAATACCTCGGTTTTCGAACGTCCCGGTTCTCAAACAAATCAGAATTGGAACAAAAATATTTGAGAATTTTTTGCTACGGTTGTCGAACAAATTTTGGAGGTCGAACCTCGCGAGATGAGCGGAGAGGACCCGAGAAAACCCAACTGCGCGGCCCAGATGCCGACTGACTCCGTTGTTATTGTATTTTCGTTACTTTGAGGATTGTATTAACCCCTAATCATGCCTCCAAAGAAAGCAAGTGGGAGCTGTAAAGCATCCTAAAACACAAAGACGCTCTTAAAGCAATGCAACAGTGAGCGCCCGGCGCACTGCGGTTGTGCGATCGGACCAAATTAAGCTCCCCGCGCACTGAGGTCCACTTAAATTTTGGAAAGTACATCAGGACTTTAAAAATATTTTCTAAATTTCAGCGACGGCTCTGTCACCATAATGCGACCAGCGCGGTGCAGTTGCGCGGTCGGCAGCGCGCTATGGTTGCGCTTTCGGCGGTGCACTGCAGTTGCGCGATCGGACAAAAATACGCAACTGGAAAAAATGCTTAAAAAAGGCGTTTTTTGTTTTGTTTTGGAACGGATTAAATGTTTTTCCATTATTTGTAATGGGAAAAAGAGATTCGGAATTCGAACGATTCACTTCTCGAACCGCCTTCTGGAACAGATTGTGGTCTAAAACCAAGGTTTGACTGTATACTTTATATATCATTATATGGATCTGTGGAATAATTTGAACTGCAACTGACGAGTCCAACGTCAGCGGCACGGCACACACGCGGTGTTGATTCCATAAAGGATGAAGATTTTGATCGATGGATTTAATGCGGCTCGGTGGCGCACTGGGTAGCACGTCCGCCTCACAGTTAGGAGGGTGCGGGTTCGATTCCACCTCCGGCCCTCCCTGTGTGGAGTTTGCATGTTCTCCCCGGGCCCGCGTGGGTTTTCTCCGGGCACTCCGGTTTCCTCCCACATTCCAAAAACATGCTTGGTAGGCCGATTGAAGACTCCAAATTGTCCCTAGGTGTGAGTGTGAGTGCGATTGGTTGTCTGTCTCTGTGTGCCCTGCGATTGGCTGGCAACCAGTTCAGGGTGTCCCCCGCCTACTGCCCGATGATGGCTGGGATAGGCTCCAGCACGCCCGCGACCCCCGTGGGGACTAAGCGGTTCAGAAAATGGATGGATGGATGGATGGATTTAATGATTTGGAGTGACACCGATGGTTTGATAATAATGTTGTTTATATATACACTGCTCAAAAAATTTAAAGGAACACTTTGAAAACATCAGATTTCAATGGTGAAAAAAAAAGTTTGATATCTATACTGATATGGACAATTTAATGTCTCAGGAACAAAAGGATGCCACATCTTTTGATGGAAATAAACGTTTTCAGCCTACAGAGGGCTCAGTATATAGAAAAAATTATGTGGCAGGCTCGTCCATTTTGCCTAAATTCAATTTCTACAACTCAAAATTCTTTTCAATATATTGTGTGGCCCCCACAAGCTTGTATGCATGCTTGACAACGTCACGGCATGCTCCTAATGAGACGACGGATGGTGTCTTGTGGGATGTCCTCCCAGATCTGTCTAAGGGCATCAGCAAGCCTGAGGAGCAACCTGGCGGCGTCTGATGGACCGAAACATTATGTCCCAGAGGTGTTCTACCGGGTTTAGATCAGGTGATCGTGAGGGCCATTCAACTGTGTGAATTCCTTCATCCTCCAGATACTGTCTGCATACTCCTGCCACATGAGGCCTGGCATTGTCGTGGATCAGGAGGAACCTAGGACCTACTGCACCAGCGTAGGGTCTGACTATGGGTGCAAGGATTTCATCCCGATACCTAATGGCAGTGAGACTGCCGTTCTCTGGCCTGTAGAGGTCTGTTCGTCCCTCCATGGAAATGCCTCCCCAGACCATCACTGACCCACCACCAAACCAGTCATGCTGAATGATGTTGCAGGCAGCATAGCGCTCTCCTTGGCTTCTCCAGACCCTTTCACGTCTATCACAGGTACTCAGGGTGAACCTGCTCTCATCTGTGAAAAGCACAGGGCGCCAGTGGCGGACTTCCCAATTCTGGTGTTCTATGGCAAATGCCAATCGAGCTCCACGGTGCTGAGCAGTGAGCACAGGGTACACTGCAGGATGTCGTGCCCTGAGGCCACCCTCGTGAAGTCTGTTTCTGACTGTTTGGACAGAGACATTCACACCAGTAGCCTACTGGAGGTCATTCTGTAGGGCTCGGGCAGTGCTCAACCTGTTCCTCCTTGCACAAAGCAGCAGATATCGGTCCTGCTGATGGAATGAGGACCGTCTACGGCCCTGTCCAGCTCTCCTAGAGTAACTGCCTGTCTCCTGGAATCTCCTCCATGCTCTGGAGATTGTACTTGGAGACACATAAAATCTTCTTGCAACAGCACACATGGATGTGCCATCCTGGAGGAGTTGGACAATCTGCGCAACTTCAGGAGGGTTAAGAAATCGCCTCATGCTCCCAGTCATGATGATGACTCTAGCTAAAGCCAACACTTGTGGAAAAACAGTTAAAAAAGATCAAGAGGGAAGAACTTGAAATGGCCTCCACCTGCAAAACCAGTCCTGTTTTGGGGACCATCTCGTTGTTGCTCCTCTAGTGCACCTGTTGTTAATTCCATCAACACCAATGCAGCTGAAAGTGATTAACAACCCCTTCTGCCGCCTACCTGACCAAAACCTTATCAGAAAAGTCTATTTGAATTCATGCCATACTTAAAAATTTTCCTTTAATTTTTTTGAGCAGTGTAGTTATTTGATATATAATTTATATATCGTTATATGGGCCTGTGGAATAATTTGAACTGCAACCGATGACAAGTCCGGCGTCGCGGCGCACACGCGGCATTGTTTACATAAAGGACGATAATGGATTTAATGATTTGGAGTGACAGATGGTTTTATGAAGGTGTTATTTATGTTATAGTTATTTGGATAACTCTTAATATTACGTCAGGCCCATTCTCAGCTCTTTGTTTGTGTTTATGTCACGTTAGCATACCGTATCGTTTAGCTTGTTGTTGCTCGGTCATGTCTGTTCTTGGTGTTGGAGTTTGTTGAATAAATTTCCCCCAAAATGCGACTTATACTCCGGTGCGACTTGTGTTTTTTTTTCACTTTATTGTGCATTTTATGGCTGATGCGACGTATATTCCGAAGCGACTTTTAGTCCGACAAACACGGTAATTAAACATGAAAACACCTGCGGTTTATAGTCCCGTGCAGCTTATATATTAACAAAACAAGATTTTCCCCGAATTTTAGCATCAGTTTGGAAGTTGAAAATTGGTTCGGAGGTAGATGCCAAAAAAAGGCGAGGCTCCAGTTCGTATCTTGAAAAGTTCGTAAGTACAGTAATCCCTCGCCACTTCACGCTTCATCTATTGCGGCCTCGGTGCATTACGGGTTTTAATGAAAACAAATATTGCGGATATATTCGGTGCATCGCAGCTTTTTGCGGTGTTACTTGGCTTTGTCTGCCCATATGACTTTACAGCACACTATTGGCTGGTAGAGACGACAACACCAATGGGAACATGTTGATCTGTATCCTTGCCGCTGATTGGCTTAGAACTGTAAGAGCAATTCTAACCATGCTTTATCTCAGCCTACCGCAGTCGCGTGACGTCGTCACTCTTCCACTTCGTTCACGTCAGCAGAATCGGCAGCATCTCTGATTTGCTTTTCCTTCTGTCAAAAACGAGGCAAGACAACTAAATGCAACATGGGCTCACACTAAATTTAAAGGAGACAAGGAGGGCTGGAATGCCGGTAGAGCATGTTGATGAGGCAAGCTGTCAGAGAGCTCGTGTTGTGCGTCATCGAAGCAGAAGGGCATAGCAAGCTTTTTAAAGCTGTTTAAAAAGTTTTTAAAAATACAATATTGTGTTTAAAAGTAAAATAACGTTTTTAAAAATGAAATTATAAAACTCGTTATAACAGCAGACTAGCCGTGACACGTTTACACTTTAAAATGTTTAAAAAGTGTTTAAAAATATAATATGTTTAAAAATAAAATTATGAAAGTCTTGTGCGGATGCCCTCGCGCTGGTCCGCGGGGGCACGTCAGCCCGTCAGCACAGCGTGAGCAGAGGAGGGCCGTGACACATTTACACTTTAAAATGTTAAAGTGTTTAAAAATACAATAAAGTGTTTAAAAATAAAATTATAAGAGATGCCCTCGCACTGGGCATCAGTTGGCCAGCACGGCAACTGCAGAGCGGAGCTGTGACATTAATAAATTGTTTAAAAATAAATTTATAAAAGTCTTGTGCGGATGCCCTCGCGCTGGGCCACGGGGGCGCGTTAGCCGGTCGGGGCGCGTCAGCCGGTCAGCACGGCAAGAGCAGAGCAAAGCCGTGACACGTTTGCATTTTAAAAGTATTTAAAAATGCAATAGTGTTTAAAAATAAAATTATAATAAAAGTCTTGTGCGAATGCCCTCGCGCTGGTCCGCGGGGGCACGTCAGCCCGTCAGCACAGCGTGAGCAGAGCAGGGCCGTGGCACATTTACACTTTAAAATGTTAAAAAGTGTTTAAAAATACAATAAAGTGTTTTAAAATAAAATTATAAGAGATGCCCTCGCACTGGGCGTCAGTTGGCCAGCACGGCAACAGCAGAGCGGAGCTGTGACATTAATAAATTGTTTAAAAATAAATTTATAAAAGTCTTGTGCGGATGCCCTCGCGCTGTGCCGCAGGGACGCATCAGCCGGCCACCACGCAAGAGCAGAGAGGAGCCTGAGACGTTTACACTTCATAAAAGGTTCATAAACGTCTTGTGTGGATATTGAAACAATATATTTACTCTTATTTATTTTCTTATTCATCATCATCATCGGTTTAAAGTCCGTTTTCCAGGCACCGCTGGGTTGGACTGGGTTCTTGATATGGTTTTCTTCCACCGGGAACGGTCCATGGCCATCTCGTGGTTGATGCCGAGTGCCTTCATGTCGGCTGACACGGTCATCTGCCAGGTCTTTTTAGGTCGGCCACTGGGTCTTGTTCCCTCTACGTTATACGACATAACTTTCTTCACCCAGTCGTTCTCGTCCGTCCTCACTACATGTCCGTACCATCGCAGTCTGCCTCTCCTCATCACATCCACTATGGCCTCCACTCCCATCTTCTTTCTCAGCTCTGCACTGTTTTTTTTCTCCTTCATTGACACACCACACATCCATCTGATCATCCTCATTTCTGCTCTGTTTAGTTTTTCTTCGTGTTCTGTTTTGAGGGCCCATGCCTCACTTCCGTACGTCATACTACTTCTGACGCAGGCTGAGTACACTTGGCCTCTCATCTTCAGGGATGGGGCCTTAGATGTTAAGAAGGGCATGAGTTCCCTGAATTTCTTCCACCCGCTTCTCACCCTTGTGGTCACTGCTAGGTCCACTCCCCATCAGCGTTAAGCATGTCTCCAAGGTAGCAGAAGCTGTCCACCACCTCGTACATCTCCCCATCTACTATGAGCCCCTCTTGCTCAGCTGGGTCTGCTTCGGCGACTTCTCCCCTGCACCGCTTGCATTTGAAGGTCTCCCTTGCAGCTAGTAGGCTGCCTTTTACTCCCCTGCATCTCCGGTGTACCCATCTCTGACAACCCTTGCACCGGATAGAGTTGGCTTGCACCCCCTTCCCGCAAACTCCACATGGCCATGCTCCTGACTGTGGTACCACTCCCAGGCCAGCACCACCGACCATGACCTTTGATTTTGCCGCATTCACCTTCATTCCTTTCACTTCCAGGCAGGTCTTCCAGGCTGCTAGCTTCCTAGCTAGGTCTTCTCGACTGTGAGCCATCAATACCAGGTCATCCGCGTAGAGCAGCTCCCATGGTAGTCCACCCCTCACTTCCCTCGATACCACATCCATCACGATAGCAAACGATAATGGGCTGAGCACCGATCCCTGGTGCACCCCTACCCTTACTTCAAACCCATTACTGTCGCCAACTCCTGTTCTAACAGCTGTGCATGCTCTGCAGTAGAGAGTCATCACAGCCTTAACCAGTCCCTCTTCCACGCCCGACTTCCTTAGGGCCCATCTCACCACCTCCCTTGGCACCCTGTCGAATGCTTTTTCCAGGTCAACAAGAGCGAAGTACAACCTCTTCCTCTTCTCCTGGTGTTTCTCCTGCATCTGTCGGATGACAAAAATTGTGTCTGTTGTACCTTTACCAGGCATGAAGCCATACTGCATCTTGTCCACCTCTACCCGTGACCTCACCCTCCTTTCCAACACCCTCTCTAACAACTTCATTCCATGCTCCAGCAGCTTTATGGCCCTGTATGACCCGCATGCAAGCGGGTCCCCCTTCCCTTTGAATAGCGGCACCAGGATGCTTCTTGTCCAGTCCTCCGGAATGTGTCCCTCAGCGATGACACTGTTACCCAGGTCAGTCATCCACTGCACACCGACGTCTCCCGCTGCCTTTAGCATCTCTGCCACCACTCCAGATGGTCCAGCTGCCTTTCCATCCTTCATGGCCTTCATGGCTTTCCCCACTTCTGTTCGCGTGATCAGGCCACATTCACCCTCCACTTCGTCGCATCCCACCTCTCCATCCCAGTCATTCTCCACATTTAGCAGCTTCTCCATGTACCTTTGCCATACTTCCTTCACTCCTCTGTTGTCTGTCACGATGTTGCCATCTTCATCCTTTACACAGTTTGGATTATTCTTATTCATTTAAATAAATATGTTTCTGAAAGTCACTTTGACTTTAAAATGTTTACAAGTGTTTATAAATACATAAAAATAGTTTAAAAGTACAATAAAGGTTCATAAAAGTCTTTTGTAGATATTGTAACAATAGGTTTTCTCTACATCGCGGATTTGCACCTATCGTGGTCTTGGAACCAATTATCCGTGATAAACGAGGGATTACTGTATAGGCGTTCGTAAGTAAGAGGTACCACTGTACGCAAAAGTAGCGTAGCGTTACCCCCTTGACATTATCTGACGGTAATGTTAATAAGCAGTGACAAGAGACACCAAAGAAACCGCTGTAAGTGAAAATAGAAAAATCCACACAAAACGTCTGAATTAGTGATATATATCCAGACTTAAAATCTGCGTTAGTAATATCTGTCCACACATAATGTCAGACCATCTGGACAAAATCTTCATTAGGCGTCAGTCATACAGGTGACAAGACCACTCTTGGCAAGACTTCTGACCCACCCTAATTAACTTCTGATTGCCTCACACCATGGCTCTGGCTTGCTTTATTAGTTGGGAGTAGCATCAATTTTATACCTGATGATTTAATTGGATCGCCTCAACGTAAATTATTTTCCCTGGTCATTTTTCTCATTGATGTAAATGGAGAACTTTAATCCATGCAGATTCAACTTCTTACGTTTGTTTTTACAACCACCAAGCTCCCAAGAAATGCAAGACAATTTACAATGCAGTGACGGTTAATCATTGCTCAAGAGGGGGTGTAGAAAACCGTTCAAATACACCGGTCTGTGAAGTGAAACCCGTTGAAACCAATGGGAGCATCTGACCTAAAGTTCCTCTTTGAGTTGTTTCTCCACAAAAGTCCCCAGAAATAAGGTGGATACGATTAAACCTACATCAATTTCAGAATAATTCAGTTAAGACCTTTAAGTGGAAATTGACATTGTTTCATCAGCAACAGTGGATACAAGAAATAGAAAAATCCACACTAAACGTCTGAATTAATGATATATATCCAGACTTAAAATCTGCGTTAGTAATATCTGTCCACACATAACGTCAGACCATCTGGACAAAAACTTCATTTACATAAACTTTATTAGTCCCTTTAAGTGGAAAATGACATTGTTTCATCAGCAGCAGTGGATACAAGAAATAGAAAAATGCATGTAGGAGAAGACAAGTACATTGCACTAGTTACAAACCAAAATGTTAATGCTGTAATTCAACCTACCAATATTATTATTACTTGTGAATTCAATAATGACTGCTTCATTGAGTCTAAGCATGTCTCCACAGCCTACAGCGATACTGCTCACTAAAAGACGTTGAGTCAAAAGAAGAGCATGATTGTAATTTGGGTCTAGAAAGTCCCAGCCGACTTCCAGAGAACCTCTCCAATGGCAGTGTCGGAGCCAATTTCTTCAACTGTGTGGATGAGCATGACAGTCAACCACTTCCTGTGGCTAAAAGCCTTGAAGATCTGAAGAGTCTGCAAGGCTATCGACAGCTTCAAGCCAAGTTCTCCAGTCAGGTCAGAGAAACAGTATATTTGTTCGTTCTTTTTAACTTTTCCCTGTTTAGTCGAATGTTTTTCTATGATTTCTGGTCTTATAGTTAAGTCAATAAGATATTTTTTTCTGTATCTTGATTTTTAATGGCTTCAATAGTACTTTAAATACTTTTTAATGTACTTTGGATCAGGAAAAGCACATTGAATTTGTATGTATATAAATTAAGCTGTCTTGCTTTTGCCCTGCAATGTCAGGTATGACTACATTTTCTAGCAAGATCAAAACCAAAAGTTGTATTTTTAAACTTTTGAATGACCATGAGTTTATAAATTCTTGTTTCAAATACTAAGATTTAGGTCGTCTACAACGTCTCTTTACAAACTATGGGATCTGGGAAAATAGATTCTGCATGTTTTCAGGTTCCATTACCAGAATCGGGGGTGAGGGTAAAAATTTGATAAAATTGTGCCCGAAATATTCTGGAAAACATACGGTTTATTACACATGCAAATGTTGCACATTAGCGAGCACTGATTTCATTAGGCAATTTCCCTTAACTTTTGGGTATTTTCAGATTTTTCCGGCAGTAACCAGGGAGAGATATAGTATAGCATATGTTTATCTGCATTTTATGAGGAATTTTAGAGATTTGTAGAATTTTTTTTTTTTCCTAAAAAAATTAACTGTAACTCGACAGCAAACTAAACTATGACCAAGCTATGCTAAATGAACTAACTATGGTGATAAAGCACTAACTTGAAAATTCATATGATGAAATCAATCTTAAAAATCTCGATTTTTACACGCTTCAATTCCATGCGACTTTCTGTGTAACGCAGTTTGGTCATGGACCCCAATTTGTTTTGTGGTAAATACATTTTCAAGTAGTATTTTAAATGGATAATATAAGGACCGTACAAAGCTAAATGACTTGCGTGTAAACCTTAGTGCAGTAGTTCTTAACCTTGTTGGAGGTACCGAACCCCACCAGTTTCATATTCGCATTTACCGAACCCCCTCTTTAGTGAAAAAAAAAATTTTTTTTCAGTCAAGACATAAATGTTTTTTACTGGTGCACAAAATGAGCCGTGCATAGACATCACCATGTTTGAAGAACAAAACCAATGCATTGCATGAACTCACAACAAATTACATACCGTCAAATCAGTGTGACTTCTCCTTTGTGAGACCATGCGTCATCACGAATTTACACGATAAATCAGGTGTGTTCAGACCTTCGCAGTGGAGGCTCTGCTGAACCCCTGGGACCGACTCACCAAACCCCAAGTGTTCGATCAAACCCAGGTTAAGAACCACTGCCTTAGTGCTAGTGATTTTATGAATTTCAGTGAACAATTTGAAGGCGTTCGACACTAAGAAAGTCGGACTGTTTGATCTCTGTGACTGCTTTATTCATTAGAGTTATGGATAGGGCTTTATTCATTAGAGTTATGGATAGGGTAAGGGTTATCCATTCCCAACATGGTACTGTGCAGTTAACTGTAACCAGGGGTCTTATTTTGGCAATTACAAGACTCGACACAGCTGAAATACAGATATTAATCAAACTGTACAGTATTGGCCCCTTTCCCCATAAATACCGCAATGTGGAGGTACATCTTAATACATTGTATGCAATTGTTTCATTTCACCAAAATATATGCAATGTTTTTTGACTGATGAAAAAACAAATAATTGTCATCATTTTTGTCCTTGCAGCGGAAGGACCTTCATTTCTGTGAACACTCACCAACACCTCCGAGCCTCAAGCTCCCAAACACTGACAACAAGCTGATGGGAATCAAATCAGATAAAACTGAAATTCCCTCTTGGGAACCTCCTACCTGCAAGAAAACACAATCAGATAAACTTCTCATGCAGGTAAATCACCACAACAGTAACAGTTCAGGCCTTAAACTACAAGACTCATCCAGCCCTGGCAATATTACCATTCCTCGCCCTCATGGAAGAAAGAGTGCTGAATTCGGAACGGTGTTAGCACCTCTTATTGGCCAGTCTCAATCTAAATCATCTAATGAGGAGAGAACAAAAACAGGTGGTGAAGATTTTCAAAAAGCCCTGAGTAAGACCACAGACATGTTCAATGTTGCAGAGGATCACATGGATTTGATAAGCCTGCTGGATCCCTTTAACAAGTCACCACAGACTAGTTCCGCGTCAACAATGGATGACATGAATATTGAGATGTTTTCATCGTCTTGCAAAACAATTCCTCCTAGAGCTCACCCAATGATCCAGCCTCCTTTTCAGCCACATAATCACATATCACCTACTGTCTTTACTCAGCCAGTAAAGATTTCACTCCCTCAAATCCAATACATGTCAGGTGGGAGAAGAACACCTTTCAACACAGTCTATGAACCACCAATTGGCTCTTACCCCCACAATCCAACCCAGCCGCAGTCTTTCCCTGCAGTCTCTGAGGTCTACAAACAACAATTACCTGGCAGGCCCACTCTTTCTCCCAGTTATCGAATGGGGAACTCTTCCTCACTGCTTCACTCATCAACCAGCAATCGTGCCATTTCAGGACTGACCAATTCAAAATCTGTCGCAAGCACTGCCAACACTCTACCAAGGCTGATTAAAATTGAAGAAGACATCCACAAAAGTCAGGATCTTTTTGGCGATCTTTTGACGATGATTAAACCAACCACACCTCTTCAAAATAGTATAGATCAGCTCCAGAAGAGATGGGAAACATTTGACTAAAGCCTTTCCTTAGACTTATTACTCTGGCATAGCCAGATGTTTTTCATTAATGCATGAGAAACCTCTTTAGAAAAGCTTGAAATATGGTATTATGCTGAAATAGGAATCAGTACATTTCCATTTGTTCCTTACACAAAACTCAAACTGTGATTAAATATGTTTGTATGGAATATTAAATGACATATTAATAAAACACCACATACATCAAAACCTACAGTATGTAAAATTTTAATTCTGTATTGACCTCAGTAACCCCAAATTAATTAGAAACACTATGTTTATATCCAGTTAGTAACCCTTTACAAACCAAATATTGACAGTATTCAGGTTTATGAAGGCTATATAAATGTGCTACGAGTCGAACATGCTCTTCTGTTTTTCCAAAACACAAATAACCCCAGGGTTACCCCCTTTTCTAACAGTTTGTATATAGAGTATATAAACTGTAAGTCCATACGTCTAGCGCACAGGTGTCAAATTCAAGGCCCGGGGGCCAGATACCGCTCGCCACATCATTTTATGTGGCTCGCGAAGACAAATTGTGCATCAAATTCCTGTGTCATTACTAGAATTGCAAATTGTCTTCACTTTTAATATCTTTTTTTCTTTTTATATTTGACGAGTTTTTACCCATCTGATTTGAAAACGAGTTATTTGTCAGTTTGTTTTGTAGCTTTTACTGTATATAGTAATATGAGTTGCTCATACATTTATTTGGGTTGACAGTCATAATGGCCCTCCGAAAGAAGCTATGACTACAATGCGGCCCACAAAAAAAATGAGTTTGACACCCCTGATCTAGCGTGAAACTTGCTAGGAACACTGGCTAGAAACACTGGCCGGATTCAATATGTTGCGTCTTTGCAATGTTATGTGTTAAAAACGTCGCAATACATAACAATTGCCTAGCAGGTGATATTTTTAACATTTTCCTTGCATGAGAACTGAGACCACGCGCGGGACTTTGAGTATCAACTTGAAACAACATAATGTCTCCTGATGCCTCCACACAAATAAGTGTTGCTTGTGCAACTGCATCAAGCCAAATTGAATAGTATGCTATTGTTTTTTCTCCATAGTTTCTCATCAATCACGGAGATCATATGAGAGTTTGAGGTTCCTTATCTGCCATCCGCACAATCTTTCGTTGAAATCTCTCGTCAATTTTTCTTTTCCGTCCACATCTAGGGAGGTTAGCCACAGTGCCATCCATGGGCTTCAAACTTCTTGATGACACTGCGCACAGTAGACACAGGAAAATCCAGGTCTTTGGAAATGGACTTGTAGCCTTGAGATTGCCCATGCTTGCTCACAATTTTGCTTCTCAGACAGTTTTTTGGTCTTCTTTATTTTCTCTATGCTCAATGTGGTACACACAAGGACACAGGTTGAGTCCATTTTAACTGGCTGCAAGTGTGATTTAGTGAATGCCACCACCTGTTATGTGCCACAGGTAAGTAACAGGTGTTGTTAAGTACACAAATTAGAGAAGCATCACATGATTTTGTCAACCCTTTTTTATGTTTGGTGTGGAATTATATCCAATTTGGCTTTTTGACATTTCTTTTTGTAGTTTTACATTAAAGACAAATGAAATTTAATATCAAAGCATTTGTAATTGCAATCATTTTCTGGTAGAAATTGACCATTATTTGACAGAATTGCAGGGTTGCCAATACCCTTGGCTCTGTCGTGGCTAAGTCGCTCCGGAGTATAAGCCATAAAATGCATAATAATGGAGAAAAAGATATACCGTATTTTCCGCACTATTAGGTGCACTTAAAAACTTAAAATTTACTCAAAAAAACACAGTGTGTCTTAAAATGCAGAGCACCTCAATCATCAATTGATGAATTTGTTGATCCATACTGGTTGTACACAGCGCTCTGCCAAAATGTTTCAGTACGTTTTAGTACGACGAGTAAATTACAAGGCCGCATCGCTTCCCAGCATTACGGCAACCGTGGTCAGGGGGCGTCACTGAATAGCTGTTTTACCCATGAGGCTATTTCATTTCAAAATAGGCTGTTCCGTTAATGTTTTCAAGTACGTTTAAGGATCAATATCCAACGGAATCATAAATAAGCAGCACCAATGTGTTAAATCAGTCTTTAGTCGGTTCCGATCACTTTTATGGGAGAGAGTTTGAGAAACGTGATTGTTTACAGGGGGCTGTCACGAGACTTTGCTGAGGCTCATGGGAGTCTGCGAGCTGAGGCTCATGGGAGTTTGCGGGTGGCTAATGCTATAATGATAGCTGCTATACCAGGGGTGGGCAAACTTTTTGACTTGCGGGCCGAATTGGGTTCTAAATTTTGACCGGGAGGCCGAACCAGGAGCAGATGGATGTAGTGTTTGTGTGAAGTAATATAAACGACCTGTAAAGGTCATTGCATAAAAGGTTTTGGCCTTTAGTAGGTAGTAAAGCGTGGATATTCAAAAAAAGTTTTTTGAAAACAAATGCATTTATTAACAGCATTAAAAAAAAAAATCCCTAAAAAACTGCTATCAGTGATTCTCATAAAATACGACACTGTTATTATGAATAACAGTCTCCATCACTTCAGTGCCTGCAGGTCAGATTAATGAAAGATGTTCATCTTATGAGATCACATCAAACGGCAAACATTCTGACCAAATATATCATCTTGAAGAATCGGTGAAAGCATACATCTAAATAAAGTAATCAAAACGGCAACAAGGTGAGGGGTATCTGAAAATCAGAGCAGAGTTTTAACCTGGTAACAGAGGTGAGGAAACGGGAAACACTTCCTTAAAGTAAGCCTTAAGAACTTTACAGGTTAAGATTAGTCACAAACAGGTGGTGCATCAATGTCCTTGAGCATCCTGCATTGTTTGAAAATGAGAATGGTCGCTAGTTTCAATCCCTGCTATTTGTACAGATCATATTCAAAATGCATTTTTTTAAAACAAACTTGAAAGCCTCCCCTTCATTTTCAGTGGGAACAGTGTTGTTTGTCTCCCTTTTTTGCTAGTGTGTCATAGTCTGCAGTAAAATTTGTTGTGGCAATTCTTAGGAGAGATCCGAGGTGTTGGTCCGTTTACCTAGATCTGTGACGGGTTGATGTTGATGTTCATGTGGCTGAACGTCACGTCGCGTACGTCGAGCCAAATTGGCCACTCTTTTTAAACACTCGGCACTCAGTGTCCACCTTGCTTTTCCTTGGGCGACTCATTTTAATGGAAGGATTCCAGGGGAAGGTTTGTGGGTGGCTTTAGCGTAAAACTGTATCCGAAAGCTCGGCGCGCAAATTACAAGAATGCTGTCGTCACAGCCCACGCTCTAAATTCGACACTGATACAAATAGAGCGCAAGTGCGCCATTTCCGTACTACTGAGTACATACACGCACTTGTGAGTGTGCACCGAGCTTTCTGACACGGCTTCCGGTAGTAAATGCGCAGGCAAGTGGTTCCCCATCTACTGGGGAAACGCAGTCATTGCAGGCAAAATTACCGAGAGAAAAAAAAAAAAGTTTAATAATACAATTTATTTAGGGTTGGCGGGCCGGATTAAACGGTCCCGTGGGCCGGATGTGGCCCGCGGGCTGTAGTTTGCCCATACCTGTGCTATACGCACGAGGCTATTTCATTTCAAAATAGGCTGCTCCGTTAATGTTTCGAGTAAATTTACGGATCGATATGGATGGGAAACATAAGTAAGCAGTACCAATGTGTTAGATCAAACTTTAGTCAGTTCCGATCATTTTATAGGAGATAGTTTGTTTGTTTGTTTCATTGGTTATTGGCTAGTGGATGCCTACCGCAACCCTAGTCAACCTCAGTTTGTTGCAGTATAGCTTCTATTTTATGCGCCTTTTAATCCGGTGCGCCCTATATATGAAATAATTTCTAAAATAAAAAATTCAATGAGGGTTCGCTTTATAATCCAGTGCGCTTTATAATCCAGTGCGCTTTATGGTGCGAAAAATACGGTATATACTAAGTCACACCAGCGTATAAATCGGATTTTTGGGGGAAATTCATTTGATAAACTCCAACACCAAGAACAGACATGTCATCTTGAAAGGCAATTTAAAATAAAAATAGAATAGGTAACAACACGCTTGATAGGCTGATTGAGCACTCCAAATTGCCCCTAGGTGTGAGTGCGAGTGCAGATGGTTGTTCGTCTCTGCAATTGGCTGGCAGGGTGTCCGCCTACTGCCCGATGACCACTGGGATAGGCTCCACCACGCCCGTGGGGACAAAGCGGTACAGAAAATGGATGGATGGATAGGCAACAACAGGCTGAACGGTACGGTATGCCCAGTGACAAGCTGTGAGGTTCATGACTGGGGAGGCACTGATGTCACACACACACCCGGGTAAAATTTGTCCGGCACCGAACCGTGTCACAAAAAAGTTTGGGGAACACTGCTTTAGTGTGGTTTATTCATTATTTAATTTGAACTATTTTTATTAAAATCTCATATCAGCAGTCTTCACATATAAAAACACTCAATAAAGCACATGGAATCAAAAACTTGTTTTTGATCGTGCGTACCACTCTGTTTGAAAAGACATGCTGCTAAGTCCCGTTGTCCGAATCAAACCTTTTAACTCTTCCTTTGCTCTTCCTTTACTGATGACCTCCTGCTTCGACCAAAAATACATCGTTGAAAATCGTTTGGATATGTAATCTTCCATTGTAAAACGAAATGTAAAAACTGAAAAAAAAAAAGAATGTAAAACAAAACAAATGGACGACTGCTCCTCAGTTGTTCACAGTAAATTTGAACTGGAGATCTCTTCTACAGATGCATGAAGCATCCCGGGATCACTAGCACCCCCTGCCATAAGGGTGGAGAACCTTTTTTCGTAGCCTCCGTAAGGTCTCTTTTCAAAGCCGTTTTGTTTATCTAAAGAAACACGACGTTACGGACAGATGACTAAAAACACAAGATATTATAAACACCAGCTTAACTACGGAAATTAGTTAATATAGCCACAGTGTTTGAACACTTAAACAGCGACATAGAGACAGACAGCGGTTCAGTCTAACTGCATAGCCTGTCAGCATAGGCAGCTGTGTGATTACGAAATCCTCAGAGGAGGCAAGGCAGGAAGTTGCCTCCTCCGAGCGACTCTTCTTTGGTTTTAACATAACTATAAAAAATCTGCGATTTTGGTTCAAAATTATACAAAACTACTGAAATTAAAAAGAAAATTACATTGTAATAAAAACAATTTAGTTTTTTCCCTTTTTCATGATGGCAAGGGAGGCGTAGCTAACGTTACATAAACACAAACGAAGAACTGAGAACGTGCCTGACATAACATATTGACAGTTATTCAAATAACTATAACATAAACAACAAGTTTATCAAACCATCCATGTCACTCCAAATCATTAAATCTATCGAAATCTTCGTCCTTTGTGTTACTTATAAACAAGGCTGCTGCGGACTATACTGCAACTGGTACTTCCGGAAGTACATGCGGTGCTGACGTCCGCAGGTTAAACTTCCTGAGCTGTCTCATAAAGTTCAACCTGCCGCGGGAGCTGCTGAAGACCTTCTACACTGCCATCATCCAGTCTATCCTCTGCACCTCCATCACTGTCTGGTTTGGATCGGCCTCCAAACAAGACAAGCACAGACTGCAACGGACAATCAGGCCTGCAGAAAAGATCATTGGAATCAACCTCCCATCTATCCAGGACCAGGAAATGTGCAAGTAACATCTCTACAGACCCTTCTCACCCAGGTTGCAGTCTGTTCGAATGACTCCCCTCCGGATGGCGTTATAGAGCCGTGTACCCCAAAACCAGCAGACACAGAGACAGTTTCTTCCCCCAGGCTGTCGCTCTGATGAACTCATACCACTCTTAGTCTCAGAGTCGTTGCTGTGCAATAACATCCTGCTCTCCACGCCTGTATTATGTCTGTATTATGTGTACTATGTGTCCACTCTGCATCCATTGCAGCCTGGTCATCCTAGAAGAGGGATCCTCCCATCTGTGGTCTCTTCTCAAGGTTTCTCATTTCCCCTAGTTGGAGTTTTGAGTTTTTCCTTGCCCTCCTGGGAGTTTAAGATCAGGGGGTGTTTGAGAATATTTGTCAATTTTCGCACATGTCCTGAGTGTTGTTAGTCACCTAAATATTGAACAGAGGCTGTGATGTACTGAAGTCAAGTTCCTTGTTTGGCATGCTCAAACATGGCGAATAAAAATTCTTGACTCTTGAATATAATACATCAAAATGGCACAATCAATTCTTGAGTTTTTCCTTTTGATGAAAACTGTTTTTTGCATCATCTATCTATCTATCTATCTATCTATCTATCTATCTATCTATCTATCTATCTATCTATCTATCTATCTATCTACTATCTATCTATCTATCTATCTATCTATCTATCTATCTACCTACCTACCTACCTACCTACCTACCTACCTACCTACCTACCTACCTACCTATCTATCTATCTATCTATCTATCATTGAAGATTTATTCTTTAATGATATCATGATAATAGCCTAACATTAGCTTACATGTAACATCATGTTACCCACATGCTTGTAAAAGTAAAAATGTACCTTTGTGTTTTTTTGTTTTGATGTGCTCCTTCATGTTCGAAGCGCTGCGACCTCCATAGCTTATCACATCTTGACAAAGAATGCACAAAACCTTCCCCGGGACATCTATATATGTTCCGTCAAGCAGGTGGTTACCGACTGTGTTCTGAAGCAGTTCCTGATCTCGTTCGACTTGTCTATTTCCCTGGCACGATCCTCACCATGCTGGCTAAAACTTTTGCTAATTAGGCAAATGAGTAGGTGTCAGGTCTAAGTACCATCAGACATTATTTTACACACTGAAAGAAAGGGAGAAGACAACCAGTATTCTTTTTGGTTGCGAGGAGATTTACGTAGAAGGCCCAGTTACAGTCCTCCACCAGTTCTGGACTCCTCGTCCGCTATCTTTTTATTTTGGGTTGCCCTGGTTACAAAAGGCGTTGCTACACTAAAGGGAGGGGAGATTGTGGCTGTAGCAATGCTGATTAGCTAACTAAAGGATGTTGTGTGGTGCGAGGCCTTGGCCGATTTGTGACCCCCAGCAATGCAGAGTCTGTCCTTAGTTGGTTGGCAGCCTCGTTTTAGGCTGCAATCTCCAAACGTGCTGGGTGCCATGTCCCTGTGGAACAATTCTTGCTAAGTATCACACAATAATAATAAGATACCTCTCATGCATACCCTCCAACAAACATTAAGTTAATGTGAGATAACTTGCATGAAGTCGACTTAAATATTGAGTAAATATGGGATAACTTATGTGCAACTACTTCAACATGTATGTCTTTTCTGTAACACTTTGTAGCAAAGATAAACTGTCCCGGTCAGCAACAATTTATGGATAGAAACTACATGGTTTAAAAGAGAAAGAACGTCTCTCGAACTACACAAAGAACAAAGGTGTTCTGTTCATAACTAGTGAGGGCCTCTCACAGTTAAGAAAAGGAAGGGAGTCTAAGAACTCCCCAGAGCTAGACAGATATGTTTGCTTGAGCAAACATATGAGGCCTCCGGTTCAGGCCGACCAGCGCTTCTGCAAAAACAATTATTCCAACAGTAGGAAAATGATGTGACGAAAGTAGCACCAAAATGCTGCCGAAAATAAGGCGGCTGTTGTCGCAATATTGCTGCCAGCCGTATTCAAATGACTATAGCATAAATAACATGCAAACAAGTTTATCAAACCATCTGTGTCACGCCAAATCATTAAATCCAACGAAATCTTCATCCTCTGTGTCACTTATAAACAACTCCGCTAACTCCAGAAGTAGATGCGGCGCTTCTTCTTCTACGACGCTTACGTCAGACTAATTGTCAGTTGCAGTTCCAATTATTCCACAGGCTTTGCGTGCCCCCTTGCAGTTTAGTGTGAAAATAACATGTGAAATGATATAATGTGTTAATTTCACACAAGTCGCTCCTGAGTACAAGTCGCACCCCCGGCCAAACAATAAAAAAAACTGCGACTTATAGTTCGGAAAATACGGTAATAAAGTGTACATGAAAGGCCAAATTAATGGTGATGGAAAAAAATATTGATCTGCCCTTATATATATGAAATCAGAAAGTACAGTGGAGCCTCGGTTTTCGAACATCCTGGTTCTCGAACAAATGGTATTCGAACAAAAAATTCGAGATTTTTTTGCTTCGGATGTCGGACGAAATTCAGTTGTCGAATCTCGCGAGATGAGCCGAGAGGACCAGCATGCCAACTGACCGTTCGTTATTGCGTTCTCGTGCCAAAGGAGTCAAGTGGAAGCAGTAAAACCATCCTAAAACACAAAGAAGCAATGCGACACTGAGCGCCCGGCGCGCTGCGGTTGTGCGAACGGACCAAATTAAGCTCCCTGCGCACTGAGGTCCACTTAAATTTTGGACTTTAAACATATTTCCTAAATTTCAGCGACGGCTCTGTCACAATAATGCGACCAGCGCTGTGCAGTTGCGCGGTCGGCGACGCGCTACGGTTATGCGTTCGGCGGTGCGCTGCAGTTGCGCAATTGGACAAAAATGCACATATGAAAAAATGCTTAAAAAAGGTGGGTTTTTTTAAATTATTTTTTTGGACTTGGAATGGATTAATTTCTTTTCCATTATTTGTAATGGGAAAATATGATTCTGAATTCGAACGATTCACTTCTCGAACAGCCTTCTGGAACGGATTGTGTTCGAAAACCAAGGCTCCACTGTATACCAGTCATCGAAAGTAATGGCGTAATATTCCGGCAACGAGGATACTGGTCGATTTCCTTATATTTTATGAATGGATGGGCATATGAGACTCTCTGGGACCTCTCCACTTAATATCAAAAGCATTGTAGTGGCTAACTGTGACCACTTGATGGCAGAGTTGCTCTTGCTGGCTCACATAGAGGTGATCTGTCAAAGTCAAAGTCTCCTTTATTGGCAGCTGAAATGGAAGGACAGTGGGGAGTATGAGTGGTGTTTTGAAGAAAGAAGTCAGAGAGTGAGAGAACATAGCGAAACGCAAGTGATCGGCTTTCAAGCAGCTCACAATCGAGCAAACTATTGCGTAAGTAAAGTGAAGATGATGGAGCGAATTTAGAGAAGGTGGCTGACACACGGGGGGGGCATTGTCAAACGCACCTCTCGCATTAAGGTGCCCCCGGCTTCCCGGTAACGGGTTTGTTTTAGCCGAGTTCGGAGAGTCGTCCGTAATCTAACCACCCGAGTTAAATTAACTCCACCGGAATCAATCTAATTTCTGTACGACGCCAATCCCTCTCAAATCACCCGAAGCTCGAGCCGAGTAACTCAATTCGAGGCAAGACTTCGAAGTGACCGCATCGTATTGATGGCTCCCTGCTAGTGTTTGAAGTTCTTATTTTGTTACGGATATTTTTTAGATGTCTTTGTTAAGACCTCAGGGATTCGTTTGTATAGCGCACCCAAGCACTAGTTTTGCCGAAGTAAATGTTGATATGGGTCCATTCCACTTGGTCGCTCATGCAGCAAGCCGACCAACTTTTTCATTCGAAAGAGAATCGAATTAATAAAAGTGTGACAATAATAGCATTTAAGAAGAAAATTAATGCACTTTAGATTATTAATTCTAACTTCTTATACGTAGATCTAGCACTTAACCGTCGGAGTTCTTCACCCCACTAGATTGCTTTAAAAAGAGTAACGACTTTCTTAAACCGAATAAAAATGTCGTGCTCTATTTAGATTTGCCCAGTAATTAATTTGGAAGGCAAGTCTATTTTTTGATCGTGTCCCATTTAACTTTTGACGCGGCCCGACAAATTTAGGAACTGGGCCACGCCCGACGGACAATCGAAATACTTTTATCCTCCACCAACTCCAATGATTTATTTTAACCGTTGTCGTTATGTTATTTAGAAGTAAATTTTCAACCAAATTCACTTTTAACAAAATTCACTCTTCCCTTAAATATTTACGAAAGTTATTTAATTCTCTAACTTGTTCGGAGTTACTTTTTACGCGGCCCGTCAAAAGGGGAAGCGGGCCTGCGCCTTTCAAATAGTTGAATTACTTTCCGTTCTACACAAAACCAATAATCCGATTTAAACACTTCCGTTAATTTATTTTATTTAAATCGGCCCCAAACCATCGGTTGCATATTCAGTACAAATCCGCGCACAACGAAGTTAGTAATATACAAAACACATTTATTGAAGAAACATGGAATAGAATTACAAATCTCAATTACTCCAGAAACCGAACAATTTCACTCACTGATACCCGTGTTAATAAAATCATTCAATCCCAGAACAATTCGATTGCAAAACACAGTTCATGAAAGAGGGAAGAGGTAGATACCAGCTGCGTGCTATTTTTGGTGGAAGCAAAGTCGAGTGATCAATTCGATCTTACTTCTAAAATCCAAATTAGAGAAACAGGCTGGCCCCGAGGGAGCCGGCGGCCCGATGACTATTCCCATGGTAATCCCTCACCTATTTCTCCTGTAAAGTTGTCCAGTCCAATTTTTGCGAGTAAATCCAAGTTAATTTCAGACCAGCGATCCTGCGTCTCACACAAAGATCTTCGGGACTTTGGTAAAAAATCTTGAAACTCCTCCGGGCTTCTTCACGTATGAGCGCTCTTTTGGGGGAAAAAGCCCTGAAGCTGCCCCTGCAGGACTTTTTATAGTCCTTTCTTTCTTCTATACCTTCCCTATAGGGTAAGACTGCCCAGTTTTCCCACGCCTATAGAATAAACTGGTCAGTTTTCCCACGCCTACTATAGGGTAGGAGTGCCCAGTTTTCTTCCCACGCTTGGACATCTGTGGCCTTCAGCAGCTGTTTCCGCCCTGACCACGCAGTACTTTCCACCAAATGCACAGCTAGCCCCTGGTAAAACCTTTCACTTCCCCTTTTCTTCTCTTCCTGTTCCATGAAAATAACTTTTTAAAGTTACGCTTCAATTAACTCTGAAATAAAAATCCAAACCCTTGACCTACTTCTCTAAACAATTTATGTCACGCCACTATTCTCATAGGGAGGGTCTCTTGATCGAATTGACAAATAATATTGCTTAAAGCGGTTACAGAATACATTTTTAGCCAAGCAAAGAAATCAAAAAATAAAAATCACATTTGTGCTTCTCCAAACAATTTATGTCACGCCACTATTCTCATAGTGACGGGTCTCTTGATCGAATTGACAAATAATATTGCTTAAAGCGGTTACAGAATACATTTTTAGCCAAGCAAAGAAATCAAAAAATAAAAATCACATTTGTGCTTCTCCAAACAATTTATGTCACGCCACTATTCTCATAGTGTCGGGTCTCTTGATCGAATTGACAAATAATATTGCTTAAAGCGGTTACAGAATACATTTTTAGCCAAGCAAAGAAATCAAAAAATAAAAATCACATTTGTGCTTCCATGCGTGACTCACACTCTGACACCGTGTTCCTCTTTTATTTCTATTTTAACTTGCTTAGCTTATTCTGGCCCCTCTTTTGGTCTCACGTTTTGGTCTGGCGCCATCTTTTGGACAAATTTGGAATTTCAGCTCTGCCAATTTATTCCTGTGAACAATCCATATTCTACCATTTGCACCATCTCTACCCCCCATGTTACATGACAGCATCCACTTCAAAAGGCATCCATAGTGTGTGGTGACAGTTTGTGCCACAGTTCAGATGAATCGACATCATCTGACGAATATTCTGATGCGGGGATACAGCGACAATAAATACACTATTAAATAATAGCAGGGGCGTGCGGTCAGAGGAGGCAAGTGCCTCCCCTGCCATCATGAAAAGAGGAAAAAACAAATTCAATTGTTTTTAATATAAAGTCACCCATCCATCCATTTTCTGTACAGCTTTGTCCGGGGTCGCGGGCGTACTGGAGCCTACCCCAGCCATCATCGGGCAGTAGGCGGGGGACACCCTGAACTGGTTGCCAGCCAATCGCAGGGCACACAGAAACGAACAACCATCCGCACTCGCACTCACACCTAGGGGCAATTTGGAGTGCTCAATCGACCTACCAAGCATGTTTTTGGAATGTGGGAGGAAACCGGAGTGCCTGGAGAAAACCCACGCGGACACGGGGAGAACATGCAAACTCTACACAGGGAGGGCCGGAGGTGGAATTGAACCTGCACCCTCCTAACTGTGAGGCGAACGTGCTAGCCAGTGCGCCACTGAGTTGCCCTATTATAAAGTAATTTTCGTTTTAATTTAAATGTTAAAACCGAAGACGAGTCACTCGGAGGAGGCAACTTCCTGCCTTGCCTCCTCTGAGGATTGCGTATTCACATGGCTGCCTATGCTGACAGGCTATGCAGTTAGACTGAACCGCTGTCTGTCTCTATGTCGCTGTTTAAGTGTTCAAACACTGTGGTTATATTAACTAATTTCTGTTGTTAAGCTGATGTATATGATATCTAGTATTTTTTGTCATCTGTCTGTAACGTCGTGTTTCTTTAGATGAAAACAGCTTTGAAAAGAGACCAAACGGAGGCAACGAAAAAAAGTTCTCCAGCCTTATGGCAGGGAGCGCTAGTGATACTGGGATGCTTCATGCGCCTACCTGTAGAATAAGTGGTCTCCAGTTCAAATTTACAGTGAACAACTGAAGAGCAGTCGTCCATTTATTTTGTTTTACATTCGGGTTTTTTTTTGTTTTTACATTTTGTTTTACAATGGAGGATTACATATGCAAACTCCCCTTGGGGACGAAGCGGTACAGAAAACGAATGGATGGATGTGTGTGTGTGTGTGTGTGTGTGTGTGTGTGTGTGTGTGTGTGTGTGTGTGTGTGAGTGTGTGTGTGTGTATATACTATATATGAGTATATATATATCTCTTCCAAAACGTTTGAGTGTTATTAAAAGGAAGTGGTAAACATGCCCTTTCCCAACTTCTACTACACGTGTTGCAGCCATGAAATTATTATTATTTATTTATTATTATTAATTATTATTTGAAAAATTGAAGTTTATGAGTTTGAGCATTAAATATGTTGTCTTTCTAGTGTATTTAATTGAATATACAGGACTGTCTCAGAAAATGTGAAAATTGTGATAAAGTTCTTTATTTTCTTTAATGCAATTAAAAAAACAAATGGCATACAGCTTAAGAAAACTTAAATATCCTATCTCAAAATATTATAATATCATGATAAAGTATACTAGTAGGGTATTCAACTAATCACTTGAATCGTCTAATTAACTCGAAACACCTGCAAGGGTTTCCTGAGCCTTGAAAAACACTCAGCTTGGTTCAGTAAACTAAATCACAAGTATGGGGAAGACTGCTGATCTGACTGCTGTCCAGAGGACCATCATTGACACCCTCCATCAGGAGGGTAAGACACAAAAAGAAATTTCTCAAAGAGCAAGCTGTTCACAGAGTGCAGTTTCAAAGCACATCCACAAAAAGTCTGTTGAATGGGGGAAATGTGGCAGGAAACGCTGCACAACCAAGAGAGATAACCGCAGCTGTCAAGTAACATGGTGGAGGGAGAAAACAGATGGTGCAAAAAGTAAGTATTGGATTGTTCACAGGAATAAATTGGCATTGCTGAAATTCCAAATTTTAGCAGCAGATGGTGCAAAATTTGAATTGAGAGTTATTGGGTAAATTGGCATTGCTGAAATTCCAAATTTTTCCAAGAGATGATGCCAAACCGTTACATGAGACCAGAAGGGAAGTCAGACAAAACAAGCTGAACTAGCAAAAATAGGGATAAACAGAATAACACGGGGTCGGTATAGGGTCACACATGGAAGCACAAATGTTTGGATTTTTTATTTTATTTCTTTGCTTGGCTAAATATATTCAGTAACAGCTTAGAGCAATATTATCACATAATTGGACCAAGGTGCCCACTACTATGAATATGGTGGTGTGTTAAAACATGTTTAAAAGGTTGATTCAAAAGTTATGACGTGTTAATCAGCAAAACATGTTTAAAAGGTTGATTAAAAAGTTATGACGTGTTAATCAAAAGCCACTGTTCACAGACGTGCCCCGGAAAAGGGCTACAATAGCCTTATTGTAAGACAATGGAAGAAGCGTCTGACTTGGGCTATGGAAAAGAAGCACTGGACAGTTGCAGAGTGGTCCAAAGTCCTCTTTTCAGATGAAAGCAAGTTTTGTATTTCATTTGGAAGTCAAGGCGCCAGAGTCTGGAGAAAGGCTGGAGAGGAGCAAAATCCAAGTTGTTTGAAATCCGGTCTGAAGCTCCCACAATCAGCGATGGTTTCGGGAGACATGTCAGCTGCTGGTGTTGGTCCACTGTGTTTCATCAAGTCCAGAGTAAATACAGATTTTAGAGCACTACATGCTTCCATCTGCTGAAAAGCTCTATGGAAATGATGATTTCATTTTCCAGCATGATCTAACACCTGCCAAAACCACCAGTAAATGGTGTACTGACCATGGCATTACTGTCCTCGATTGGCCTGCCAATTCCCCTGACCTGAACCCCATAGAGAATTTGTGGGGTATTGTGAAGAAGAAGCTGAAAGACACCAGACCCATCAATGCAAATGAGCTAAAGGCCACTATTGAAGCATCCTGGGCATCCATAACACCTCAGCAATGCCACAGGCTGATTGCCTCCATGCCACGCCGCATTGGTTGCAGTAATCCGTGCAAAAGGATTCCCAACCAAGTACTGAGTGCATTAATGGACATTTTCAAATGTTTGATTTTGTTTTGCTGTTATAAATCTTTTTTTTTTACTTGGTCTGAGGAAATATTCTAATATTTTGAGATAGGATATTTGAATTTTTTTAAGCTGTATGCCATATTCAGCAATATTAAAATAATAAAAGGCTTGCAATATTTCAGTTGATTTGTAATGACTCCAGAATGTATGACATTTTTGCTTTTTTAATTGCATTGCAGAAAATAATGAACACATTTATCACAATATTCTAATTTTCTGAGACAGTCCTGTAGGTTGAAAAGGATTTTCAAATCATTGTATTTTGTTTTTATTTACATTTTACTCAATTTCCCAACTTCAACCAAATCCGGTTTGTAGATGAGCTATTGCCACCCATAAGAACAGGGTTTTGCAATTATGGTCCTCAAGGGGTAGTTTCCTGCCTTTTTATGTCTCCCACGCTGCAATATACCTGAGTCAAATGATCATAAGTATCTGCATACCTTAATGATTATCGGATCATTTGAATCTGGTGTGTTGCAGCAGGAAGACATAAAACATCCAGGAAACTGGCCAACTTTTGTATCCTATTATTACATACATATGACTCAAGCCATCTGTTTTATTCATCTGCTAATCCTGTTCTGAGTCAATAGGGCTGGACCGTGTCTCAGGATCACCAGGATAGCTGACCAAATAATTAGAGCTGGCAAACCTGCATTCACTTTTAAAATGGTAAAAGAAGTAAACATTATGTAAGTATTTTTGCACTGGGGGGAAGCCAGAGTACTTGGAGAAAAATTATGTGAACAGAGGGAGGTCAAGTATGCATAGACAAAGCCCAGTCCCACGCTTTCCACACAACCAAACGTACGTACGTACGTGTGTGTGTGCCCGACGACAGATTTCCAGACAAAATAACAACTGCACTGTATAATAATAAATAGCAAAACACGCACACGCATGTTAGCACACAAACATCTCTGTAAGTAGCCCAAAATTTGTAAATAGGTTGTCAAATGTTAAAATGTATATGTATGTATATGTAAAATGTTTTAGCGATCAAAAACACATTTTCATTATTTTTGTTCATGTTTTATAGGAGGGAAGTTGAGATGTCACAGTTGTGCAGAACATACAGGTTGCACAAAACCCCAAATCCTTTTCTCCTGTCGAGTTACATGGTTGATAGGATGGTAAAAGATGGTGTGTGAGTGTGTATTGGTTTTGGCCCAGACGAATTGGCTAAGATGAAATTCCAAATTTCAAAGCATGACATGGAAGACCTGAAGAAGGGGGCCTGAGTAGGGGTTACTTAAAAGTTACTTCTTCAAAATTAACTATTGTTAATTGGTAAAGGGGAACTTGTTGGTTGAACCAGTAAACCTCCATTCCCGTTCCAAATTTCACCGGAAGATTGACCTAACATAGTAAATTAATAGTTTAAAAAGTCATTGATTAGATGAAGACTTGTTCTGAGGCACAGCAACACACAATTTTGGATTATGTTATATTATTTTGTTTTGCTATAATATACTTTGAAACTGCTTGAATATTTTAATTTGCAACTAGGGAAGCCCATGCTCATCGTTAGGTAATGAGAATGAGACATGTTAATCACAGTTAGAGTAAGCTGCAATATATTTTATTTTATTCTGCTTTGCAATATTGTATAGTTAGTAGCAACTTGAGCAGCATCATAACACTGATGACAGTGGTACCGTGGGTGGAAGACTGCAATCCCACGCTTGAGCTTGACCTTGACCTAGAGGTCACCAGCTTGTCAAAATACGTTTTGAAGATGCTTGAGTGTTTTAACCTGCTAACTAAGAGAATCCACAATCATACTTATGATTGTGTTAAATTGACTATTGTGAAAGTATGTGTTATTATTGTCACGATATTTGATCAGTATCAAACATGTCGTATGTAATATTGATGTTCCATTTACACATGAATGTGAGCGAAGACAAGGAGGCGGAAAGGGTTAATGGTGGAAGACCGAGGTCCCACATATGAGCGTGACCTCGGTCACGTTCATCCAGTTGAAGCCTAAACAAAATGCTGTTTGACGGAACACAAGTCAGAGAGAAAACATTTGCAAATGTCACGTTGATGGACAGTTGACAAGATTTGGGAGTGGGAAACAGGATGAAGCATCCCTGAGAAAATTGTTACTTCCGTGAGAACATGGTCACCTCATCTGGTTGAATCCGGTTGAGATGCAGGTGCAGTCTATTCTGGAAGCATTTGGGTCATCTGAGGCCAATGTATGACGTCATGGAAAAAATACTGGTACGTGACCAAGCAGGCATAGTACCCACGAACTGGACTAGTATGAAAGGTTTGTTCGGACAAAGAGCATGGCTCTCTCTCGCCTGGTGGGCTTTCCCCGTCAGGGGTATGGCCCCTGAGGCTACTGCCGTGGGTCGAGAACGCCGATTAGACAAAGATAGATTTCATTCTTTCTGAGATTAACCCAAGGTCTGTTAAAATGAATTTATACTATCTTCAAATTGGACTTAGTCCAATTTTAAGCTCAAAGACAGGCTAGGAGATGCAGAGCTCGGTGCAGGAGAGAGGAACCATTTTTAGGGCGTCGTCATCTCCATTCTTTAGGCCAGCCTGTTCTTTTAAACAGAATTCGGATTTTGGAACAAGGAGAACTGATCACTCAACTTTTCCACCAAACAGCATTTTAGACCTCTAGCCTCTTACCCTTTTTTACTATATTTTTGAGTTTTCAATTGAGAGAACTTCGAGACTGAATCATTTTTGCTCTATTGAGAATGGTGAGTGGAAATTATTGTTAGTTGTTCGAACAATTGAAATTTGTAATTCTCTTTCTGGCTTATTCATTAAATTTCTACTTTATAATCATCTAATTTCTATTAATGATTAATGATCTTTTATGCTTTAAATCTCTTTTGTTTCTCTATCATAGTCATACTTTAAACCGTTAAATTAAATTAAAGACAGCTTTAATCCTTGGCATCGGAGTGTCAGAATCTGGTTCGAAACCATTAACTTAAGCTTAGCTAGTGTGAGTGTACGCTAGTGAAAATAAATGAGTTCCCGCGGTCTTAACAAAGACAGCTAAACTATTCCGAGCGGATAACAAAAGCAACAATCTTAAAAGGAAAGGAGAGCCGCTGAAACGGCCGCGATTGAGGAGATCCTGGGTCTTGACAAAGTAGTTACTCAACCCTCGGGTTTCTTTGATTTCAGCGGGACTGGCGTCCGGAAATGACGGAATTAATCTAACAATAGATTAGTTACCTGAACAGCGGTTAGACTCGGAACGAATCTTCTTTCCGTACCGGCTGAAATTAATTCTCGTCTCCCCTACAGGCCGCATTACTGCAGAGGGGCTAAAGTACAGAATTTTACCCTTTAAACGGAGAGCCGGTCACTTACATCAGATAAGTGCACGATTGACACTCCCTATTTTGTCTGCTGATATGAGTGAAACCAATCTGTTTTCAAATAGTCACAACTATAGAACAGTATTAGGTAGAACAAATTGTTTTAGGTTCTTTACCTGACATGTTTCGGCGGTTTCTTCCGCCTAGCAGAGGGCGTGGCTCACCTGTCAAATCTGACAGGTGAGCCACGCCTTCATCCATCAGCTGATAAAGACGCGTCACTATCACATCTGTGACACTCTGATGAAGGCGGAAGAAACCGCCGAAACATGTCAGTTAAAGAACCTAAAACAATTTGTTTGATATAAAAGAAACCAGTAAAGTGATTAAAAAAGGAAAAACAAAATGAACTTAGTACAATTATTATGAAGAGGTTATGGAGAGAACTGCGTCAAGGAATTTCGCCTCCTCGAAAAACTGACGAAAAAACAAGCCCGCTACAGGAACCACCTGAGGTTCAATCTACGCTGCCGAGACGAAGAGGTAATGCCAGCCAGCCTGACAGTCAAGAACCCAATCCCGACCAGGAATGCGGAAAGGATTATCAGAAGAGTGCGGATACGCTGCACAACCAACAAACTCAACAACATCAACGATGAACTACAGCGGCTGACGGAACAATTCAAACACCGGTATGCCCTGGACAACAACACAGAAACAACACTACACGGACATGAAGATAATATACACGAACAGGAATTCGCTGCCACAAAAAAGCAACACATCGGGAAATTGGACAGACTCATCGCACAAAAGAAGGCATAACCGGACCACACACATATCAACGATAAATGGATTCACAATATGTCACGCCACAAACTCACCCAGGCATAACGCAGCATACTAGCAAAAGGACTCAACTACGCAATCACACCCAAAAACATACCCGTCGATGATTTCATTTTAGCCACGGAGTTAGCATGCGAAAAAATACATAACCCAGGACAAAAAGCAGCAGTACGCAATGAAGTTGCAGGTATTTTAAAAACGTCTAAATCACCACCCAGTAACATTACAAAACAGGAAGTAAACGCAATGATCACACTAGCAAAAAATAAAGACATTACAATCCTCCCAGCGGACAAAGGTAGAACAACAGTAATTATGGACACAGTCACTTACGAAGAATCAATGCAACAGTTACTACAGGATGACACTTACAAAGTAGTACAAAAAGACCCAACAGAAGACAAGAAAAACAAACTCAAAGCATTACTCAAACCACTACTCATTGAAAATAAAATAAACAAACAGGCATACAATCACTTAATACCCACAGCAAACATCATCCCCAGAATTTATGGCACACCAAAAATTCATAAACCAGGTACACCTCTCCGCCCCATCGTAGACAGCATAGGGTCAGTCACATACAACCTTTCAAAAGCACTCACAGAAATAATAAAACCACTACTAGGACTCACGGGTCGACACTGCAAAAACTCGAAACAACTCGCTACAGAACTCACACACGTAAAGGTACAGAAAGATGAAATGCTCATATCACACGACGTCATTTCACTCTTTACAAAAACACCCACACATGCCACCATACACATAGTACATGACAGACTATCAGCAGACAGGACACTTAAGAAACGCACAAACCTAACAGCACAGGACATCACCCAACTACTCCACTTCATCGCCATCTCCACATACTTTCAATACAGAAACACAATTTACAGGCAAAAAGAGGGATTCCCCATGGGAGACCCTCTTTCTGCCATCATGTGCAATTTTTTTATGGAAGATCTGGAACAAAAGGCACTCTTAACAGCTCCGGACACATACAAACCCACGCTATGGAGACGCTACGTCGATGACATTCTAGAAAAAACAAAAACAGGACATACACAACACCTCACAGACCATCTCAACACCATAGACACCACCGGTAACATCAAATTCACCCATGAAGAAGAAACAGACCGAGCCATAGCCTTTCTAGACATCAACATACACCATACAGACAACGGAGACATGAAAATAAAAGTACACAGAAAACCCACACACACCGACCAATACCTCCTCTGGACATCAGAACATCCCTCTATACATAAACTGTCAGTTGTCAGAACACTATACGAACGCACAACAATAATCACGGATCCGGAGGACGTAGCACAGGAAGAACAATACATACAACATGCACTCAAAAAATGTCAGTATCCACAATGGGCAATAACCAAAGGTGCAGAACAGGTAAAAAACAAAGGATACAAAACACAGGGGAAAAGAAAGAAACAAACACGGAAACAAGAACCCAGCGGAATGGTGATTTTGCCGTATGTGAGAGGAATTACGGAACGCATCAAAAGAGCCATGAATAAATACAACATAACCACACCTATCAAACCACATACAACACTCCGTCAAATACTGGTCCACCCAAAAGACAAAGTCAACCCGGAAAACAAATGCAATTCCATATACGAAATTCCATGCAAATCATGCAATAAATCATACATCGGAGAGACAGGGAGGAACTTCATCACAAGAAAAATAGAACACAAGAAGGAGTGTGAGAAGGAGACGGCAACAAGACAAACAAGAGCAATAAAACTACAAGCAGAACAGGAGCACTACAAGTCAGCCATAACCGATCACTGTAAAAGAGAAAACAACATCATGGACTGGGAAAAGGCCAGTGTCATCCGCACTGAAGAAAATAAACATTAGCGTTGGATCAGGGAGGCCATTGAGATCCGCAAGCGGGGCCCGAGGACCATCAACAGGGATGAGGGAGCCTGTATGCTTTCTACAACCTGGAACAGCTTTCTGGAGAGGTGAGTGGACAGCAGAGGGCGTGGCTCACCTGTCAAATCTGACAGGTGAGCCACGCCTTCATCCATCAGCTGATAAAGACGCGTCATTATCACATCTGTGACACTCTGATGAAGGCGGAAGAAACCGCCGAAACATGTCAGGTAAAGAACCTAAAACAATTTGTTTGATATAAAAGAAACCAGTGAAGTGATTAAAAAAGTAAAAACAAAATGAACTTAGTACAAGTATTAGGTAGAATAATATTTTTATTTCTAATGAAAGAACAGAGTCTAACCTTTCACTTGGTACCACCATGTTTACATCGCCATAGCATACAATATTCTGTCGGCCTTGAAAGATAACTGAACAAGCTCAAAATCGTCCGGGATTTTAGGGGTTGTCACATTTTCTAATAATGCTTGGCAGTGAAAGAGTTAATACCACAAAAACCTTTTGAACAGGGTTGCGTAAACTCTTGATAGCTATTATATGATAATATTGTTAACCAAAGCAAAGCTGAATCAGTCCTAAGTAGACACAAATGATGACAGGGCATAATGCCATAGTCAAAGTCTGCTTTATTGTCAATTTCTCCACATGCCAAGACATACAAAGAGATTGAAAGTACGTTTCCCACTATCCCACGGTGACAAAACATAGTACACAACATACATACAAGTAAACAACACAAAAAGTAAAAACAAGAAGGCACACTGCTGGTAATTTAAAATTTTCTCCTGCTAAATATTTTACACTCTTGATGGAAAAAACTACAAACTATATTGTATAAGTTTGCGTACTTTAGATATTACACAGAAGTAGATGTAATACATATATGCAGGCCTTCGAGGAGAAGTCAGAATGAAAGAACACACAAAAAATGTTGCACCTTTTGTGGTTGTTTTTGCATTTCATCCCCTGCAGGTGCTACTACAAACCGGATTCGGTTGAAGTTGGGAAATTGTGTAAAATGTAAATAAAAACAAAATACAATGATTTGAAAATCCTTCTCATATTCAATTGAATACACTACAAAGACAACATACCGTATTTGCCGGTGTACAGGTCGACTCGGTGTATAAGTCGACCCCCTAAAATTCGACGGAAATTTACGATTTTATGATATATCCTTTGTATAAGTCGAGCTCAATTGTTGCATTATATTAAACTTCAAAATTCACTATGCGAAATTTATTGACGAAATGTGTTCAAATTCCGGGAGGCCGTGCGCATGCGGCTGTTTATAAGCACCGCGGAGGAGATCGCGGCCGGCGAGCTCGCGCACGCCGCCCGGCACCAACGGTAGGCCGGAAATAGCTCCAAGCCGAGCGGATCGGCACTTTATAAGCACCGCGCAGGAGATCGCGGCCGGCGAGCTCGCGCACGCCGCCCGGCACCAACGGGAGGTCAGAAATAGCTCCAAGCCGAGCGGATCGGCACTTTATAAGCACCGCGCAGGAGATCGCGGCCGGCGAGCTCGCGCACGCCGCCCGGCACCAACGGGAGGTCGGAAATAGCTCCAAGCCGAGCGGATCGGCACTTTATAAGCACCGCGCAGGAGATCGCGGCCGGCGAGCTCGCGCACGCCGCCCGGCACCAACGGGAGGTCGGAAATAGCTCCAAGCCGAGCGGATCGGCACTTTATAAGCACCGCGCAGGAGATCGCGGCCGGCGAGCTCGCGCACGCCGCCCGGCACCAACGGGAGGTCGGAAATAGCTCCAAGCCGAGCGGATCGGCACTTTATAAGCACCGCGCAGGAGATCGCGGCCGGCGAGCTCGCGCACGCCGCCCGGCACCAACGGGAGGTCGGAAATAGCTCCAAGCCGAGCGGATCGGCACTTTATAAGCACCGCGCAGGAGATCGCGGCCGGCGAGCTCGCGCACGCCGCCCGGCACCAATGGGAGGTCGGAAATAGCTCCAAGCCGAGCGGATCGGCACTTTATAAGCACCGCGCAGGAGATCGCGGCCGGCGAGCTCGCGCACGCCGCCCGGCACCAACGGGAGGTCGGAAATAGCTCCAAGCCGAGCGGATCGGCACTTTATAAGCACCGCGCAGGAGATCGCGGCGCCTCATTGGACTTCCAGCGGGCCGCGCACTCGCGCACGCCGCCCGGTTCAAATTTTCTAAGTGCAACGCACAATGAGATGCATGAGAAACGGCCTTGGTTACCATCACATTTGAAGCGATGAATACGAAGTTAAATTTTATGACTCGGTGTATAAGTCGAGGTCGATTTTTTTCGGTCGATTTTGGATCGAAAAAGGTCGACCAATACACCGGCAAATACGGTATTTAACGTTCAAACTGGTAAACTTAATTATTTTTTGACAAACAATAATTAACTTAGAATTTCATGGCTGCAACACGTCCTGTAGAAGTTGGGAAAGGTGGCAAAAAATACTGAGAAAGCTGAGGAAAAACTCATCAAACACCTATTTGGAACATCCCACATGTGATCAGGCTAATTGGAAACAAGTGGGTACCATGATTGGGTATAAAAGGAGCCTTCCCAAACATGCTCAGTCATTCACAAGCAAAGATGGGGCGAGGTTCACCACTTTGTCCGCAACTGCGTGAGAAAATAGTTAAACAGTTAAAGAACAACATTTCTCAAAGCAAAATTGCAAGACATTTAGGCATTTGAACATCTACGGTCCATAATATCATCAAAAAGTTCAGAGAATCTGGTGAAATCACTGCACGTCAGCGCCACAGCTGGAAACCAAGACTGAATGACCGTGACCTTTGATCCCTCATACGGCACTGCCTTAAAAACTGACATGAGTGTGTAAAGGATATCACCAAATGGGCTCAGGAAAACTTCAGAAAACCACTGTCAGTAAATACAGTTCGTCACTACATCAGTAAGTGCGGGTTAAAACTCTACCATGCAAAGCAAAAGCTGTTTATGAACAACATCCATAAACGCCGCCGGGTTCTCTGGGCGCGTGCTCATGTAAAATGGACTGATGCACAATGGAAAAGTGTTTTGTGGTCTGATGAGTCCACTTTTCAAATCGTTTTTGGAAACACTGGACGTCGTGCCTCCGGACCAAAGAGGAAGCGGACCATCCGGACTGTTATCAATGCAAAGTTCAAAAGCCAGCATCTGTGATGGTATGGGGGTGCATTCGTTCCCATGGCATGGGTGATTTACATTTCTGTGTATACAGATATTGGAGCAACATATGGTGCCATCCAAGCGACGTCTTTTTCATGGACGCCGCTGCTCATTTCAGCAAGATAATGACAAGCCACATTCTGCATGTGTTACAACAGCGTGGCTTCGAAGTATAAGAGTCCAGGTTCTCCCCTGGCCCGTTTGCAGTCCAGACCTGTCTCCCATTGAAAATGTGTGGCACATTAACAAGCGCAAAATATGACAAGGAAGACTCCGGACTGTTGAACAACTGAAGCGGTTCATCAAGCAAGAATGGGAAAGAATTCCACATGAGAAGCTAAAAGAATTAGTCTCCTCTCTTCCAAAACGTTTATTGAGTGTTATTAAAAGGAAAGGTGATGTAACGAGGTGGTAAACATGCCCGCTTTGTATAAACTGGATTCGGTTGAAGTTAGGAAATTGTATAAATTGTAAATAAAAACAAAATACAACCATTTGAAAATCCTTCTCAACCCATATTCAATTAAATACACTAAAAAAGTTAATTATTATTTGAAAAATAAAATAAAGTTTATGGGTTTGAGCATTAAATATGTTGTCTTTGTAGTGTATTCAATTGAATATAGGTTGAAAAGGATTTTCAAATCATTGTATTTTGTTTTTATTTACATTTTACACAATTTCCCAACTTCAACCGAATCTGGTTTGTAGATGAGCTATTGCCACCCATAAGAACAGGGTTTTGCAATCATGGTCCTCAAGTGGTAGTTTCCTGTCTTTTTATGGCTCCCACGCTGCAATACACCTGATTCAAATGATCATAATCAAGCATCTGCATACCTTGATGATTATCGGATCATTCAAATCTGGTGTGTTGCAGCAGGAAGACATAAAACATCCAGGAAACTGGCCAACTTTTGTATCCTGTATTTTGTATCCTATTATTACATACATATGACTCAAGCCATCTGTTTTATTCATCTGCTAATCCTGTTCTGAGTCAATATTATATTGGCGATCTGGTGATCCTGAGCTGAGAGACTCAGGCTGGACTGTCTCTCAGCTCAGGATCACCAGGATAGCTAACCAAATAATTAGAGCTGGCAAACCTGCATTCACTTTTAAAATGGTAAAAGAAGTAAACATTTTATGTTTTTGGACTGGGGGGGAAGCCAGAGTACTTGGAGAAAAATTATGTGAACAGAGGAAGGTCAAGTATGCACAGGCAAAGCCCAGTCCCACGCTTTCCACACAACCAAACATACGTACGTACATACGTGTGTGTGCGTGCGTGCCTGCGTGTTCGACGACAGATTTCCAGACAAAATAACAACTGCATAAATGAGTCCGTCTACTGTCCAGCCTTCTTGTCCTTCTGGAAACTGAAACTTGTCCGACGGCTGAGTTTCCTCTGCTTCTGGGCAAAAAAATCAGCCCGTGTGGTGCTTGCCCGTGACTCCAGGATGTAGTTCACCTGTTGATAAATAGTACATGAAAATTAAATTATTCACACCACAAGAATTCACAAGTCAACAATTGAGTGCATTCACTCACTGTAAAGAAATCTCTTGTGCGATTGCTCTGTCTGTTTAGGGAACTTAGGATGCTGTCTGAATGTTTGGTGCACATCAACAAGACAGATTTGGAGGAGGTGGATTAGCAAACATGGATGTGGCATGCTCTACCTATGCTCAAATGTAAACGCTTTATAGCCCAAAGACATGATCCAGTGTTATAAACACTAAACACATACATTTAAGGAAGGGTAAAGCGAGCCCAACATTGGCACTTATATGATAGAACTGTATTAAAAAACAACAGCGCAACAATTTCCCCCTGGGAAAAAAAAAAAAGAGAATTAATAATATGTTGGAACAGAAGGGTGGTAGACTTTTTGGACGTAGTCTGCTAAATTTGACACATCAGGCGAAGGAATTTCACATGATATTTTCACACTAATCCGCATGAGGCCTGTGGAATAATTGGAACTGCAATTGACGATGAGTCTGACGTAAGCCACGTAGAAGCGCTGCATCTTCTCCTTCCAGAGTTAGCCGACTTGTTTATAAGTGACACCGAGGATGAAGATTTCGTTGGATTCAATGATTTGGAGTGTCACGGATGGTTCAATAAACTTGTTAGAATGTTATTTATGCTATAGTTATTTAAATAACTCTTAATATGTTACATCAGGCACGTTCTCAGTTAGCATTACGTTAACGTAACGTTAGCATGCCGTACCGTTCAGCCTGTTGTTCCCAATTCAACTTTTATTTTAAATTGCCTTTCAAGATGACATGTCTGTTCTTGGTGTTGGATTTTATCAAATAAATTTCCCCTAAAAATGCGACATCCTCCGGTGCAACTTGTGTTTTTTTCTTCTTTATTCTATGGCTGGTGGGATTTATTTTATGGAGCAATTTATAGTCCGGAAGGTATAGTAGATAAAACTATGTTTATAGACTTTATTCTGTCATCCCAGACATCAGTGAGTCAAAACTCACCTTGAGAACTATTTCATTGACAGTAGTGGAATCTGACTCAAAGTACAGAGGTCTGTAGTCATGGTTGCTCATGTAAGTAATCTTGAATATGGCATGGTCTGGAAGAGGCAAAGAAAGGAAGATCAATGGGTTAAAAAAAAAAATCACTTGAGAAAATCAGTAAATGGTAAGACTTTCTCTAAGCAGTATGACATCATATGTTTTGCTGTCCAGCATCTGGTTTCGGCTCATCAAAATCACAGCAAGACTGTAACATACAAGCCACATATTCGGCTTGTGTGGTTTTAAGAAGGCCACTGAGAAGAACTTGTGCCTTTGCGATACCTACGAATGTTGAACTCCAAATTGTTTAGAAATTGTCTTACAGTATTGTAATATTACCACTACTACTCCTGCAACTCCTACTAAGTACTTCTATTATTAAGTCTTTCATTCCCCAGGACGTACTTGTACATCTAAAGAAATAGGCACATCTACCCGACATACAGGTATGTGTTTGCTTTTTATTTTATGTCAGTGACCAGTAGGGTCTTACGCAGCTTCTGACTGAAGATCAGTCTTGTCTGCAGAAAAATCATTAAAACTGTCTACCAGTTGGCAGAAATCAGCCAGGATCATGTTTCAGAAAGTCCAACAGTATAGAAAAGACTATCAACATCATACATGTGGACATGGTTGACAAGGCTTTGCACTTACTGGGGCTTCTTTCTTCAACAAGGTCACAGGCACATAGATGGTCCGAATCAACCGAAATAGGTTTCTGTCGAATCCAAAACTTAGTGCTGGCTTTCTGATTGGTGACAGGGTCAATCTCTACCTTTTCTCCTGATATCCCTGAAAGCAAAGTCAAGTATTGTCATTTCAATTTTTTATTTTTTTCTTCAATGTACAGCTTCTAGGATCTAAGCCATGAGTCAATGTACATAGCTCCATTTCAATACATTTATTTTCATGCATGCGAGACCCCAAAACCTATTTACTCATCCACTGACAGCTCTTTTCAGAGTAGACTGACTTGATTTTAAGACCCACAGAATATTGTACTTTGATAATATGTACGCCACCAAATCTACTCAAGGTAAGAATATATTCTTCTTTGAGGAGGAAGATTAAGTGTGAAGTTTTCTATTCTTTTGTAATCAGCAGGAGAACATTGGTTGGGTTCCCAAAATATAGCCATTTCTCCTGAAAAGTGGAGAAAACTATATTTTTGTGAAAAAAGATCAGTGCATTTGATAATAATACTTTCTTCTATAAAACAGCAAAGACTATTGAAATGGCTTTTCAAATAAAACATATGCATTTACAGATAATACAAGCAATGTGAACAACTCTGCCTCACATCATGGCACGTCATTCATCACGACACCTTGACAAGGTTAGGGCTGCAACTAACCATTGTCTGTCATTGATTTAGTTGATTAATCTGTTAATCTGATTTCAAAGACATGCTTTAGTTTTTTGGAACACTTTTTTATTATGTTAAATAAGCACAGTGGTGTAAATGTGCAGCTTTTTACATTGGTTTGATAATTGAAAAACTCCCCTATTCACTGTGTTTTTGCTCAAGCAATAGCAATAAATACTGATGAGATCAGATCTATCAAATCAACAAGTAACATCATGCAAGAGTGCAATTTCTCGAGAAATTGCATATGATGGCTGAAAGAATGAAAGAAAAGAATGTGGAATAATGTGGAATGATTTCAAATTATATGAACTGATTAAACAATGATATGATGAGTTAAAGATGCTCAAGTCTGATTTCTTTTGTTTTTACTGATTGTATCTGTTTCGAGTGTAAATTATTCATCTTATTCCTATTGTAAAGTTTTTACCGTAATTTTCGGACTAAAAGTCGCTCCAGAATATAGGTCGCATAAACCATAAAATGCACAATAACGTGAAAAAAAACATATAAGTCGCTCCGGAGTACAAGTCGCATTTTGGGGGAAATTTATTCGACAAAATCCAACACCAAGAACAGACATGAACGAGCAACAACAGGCTAAACGATAGGTATGCTAACGTGACATAAACACAAACGAAGAGCTGAGAACGGGCCTGACGTAACATTCAGAGTTATTCAAATAACTATTACATAAATAACACGTTTATAAAACCATCTGTGTCACTCCAATTCATTAAATCCATCGATCGTCCTTTATGGAAACGATGCCGAGTATGCGCTGCGCCGCTGTCTAAATATTCTAACTATTCCACAGACCCATATAACGATATTTAAAGTAAATATCAAATAACTATCACATAAACAACAATATAATCAAACCATCTGTGTCACTCCAAATCATCAAATCCATTGATCAAATTCCTCATCCTTTGTCAACAACGCCGCGCATGCGCCCTGACGTCAGCCTCGTCGTTATTCCACAGATCTAGTATATAACTATATTATAGCGTTACCAAAGTACAAGGAAAGACGTGGGTTTGGTAAACGTCTCTATTTAACAAAACAAGAGTTCAACGAGCCAACAAGTACTGAACTGTAACGATAAAAACATATGCAAGTTGCCATACGAAATAAAATATATCAAATAACTATAACATAAATAGTTCACCACCACACGGCCCCAAGCACCGGCGTCGACTTCCAGGTGTGTGGCAGCGTGGACGTCCATCCCCGGAGGTGGCACTTACAGCCACGGAGGTGGAAGAGAGCTCCATAGAATAGGACCGGGCGTGCGTAAAAGCCATGTCTGAGCCCCATCCACCGTCCCCGGACAGCCACCCGGCCGAGCGCCGGCCCACAACTTCCATCCACGGAGGTGAAAGAGAACTCCGAAGAGTAGGACCGGGCGTGCGTAAAAGCCATGTCCGAGCCCCATCCACCGTCCCTGGACAGCCACCCGGCCGAGCGCCGGCCCCCGACTTCAATCCACGGAGGTGAAAGAAAGCTCCGTAGAGTAGGACTGGGCGTGCGTAAAAGCCATAATCATTTTTCAAACCTTCTGTGCCATTCCAAATCATTAAATCCTTCAAACTCTTCGTACTCCGTGTCACTTACAAAGTCGCGAATGATGCCGTCATCCCGTGATCGAATCTTTGTCCTTTATGTAAACAACCGCCGCGCCGCGCCACTGACGTCACTTGAAATTGAAATTACAGCAATCCCTTGCTACATCGCGGTTCGTTTATTGCAGTTTAATTGTTTTTTTCTTTTTTTGGGGGGAATTTTGATAATTTGAGAAAAAATTCACATATAAGTCGCTCCTCAGTCTAAGTCGCCCCCAAACTACGAAAAAAAACCCCACGACTTATAGTCCGAAAATTACGGTAAATGTCCCTTTTTCGCCCGAGTGCCCAGGACGCTGCATGCATGTTTGCCTATTCTGTGAGCTTTGGCCGGATCACAGCCACAGTTCATTCTTGGTCGTGTGTTAAATGCATTCATTAGCTTCTCATTAACGCTAGCGCTAGCATTAGCTTACTTAACTTGACTGCAGTGCTTGTTTACATGACCTGTTCATAAATATTGTGAGGGGATTTGTTCTGTCACGGGTTATGTGTGGTTGGATGTGGTCTTCTGCTGTTGACATCTTTTAAACAAACAATTGTCGCTCAAATGAACGCTACCGCTGCTAAAAAAAAAATACAAATATGTCTGACCGGAAATGGAGGCGCACATCTGGAGGGATTGGGGAATGAACTATCTCATTTGGATTTAGAGAAACCGCATCAAAACGGCTTGCTCTGAGCCGCTCCTCAGAACATGGGTAAAAGAGGGCCCTGTGCTGCTATGATGACGAGGAATTCAGACAAACGTATGTCTGTCCCCCTTCCCATGGGCTCACCACCTGTAGGAGGGGTCAAAGGGGTCCGGTGCAAAACGAGCTGGGCGGCGGCCAAAGGCTGGCTCTTGGGACATGGAATGTCACCTCTCTGGCTGGAAAGGAGCCCGAGCTGGTGTGTGAGGCCGGAATAGTTCCGACTACACGTAGTCGGACTTGCCTCCACACATAGTTTGGGCTCTGGTACAAGCCTCTTGAGAGGGGCTGGACTCTCTTCTACTCTGGAGTTGCCCGCGGTGAGAGGCGTCGAGCAGGTGCGGGCATACTTATTGCACCCTGGCTTGGCACCTGCACATTAGGGTTCACCCCGGTGAACGAGAGGGTAGCCTCCCTCCGCCTTCGGGTGGGGGGGGACGGGTCCTGACTGTTGTTTGTGTCTATGCACCAAACGGCAGGTCAGAGTACCCACCCTTCTTGGAGTCCCTGGAGGAAGTGCTGGAGAGCGCTCCTTCTGAAGACTCCATTGTTCTACTGGGTGACTTCAATGCTCGCATTGGCCAATAACAGTGAGACCCGTCCACCTGAAGGCGGGGGGACGGGTCCTGACTGTTATTTGTGCCTATGCAACGAACAGCAACTCAGAGTACCCACCCTTTTTGTGGTCCTTAGAGGAAGTGCTGGAGAGCGCTCCTTCTGGGGACTCTATCGTTCTACTGGGTGACTTCAATGCTCACGTGGGCAATGACTGTGAGACCTGGAAGGGCGTGATTAAACATTGGACAGTCTTCTCCTGGTATTTTCTCTCCTGTTCTCTTTGATCCAGACTGTTTGATGGAGATTTTAGCCGGAGCGGCGGTGCTATACAAGCTAGCATGTCGAAGACACCGTGGCAAACGCGCCGGAGCCCTTGTAAAGCTGAGGCAGAGAGGGTTTCGTTCTCCCCTACCATCAATTTATCTGGCGAATGTCCGCTCCCTGGCGAACAAGATGGACGAACTACTGCTTCTCACTTCAAGGAACTCGGACTTCAGCAGATCCGCCGCGCTGTGCTTTGTTGAAACGTGGCTTGACGGACGCACCCCCCACCACACCGTGGAGCTAGCTGGGTGTTGGCTAAAGTGGCCAGACCGCAGCTCACCGGAAAATCAAAGGGAGGTGGTCTATGTTTCTATATTAATGAACGGTGTACTGATGTCACGGTGTTGAAAGAGTCTTGGAGCCCCCGCCTAGAAACACTTTTCATAAACTGCCAGCCGTTCTATTCTCCACGGGAGTTCTCCTCGATCGTCATGGCGGCTGTTTACATTCCACCACACGCACGTGCGAGTGAAGCCACGCAGATGCTGGCTGACCAGGTGACAGACATGGAGAAACGTCTACCAAACTCATTAATCATTGTTCTGGGTGATTTTAACAGGGTGAACCGCGCACATAAGCTCCCCAAATACAGACAGCACATAACATGTCCCACCAGAGGGGCACAGACACTGGACCACTGCTACACCTTAATAAAAGATGCATACAACTCTGTGGCTCGTGCAGCTTTAGGACTCTCGGACCGCTGTTTAGTTCATCTGATCCCGGCCTACAGGCAGAAATAAAAAACTTCTAAGACTATCGTGAGGACTGTGAGGAAGTGGACAGTGGTAGGACCTCGAAGCCTGCTTTGACTGCACGGATTGGGGAGTTTTTGAAACTGCAACTTCAGAGCTGCATGAACTCACTGACACTGTCACATCAGTTTATGTGAGGATCTGTGTGTACAACAACGACAAACCTTGGTTTACACCGAACCTCAGGAGGCTGCACAAAGCCAAGGAGTAGGCCTTCGGGAGTGGTGACCAGTACCTGTTCAAGCAGACCAGGAACACACTGAATCGTGAGGTCAGGAAAGCCAAGAGGTGTTACGGGGAGAGCCTGGAGAGACACCTCTCTGCCAATCCTGATCCCTCAACAGTGTGGAAAGGTCTGCAGAGCATCACGGGCTTCAAGAAACCAACCCCACGTCCTGTGGAGAACCCAAGGCTTGCAAACAAGCGAAACAGGTTTTACTGCAGGTTTGAATGGTCCACCCACACAACAGGACCTCCTGCAGCACAATCAACATACCTCCCCCCACAACCGCTCTGTCCACACCTCCATCACCGTTACCACCTACTCTCTCTCTCTTACAGAAGCCGCGCCCGCACTCCAGATCCGCGAGGAGGAAGTGTGTCAGATGTTCCAGGGACAGAAGGTCAGGAAGGCTCCGGGCCCAGACGGTGTGTCCCCTTCCTGCTTGAAAGTTTGTGCTGAACAACTGGCACCCACCTTTGCACGGATCTTCAACCATTCCCTGGAGCTGTGTGAGGTGCCCTCGTGCTTCAAGAGCTCCACCATCGTACCGGTGGCCAAGAAGCCCGCCATCACAGGTTTGAATGATTATAGACCTGTCACCCTGACATCTGTGGTCATGAAATCCTTCGAGAGGTTAGTGTTGAACCACCTGAAGGACGTCACGGGCCCCCTGCTTGACCCCCTGCAGTTTGCCTACTGGGCAAACAGGTCGGTGGACGATGCGGTCAACATGGGACTGCACTATATCCTGCACCACCTGGACACCGCAGGAACGTACGCCAGGATCCTGTTTGTGGACTTCAGCTCGGCGTTCAACACCATCGCTCCTGACATCCTCCAACAGAACCTCATCCAGCTCGCGGTGCCTGCCTCCACCTGTTAGAGGATCACCAGCTTCCTGACCAACAAGAGACAGCGTGTGAGGCTGGGGACCATCACATCCGACATCCGGACCACCAATACTGGCACCTCTCAGGGGTGCGTTCCCTCCCCAATGCTCTTCTCTCTTTACACTAACGATTGCTCCTGAGGCGACTCTTCTGTGAAGCTCCTGAAGTATGCGGACGACACCACTCTCATCAGACTGATCCGGAACGGTGACGAGACTGCGTAGACAGGAGGTGGAGCGGCTGGTCCACTGGTGCAGCCAAAACCACCTGGAGCTGAACCCGCTTAAGACCATGGAGATGACACTGGACTTCAGGCGAGACCCTTCACCACTTTCACCCCTTACTATCCACAGTAATACTATTCTCTCCACAGACACCTTCAAGTTCCTGGGATCCACAATCTCTCGGGACCTGAAATGGACCAGCCACATAGACTCCGACCGGAAAAAGGCCCAGCAGAGGCTGTACTTTCTGTGACAGCTCAGGAAGTTCAATCTGCCACGGGAGCTGCTGAAGACCTTCTATACTGCCATCATCCAGTATATCCTCTACACTTCTATCACTGTCTGGTTTGGATCGGCCTCCAAACAAGACAAGCACAGACTGCAACGGACAATCAGGACTGCAGAAAAGATAATTGGAATCAACCTCCCATCTATCCAGGACTTGTACCTGTCCAGGACCAGGAAACGTGCAAGTAACATCTCTACAGACCCTTCTCACCCAGGTTGCAGTCTGTTCAAACTACTCCCCTCCGGACGGCGTTACAGAGCTCTGTAAGCCAAAACCAGCAGACACAGAGACAGTTTCTTCCCCCAGGCTGTCACTCTAATGAACTCACACCACTCTCAGAGTCTCAGAGCCATTGCTGTGCAATAACATCCTGCTTGCGACGCCTTTTTTTGAATTGTCTGTATTATGTGTACTACGTGTCCACTCTGCATCCATTGCAGCCTGGTCATCCTGGAAGAGGGATCCTCCCATCTGTGGTCTCTTCTCAAGGTTTCTCATTTTCCTTAGTAGGAGTTTTAAGTTTTTCCTTGCCCTCCTGGGAGTTTAAGATCAGGGGATGTTTGAGAATATTTGTCGATTTGTCAGTGTTGTTAGTCACCTCAATGTTGAACAGAGGCTGCGATGTACCAAAGTCAAATTCCTTGTTTCGCACGCTCAAACATGGCCAATAAAAAGTCTTGAATCTTAAATCTTAGAGACTGTGAGGTGGACTCTAGTCTGGGGTCGAAGTCACTGAGGTAGTTAAAAAAACTCCTCGGGGGCAAAGCCCTAGGGGTGGATGAGATCCGCCCAGAGATTTTAAAGGGTCTGGATGTTGTGGGACTGTCCTGGCTGACACGCCTCTGCAACCTCACGTGGACATCGGGGACGGTACCTCTGGATTGGCAGACTGGGGTGGTGGTTCCCCTTTTTAAGAAGGGGAACCGGAGGGTGTGTTCCAACTACAGAGGAATCACACTCCTCAGTCTCCCTGGTAAGGTCTATTCAGGGGTGCTGGAGAGGAGGGTCCGTCAGGAGGTCGAACCTCAGATTCAGGAGGAGCAGTGTGGCTTTCGTTCTGGCCGTGGAACAGTGGACCAGCTCTACACCCTCGGAAGGATCCTTCAGGGGGCATGGGAGTTCGCTCAACCAGTCCACATGTGTTTTGTGGACTTGGAGAAGGCGTTCGACCGTGTCCCTCGGGAAGTTCTGTGGAGGGTGCTTCGGGAGTACGGGGTGCCAAGCCAACTGATAAGGGCGGTTTGGTCCCTGTATCACCGATGCCAGAGTTTGGTCCGCATTTCCGGCAGTAAGTCGGATTCGTTTCCAGTGAGGGTTGGCCTCGGCCAAGGCTGCCCTTTGTCACCGATTATGTTCCTAACTTTTATGGACAGAATTCCTTGGGGCAGCCGAGGCGTTGAGGGTGTCCGGTTTGGGGACCTCAGCATCCCGTCTCTGCTTTTTGCAGACGATGCAATGCTGTTAGCTTCTTCAATCCGTGATCTCCAGCTCTCACTGGGGCGGTTCGCAACCGAGTGTGAAGCGGTTGGGATGAGGGTCAGCACCTCCAAATCTGAGGCCATGGTCCTGGGTGGAATGCCCTCTCCGGATCGGGGATGAGATCCTGCCCCAAGTGGAGGAGTTCAAGTATCTTGGGGTCTTGTTCACGAGTGAGGGCAGGATGGAGCGCGAGATCAACAGGCGGATCGGTACAGCGTCGGCAGTAATGCGGACTTTGTACCGGTCCGTCGTGGTGAAGAGAGAGCTGAGCCAAAAGGCAAAGCTCTCAATTTACCGGTCAATCTACGCTCCTACCCTCACCAATGGTCACAAGCTATGGGTCGTGACCGAAAGAACGAGATCCCGGATACAAGCTGCCGAAATGAGTTTCCTCTGCAGGGTGTCCGGGCTCTCCCTTAGAGATAAGGTGAGAAGCTCGGTCATCCGGGAGGGACTCGGAGTAGAGCCGCTGCTCCTACACGTTGAGAGGAGCCAGATGAAGTGGCTCGGGCATCTCATCAGGATGCCTCCTGGACGCCTCCCTGGGGAGGTGTTCCGGGCATGTCCCACCGGTAGGAAACCCCGTGGACGACCCAGGACGTGGTGGAGAGACTATGTCTCTCAGATGGCCTGGGAACGTCTTGGGATCCCCCGGGATGAGCTGGATGAAGCGGCTGGGGAGAGGGAAGTCTGGGAGTCCCTCCTAAAGCTGCTGCCCCCGCGACCCGACCCCAGATAAGCGGAAGAAGATGGATGGGTGGATGGATGGTATTTCTGTTCCTGTTTATATAGAACACAACTGAATGAGCAATATTTGAAAAGCAAGGTTTTATAAGCATGATACATCTACTTAATGCCTGGGTGATGTCTGAAAATGTTAAATTGAAATGTCTGGTTTATGATTAAGTAAATAGCAGACGTTGTGTAACAACATATTGACATCAACTAATATTAGATGAACCAAGTGGCTCTTAAATATGATAATGAGATAAACGTTCCCTCATACAAATAAGCCTGCAGGAGTTCATACCGAGTTGAACGTCTGTTGTGAAGCGCAGCTTGTGTATCATACTAATCTTGAATGACTTATAGTGATGGCTACTCAGCATATCTTGGACGGAAGTGATGTCAATGGGTGGGTCTTCCTCTGAACTCTCCTCGCCTCTTGAACCTGGAGATGTTAGGATTGGACGCGATAGACAGACACACAGACAGAGAGAGAGACGGACAGATGTAAAGACAGAGAGAGGGAGGGAGGGAGGAGGAGAGGTAGAGAGAGAGGAAGAGAGAGAATTTGTTGTATGTCATGTCAGTTGATAGAGTAATCATATCAAGCTCAACTATTCTACATCAGATCACATTTTTATTTTACTATGAAGTCATAACAGAAATAAAATAATAAATTAATCAACATACTGAAAAGACTTACTGTTTTCTCTGACAAGGCAAAACTCAAGAGTGCTCTGGTTCTCAAGTGTGGAATCTAGGTCTACTGCAACATTTGGGTCCGTTTGCTTCTCCAAACGATACAGAGGCCCTGTTTTAGGATGACAAATAAACTTACTAATTAAATGCCCAGCAAGAACATAAGTCAAGCGTTGTCATGATACCAACATTTTGAGGGTAGGAAAACAGGTCAACCGGTAAATTGAGAGCTTCACCTTCCAGCTCAGCTCCTTCTTCACAACAGATCGGTACAGGGTCCGCATCGTAGTGGACGCTAAATCGATCCACCTGACTACCTATTCACGCCCTATCCTGCCTTCACGCATGAACATTCTACCGTGGCACTATTGAGAGCGTCCTCTCCAGTTGCATCGCCGTCTGGGGTGGTAGCTGCACTGACCAGAACTTGAAGGCCCTGCAGCGCATAGTGAATACGGCTGGTAAGATTGTTGGTGCTTCGCTCCCCTCCCTGAAGTAAAAGGTAAGAACGTACCTTTGTGGGTTTTTTTTGTTTTGATGTGCTCCTTAATGTTCGAAGCGTCGCGACCTCCATAGCTTATCACATCTTGACAAAGAATGCACAAAACCTTCCACGGGACATCTAATTTACGGATATGTTCCGTCAGGCAGATGGTTACGGACTGTGTTCTGAGTTGTAAGATGACGCTGCTCTCGAGCCAAATCGGTATTCGAACAAAAAATTCGAGATTTTTTCGCTTCGGATGTCGGTCGAAATTCAGCTGTCGAACCTCGCGGGATGAGCCGAGAGGACCCGCATGCCAACTGACTCCATTCGTTATTACGTCCTCGTTACTCTGAGGATTGCATCAACTCTAATCATGCCTCCAAAGGAAGCAATTGGGAGCAGTAAAGCCATCCTAAAACACAAAGACGCTCCTAAAGCAATGCGACACTGAGTGCCCGGCGCGCTGCGGTTGCACGATCAGACCAAATTAAGCTCCCTGCGCACTGAGGTCCATTTAAATTTTGGAAAGTACATTAGGACTTTAAAAATATTTTCTAAATTTTACCAACCGCTCTGCCACAATAATGCGACCAGCGCGGTGCAGTTGCGCGTTGGGCTGCACGCAACGGTTGCGCGTTCGGCGGTGCGCTGCAGTTGCACGATCGGACAAAATTAAGCTCCCTGCGCACTGATGTCCACTTAAATTTTGGAAAGTACAGCAGGACTTTAAAAATATGTTCTAAATTTCAGCAACGGCTCTGTCACAATAATGCGACCAGTGCGGTGCAGTTGTGCGGTCGGCGATGCGCTACAGTTGCGCGTTTGGCGGTGCGCTGCAATTGCGCGATTGGACAAAAATGCGCAAATGAAAAACTGCTTAAAAAGGGCGGGTGTTTTTGGCTTGAAACGGATTAATTTTTTTTCCGTTATTGGTAATGGGAAAATATGATTTGGAATTCGAACGATTCACTTCTCGAACAGCTTTCTGGAACGGATTGTGTTCGAAAACCGAGGCTCCACTGTATTACTATATATTTATATTTACATTCTATACTGCCATCATCTCTCCTCTGCACCTCCATCACTGTCTGGTTTGGATAGGCCTCCAAACAAGACAAGCACAGACTGCAACGGACAATCAGGACTGCAGAAAAGATAATTGGAATCAACCTCGCATCTATCCAGGACTTGTACCTGTCCAGGACCAGGAAACGTGCAAGTAACATCTCTACAGACCCTTCTCACCCAGGTTGCAGTCCGTTCGAACTACTCCCCTCGGGACGGGGTTACAGAGCTCTGTACGCCAAAACCAGCAGACACAGACTTCTTCCCCCAGGCTGTCGCTCTGATGAACTCACACCACTCTTAGAGTGTCAGAGTCATTGCTGTGCAATAACATTCTGCTCTCGACGCCTTTTTTGAATTGTCTGTATTATGTGTACTATGTGTCCACTCTGCATCCATTGCAGACTGGTCATCCTAGAAGAGGGATCCCATCTGTGGTCTCTTCTCAAGGTTTCTCATTTCCCATAGTAGGAGTTCTGAGTTTTTCCTTGCCCTCCTGGGAGTTTAAGATCAGGGGATGTTTGAGAATACATGTCTTGAGTGTTGTTAGTCACCTAAATTTTGAGCAGAGGCTGAGATGTACCGAAGTCAAATTCCTTGTTTGGTACGCTCAAACATCGCCAATAAAAATTCTTCAATCTTGAATTCTTGAATCTTCTTGAATCTTTGTGCTGAATTGCTTTGAATATACTATTAATAATATTATTACTGCACTTATGCACTATTTACATCATGCTGAGTATGGTAAAAATGTGTACCTGGAGTTAGGAAGTATTGAATAAGAATATGAATGCAACAACAACAAAAATTTGTTTCATAAATGCTGGTTAGATTTCATCAGGTGTCATTTACCTGATCCTTTCTGTGAGCCTTTCCTCTTCTTGAGTGCTTTCTGAAGAATTTCTTTCATGGTTACTTTCAGACTGTCCACGGGGATTAAAGAAAAACCCTGAGCAGCATTTCTAAAATGGATAAGGAAAGGAAGATTATGGAGACTTTCATAAATTTCCCTTAGTCGTTAGGAGAGAGATTAAATAATGATAAGTATAAAATAATGAGAATATTATTTATGGCATTCCAAAGAACACTATAGATTAGCCAGCAGTACCAACCAACCGCCCAACCCAACCCAACCCATCCATCCATCTTCTGTACCGCTTATCCCCTCGGGGGTCGCGGGCGTGCTGGAGCCTATCCCAGCAGTCATCGTGCATATATACCGTATTTGTCGTACTATAAGTCGCGTTTTTTTCCATAGTTTGGGTCGGGGGGGGCGATTTATACTGAGGAGCGACTCATATGTGAATTTTTTCACTAAATTTCAAAATAAATAAAAAAATTAAAACCACGATAAACAAACCGCGATGTACCAAGGGATTACTGTAATTTGAATTTCAAGTGACGTCAGCAGCGCGGCGGTTGTTTACATAAAGGACAAAGCTTCGATCACGGGATTATGAAGGCCCCACGTACTACGGGCATCATGAGCGGCTTAGTTTGTAAGTGACATGAAGAGTTTGAAGGATTTAATGATTTGGAGTGACACAGAAGGTTTGAAAAACTATTATGGCTTTTACGCATGCCCGGTTCTACTCTGCAGATCTCTCTTTCACCTCCGTGGATGGAAGTCGGGGGCCGGCGCTCGGCTGGATGGCTGTCAGGGGACGGTGGATGGGGCTCGGACATGGCTTTTACGCACGCCCGATCCTTTTCTATGGAGCTCTCTCCCACCTCCGTGGCTGGAAGTGCCACCTCCGGGGATGGAAGTCCAAGCCGCCACACGCCTGGAAGTCGACGCCGGTGCTTGGGGCCGCGTGGCGGTGAACTATTCATGTTATGGTTATTTGATACATTTTATTTCGTGTAGCAACTTGTATATGTTTTTATCGTTACAGTTCAGTAGTTGTTGGCTCGTTGAACTCTTGTTTTGTTAAATAAAGAGCCGTTTACCAAACCCACGCCTTTCCTGGTACCTTGTTAACGCTGCAATATTGTTATATACTAGATCTGTGGAATACCGACGAGGCTGACGTCAGCTACGCATGCGCGGCGTTGTTGACAAAGGACGAGGAATTTGATCGATGGATTTAATGATTTGGAGTGACACAGATGGTTTGATAATATTATTGCTCATATAATAGTTATTTGATATATAATTTATACATCGTTATATGGGCCTGTGGAATATTTTGAAGTGCAAGCGCCGTCAGCGGCGCGCACCGGGCCGGCATTGTTGACATAAAGGACGATCGATGGATTTAATGAATTGGAGTGACACAGATTGTTTTATAAACGTGTTATTTACGTAACAGTTATTTGAATAACTCTGAATGTTACGTCAGACCTGTTCTCAGCTCTTCGTTTGTGTTTATGTCACGTTAGCATACCTATCGTGTAGCCCAGGCATGTCAAACTCAGTTTGGCTCTGGGGCCGGATCCAGACTTTCTGTTCTCAGGTGGGCCGGATCAGAATGTCAACTCCAAATATTTTGCTTTGTTTTTCAGTACTATGTTTTATCATTCAGCCTACATTTGTAGCCTACCCTACATATTATAATCGCGGATGACAAGGAATCTTTTCTAAGCACAACACATTTTTACCACAAACAATGAAAAAAATGATTTCATGGTTCACTGGTTTATTTTAACAATGAAGTGAATGCAGTTTTACACCTGAACCAACTCACCACACTTAAACTCAAGTGGGAGCTATGAAAAAAAAATATTCTCGCCTTAATTGTCGTACTGCTTTGAAATAAATAAAAAAAGAAATACAAAATAAAAGTTATAGCAGTGCATGCTTATACTACATCCGATCAGTTGGCTGGGCCAACTGAAGCTGAGAATATACTGCACAATATTAACTGTCTTTAATATGAAACCAGATTAATCTTATTTTTAATGATCTGTATTAACCCGTGAGTGCAAACAAATTTCGTGTCATCACACTTTTTTTCTCTTTCACTGCACTCCTGCAGTCTACTTGCTGCTGCTGGCTCCTGAAACTTGGGATCTTTTTGCCTTCACAAATGTATCAATATTGGGTGTCAAATCCTGAGTAGCAGCACATTTAACAATATCATTCAAGTGTTTATTTGTTAACCTTGAGCGCTGCTTTGTTTTAGTATTGTTCATTACGGAAAAAATCTGTTCACAAAGATAAGTAGTCCCAAACATGGATAGAACGTTTGCAGCCATGGCTGTTAATTTGGGGTAACCTGGCACGAGATATTGATAAAACGTATCCAATCCCACGGACCCAAATTTATCCTTCATAGCGGAATCGCACAGCAAGTCAATAAGCTCGAGTTGACTGTCAGCTGGCATATCAGAAGGCTTCACTGTAAATGGCGAGCGAAAAAAGCCAAATTTGTTCTCAAGTTCACTGAATACCTGAAACAAATCTGTTATGTTGTCTTTATATTTTTTCAAATCATTATCGGGACGGTCCGGTGCCTCCGGACGAACAGCTGTGAGACAAGAGAAATGCGCAGAGTCACCGCTGGATATCTGTGTCTCCCACAGTGACAGTTTCATCTTGAACGCACTTATGCTGTTGTAATATTGAGTGACAACTCTGTTTCGGCCCTGCAATGTAGTGTTAAGTGCGTTCAAGTGTTGTGTAATATCAGTCAGAAACGCAAGATCCTGCACCCATTCCTTGCATTTAAGTTCCTTTACTGGGCGTACCTTCTTCTCCATAAACTGTCCAATTTCCCCTCGTAGCTCAAAGAAGCGCTTGAGTACTGCACCTCTGCTTAACCACCGCACGTCAGTGTGGTATGGTAGACCAGCATGAATGTCATTATCACGGAGAAATGTGTCAAACTGACGGTGATTTAGACCGCGCGCTCTGATGAAATTGACAGTTTTCACAACCACACTCATAACATGGTCCATTTTCAGTGTTTTGCAACATAACGCCTCCTGATGCAAAATACAGTGAAATGCCCAAAAGTCCATTTGCGGTCTGTACTTTGTCACGGAATTTTGTAGCAACGCCTGCCTTTCTCCCGACCATTGATGGCGCACCGTCGGTAGCCAGGCTCACGGCATGCGACCAGTCCGCTCCCGCCCTGTCCAGCGCTCCAACGAGAGCGCTGAAAATGTCGTCTGCTGTTGTGGTGTCATTCATGGGTACCAATTCAAGCAGCTCCTTGGTGATGGTCAAAGTTTCATCAACACCTCTAATAAATATGGCCAGTTGAGCAATATCTGTGACATCGGTACTATCATCTATTGCAATTGAAAATGCGATAAATTACTTGATTTTCTCTTCCATTTGGCGCGTCAAGTCACTTGAGAGCTCTGTCACCCGATCTGCGACAGTGTTCCTCGTCAGACTAATATTGGCAAAGGCAGGTCGCTTTTGAGGGCACACGACTTTCGCAGCCTTCAACATGCATGTTTTCACAAACTCCCCATCAGAAAATGGCTTGGATGCCTGCACCAGCTCGTTAGCAATAATGTAGCTGGCTCTTACACCCCCATCAGCAATATCGCGGCTGCGCGTAAAAGTAGACTGCTGTTTCTTCAGACCAGCCACAAATTTGTTTATCTCGTCTTTCCTTATTTGTCCTTTCAAGTGGTCATACTTGTCTTTATGATGAGTCTCAGTGGCGCCGAATATTAAACTCTTTGAACACTGCAACTTGCTGACTACATACCAAGCACACTGGTTTTGCATTCACTTCTGTGAATAAATAATGCTCAGTCCATTTTTCCTTGAAAACTCTGCACTCCGTGTCCACTTTTCTTCTTTTTGACAGTGCCATTTTGGGAAGGGTGTGTTGACTGATAACTTGTGGTGAATTGTGAAGCAAGATTTACGGTTTAGTTTTAGTACTAACTCGTGTCAATGCCGCTGGACGTGAGCTCTTTTACACATTTACTGCCCTCCCGTGGCCGGAGGGAGCACTTGGTTTGTATTTGTTTTAAAAAATCATAACTTTTGATAGAAATGAGCTAGAGACTCGCTTCTTTTTTTGACATACTCAGAAATTTATGCCGGGCCGGATTAAATGATACAACGGGCCGCATCCGGCCCGCGGTCCATATGTTTGACATCCCTGGTGTAGCCTGTTGTTGCTCGTTCATGTCTGTTCTTGGTGTTGGATTTTGTCAAATAAATTTCCCCCAAAATGCGACTTATACTCCGGAGCAACATATATGTTTTTTGTCACGTTATTGTGCATTTTATGGCTAATGCGACGTATATTCCGGAGTGACTTTTAGTCCGAAAAAAAAACGGTGCGTGTGTGTGTGTGTGTGTGCGTGCGTGTCATATATATATATATATATATATATATATATATATATATATATATATATATATATATATATATATATATATATATATATATATATATATGTGACTGTCTCAAATATTGCAAGCCTTTTATTATTTTAATATTGCTGATTATGGCATACAGCTTAAGAAAACTACATATATATATATATATAACTGCTCAAAAAAATTAAAGGAACACTTTGAAAACACATCAGATTTCAATGGTGAATTTTTTGGGGGGATATCTATACTGATGTGGACAGTTTAATGTCTAAGGAACAAAAGGATGCCACATCTTTTGATAGAAATAAAAGTTTTCAGCCTACAGAGGGCTCAGTATATAGACACCCCAAAAATCAAAGTGAAAAAATGATGTGGCAGGCTCGTCCATTTTGCCTAAATTCAATTTCTGCAACTCAAAATTCTTTTCGATATCTTGTGTGGCCCCCACGTGCTCGTATGCATGCTTGACAACGTCGCGGCATGCTCCTAATGAGACGACGGAGGGTGTCTTGTGGGATGTCCTCTCAGGTCTGTCTAAGGCAGGGGTGGGCAATTAATTACAAGGGGCCACATGAAAAACCTGAGTTGTGTCAGAGGGGCACACCTACGATAACTTAAACCTGCTATATTTTCTTCCATTATAAAATGCACAAAATTATTTATTTTAAATAGTTGGTACTGGTAATTAGAAGAATACAATTATTATGTTTATATTTATATTAAGCTATGTGAAATTGTGGTGTATAGGTCAAATAAAAAAAAAACAATCATTAATCAGTACAATTTATTCTTAACTTCTTTAACTTTTCCTCAAATGACAAAGCTGCTGCATCTCTGGGTGTGAAGTTTGATAAAAAGTCCTTTTTGGGCATGCAGTTTTGCTAGCAATGCATCACCCTCTGATGAGCCCTGTTTATCAGACAGATGTATTTTTTCTCATGCTTGGTCGTGTAGTGGCGACTCAAATTATATTCCTTAAACACAGCGACGTGTGTACCACAAATCAGGCACACGGCTTTACCTTTCATTTCTGTAAAGAAATACTTGGCAGTCCATGTCTTGTTGAAAACACGGCGCTCCTTGTCAACTTTTCTTTTCTGAGGGTCAGCACACATTTCTCGGGCAGCATTACTTCGCACTGTTCACCTTCACACACAGCTCATATACACGTACGCTACACGGAAGTGCGACACCTTTCAAAATAAATCCAAAACAGTTGTATTGCACGCACGACACAAATTATTTTCTTTTAAATTAAGTAGTAATCAAATATAATTTACGATTGGCCTCATGCTGGCCGGACAGGGACGCACAAAGGGCCGGATGTGGCCCGCGGGCCGTAATTTGCCCAGGTCTGGTCTAAGGGCATCAGTGAGCTCCTGTAAAGTCTGAGGAGCAACCTGGCGGCGTCTGATGGACCGAAACATTATGTCCTAGAGGTGTTCTATCGGGATTAGATCAGGTGATCGTGAGGGCCATTCAATTGTGTCAATTCCTTCATCCTCCAGATACTGTCTGCACACTCTCGCCACATGAGGCCGGGCATTGTTGTGGATCAGGAGGAACCCAGGACCTAATGCACCAGCGTAGGGTCTGACCATGGGTGCAAGGATTTCATCCCGATACCTAATGGCAGTCAGACTGCTATTCGTCCCTCCATGGAAATGCCTCCCCAGACCATCACTGACCCACCACCGAACTGGTCATGCTGAATGATGTTGCAGGCAGCATAGCGCTCTCCTTGGCTTCTCCGGACCCTTTCATGTCTATCACAGGTGCTCAAGGTAAACCTGCTCTCATCTGTGAAAAGCACAGGGCACCATTGGCGGACTTGCCAATTCTGGTGTTCTATGGCAAATGCCAATCGAGCTCCACGGTGATGAGCAGTGAGCACAGGGCACACTACACAACGTCGTGCCCGGTGGCCACCCTTGTGAAGTCTGTTTCTGACTGCTTGGGCAGAGACATTCACACCAGTAGCCTGCTGGAGGTCATTCTGTAGGGCTCGGGCAGTGCTCAACCTGTTCCTCCTTTTTTGAGCAGTGTATATATTGTCAAGTGGCATGGTGGTACAGGATGGTGTAAAATTGGGTATTGTATTTGGCCCAGTCACATTGGCTATCCCAAAACATGTAGTAGTTCCAAAAGTTCACCAGGAGATGGTGTTAAAGCTTGACATAGGGGTGACCTGATGGAAACTAACAAATCTAATAAATTAAATTGTTAGCAATTGGGAGGACACGACCTGTTCAAACACGTAGCAACACACAATTTTGAAATATGAGTTTGCTATGCCATAATTTAAAGATGTAACAGCTTGAGCAATATCAATATAAATGTTAAAGTTAGAAGAACCCATTATTATGGCTAAGTATGATTATGTGTGAAGCTTGATCTTTGCTAGACAAGATATATGATTTTAATGTTGCAATGTTTTATCCAACCTGTATTTAACATTGTTGTTCCATCGATACATGAATGTATTAAGTTGTGGGGAGACAAAAGAGATTGTTTGTTACACTATTGGAATCGACCAGATATTCACCTAGATATTTTTATGACCTGGTGCAGGGATTCTGACCTTTCACCTAGATATTCCTATGACCTGGTGCTGTGATTCTGACCTTTCATCTAGATATTCTTATGACCTGGTGCAGGGAGTCTGACCTTTCACCTACATATTCCTATGAGGTAATGCCAGAAGCCTATAAATATGTTGTCCTGACACAGAGCGAGGCGGTTCTTCCTAGTCAGGGTGATGGCCGTGACGCTGCCTGGAGTAAAGAACGCCGTTTAGACGAAGATGGATTTTTCATTGTTTTTGAGATTGGACCAAAATCTACTAAAATGAATTTCCAGAGTCTTCGATTTGGACTTTGTCAAATTTGAAGCTTCGAATTGGACTTTGTCAAATTTTAAGCTTTGAGGAAGGCAGAGGAGACAGCCGCTTCGGGCAGAAAGGGGAAGACGCCAATGCTACGGCGTTGGCTAATCTTCTCATGGCCAGACCTTTTCTCTTTTGTAAACAGAATTCGGATTTTGGAAAAAAGGAGAGCCGATCACTCGACTTGTTCAACCAAATAGGATTTTAGACCTTTGGTCTCTTCTTTTGTTTTGAGATGGGTGAGTGTCGTTTTTTACAACTTGTAATTCTTTTTCTTGCTTATTCATTAAATTTCTTCTTAATCCTTAATTCGGTTATTGATTATTTCGTATTAACTATGTTGAGCTTGGTTTAATATGCAGTAATTAGAACTTTAAAATTTCTTTATTTCCCTATCATAGTCATTCTTTAAATCCGTTCAATTATTTTTAAAGTAAAGACAGCTTTAATCCTTAACATCAGGAATTGTCAGATCTGGTTCGAAGTAGTTATCTTGAGCTCAGCTACGGCGAGTGCGCTGTAGTAAATCAACGAATCCCTTCGGTCTTACCAAAGACAGATACATTTATCCGAGCGATAACAAATGCTTCAAATCAAAAATGGGGTAGGAGCCGCTGGTAAAAAGGGCGCGGTCATCTTGATTCCGGGCCTCAAGTGGTTACTCTGCACCGGTTTCAGAGTGACATTAAAGGGATTAGCGTCCTAAAAAGAATAAATTAATTCTGTCCAAATTGATATTTTAGAGGCGGTTAGACTCGGACAAATCTTTCCCCGCCCCGACCTGGAAACTCGTCTCCCTATGAGGGCTGCGTTACAGCAGCGGGGTCGAAGGGAGTTTCACCCTTTAAACGGAGGGTCGGGTCACTTACAGTCGATAAGTGCGGATTTGACAATATATATATAGATATATGTATATATCTATATATATATATCGAAAACCGAGGCTCCACTGTATATATATCTATATGTATATATATATGTATATATATATATATATATATATAGATAGATATATATATAGATATAGATATAGATATAGATATAGATACAGTGGAGCCTCGGTTTTCGACCACAATTCGTTCCAGAAGGCTGTTCGACAAGTGAATCGTTTGAATTCCGAATCATGTTTTCCCATTACAAATAATGGAAAAAAATGTAATCCGTTCCAAACAAACAAAAATATGCCTTTTTTAAGCATTTTTTCATTTGCGCATTTTTGTCCAATCGCGCAACTGCAGCGCATTGCCGAACGCCCAACTGTAGCGCGTCGCCGACTGCACAACTGCACCGCACTGGTCGCATAATTGTGACAGAGCCGTCACTGAAATTTAGAAAGTATTTTTAAAGTCCTGATGTACTTTCCAAAATTTAAGTGGACATCAGTGCACAGGGAGCTTAATTTTGTCTGATCGCGCAATTGCAGCGCACCGCCGAACGTGCACCGTGCAACTGCATCGCATTATTGTGACAGAGCGGTCACTAAAATTTAGGAAATATTTTTAAAATCCTAATGGACTTTCCAAAATTTAAGTGGACCTCAGTGCGCAGGGAGCTTAATTAGGTCGGATCGCGCAACCGCAACGCACCGGGCGCTCACTGTCGCATTGCCTTAGGAGCGTCTTTGTGTTTTAGGATGGCTTTACTGCTCCCACTTGCTTCCTTTGGAGGCATGATTAGAGTTGATGCAATCCTCAGAGTAACGAGAACGTAATAACGAACAAATGGAGTCAGTTGGCATGCGGGTCTTCTCGGCTCATCTCGCGAGGTTTGACAGCCGAATTTCGACCGACATCCGAAGCAAAAAAATCTCGAATTTTTTGTTCGAATACCGATTTGTTCGAGAACCGGGATGTTCGAAAACCAAGGCTTCTCTGTGTGTGTGTGTGTGTGTGTGTGTGTATATATATTTATACTATATATATATATACACATCCATCCATCCATCCATCCATCCATCCATCCATCCATCCATCCATCCAGCTACACACACACACACACACACACACACACACACACACACACACACACACACACACACACACACACACATATATACCGTATTTTTCCAGACTAAAAGTCACTCCGGAATATAGGTCACATTAGCCATAAAATGCACAATAACGTGAAAAAAACACATATAAGTCGTTCCGGAGTATAAGTCGCATTTTGGGGGAAATTTATTTGACAAAATCCAACACCAAGAACAGACATGAACGAGCAACAACAGGCTAAACGATGGGTATGTTAACGTGACATAAACACAAACGAAGGGCTGAGAACGGGCCTGGTGTAACATTCAGAGTTATTCAAATAACTATTACATAAATAACACGTTTATAAAACCATCTGTGTCACTCCAATTCATTAAATCCATCGATCGTCCTTTATGTCAACAATGCCGGCCGGGTGCGCGCTGCTGACAGCGCTTGCACTTCAAAATATTCCACAGGCCCATATAACGATATATAAATTATATATCAAACAACTATTATAGAAGCAATAATATTATCAAACCATCTGTGTCACTCCGAATCATTAAATACATCGATCAAATTCCTCGTCCTTTGTCAACAACGCCGCGCGTGCGCCCTGACATGAGCCTCGTCGTTATTTCACAGATCTAGTATATAACTATATTGTAACATTAACAAAGTACAAGAAAAGACGTGGGTTTGGTAAATGGCTATTTAACAAAACGAGTTCAACGAGCCAACAACTACTTCATTGTAACAATAAAAACATATACATGTTGCTACACGAAATAAATACATCAAATAACCATAACATAAATCAGTGGTTCCCAAAGTGGGCCGTACTGCCCCCCTGGGGGCGGTGGAAAGATCTGTGGGGGCGGTGAGGACGAAGGGGGCGGTAGGGGGGCGGCAGTCCGAAGTCTATGTAGTCACTACATAGACAGCATTAGACTACAAAAGCAAAAACTCAGGTTTGTAATTTCAAGCTTGTAATGTTCAGAATTTTATCTTATAATAAAAACCGCATTCTGGCGGTCAACATCATCTTGAGTTCAAGTCAACATGAAATTGGGGACTCGCCAGAACGCGCCGTGTTGTGTTGTGTTGAGCTGGTTAGAGTGGTGCATTCACTGATATATATTGTTACGAATGTCAAAAAGTCATATCAAGAGTAGATGATAACCCCTCTGTCTACACCTCCATCGTCGTTATCACCTACTCTCTATCTTTCAGAAGCCGCGCCTGCACTCCAGATCTGCGAGGAGGAGGTGTCAAATGTTACGGAGACAAAAGGTCAGGAAGGTACCAGGCCCAGATGGCGTGTCACCCTCCTGCCTCAAAGTCTGTGCTGAACAACTGGCACCCACCTTTGCACGGATCTTCAACCTTTCCCTGGAGCCGTGTGAGGTTCCCTCGTGCTTCAAGAGCTCCACCACGGTGGCCAAGAAGCCCGCCATCATAGGTTTGAATGATTACAGACCTGTCGCCCTGACATCTGTGGTCATGAAATCCTTTGAGAGGTTGGTGTCGAACCACCTGAAGGACATTACGGGCCCCCTGCTCGACCCCCTACAGTTTGCCTACCGGGCAGACAGGTCGGTGGATGATGCGGTCAACATGGGACTGCACTACATCCTGCAACACCTAGATACCCCAGGGACGTATGCCAGGATCCTGTTTGTGGACTTCAACTCGGCGTTCAACATCATCGCTCCTGACATCCTCCACCAGAGGCTCATCCAGCTCGCGGTGCCTGCCTCCACCTGTAAGTGGATCACCAGCTTCCTGACCAACAGGAGACAGCATGTGAGTCTGGGGACCATCACATCAGACACCCGGACCACCAACACTGGCGCCCCCCCAGGGGTGCGTCCTCTCCCCACTGCTCTTCTCTCTCTACACCAATGATTGCTCCTGAGGCGACTCTTCTGTGAAGCTCCTGAAGTATGCGGACGACACCACTCTTATCGGACTGATCCGGGATGGTGACGAGACTGCGTACAGACAGGAGGTGGAGCGGCTTGTCCACAGGTACTGCCAAAACCACCTGGAGTTTAACCCGCTCAAGACTGTGGAGATGATAGTGGACTTCAGCAGAGACTGCTCAGGGACTGTGCGGACCAGCTGAGTGGCATGGTCATGTACGTTCAACCTGAGCCTGAGCCTGACCAAAGTTCCAGCCCTGTGGAAGACCTGCTGGTCCCCGTACCGAAGGTGCCGCGCCCCAAGGAGCCTAACCACTTCAGGCCTATTGCCTTGAATTCCCACCTGATGAAGACTTTGGAGAGGATCATCTTGGGTCACCTGCGTTCACTGGTGGGAGCGCAGCTGGACCCCCTGCAGTTTGCTTACCGGCCTGGTGTTGGGGTGGACGATGCAGTGATTTATTTACTGCACAGAACACTGCTTCACCTGGAGGACATCGGGAGCACTAGGAGGATCGTGTTATTCGATTTCTCCAGCGCTTTTAACACAATCCAGCCATCACTGCTCAGGGTAAAGATGGAGAAGGCGGGAGTGGACCTACGCCTGGCTGCATGGACTACAGACTTCCTCACCAACAGGCCGCAGTATATGAGGTTACATCGCTGTGAGTCTGACGTGGTGCGCTGCAGCACAGGTGTCCCCCAGGGTACGGTGCTCTCTCCTTTTCTTGTCACCCTGTACACTTCGGACTTTACCCACGACACCGCACACTGCCACATCCAGAAGTTCTCGGACGACACGGTCATTGTTGGATATGTTACGGAGGAGAACGATCTGGAATACAGGACGGTCATCAAAGACTTTGTCAGCTGGTGTGAGCTCAACCAGCAAGACAAAGGAGATGATTGTGAGCTTCGGGAGGACAGCACCCCACTTCACTCCGGTGAACATCCAGGGATCGGACATTAAGGTAGTGGAGAACTACAAATTCCTGGGTGTTCGCCTTAACAACAAACTGGACTGGACTGATCACACCCACGCCCTGTACAAGAAGGGCCAGAGTCGCCTCCACCTGCTGAGGAGACTGAGGTCCTTCGGTGTGTGCAGGGCTCTCCTCAGGACCTTCTATGACTCTGTGGTGGCCTCAGCCATCCTCTACGCTGTGGTCTGCTGGGGTGGGGGCAGTACGGACTGGGGCAGGGGGAGACTAAATAAGATGGTCAGGAGAGCGAGCTCTGTCCTGGGCTGTCCCCTGGACTCCATAAAGGTTGTGGGTGAGAGGAGGACTTTAATTAAGCTGAAATCCATCATAGACAACACCTCTCACACCCTCCATGTGGGAAGGAGAAATTCCGCAGGTCCTTCATTCCCACTGCTGTCAGACTACAACATGCATGGCACCTGATCATGTGTTTCGTCTCTACGGCTACTAGTGGCACTTGTCTTTGTCCTTGTCTGTTATTTATCCATTTTTACATTTGAATCTTGTCTCTTGTATTCTTGCACTCTTGTACGCTGCTGTGACAAGTAAATTTCCGGGCTGTGGGATAAATAAAGTTCTATCACCATCATCATCATTTGGCATGCCCTAACATGGCCAATAAACGTCTTGAATCTTGAATACAACTGGCACCCTATTGGCAATTCTGTCAGACGCACGCACACGCGTCCCAGAAGCAACGTTAGGTTCGGCTTGACAAGCTAAAGCACGTCTCGAGAGCGTAAACTAGACATGACCCGGAACAAAATTACTAAAAAGGGTGATGCAACAAGATGTCATCAACAATAGCCCAGTGCCCTCTAGTGGCTGGAAGAGGGAGCTCCATTTCCTTCATTAAGAGCCAAATCAACAGTCTTTAACTTAAAAAGGGCATCATATGCGTTTCTTTTGTCCCCCATAATGAGGGGTTGCGTATAAAAGCTTTCTGTCTCCAGTAATGGCCGTCTTGATCTAGTTCTGGCTCGTTTGTGTCAATTGTGAGCCACTATTTGCTTGGCAGACGGACATGCGATCAACACACCTCTCTCCCGAGTGACCTTGTGTCTGGCCACATATCCAGGAAAACGGTGCTGCACAACAGTGGTCCACAACCTTTTTATTAACGAATATACAAGTGTATTACCCTTCCCATGGGCTCACCACCTGTGGGAGGGGCCGAAGGGGTCGGGTGCAATGTGTGCTGGGCGGCAGCCAAAGGCAGGGACTGTTGGAAATGATATACTTTTTATCATTGGATTCTATGTATCTACTTTTGTGTGCAAGACTCTCCGCAGGATGTGACCATCTAGCCTTGTGAAAATGATTTGGGGGCATATGGCCGGCTAATGACTGGAGTCATTAGCCACGCTATACAATAAGCCCCATAGTTAGCTAGACATGTTCAGATCATGAGATTGTCATGGGATGGCTGAAGCAGACAGAGGTCTCATTTAAGTTGAAGTCATGAGTACGACACCGGGATGTATTCCCAGGGCCACTAAAGACTACGTTTTTGTTAAGCTAATAGTCATGAGACGTCCAATACTGCTCCGTCCACGAGAGTATCCCCTTTGTTCTGTGGTAATGAGATATAACTTTGGAATGTATTTCCTGCCTGTGAACCTACCCGATCATGTACACTTGCCCAATTGTTTCTTTCTCAATAAAAAGGTCGGCAAAACTCAGAGCAAAGCGCGAATCTCAGCCACACTTGCTGTGTCCGGGATCCGCCCTTCTGCGCAGGAGAAAACGCTAAGCCAAGAAGGACCTACCGTCTCCGAGATTGATTTCAGATAAATGTTGTCAACCCAACATTTTTGGGGGCTCGTCCGGGATTTCCTGAAAATCTGCTCGCTGATCCGAAGAGTGTTGAAGACGCCGAATCCGTGTACGGCAGAGGTCACAGGACGCCTGAAGGAAAGCCCTGGGGAACAATGTTCATCCACCAGGCCGGCGTCCGGTTCAGCACCTCTCGGCAGCGAGGATTGACGGAAACTTCAAAAGAAATCTCTCGGAGACTCGGTGAGACCTTTTTGTTGGCTGCGTGGTTGGGGTATTTTAGTCCCCAGAAAAAGGGTACCTGGGTAATTCCAAGTGATAGGAATTCGGTCTACAGATGGAACTTGTAGACGGAAATACACCTCGTTGTGTTAAGAAAATTCCGCGGTGTGAATGTGTGTGAATGGTAGCACGTATCACTCGCTATTGTGCTGCATGTAACATGGTGGGGAGAAATGGCAAATTTCTGTGGAATTCCTCACCAGAAAACTGGTCAAAGCAGGAATTACCACAGAAAGTTGTTATTGCACTAAAGAAACATTCCATCTTTAGAAATCCCTATGATTTAAATGTTGAACTAAATTGATTACAATGGGGGGGCCGTCAAAGTGTTACTGACAATGTATCAGGGGATGAGAAGTATACGTTAAATAAGTTACCAAACTTGAGGCTGCAAGTATGATTGTCAGACAATGAAGCTATAGTGCGTAGGCGCACTGTTAGGCGTGGCTCAAGAAGAGGAGCCTGAGGCAGAAGCTCCTTCTGCTCCTATGCAAAACATGCATCTAATTTAAAAGACCTGAACCCCCCCCCATATGATAGCAAAATATATTATGGTCAGTCAATAAGAACTCCTGTACAAACAAGAAGCATGACCAAGGCTGTTAAATTTCCCCAAAGTATAAATGACGCTGATGTATGCGAATGATACAGTTGTCAAACCTTATTGAAAGGCCAGTAATGTGAGAAAAAATAAATAAAAATAGTAAAACCAAAACATCAAATAGAGGAAGACGTTTGCGCAGCATTGTTTGTTGATGTTGTTTGTGCACTGTGTTTTGTTGTGGGCCTTTGTGTTGTCCTTGTGTTCTCTGTGTGTTTATGTGTGTCTATGTGTTAAAATTTTGAAATTGGCTAAAATAGTGTGCAAGGAAAGTTACTAGACTGGGGTCTATTCGATTTGCACTGCAAGAAAAAATAAAATAAAAAAGGAGACATTGAAACTGGAAAATGCATTTTTTGGAGAAATTGGTGTAAAGACAGGCGAAAAAGATGAATAAATATTTAGGAGATGCAACAGAATGATGTTCGAGCAGAATTGAATCAGTTGAAACATGTAGAACTTAGAGGTGAAATGTGAATTTTGTAAAATTTTGCAGAAATTTTAATCAATCTTTTATTGGCCAAGTTTGAGCATGCCATACAAAGAAGTAATAATTTAACGTGAAAATATGAATTTTTTAATTTTGCAATTTCGGGAATGTTTAAAAACTTTCCCAGTGTGATTTAAATGGGCTGAATGATGTGAATTTCAAACTGGGACAATGTAAAGGTGAAATGTAGAATTTGCCTTTAAGAATGAGTGGAAGGAAAATTGCCCTAAATCTGCAAATTTTTTGGAAATGAAAAGCTTATGGAATTAATTCAATGCAAGCATCTCTTGAGTGAATTTTTGGAATATGTCAAAATCGGAATGAGTGGGTTGTTTTACCAAGAACCTTGAGAAAGGACAGATTCAAATGAGGACTGTGAATTAAAAATGATGTAGTATGACTGTGTGGACAGCTTGAAGAGAGCTTGAGGAGAGTGAGAACAGTGCATGCGTGCGTGCCTGTGTGTGTGTGTGTGCGCGTGTGTGAGATGCAAATGAGCAGGAATGAATGACAAGATTTGACTTAAAAAGAAAAAAAAGATACAGCTTGACTGGTTGACGTTGTTGGAGACTACTATGTGAAAAGTAGTAGAACAACTTTGAAGAAAGAATGATTTTGAGCATATTTAATGCTAAGAAAAGAAAATAGGGCTTATTTCACAGTGGTTGACTGATTATCATGAATTGAATGGCTCGTTTTAGGCTTTCATCTAAAAGTCAAGTCAAGTTTATTTGTATAGCCCTAAATCACAAACAGTCTCAAAGGGCTCCATATAGAGAAAAATTCAAGTTTTCGTCTACAATGATGATAATTGCTTTTGAAACAAAGGAAGTGTAAGGATGAGATTCCTTTCTCCTCATGCAGCATTTAGGCCAGAGAGGAAGTGAAGTCAAGTAACAGAAGTTAGGATGGGTAAAAACCAGAAGTAAACTGTCTTGGTTTACTCTCAGCGAAAGGGAGAGCAGGGAACAGGTTATATTAGACACACCACGACCTGTCACGAAGAACAACTGATGTTTTTTTTGTCATTACTGCAGAGCTTGGGCTCCATGCTATGCTGAAATTGCTAACCCACTAACAGGAGTGGCACATGGAGAGCCGTTAGCAGTCAAAGATACATTCGCGTGGACACCAAAAGTAGAAGAAGGATTGACAAGATTGAAAATGATATTAGTTCAAACAACAAAGGGTGTGATAATGGATAAGGTGCTATTGACGATGTCAATAACAAAACTGTTTTGCCAAAATGACTTTTAAGGCAACGCCTGTTGTGTCACTTATGTGACAACAGGGGGGAGATGAGTTATTAGTTACCTATTAGTTACCTTTGGTTTAGATTCTTGAAAAAAAAAAAAACAAAAAACAATTTTTAAGCATGTCCTGTTTGTGTGAAACATGATCCACACAGGAACCTAAAAGAAACTCTATATGAAAATTCGAAGATTCGAATAGTGGAGCCTAACAGGAACATGGAAAAAGTGAACAGCTGAGAAATGGCCTTCGATGTACTGGCAGTGAATTATAAATTCAGGACAGTTCAGTAATATCTGTAAAGTGAGCATAACACCATTTATACTGAGGTCAAAATAGAGATGATACTAGGCAAAATTTGGAAACTAGATCAGAAATTGAAGGCTCAAATCAGGAAAGGTGGAAAGGTAATAGAGAGAATGGCATAAAATCAAAGTTAGGAAAACAAAAGATAGATAGTAGCCTGGAAATAGGAGGAGTTTCTGGAAATTACAGTATAATTGAGAGAAATCACAGTTAAGACTTGCAATTTAAGTTTAGGGTAATCTGTCAATTTAAAATGGTTCAAATGAGGTCCATCACAATACATCCGAGCGCTCATGAAGGAAAGGCGCTGTCCTTCTCAGGTAGATTAGATTATTGATAATAGTAGAATTTGAAGTTTGATTAACAGAAGGCACTATGGAATTTATGTCAAATTGGAAGATGATAATTAAGTTTGGTACCCCAGTCTGTTTTTTCAGTATCCATCAGTGACTCTGAAACTCGATCCCGAGACTCCACCGACAGCTGAGAACATCAAGAAAAAATGGTGCATGGCTCTAAGGCACCTTTGACCTTTGCAAGAGCAAAGAAGGACTATATTTGTGCTTGGGGGGAGCACAACGCCCTGGAGGAGAACGACATCCTCGGAGGCGGAGTACAAAGAGTGAATGGACTCACAAGATGAGAATGGACTCAGTTGAAAATGGACTCATCCAAGAGTGAGGGATGAGTTGACTCTGAGACTACAACCAAAGATAACAACCTGACAATGAGGTGCGGCGAAAGACACACAAGACCTGAAAGATGCATCAAGACGTTATCAAACTTGGTGGAGCTTGGGTCAGAGTGGATGGAAGCTTGCTTGGGCACTGAGTTTGACACAACTGAGGAGTCTTGCTAAAAGATAAACAAATAAGGAACAAATTGTGTAGTGTTACGAAGAAAGAAGAAGTATCATAGTCAGAGGATAAATTTGGATGAAACAGATAGGCTAAAATTGTAAGAAATAAGAGTAGAATCACATTTAGCCCATCCAGCTTAACAATTAGACATTTAGTCATTAACAGTTCGGAGAAGGAAAAATAGGGCATTAGGATCTACTAGGATGCAGTCAAAAGGTGATTAGATTATTCAATGGAGGTAATTAATAAAGTAGAAGTTAATCACACCTCATAGGGAAATTCTGGTGTCAAAACAAAAAGTTTGATAAGATCAAGGAATAACAGCCATGAAAACTTTTGACAGTTAAGAATAACACTGCATGAGACTCACACCAAGTGACAGTGAACGCGATGACAAATGTGATAGGACTCGGAAAACAAATGCCTTAACATGGCAAAGTGAAAATAATGTAGTGGAGTGGACTGTTGGAGGAAGACTTTTGAGTATCTTTACCCAGGTGCTCGATCAGAACGATGGATTAGGACAAGATTATTTAAGGACCTACTGAGGCTGCTTCTTTCCCCATGCTCACCCATGAACATGCTCAGCAGTACAAATGACTGAATTTTTAGGCATTTAATTGGCAATTTTACAATAAAGGTCCGGTACGAATGTACGAAATATTCACTTGGGAAGAACATCCAGAAATGAAGGGTTTACCGTTAATATTCGCTGATTGCCTGTTCACTTACACATACTAAATTTGTTTGCTGTTGTATGAGTGATAGATGCAAATGGATTGGCGCTTGTGTGGTTACGAATATGTGTGTGTGTGTGTTGAGGGCAGTATGAAAGGCCAAAGTATTTTGTAGTTGGTATGAAAGGGTCACAGTTGAGGGTGAGATTCCTCTCACCTGAGACGGGAACACCCAAGCGTGATGACTAACAGCCGATGGTTAATCAAAGGCACCATGAACAACAAAAATAGTTCATGGAGAAGGCCGAATTCAGCAACACGGATGGACAAGACAGGACTGATATCGAACACTAGGACGATGGACATATGACATGACGAACCTGAACTCACCCGACAAGGTGACAGACTATGTAGATGACAACCATACATATGGAACTTAAGCTTGCTTGTGGCAAGTGCGAGCTTGGCTTTGTTTCTGTGTGTCACTTGACTTATTGCAGCGTCAACCGACAGCCAAGGAGCAGATTGCTGGTTGTTTTATAACTTGTATTACTTTTGCAGGTTGTCGATTGCAGCCTTGGAAAGTTTATGTTGAATTCACGTGAAAATGTTAACCCTAACCCTTTTGATTTTTATGATGATTGATGATTTTCAGGACGGAATCCCCGTGCGCCATGATTCATGGTGTGTCTATTTTTATTCAGTAGATACTCGATGCCTGTGTAGTTTTGTGAGCACAAGTGTCCGTTGTTGGTATTGCCGAGTGTGAGGTGCACAGTCAATTTTCAGGAACTTGGGGATGACGATCCTGGATGACTGCAAGATTCGACAGGACTGGCTGCAAGACGTGATGATGTGGTAGGACGTTTGCCGGTTCCTTTTTAAATACCTAATGACACATTGGCCGAATGTGTCAAAGGGGGGTGGAGTTACGTTTGAGTGCGTAAGTAGATACATATAAAATTTAATTGTGACATTCAATGCTTTTTGGATTCACTTGTTTTGGAGGCTTTAACAGGACGTGCCAGAATTCAACAGGCAGCAGTCACAGGAGAAATCGTGCGAGACTGACAGCACGATGAGAAATAAGGAAGATAATTCATAACTCCTGGGGGGAGTGTTGTTGTTTGTTTGTTTGTTTGTTTTAGGTTCACGCGGGCCTCTGGATCGTAGGAGTAGATGCAGGGACGCTTGGAGGTTCTATTGAACAACGACCACCAATCATCCCCGTGCCCCAAACAACCACAAAGGAGAAGAATTGTTTGCTGACAACTGGTTATGGAGATGTCGATTACTAGGGAACTCCTGAACGCTGACCGGGGCCTGGGAAGAGACTCTGAGGACGGTGAAGTGGACATAAAGATCTTGGAAGGACAGCAGGCCCTGGGCAGTGATCCCAGAGCAATTCATCGACAGACACATACATATGCAAGGGGGGCAAAACTAAGAGCATTTCAACTTTGCAGTATGCTGTGATATTGTGTCAATATTATGTCCTTCATTACTTTATCAAATGACCACATGCGGCATTATTTTAATTAGTCACATGACTAAAAGGCTGACATCAGCATCTGCTGTCCAGAATATCATGTTGGCCCAGTGTGAACAAGATGAGTGGGACCGCCTTGCGTAAATCGCCTACCTGTCTATTTTTCTTGACGATCCAGAACAAAATACATTCCATTATAACGAACATAGCCAAAGCCGGATGAAGGGCTGTAGTTCTGATAAACTCTGGAATGTAAATTTTCATGCTTTTTGATGGTACTATACTATATTGTGTAAGCATATACTCATTTATACACATATGTAGTTATTAGTTGATGTTTTGTTTTCCCATGAATTCCAATGTTAAAAACAGGAGGGAATGTTGGAAATGATATACTTTTTATCATTGGATTCTATGTATCTACTTTTGTGTGCAAGACTCTCCGCAGTATGTGACCATCTAGCCTTGTGAAAATGATTTGGGGGCATATGGCCGGCTAATGACTGGAGTCATTAGCCACGCTATACAATAAGCCCCATAGTTAGCTAGACATGTTCAGATCATGAGATTGTCATGGGATGGCTGAAGCAGACAGAGGTCTCATTTAAGTTGAAGTCATGAGTACGACACCGGGATGTATTCCCAGGGCCACTAAAGACTACGTTTTTGTTAAGCTAATAGTCATGAGACGTCCAATACTGCTCCGTCCACGAGAGTATCCCCTTTGTTCTGTGGTAATGAGATATAACTTTGGAATGTATTTCCTGCCTGTGAACCTACCCGATCATGTACACTTGCCCAATTGTTTCTTTCTCAATAAAAAGGTCGGCAAAACTCAGAGCAAAGCGCGAATCTCAGCCACACTTGCTGTGTCCGGGATCCGCCCTTCTGCGCAGGAGAAAACGCTAAGCCAAGAAGGACCTACCGTCTCCGAGATTGATTTCAGATAAATGTTGTCAACCCAACAGGGACCTTGGCGGTCTGATCCCCGACTGCAGAAGCTGGCTCTTGGGACATGGAATGTCACCTCTCTGGCTGGAAAGGAGCCCGAGCTGGTGTGCGAGGCAGAAAAACTCCGACTAGATATAGTCGGACTAGCCTCCACGCACAGTTTGGGTTCCGGTACAAGCCCTCTCGAGAGGGGCTGGACTCTCTTCCACTCTGGAGTTGCCCACGGTGAGAGGCGTCGAGCAGGTGTGGGTATACTTATTGCCCCCCGGCTGGGCGCCTGCACATTGGGGTTCACCCCGGTGAATGAGAGGGTAGCCTCCCTCCGCCTTCGGGTGGGGGGACGGGTCCTGACTGTTTGTGTCTATGCACCAAACGGCAGCTCAGAGTACCCACCCTTCTTGGGGTCCCTGGAGGAAGTGTTGGAGAGCGCTCCTTCTGGGGACTCCATCGTTCTACTGGGTGACTTCAATGCTCACGTGGGCAATGACAGTGAGACCTGGAAGGGCGTGATTGGGAGGAACGGCCCCCCCGATATGAACCCGAGCGGTGTTCTATTGTTGGACTTCTGTGCTCGACATGGGTTTTCAATAATGAACACCATGTTCAAGCATAAGGGTGTCCATGTGTGCACTTGGCACCAGGACACCCTAGGCCGCAGTTCGATGATCGACTTTGTAGTCGTGTCATCGGATTTGCGGCCGCATGTTTTGGACACTCGGGTGAAGAGAGGGGCAGAGCTGTCAACTGATCACCACCTGGTGGTGGGTTGGCTCCGATGGTGGGGGAAGATGCCGGTCCGACCTGGCAGACCTAAACGCTCTGTGAGGGTCTGCTGGGAACGTCTGGCAGAATCTCCTGTCAGGAAGAGTTTCAACTCCCACCTCCGGCAGAGCTTTTCCCACGTCCCGGGTGAGGCGGGGGACATTGAGTCTGAGTGGACCATGTTCCGCGCCTCCATTGTTGAGGCGGCCGACCAGAGCTGTGGCCGTAAGGTCGTTGGTGCCTGTCGTGGCGGCAATCCCCGAACCCGCTGGTGGACACCGGCGGTAAGGGATGCCGTCAAGCTGAAGAAGGAGTCCTATCGGGCTGTTTTGGCCTGCGGGACTCCGGAGGCAGCTGACAAGTACCGGATGGCCAAGCGGAACGCGGCTTCGGCGGTTGCTGAGGCAAAAACCCGGGCGTGAGAGGAGTTTGGTGAGGCCATGGAGAATGACTTTCGGACGGCTTCGAGGAAATTCTGGTCCACCATCCGGCGTCTCAGGAGGGGGAACCAGTGCAACGTCAACACTGTTTACAGTGGGGATGGCGTGCTGCTGACCTCGACTCGGGACGTCGTGAGTCGGTGGGGAGAATACTTCGAAGACCTCCTCAATTCCACCTACACGCCTTCCATTGAGGAAGCAGGGCCTGGAGACTCTGAGGCGGATTCTCCAATCTCTGGGGTCGAAGTCACTGAGGTAGTTAAAAAAACTCCTCGGTGGCAAGGCCCCCGGGGCTGGATGAGATCCGCCCGGAGTTCTTAAAGGCTCTGGATGTTGTGGGGCTGTCGTGGCTGACACGCCTCTACAACGTTGCGTGGACATCGGGGACAGTGCCTCTGAATTGGCAGACTGGGGTGGTGGTTCCCCTCTTTAAGAAGGGGGACCGGAGGGTGTGTTCCAATTACAGGGGAATCACACTCCTCAGCCTCCCTGGTAAGGTCTATTCAGGGGTGCTGGAGAGGAGGGTCCGTCGGGAGGTCGAACCTCGGATTCAGAAGGAACAGTGTGGCTTTCGTCCTGGCCGTGGAACAGTGGACCAGCTCTACACCCTCGGCAGGATCCTCGAGGGTGCATGGGAGTTCGCCCAACCAGTCCACATGTGTTTTGTGGACTTGGAGAAGGCGTTCGACCGTGTCCCTCGGGAGGTTCTGTGGAGGGTGCTTCGGGAGTACGGGGTGCCGAGCCAACTGATAAGGGCGGTTCGGTCCCTGTATCACCGATGCCAGAGTCTGGTCCGCATTTCCGGCAGTAAGTCGGATTCGTTCCCAGTGAGGGTTGGACTGCGCCAAGGCTGCCCTTTGTCACCGATCCTGTTCATAATTTTTATGGACAGAATTTCTAGGCGCAGCCGAGGCGTTGAGGGGGTCCGGTTTGGGGACCTCAGCATCGCGTCTCTGCTTTTTGCAGATGACGTGGTGCTGTTGGCTTCTTCAGGCCGTGATCTCCAGCTCTCGCTGGAACGGTTCGCAGCCGAGTGTGAAGCGGTCGGGATGAGGGTCAGCACCTCCAAATCCGAGTCCATGGTCCTCGATCGGAAAAGGGTGGAATGCCCTCTCCGGATCGGGGATGAGATCCTGCCCCAAGTGGAGGAGTTCAAGTATCTTGGAGTCTTGTTCACGAGTGAGGGGAGGATGGAGCGCGAGATCGACAGGCGGATCGGTGCAGCGTCGGCAGTAATGCGGACCCTGTACCGGTCCGTTGTGGTGAAGAGAGAGCTGAGCCAAAAGGCAAAGCTCTCAATTTACCGGTCGATTTACGCTCCTACCCTCACCTATGGTCACGAGCTATGGGTCGTGACCGAAAGAACGAGATCCCGGATACAAGCGGCCGAAATTAGTTTTCTCCGCAGGATGTCCGGGCTCTCCCTTAGAGATAGGGTGAGGAGCTCGGTCATCCGGGAGAGACTCGGAGTAGAGTCGCTACTCCTCCACGTTGAGAGGAGTCAGATGAGATGGCTCGGGCATCTTATCAGGATGCCTCCTGGACGCCTCCCTGGGGAGGTGTTCCGGGCATGTCCCACCGGTAGGAGACCCCGGGGACGACCCAGGACGCGCTGGAGAGACTATGTCTCTCAGCTGGCCTGGGAACGCCTTGGGATCCCCCGGGATGAGCTGGATAAAGTGGCTGGGGAGAGGGAAGTCTGGGAGTCCCTCCTAAAGCTGCTGCCCCCGCGACCCGACCCCGGATAAGCGGAAGAAGATGGATGGATGGATGGACAAGTGTATTAGTGTATTAAACATCACAAAAATCACAATTTATTACACAAAAGTGTCCATTGTTGCTACGTCAGAACAGATTAATCCATATTCCATTATTTGTTATGGGAAAAATGTAATCGGAGCAAATCGGGGTCCGACCAGTTTTCTGGAACGAATTGTGGTCGAAGTCAGAGGTTTTACTGTACTGTATTTGTCACTTACATTCTGACAAACAGTGATTGTCGTGAACCAAGGCCAGGTGAGGTGTATTTCTCCACCAACGCCAAAGTGCTGAAACCAAACTTGTGTATTGGCTCATTGGAGTCCAGGGGAGGGAAGTCTGTGTCCACCTCACCATCATCTTCTGCAATGTGAAGGCAGTAGGCATTCACATTTTCACTGTCGAGAAAATGAACATTAGAAAAAAAAAAAAAAACATTTGCTGAATGTTAAATTGTTAACTGAAATGTTTGTACATACTTGAGTTTTGGTTCTCGTCCCTCAGTTGTGTATTGCCAACAGATTAGCCCAATAAGATCATGAACACGGGCATTCGCAATGGTGACGACTGCCATGGGATGAACCTTCTCCTGACCCATTTGCATTGAAAGGTAGACGTCTATCTTTTTTGTCGCTGTTGTGCCAATATGGCCCTTGAATGAGATATCCGATGTTACACAGTCAAGAAAATACAAAAAAAAAGCATTGGCATTCACTTGTAAAACACAGCACACAATTGAGGAAAACCATCTTTACCATTCTAGTTTAATAAATTGTATTTAATTTTTAGCCACTTCACTAGAACACTAGTAGTTCCACTCTTTTTAGAGTGAAATGCTTGACCAGTGGTTGAGATTTACTTCTATTTTGGAACAGAAGGACAATACACTTATTGACACCCACTTTTTGGGCAGAGTCTGCTTGATGTAACATATCAGCCTGACTATGTCACGGAAGGAAGCTCAGCCAGGAGGCTCACCCTGGACTGCGTCACAACGCCCAGAGGTCGGCTTGTTGGAAAGATTGGCAGCACTGAACTTCTGGCTAGGAGACTTCAGCTGTGTGGCCGTTTAAAGCACCTCTTTTTCAGATTGGAGGCTGAGGTGGTACCCCATACGCGGACTTCAGGGGAAAGGTGAGTCACATGAAGCTTTACCAATTTCAATTGACTATATATATATATATATAAAACGTGTGAACAACCCTGCTTACATAAAGCCTTTCTGAATGCATTATGTTTGCGTATGTTGGTGAATGGTGACAGGAAATATGACAGGGCACAGAGAAGCTGTTCATTTCTTGCTCTTAAATCAGCCACTGAGAGGCTAATCTTTGTGATGTATGGAAGTAGTCATAAGTAGAGATGTCCATGTAAATTTTGGTGCCAATCGATAGCTGTTTTTGGCCGTTTTAAGCGATAGTGTCTGTACAATGATTTCCGATGGGGGAATTGTGATCGCTTACTTCCGTGACATCATCAACCAAGACATGGGCAACAGTGTGTGCGGCCCTATTCCTCATTAAAAGTGGGCGTTTTTAAAGGCATTTGTTGTTTCATTATTTCTCCAAAATGAATGAACTTTGCATTTTCTTGATAAAAAGAAATAAACTGGGCAAGTTAGTCAAAACTGAACTATCTTCACTTTATCCTGCCTTTAATCCTGTTAACACAAATCTGATTCAAAACATCCATCCATCCATCCATCCATTTTCTGAACCGCTTAGTCCCCACCGGGGTCGCGAGCGTGCTGGAGCCTATCCCAGCCGTCAACGGGCAGTAGGCGGGGGACACCCTGAACCGGTTGCCAGCCAATCGCAGGGCACACAGAGACAAACAACCATCCGCACTCGCACCTAGGGACAATTTGGACCAAGCATGTTTTTGGGATGTGGGAGGAAACCGGAGTGCCCGGAGAAAACCCACACGGGCACGGGGAGAACATGCAAACTCCACACAGGGAGGGCCGGAGATGGAATCGAACCCGCACCCTTCTGTGAGGCAGACGTGCTACCCAGTGCGCCACCGAGCCGACTGATTCAAAACAATGTACAAAATTTTCATTAAGTACAGTCAGATTGTCATTTTAAAAAAAATCTAAAGAACCCACCTTGCCATCAAATTTTGAATATTCATTGAATGGGTTGTTGAGCTGCTGGGGACACTGCTCCAATCGAAGTGAAAGAGTAGATTTCACACATGTTGACCGCATTCTATCCTTAATGTCACGTTTTTCAAAAAAGGACCCCAAATCCTCCACTTAACAGAAAATAAAACAAAAACATTACACACATTACAAGAGGTAATGCACATGAATAAGGATGGCAATAAGTTCATGGTGTTAAAAAATATTAATAATTTATATAATTTATATAATTTATATAACACATTTTAACCTTCAATGATTTCATTGTTAATAACCTGGAGGTTAACAATACTTTTAAAGTCACTCCAAATTATTATGCACAGCATAAAAAATTAATGTCAATGCTGAAAGAAACCTGTTGAATTTCTGTCATAACATTGGAAACCTTTATTTGTTCGACAGTATGGAAATTTGCATTAACTCATATGCACATTGGATAGCAGATAAAGAAAAAGTACGGAAAAACTCCAACTTCTAAAGCCACAAAAATCCAACAGTGATGGCGCCAAAGAAGGATCTTGTGAAGCAGCAAGCAGAAAGAAGAAATCAAAAATCGGCTGAAAGCGCTTGATGCTCTTCAAGAACTCAAAGTCAAAGTGAACTTATTTGTCACTCAAACTTTGCAACAGTACACAGAAGACTGAAATTGCATTTCTCCAAACTCCAATGTGCAGTAAGAGGGTAAAATAAAACACAGCTAACTATAAATAGGACATAAAACATTATTGGACATAAAGAGCATTTAAAATACGTATCCATCATTAAAAGGACAACAATTCACAATGAGATATTGTTACCAGAGTGCGGATGGTACAACAACACAGGTGCAAACGGGCGATCAGTTGAGGTATTCCTTACTGGAGTGCAAGCAGTACGAGTAATGACAGCGCGGATGCAGTGGCAAAGTGCAGAGCAGCATAGAAGAAAAAATTGTAAGGTGAATGGAGTAGTTGCATTTGTGTACATGTGTGTGTGTGTTTATGCATGGTTTCTGGACTGAGTTAAGCAGTCTGATGGCCCATGGAGAAAAGCTATTGTTCACCAGCTTATGCGGAATGACCGTGTTGAAGGCAAAGCTGAAGTAAATGAACAGCATCCGCACACAGCTGTTTTCGTTCTCCAGATGAGCCAGGCTGAGGTGAAGTGTTTGCTGCCGCTGCTGCTGCTTGCTGCTATGGCATGATCCGTGGGGCGCTTGGGGCGTTACGCAAACTGCAATGGGTCAAAGGTAGCAGGTAGGCTAGATTGTATGTGGGCTTTGACCAATCTTTCAAAGCACTTCATGATGAATAAAGTTCTATCATCATCATCATCATCATGGGAGTGAGAGCTATGGGCCAGTAGTCATTCAGAGTTGTTGCTGGAGATTTCTTGGGTAACAGTATGATGGTGGTGGCTTTGAAGCAATGAAGTATGATGGTTTGGCTCAAAGAGATCTTGAAGATATCTGTGATGACATTTGTGAGTCCACACAGTCTCTAAGCACATGCCCAGGTACAAGTGCTGGCAAGTAAATTACAATATCATCAAAAAGTTGAATATATTCAGTAAATGCATTCAAAAAGTGAAACTTGTACATTATATTTATGCATTGCACACAGACTGAGGTATTTCAAATGTTTAACCATTTTAGTTTTGATTATTATAACTGACAGCTAATGAAAACCCAAATTCAGTATCTCAGAAAATTTGAATATTTTGAAAAGGTTCAATATAGAAGGCAACCTGGTGCCACGTCCGTCTGTTGATTACCTCAAAACCCCTGAAAATGCCTTCAAATGGACTCTCAGTCTTGTTCTGAAGGGTACACAATCATGAGGAAGACTTCTGACTTGACAGTTGTCCAAAAGACGACCATTGACATCTTGCACAAAAAGGTGATGCTAAAGAGGCTAGCTGTTCGCAGAGCTCTGTGTCCAAGCACATTAATAGACAGGTGAAGGGACGGAAGAGATGTGGTAGAAAAAAAGTGTACAAACTATAGGGTTAACCACACTCTGGAGAGAATTGTGAAACAAAACGCATTTAAGATTATGGGAGAGATTCACAAAGAGTGGACTGCAGCTGGAGTCAGCGCTTCAAGAACCACCACAAAGAGACGCATGAAAGCCATGGGTTTCAGCTGTCAGATTCTTTGTATTAAGTCACTCTTGAACAACAGACAGCGTAAGAAGCGTCTCGCCTTGGCTAAGGACAAAAAGGACTGGACTGCTGCTGAGTGGTCCAAAGTGATGCTCTCTGATTAGAGTAAATGTTGCATTTCCTTTGGAAATCAAGGTCTCAGAGTCTGGAGGAAGAGCGGAGAAGCACAGAATCCGCGTTGCATGAAGTCCAGTGTAAAGTTTCCACCATCACTAATGGTGTGGGATGCCATGTCATCTGCCGGTGTTGGCCCACTTTGTTTTCTGAGATTCAAGGTCAATGCAGCCGTCTACCAGGACGTTTTAGAGCACTCCATGCTTCTCGCTGCTGACCAACTTTATGGAGATGCAGATTTCACTTTTTGTAGGTATAAGTTTTATTTTTACACTCCAGATGGCACAACTAAGACATGTTTGTTGTCATCGTTTATGACAACATTAAACTGTCAAAATGTTCACCAAGTTTGCAAAATGTAGTGAGTTTTCGGGCATGTTTAGGGTGTCAAAAAGGCAGTCCTTTACGGAGAAAACAAACAAAAGAAGTAGTGTTCCAACAAAAACAATAGTGACCTCACAGTGGTCTCTGCTCGGGCTCTAATAAACAATCTTGGTACGAGATGAACGTTTTAAAAAAATGGCACTTTTGACGTCTGAGTGCACAAACCTGTACAAACTAATTGTGGACGTCACACACTGGAACGGCTCTATAGAAATGACGACAATCTTTACACTTAGGATTGCCATTGCTGTTGTCGAAGATCTAATAAAAAACTTGGGTCCACTCAAAACTGCTACCCCTGCTCTATGCCAAGAAAAATGGCCCACTTGATCACTTAGTATTTTGCCATTAAAGAATATGATTCAGGAGGCAATAGATGACTATAATATATGGTGCCCAGAAGTAAGGTTATTATTGAAGTTGTTATTTGTATTGATGCTTAATTGTTTGGCACATCGGCGAAAGATACTATGAATGTGTTCAAATATGTCTCCTTTGAAAATGGCAACAGACGTTTCCCTTTTGAATCTGGAGCTGACCAACCTCTTGACGGGCCATTATTGCAAGCCGCACCATTTTGAAGGAGGAAGGGCGTCCACTGCCGAAGCACAGGAAAGGTACGCCACAGCAAATTAACACATTTGATTTGACAGGTCGGTTTGAACCAAGACCCATCTGCATTGGATGGCGTACTCTCTAGACCCACTTTCTTAATGGGTGTGGCTTGCCAGGCGTTTAATGTACAATGGGTACGTATCCTGTTGTCCGCTTGAATGCTATTTTTAAATATTCCCTGTATCCACTGCTGAAACTATGCAAATTTCCTTGTTTTTGGACTAAGAAAGATGATTTTGTACTTTACAACATCACTTATTTTCAATTGTAAATAATTAATGGACAAAATAGTTAAGAGTAATTGATTTAAATAAAGCACCATCAGACAGACTTTCAAACTATATTAACAAAACCAGTGACAGAGTTAAATGGTTCTATCAAAAATATTGAGGAACACTACCTGATTGAGAAGATCTTTCTTTCCACTGAATATTTTTACATTTGATTTGGTTTTGACGCTCCTTCCTCAGTCTTTCAAGTCTTTGGGCTGAAAAAAGGAGCACAGATGTGAAATTTTAGTCAGACTCAAGATGACAAAAGAAGAAAAAGCGTGATGAATGAAACTAAATGCAAGCATAACTGAACTGCGCTTCAAACATGAACTTTAAAGAGGAAGTCAAGTCAAACATTTTTTAAAACAGTAAGACGCCTTGCAAGTGTTAGCCTCCTTTAAGTTTTTTAACTTTTCCCTCCATATTTCAGGTTTCAAACATACAGATAAACTGTATATTTTGTGAAGATTTAACACTATGTGCTATACAAATGTAAAGTAAGCCTTTCTTGACCTCTATTGTAAAATATACGTCTGTATCTCTGACTGCTTTGGGCATAAAAGAAGAGAAACTCATGGTGTGGCCCCCATCCTCCCCTTAACTCTATTGAGAACATTCGTAGCATCATCAAATGAAGTGTCAATGATGGCAGGAGGCAGTTCACATCCAAACAGCAGCTCTGGGAGAATATTCTGTCCTCATGCAAAGTAATTGAAGCAGATTCTGTCCAAAAACGGACAAATTCAATGGATGGGAGAATTCAGACGCTCCTTTTGAACAAGGGGTCCTATGTACAAATGTAACTTCACCTATAAATAAGTTTTGATTTTAATTGTGTTTGATTTCAATTACCGTATTTTCCGCACCATAAAGCGCACTTAACAGCAACCGCAGTGTCGCATTGATTTAAGAGCGTCTTTGTGTTTTAGGATGGCGTTAATGCTTCCACTTGCTTTCTTTGGAGGCATGATTAGGGGTTAATACAATCCTCAAACTAACGAAAATACAATAACGAACGGAGCCAATCGGCATCCGGGCCGCGCGGTCGGGTTTTCTCGGGTCCTTTCGGCTCATCTCACGAGGTTCGACCTCCGAATTTTAGTCGACAACCAAAGCAAAAAAAAAAAAAAAAAGAAAATCAAAAATGTTTCGTTAGAATTTGGATTTGTTCGAGAACCGGGACGTTCGATAACCGAGGTTTGACTGTAGTCGTATGTTGGATCAAATATTCCCATAAGAATACACTGTAATTCAATAAATTCGTTCCACGGCCAAATAAAACAACAATAACGCCCTAATAATCACTGCAGATATACTGTATTGGCCCAAATATAAGACGATGTTTTTTGCATTGAAATAAGACTGAAAAAGTGGGGGTCGTCTTACATTCGGGGTATAGCCATTATACCCATGCACTTGTGCGCAGCGATAAGTTAAAGGTTGCTGGTATCGACTGAGTATGTTGCTGTAATCGTGTGCGTCTTTGACACAAAGTGAGTATATACATTTCATTGTTACCACTGTCCACTGTTGTGCCCTTTGTCCGAACACGGTTTGCGTCGTGTGCGCCATATGATTGACAGCTCCGGCGCGCTCCTTTAAGTTTGCCTCGCATCCTACGAGTAGCCGTTATGCAGTGGCACGGCAACTAACGGTCGCCAGCAAATGTATTTTGTTGTGTCGATGTTTGGTGTGTTGCCGAGAGTATTTCATTATGGTTATTTAGTATAGCGGAACCGTTACGCGTGACGTCAGAAGTTGAGCGTTGACTTACGTGCTGCATTTTTGTCTGTTGCAGAACCCCCCCTCACACACACACACACACACACACACAAACACACACACACACACACACCACACTCACGCTTCATACAATAATCACACACGCAAGAATCACATTCACACACCCAAAGACTCACCCGTGTACACTACACACACCTGCTCTCACATCCTTACGACCAAACATGTGCCTATACCTTTTTGCCAGTATGCCCCTATGAGCCACAGTGCCTGTTACTTTTTTGCCAATAATTCAGTAAAGCAATCAAAACTGAACCACGTCTTCCCTCCTGTGTTCTGACCGACACTCGGGGGCGAAAAGAGCATAACCATCCGAGCCAACCCCCTATACCAGGGGTGGGCAAACCTTTTGACTTGTGGGCCGAATTGGGTTCTAAATTTTGACTGGAGGGCCGAACCAGGAGCAGATGGATGTAGTGCTTGTGTGAAGTAATATAAACGACATTTAAAGGTCATTGCATAAATGGTTTTGGCCTGTAGTAGAGAAGTAAAGCATGGATATTCAAAAAACGCTTTTTGAAAACATGCATTTTATTAACAGCATTAAAAATCTATTTCACCAAAAAACTACTATCAGTGACTCTCATTAAATACATAAGACACTGTTATTATGAATACCGTATTTGCCGGTGTACAGGTCGACTCGGTGTATAAGTCGACCCCCTAAAATTCGACGGAAATTTACGATTTTATGATATATCCTTTGTATAAGTCGAGCTCAATTGTTGCATTATATTAAACTTCAAAATTCAATATGCGAAATTTATTGACGAAATGTGTTCAAATTCCGTGAGGCCGTGCGCATGCGGCTGTTTATAAGCACCGCGGAGGAGATCGCGGCCGGCGAGCTCGCGCACGCCGCCCGGCACCAACGGGAAGCCGGAAATAGCTCCAAGCCGAGCGGATCGGCACTTTATAAGCACCGCGGAGGAGATCGCGGCGCCTCATTCGACTTCCAGCGGCCGGCGAGCTCGCGCACCCGCCCAGCACATCCGGGAGGCCGTGCGCACGCGCCAAGTGGCCGAAAATAGCCCCCGCCGAGCGGATCGGCTGTTTATAAGCACCGCGGAGGAGATCGCGGCGCCTCATTCGACTTCCAGCGGCCGGCGAGCTCGCGCACCCGCCCGGCACATCCGGGAGGCCGTGCGCACGCGCCAAGTGGCCAAAAATAGCCCCCGCCGAGCGGATCGGCTGTTTATAAGCACCGCGGAGGAGATGGCGGCGTCTCATTCGACTTCCAGCGGCCGGCGAGCTCGCGCACCCGCCCGGCACATCCGGGAGGCCGTGCGCACGCGCCAAGTGGCCGAAAATAGCCCCCGCCGAGCGGATCGGCTGTTTATAAGCACCGCGGAGGAGATCGCGGCGCCTCATTCGACTTCCAGCGGGCCGCGCACTCGCGCACGCCGCCCGGTTCAAATTTTCTAAGTGCAACGCACAATGAGATGCATGAGAAACGTCCTTCGTTACCATCACATTTGAAGCGATGAATACGAAGTTAAATTTTATGACTCGGTGTATAAGTCGAGGTCGATTTTTTTCGGTCGATTTTGGATCGAAAAAGGTCGACCAATACACCGGCAAATACGGTAACAGTTTCTATCACTTCAGCGCCTGCAGGTCACACTTATGAAAGATGTTTATCTAATGAGGTGAAATCACATCAAACGGCCAACATTCTGACCAAATACATCATCTTAAAGAATCAGTGAAAGAATACATCTAAATAAAGTACTAATATAGAAATCACTAAGGAAGAAATCAAAAAAGCAACACTGTGACAGATTTACTGAAAATCAGAGCAGAGCTTTAACTCACAAACACCTGGTGACAGAGGTGAGGAAACGGGAAACACTTCCTTAAAGTCGGCCTTAAAAAACTTTAAAAGTTAAGATTAGTCGAAGCTTTAGATCCGCAGTTTGTCGGTGAAAAAAGTTTTGCTGAGTCTTCAAATTAGCTGTCAACCTCTCCACTGTAGCTGCTCGTTCATGTGTTGACTCCTAGCGTAGTTAGCATGCTTCGTAGCAAAGTGACGGCTAATATTGTACTCCTTGCAACCGTTTCTTGGCATATCAGACATAACAGCATTGATGGGACTTCAGCGTAAAAATATTTTGTTGTCAACTCTTTTTTAAACACTCGGCAGTCAGTGTCCACCTTTCTTTTCTCTGGGCCACTCATTTTGATGGAGGGATTCCAGGGGAAGGTTTGTGGGTGGCTTTGGCGTAAAACTGTATCTGAAAACTCAGTGCGCGAATTACGAGAATGCTGACGTCACAGCCCGCACTCGAAATTCGGCACTGATAGAAATAGAGCGCGGAGTGCGCCGGGTTCGTACTACTGAGTACATACACGCACTTGTGAGCGTGCACCGTGCTTTCTGACGCGGCTTCCGGGAGTAAATACGCGGGCGGGCGTTTCTCTATCTACTGGGGAAATGCAGTCATTGAAGGGAAAATAACCCAAAACAATGTATAATAATAAAATTTATTCAGGTTTAGCGGGCCGGATGAAACAGCCCCATGGGCCGGATGCAGTAGTTTCCCCATGTCTGCCCTATACAGTCCTCAGGCTCCCCAACAATAGCGGTAGCAGTTTGCATTATTTTATTGCAATGTTTTTCCTTATTAAGATTTGTTTCAAGACTGCATGCAGTTACAGTCAGACTTCACTTTGATGGTTAATGCATTATTGCAATTTTGTTGTTTTATCACAGTAGGTTAGTAGTAGGTTTATTTACATTTCAAAAACCAGGAGCCATTCATTTACAAATGTGATTGCACTTTAGTTTACATATTTAAATGTTCAGATATTAAGATGTGATGGACAGTTTTTGCATGATTTGAATGAGGCAAAATAACGTGCTTTTTCTCTCAAATATATTGTTATAATCATGTGTTTAAGATGTAATCATTTTCTGTATACAAATTTAATTTGGTGTTCAAAATGTCTTTTTTCAAACTTGAGTCTTGAAAAAGAGGGGGTCGTCTTATAATGAGGGTCGTCTTATATTCGGGCCAATACGGTACTGTTCTGCCCTCTGTATGTTTTGTTTTGAAATATCGTCATTTTCTATTTGCTAGTCTAGAGTGCCCACCTGTGGACGCCTAGTACAAGTGTTTGCTCACTCAGAGTATGAGACCCGGTAACGGCATCAGTTATACCGCGGATGTACAAATCTCATGTTGCTCTTCAAACATTGTTGCCTTGGACAAGATTTGTCCGTAAGTCTTGTGAACTAATGTATTTTCTGTTTGAACTTGTGTAAACGATTGTATGTTCAGTTTATTTACAGATTGAAGTTACGTTAGCCAACATGCTACAAGCTAACGATTGTCTAATGCTATTTCAATTCATTTGCATTTCAGTTTTACGATGGTCTTTGTAGTGTTATTTTTTAATAACAGCTCTTAAGCACTTTAGGATGATGTCATAGACTGGGGACGGGAAGTGGAGTGATTGCAGAGCATGAGGCTGGAGGTTAATAAAGTGGCTCTCGTCACATCAAACTACAGTTGGACTCACTGGAATCTTTGAAAACACGACAGTCTTAAGAGGGCAATGGTTTGAGGCCATTCCGCAATAAATCAGCATTAAAGACAACGAAGTCTGATTATTTGGGGCATCGTTCGTTCGCTGTCTAGCTGGTGAAAAAGTAGAAGCTTCGGAGTAAGGACAGAACATACACATAGCAATAAAACAAAAGCATTATATCAGAGAGATGTAAAAATAAATAAAGAAATCATCAATAAAATGGGTTTTTTATTGTCAGTGTATCTTAGAGACATATAGAGATACATACGGTCCGTAACTTACAGATTGTGTTGAAATAATTTTAAGTGAAGCTTTGGCCTGCCAGACCTGGAGGCCTCGCCTTTACGAGTTTATCTTTTCCTTTTATCTAGGTTCTTCCTTTTTAGTGATAGGGATGTCTTTTGATCCCTGTCAGCCATTTGTATCCTTCCTGTCCTTATGTTGTCTGTGTGTTTTGGTTCCCGTAAGAGTCCTTCACTAACAATGAGCAGGGCTTATTTGCATAGGTGACATGTTCTTTGTTTGATTCACAGGAACTTCATTCCTTCTATATAGATGTAGGTTTGGTTCATAGATTGTAGTTTATCAGACCTGTTTTTCTTTGTTAAGGGATACATACAGTTAGAAGTAGTTGCATAAAAGTTATCCCATATTTACTCAATGTTTGTTTAAGGAACTGCATACCAGTTACCTCACGTTTGCTTAATGTGTGTTGAAATGTTTAGGACAAGTTACTTATTACTATTGTGTGTTAATTACCAAGTAGATAAAGTTAGCAAAGGTCTAGTTGCATTTGTTCCACAGCAAAGCGGCAATCAACGTGCGTCAGGGTATTTGTTGACCCGGGTCGAGGACAAGTCAGCCAACTGTGACGGAAGACAGCTGGGGACGGCCTCTGCGGGGGGTCACGAGCCAACAGCGAAGTGCTAATTCACACCACACTACATTATTGGTGCTTCGCTACCCTCCCTGAAGGACATTTACACCTCCCATGTCGCCCGCAAGGCCAGAGATGTGAGTCACCCGGCTCACTCTTTGTTTGACCTTCTGCCCTCTGGGAAGAGGTACAGGAGCCTGCGCTCCCGCACCACCAGACTCGCCAACAGCTTCTTTCTCCAGGCTGTTAGGGCCCTGAACTCGCTACCCCCTTCTGCGTAGCGTGCGGCACTGTTGCGCTACTTTCGGGAATGTCTGCTGTACGCGCACTTGCTCCTTTTTTTTTATGCTCCTCCTATTTATTTATTTATTTATTTATTTATTTATTGTTGTGTTATTTATTCATATTTATTCAGCACGCTTTGTTATACTTGTTTACTTGTTTGTCTGTTGTGAGCCATGTCTTGTCACCGTGGGATAGGGGGGAACGAAATTTCGGTTTCTTTGTGTGTCTTTGGCATGTGGAGAAATTGACAATAAAGCTGACTTTGACTTTGACTTTCTTTTTCTAATCAGCGTTGCTACAGACACAATCCCCCCTCCCTTTAGTGTAGCAACGCCTCTGTAACCAGGGCAACCATAACATTAAAAAGAGGGGCACGTGGAGGAAGGACTCAGAACTGATGGAGGTTGTAACTGAGATTGCTTTCTCTATCGTTCTCCTCGCGAGTAAACCTGTTCTGGTTGTCTTCTCCTCTTCATTCCAGCTGAGTGATTTAATGTCTAATCGTATTTAGACCCAACATTTAATTGGTCCTTCGAGCCGGATGCCAACACACCTGAGGATTCCAGCAGACGGCAGCAGAGATCCAGAAAGACCGAGCGCGGCAGGACCTTCCTAGGTGGGGTCCTAGAATCCTTTTCAAAGGCTGGCTGTCTGCTCGTCAGCTGGGATCTAAGGGTTGAAGGCAGTCCGAGGTGCAGAGGTGAAGAGAACCAGAGGATGAGTTTGTTTGTTTTTTTATAAAAGGAATGAGCGGCCGAGGGCTCGTTGTGCCCTATAAAAGTCCTAGGACAGAACGGAGAGGTTCGTTCTAAAGGTACCAAAACGGAAAGGTCCGTTTAAATAAAAGTTACACAACGCAGGTGTAACAAACCGGTTAAAGGACAGAGGTGTCCGACGGAGAGGCCCGTCAAAAAAAGGTCAGCGGAAGTCCACGTGATGCCGAAAATTGCGTAATACTGAGTGATTGGGAGTGTGAATGGGAATACGTATCACTAGATACAGTATTCCATATTAAAGCAGTGGGGAACACATAACGTGGTTCTGTGGACGCAATAGGCAAGGATTCTCCACCAGAACGCTGGTAGAAGTGAGAATCACCACAGGATCTTTTCGTTATCCCACTGGAAACACCCGACTTTAGAAACCCCTATGGTTTTACAGTTGGGACCAAATTGATTAAAATGGGGAACGGGAAGAGTAAAAATAATATCCGAGATAATCTTAAATGTAAAGATTGGAAAATAATTGAAAGGCAGGATCCCGACCGATAAAAAAAAAAAAACTCGATAAATGGGTCAAGAAATATAAATTTGAGGGACAACTAAAAACAACCAAATTGATAGAACTTAGAGGCGCCATGAAAGAGAAAACAAAGAGAGACCCTAGAAAGATGAAAAAAGAAGGAGATGAGGATGTGGTGTTTTGGCTCAAAGTAGCAGGAGAGAGAGAGAGGGGAGAAAAAGAGAAAGTGGAAAAGGCACTGTATTGTAGGAAGGAAGATGATGAGACTGGGCCTAATGGTAGGCAGGCAAGAGATAATCAAAATTTACAGAGAGCTAGAGAAGAAGGGGGAGGTGTAGAGGAAGTAGAGAAGCACGTAGGGAAAGCACATGCTACAACTTCAAAACATAAGGCCATAGAGAAGTTGTATCCACAAATACCCGACACTGGTGCACAAGAGGGGTCACCCCCCCCCCCCCCCCCTTATGGGTTAACAGACAGAGCCACCAGACAGAAAAACCCAATAGAAATGGATTGGTCAAAGGAAATGGGAGCAATCTATCCATTAATCCCTAGAACCAAACCTGGGTCTTCAGCCCCAGTTGCTGAAGAGGCAACTGTTGAAAATTCGGAATTAACTCCAGATATGCCGCTGTATCCAATGATACAAGTGGCCAACCCAAATTATGACCCAAGAAATGAACAAGTACACCCCAGGGTGGTAATGGTTTACAGAACATGGACAATGGATGATATAAGGAAAGCGTTAGAAGGGGTAGTTTCTTACAGGGAGGATGTGGAACAGTTCTGTACAGGAATGGAAGACTTGAGGAGATCTTATAATTTGAATGGGACTAAAGTCCAACAAGTCTGGATGACTGCTTTGGGCCCTGAGTGGCATTTGGTCAGAGGAGAGTGGGCACCCATAAATGCTCGGGGTCAACCCTTACCCTATAACAGCCCAGAATTAATTAATCAAATGGAAGGGCTGATTAACCGGGTACGCAACAGGTATAGAATGAGAGCAAATTATACAGAGATAGGGAGAACAAAACAAAATGATAATGAAGCCTTTGACGAGTATCGAGTGCGCATGACAAAAGTGTTTAAAACACACAGTGGGCTGGTGGAAGATATTGCGCCTCAAGGTGCTTATCAACAGCAATTAAAAAATGCCATCCACGCAGGGTCCAGGCCAGCAATACAAGGCTGGGTGATCAAACATTATATAGGCATGAACACCGGAACTTTGGAGGAATACATAAATCACGCCCTCCATGCAGAAAAAGTAGTCAAAGAAAAACAGAAACAAGTGAAAGCGACAAAATAAATTTTTTTGGTAGATGAGGACAGTGACACTTTCTACCAAGATACAGGCAGAGGGTGGAAAGGTCAGAGGGGGCGAGGAGCCACTAATAGAGGAGGCTCCAAGGGCCACGGGAGAGGATTTGTACCTTATAGTGAACGTGAATGTTGGAATTGTGGAAAAAAGGGCCACAAGGCACACAATTGTCCATATAAACAAAACAATGACTAGTACAAGATCAAAATAAATCAGATTCTCATGTAATAAAGTGGGGACATGGCAGCCAAAATTAAAGAGAAATTAGCTTAAATATACAGGAGATATTTGTGTTAAAAGGATAAAGTAAGATAAAGAAACACTGAAGTTAAAATTTGCAAAATAAATGGAACTGAATTACAAATAGCTCCTGAAACTAAAATAGAGAATAAATCTGACAAATAAGATGAGCAAAAAGGTGTTCTTAGTACGCTCTATGTGGTTTTATATGTTGTGCATCATCCTCTTGTGCTGATGTGTGTGTGTGTGCGTGCGCGCAGAGGATCCTCATGAATGTTGTGTATATGTGTGAGTGTGTGAGTGAGATGTGTGTCCTATGGAATAAATCAGTAATGGAGAATGTTCAGGAGGCTGTTGAGCAATAATAGGGTAATTGAGAAGTGGATGATGGTGTGCTTAAGTTGGTTGGAGAACCTAAGATGAGCAGTGTGTGGCAGTAGAGAAAATAAGATGTGTGTGGCAGAAAGTGACGAGAACGGTGGCTTGATAGGAAGCGTGCCTGCGCTCGCGCGTAGTCGCGGGTCGGGGCTGTGCGCGTAGGCCTGTGCTATGCTCGTGTGGGCGGTGGGCCGGCATCATGATTGTTGCAGGAAATGGCCAGCCTGTTACGCGCGGGTCGGGGCTGTGCGCATAGGCCTGTGCTATGCTCGTGTGGGCGGTGGGCCGGCATCATGATTGTTGCAGGAAATGGCCAGCCTGTGACCAATCAACATTGATGCCGCGTCCCCCCCTCGCACGGGGGGTGCTATGGCTGTGGGCGAGGCAGGGAAAGTGTGAGTTTCTCAGAGAATCTTTGAACCAGGGTGATGCTTAAGGAAGATGTGACAGCATTAGCATGAAGGATAAAAGGCACTGATGAGAAAAAAAAAAGTATAACCAAAACGTCAAAATAGAGGATGACGTTTGCGCAGCGTTGTTTGTTGGTATTGTTTGTGATCTGCGTCTCTGCTGTTTTTGTGTTGTCTGTGTGCTGTCAGTGTTATGTGTTAAAAGGATGAAATTGGCTAATATACGTAGGTGCACAAAATAATTTATTAGACTGTAGTCTATCTGATTTGCACCGCAAAACAAAATCAATTTTGAAAAAATAGGAAGTAAAGAAAAGCAAGCAATTTGTTTATGGGCAGAAACTGGTCCACACTGCATTAATGCCTAGCCTTGATGAAACAAAATTTGAGAGACGGAAAGAACTTGCTTTCTGGAATTGGATGAAGAAAAATTATCTAATAACGACATTTCAAAGCTAAATTTAAAATTTGAGAATAAGAGAGCGATTGTTAAAGTTAAGAAACAACAACAATTAACTATTGTATTAATTCACTGGCAGTTATTTTGTTGATTTTTTTCCGATTGGTGGATTGGTTTGTCACTTTGAGAAAGAAAAACTTCCGATGCAAATGGGCAGGAATATTATGTGCTCGTACAAATGAACCGATACATATGGGCAGCAATATTGAGCCATGAAGTTGTCACGTGATGTTGACTTGACACATGGCTCAACAGGGGGGATGAAAGGGCAGTTCAGTCGGCTTTATACAACATATGGATTTGATTCATATTCAAAACAGTTATAAAAAAAAAAAAAAATTGTAGAGCTTGTTTACCATGTGCTAAACTCAATCCACAGGGTTATAATGCCTGGTCATAATAGATGCATTCTCAAAATGGATTGAATTGGCTTCAAAGTAAACACTGAATGCCTTAAGAGTGGCAAAAATGTTATGTAACGAAATAATACTTTGGCAACAACAGCTGTAGAAGTTAAAGAATGAAATTAATACCGTATTTGCCGGTGTATTGGTCGACCTTTTTCGATCCAAAATCGACCGAAAAAAATCGACCTCGACTTATACACCGAGTCCTAAAATTTAACTTCGTATTCATCGCTTCAAATGTGATGGTAACCAAGGCCGTTTCTCATGCATCTCATTGTGCGTTGCACTTAGAAAATTTGAACCGGGCGGCGTGCACGAGTGCGCGGCCCGCTGGAAGTCCAATGAGGCGCCGCGATCTCCTGCGCGGTGCTTATAAAGTGCCGATCCGCTCGGCTTGGAGCTATTTCCGGCCTCCCGTTGGTGCCGGGCGGCGTGCGCGAGCTCGCCGGCCGCGATCTCCTCCGCGGTGCTTATAAAGTGCCGATCCGCTCGGCTTGGAGCTATTTCCGGCCACCCGTTGGTGCCGGGCGGCGTGCGCGAGCTCGCCGGCCGCGATCTCCTCCGCGGTGCTTATAAAGTGCCGATCCGCTCGGCTTGGAGCTATTTCCGGCCACCCGTTGGTGCCGGGCGGCGTGCGCGAGCTCGCCGGCCGCGATCTCCTTCGCGGTGCTTATAAAGTGCCGATCCGCTCGGCTTGGAGCTATTTCCGGCCTCCCGTTGGTGCCGGGCGGCGTGCGCGAGCTCGCCGGCCGCGATCTCCTCCGCGGTGCTTATAAAGTGCCGATCCGCTCGGCTTGGAGCTATTTCCGGCCTCCCGTTGGTGCCGGGCGGCGTGCGCGAGCTCGCCGGCCGCGATCTCCTCCGCGGTGCTTATAAAGTGCCGATCCGCTCGGCTTGGAGCTATTTCCGGCCTCCCGTTGGTGCCGGGCGGCGTGCGCGAGCTCGCCGGCCGCGATCTCCTCCGCGGTGCTTATAAAGTGCCGATCCGCTCGGCTTGGAGCTATTTCCGACCTCCCGTTGGTGCCGGGCGGCGTGCGCGAGCTCGCCGGCCGCGATCTCCTCCGCGGTGCTTATAAAGTGCCGATCCGCTCGGCTTGGAGCTATTTCCGGCCTCCCGTTGGTGCCGGGCGGAGTGCGCGAGCTCACCGGCCGCGATCTCCTCCGCGGTGCTTATAAACAGCCGCATGCGCACGGCCTCCCGGAATTTGAACACATTTCGTCAATAAATTTCGCATATTGAATTTTGAAGTTTAATATAATGCAACAATTGAGCTTGACTTATACAAAGGATATATCATAAAATCGTAAATTTCCGTCGAATTTTAGGGGGTCGACTTATACACCGAGTCGACCTGTACACCGGCAAATACGGTATCTCTAAAATGAATGTTTGATAATTGGTTACTATAAGAGTAACTGGGAAAAGAAACGATTGATTGCTAATGGAAAAACAAGCTGCAAACCAGAGAGAAAAAGAAAAAAAAAAAAGGAACAAATTGAATATGTCATGTGTATGGGTTTGTGACCGATTCTTTGTTGTACCATTACCATTGACCAAAGATTGTGTGAAATCTGTCACGTCTACTGATTGTGAAATGTACAACAGAGCTTTCTATATAATATCCGTTGAACAAAAGAAAAGAAACCACTGCTTCTAGAGAATGTAGTCAAGCAAAATTGTATATGTATCGACACGCCAAGATCTGGGGAAAAGCTGGTAAAAACCAAAATGTCTTTAAATTTGTGAGGCGACGATGATCTGACTTTAATTGATGCAATTAGAGTCCCTAGAGGAGATCCTGATTAATAAGAATTAATTGACCAAATTGCAGCAGGATGGGAGTCTTCCATTTATTGGTGGTGTACGATAAACAAAAACGTAGACAGGATGAATTACATCCATTACAACGTGCAAAAATTGGGCAATTGGACACAAGCGGGGCTTGAGGCAGTGCATGAACAGCTAGCCACGACTTCCCTAATGGCCTTCCAGAATCGCATTGCTCTTGATATGTTGTTGTCTGAGAAAGGAGGGGTCTGTGCAATGTTCGGAGAACAGTGCTGTACCTTTATCCCCAACAACACCGCCCCTGATGGGAGCCTAACAAAGGCCATTGAAGGCCTGCGATCCCTCAACACGAGGATGAAAGAGCACTCTGGCGTGGACACATCAATGTGGGACAACTGGATGCATGCCTTTGGGAAGTATAAAGCACTTGTGTCCTCAATTATAAGTTGCAGTATTTACTGCTATACTCACCTTGTGAGGATGTTGTTGTATTCCATGTCTGCGTGCTCTGTTTAATCGTCTCATCACTACAGCAATATCGCCCATGGAAGACAAGATGGTCCGGGTATGCCTAATGTCTGAACGCCAACATGTTGATGATAACGATGAAGATAAAATTTTTGCACTTGAATTTACAGACTTTTTCCCAGATCTGGGTGTTTCCGAATGTTAGATAAATTGTATATATATGTTATCATGCGTTCCCTAATGAGTACTTATTAATAAAGTTATTGCGCAGAATGCTTGCTGTTTCTTCTTGCAGACATCACCCAGTCCACAACAAGTCAAACGATGCTGTCTAGAGCTTCCTGACCTTCTACACATCTGGGAATCCAAGAAAGTTGTTGATGTCTGAACATGTCATTTTGTCTATGCACTCTTTTCACATGACTACTTTGTTTCCCATAACATTTTATCCTTGCACACTTTTCGTTTCTCATGGGATCCTGTCTGCGACTTCTAGTTTCACATAGAATCTCGTTTCTTCTCTCATGAGACAAAGCCCACGCTTTCCCCCCCACCTATCAGGGGCTAGTCTCACATTGTAGGTAGGGCATTCCTGAATAAAAAGAGAGGAGTGTAAACAAGACCTTTAGTGTAGTTGGATTGATGTAAATCTGAATGCACTCCTCGCGAGAAAAGACTCAACATTCTGCCTCACTGGTTTTGTCTGGTGATCCTTTTGCTGATTCTGAACCTAACAGATTTTTGGGGGCTCGTCCGGGATCTCAATAGACCTATTTCGGCATATAGATAGAGAAACCCTTTTCACGGGGCTGTCTCGATCAGTCGGTTGGACGCCGGAGTGGTTGACGAGATCATCCGAGGAGAAGGCCCAGCAGACTGAGTACGAATCTTGATTCTGTTGAAAGTAATGAAAGTGCAGTGACAAGAGGTCACTTAAAACCTTGACAATTCTAGACCCTATCAAGTGCAATTAGAAACAGTTAAATTCCGCTGGGATGATGGAGTCCCCTGACTGATGAGTCAGTTAAATTCCATGGGAGAGCGGACCCATCTGTTTTCTAAAGAAGTACAGGTAATTTGGAGCAGTTAAATTCCGCTGAGGTGTCGTGGGCCTCCTAATTAACCTTCCTAATGTGTTAGCTTTCTGATGCCATCTGTGGTGTTTTCTTAACACTTGTTTAGCTGGTTTGGCTTCTTTATCCGTGGGTGAGGGCCGAGTGGAGGGCAGAGCAGATGGCATCCTCAGAGGACCGCTTGGCACGGTACGCAAACTGGAAAGGGTCAATGGTGGGGGGGAGAACGGACTTGATGTGCTCCATGACCAGCCGCTCAAAGCACTTCATGATGATGGGCGTCAGTGCCACAGGGCTGTAGTCATTGAAGCAGGACGGTGCAGGTTTCTTTGGCACAGGAACGATGGTGGCAGCCTTGAAACACGAGGGGACGATGGCCTGCTGCAGGGAAACGTTAAAGATGTCCGTGAAGACACCCGACAGCTCCCCAGCACAGTCCTTCAGCGCTCGACCCGGGATGTTGTCAGGGCCCGCCGCCTTACGGGTGTCAATAGCGGCAAGCGCCCTCCTCACACCGTCAGCAGAGAGGCGCAGGGGCTGCTCGTGTGGGGGGGGAGTGGACTTCAGTGGGCAAGTGCTGTTCTGGGCGTCGAAGCGAGCAAAGAAGCGGTTCAGATCGTTCAGCAGACGGACGTCGCCCTCACAGCTCCTCGGCGCGGGCTTGTAGTCCGTGATGGTCTGAATGCCCCGCCAAAGGCTACGTGCGTCCTTGCTGTCCTTGAAGTGGGTGGAGACCTTGCACGAGAACGCCTTCTTCGCTTCTTTGATGCCTCGGGACAGGTCGGCCCTCGCTGTCCTCAAGCCAGCCTCATCCCCCGCTCTGAAAGCCTTGTCCCTGGCCCTCAACAGTCTGAGGACAGCCCCCGTCAGCCACGGCTTCCAGTTCGCGCGAGTGACGACGAATTTTGAGCAAGTCACATCATCGATGCACTTTGTGATGTAAGAGGTAACAGAGTCAGTATACTCCTCTATGTCCGTCCAATCGTTGTAGGTGGCTGCCTGCTTAAATAAGTCCCAGTCAGTGGTGTCGAAGCAGTCACGAAGTGCATCGGAGGCACCCTCAGGCCACACTCGAACCTGCCTCCGAACCGGCCTGGATGCCTTTACCAATTGTCTGTATGCGGGCAAAAGCAAAACGGTGAGATGGTCAGAAAGCCCCAGATGGGGGAGGGGGGTGGCTTTGAAAGCTCCCTTTTGCGCCGAGTAGACTAGGTCCAGGAAGCTGTCTCCACGTGTCGGAAAGGGAACATGCTGGTGAAGCCTCGGGAAAACAGACTTCAGGTTGGCATGATTGAAGTCTCCAGCGAAGATGGTGAAACCGTCAGGGTGCGCTGTTTGCTGTTCACTGACAGCCTGGTACAGTTCACCAAGCGCCGCGATCCTGTCTCCTTCGATGTTGGAAGGCGGGATGTATACCGCGACTAGCAGAATCGCGGTAAATTCCCTCGGCAGATAAAAAGGACGGCACTTAATGATCACAAACTCCACAAGCGGCGAGCAGTGCTTACATACCACCACAGAGTCCCGGCACCATTCTTCTCGGATGTAGACGCATATTCCACCTCCACGCGACTTTCCCCCTCGTACAATGGCACGGTCCGCCCGATAGCACGCTAGCCGCTCCAGATGCACTGCAGAGTCCGGAATGTTGTCACTCAACCAGGTCTCGGTGAACACGAGCACACAGCAGTTCCGCACCGTCCGGTTCGTAGACCTCAGCAGGCGAACGTAATCCATTTTGTTGTCCAGCGATCGAACATTCGCCAGAAGAATGGAGGGCACCGCCGGTCGCGCTGGGTTGGCCGCCAGCCTGGCCCGGACGCCTCCGCGCTTGCCCCTCTTTTGCCTCCTCGCACACCGTTTCCGACGGCTCCCAACCGGGGGAGGAATAGCGGGTGAGGTCGGCGACGTTTCAGGACGTAGCAGTCCGAGCGCCTTTAATGTCGACGCTTCAAAGTCCAGAACGCCGCAAAACCCACTTCTGCCGATGTCAAGCAGAACCTGCCTGCTGTACTTGTAGCACGGACGAGACGAACACACAAGACTGTCGGACGAACACTCATAAGACGAACAAATCACCGTACTGACGGGACAGAGAGTGGCCGCTGCGTGTGCACGCGCCGCCATCTTTCATTTTTGAGTGAGTGAGTGAGTGAGTGAGTGAGTGAGTGAGTGAGTGAGTGAGTGAGTGAGTGAGTGAGTGAGTGAGTGAGTGAGTGAGTGAGTGAGTGAGTGAGTGAGTGAGTGAGTGAGTGAGTGAGTGAGTGAGTGAGTGAGTGAGTGAGTGAGTGAGTTTTCTGTCGCCTGCACGTCATCTTTCCTGCATGGCTACGTTGCTGTCTCAGTTGCATCTGACCGTTGAAAGATGCACGACACTCATTCCTCCCACTCTCATTCCCCTTCCTGGCGACGGCGAATTCCATGATTGTGTCGATGCTGCCCAACAAGTTGCTAAGGCTCGGCCTGATTTGGAAGATACGCCTCTGCCAGATGGTCATGTGGTTTTTGTTGATGGGTCTTCTAAGAAAAATGAATCTGGTGTGTCCCTTACTGGGTATGCCATTGTTACTGCCGACATGGTTTTGGAGGCTGCTAAACTGCCATCCAATATGTCTGCACAGGCCGCTGAGCTCATTGCTTTGACTGGGGCCTGCAAATTGTTTGCAAACAAATCCGTCCCTATCTGGACTGATAGTCAGTATGCTTTTGCTACAGTGCACGTGTTTGCTCAGCAGTGGAGCAACCGTGGCATGATAACTTCTGCAGGGAAGCCCGTCACCCATTCCACATTACTGACTCAACTTTTGGACGCTGTCCAGCTACCTTTAAAGGTAGCGGTTTGCAAGTGTGCTGATCACACTGCGAGCTCTGATCCTGTTTCTCTCGGTAATGCTTTTGCTGACAAATCCGCGAAGGCCGCTGCAGAAGGCCTGCTCCGTGTCCTCTCGTCTCTCACAGCTCATGATTCGATGTCACACATCTCCCCTGATGTGTTGCTTGACATGCAGTCTCAGAGCCCCTCCCAGGAACGGCTCTCTTGGGAAAAACGGGGTGCAACTAAAAACACTGTTGGTCTTTTTGTGTGACCTTTGGGCAAACCTGTCTTGCCTCGTAACTTGTTCAAATGGGCTGCTATTTCGAGTCATGGGGTCACCCATGTCTCGACGGGGGGTATGGTGAAACAAGTTGAGGCTATTTATACAACATACGGCTTTGCAGCTTTTTCAAAACAATTTTGCAGAGCGTGTTTGATCTGTGCTAAACATAACCCACAAGGCAATTTAAGACCTCAGAGAGGGAAATTCCCGACTCCATTGTATCCGTTTCAGACGTATAATACATATGGATTATATCCAATTACATAAATGTGAAGGGAAAGAATATTGTTTGGTCATAATAGACGCATTTTCTAAATGGGTAGATCGTTCACAATCAGTTGTTGAGAGATCTAACGCGACTATAAAAAACAGATTAAAGAAATGTATGGAGGAAACCAAACGACCATGGACTCAGTGCTTAGACCTGGTCAAAATGTACATAAATATTACAAGTACAACGGGGCTAACTCCCTATGAAACAATGTTTGGAAGGCCTTACAGGCTTCCTCAGTTCAAGAACACATGGGGGATCCCCGAGGAAGCCACGTTAGCTGATTACATGAGAAAAATGTTGGAACGTCAAAAGAATCTAACCAATAACACTGATGATGAACCCATTTCTCCGCAGGAAGACCCCAAAGTGGTACCGGGAGACTGGGTCTTGATCAAGAGTATCAAGAGGAAGAATTGGCATTCACCCAAGTGGGAAGGTCCTTTTTTGGTACTACTCACGACACCTAATGCTTTGAAAATAGCCGAACGCAACACGTGGATTCATTTATCTCATTGTAAAAAGGTGATCTCTGCAGACCCAACCTAAAGTACGGAAGGTGAGCAAAGTCTGGTAATAGTGCCTGATCCTGGTGCCAAGATCCAGGGTTGACACGAAAGCTAGCAGAAGCCAATTTCCAAGACACCAACCCGAAGCTCAGGGTGTTGACTCTGAGGAGATCCAAAAACATGAGCATTAGAGAGTCATTTGGTGAGTGCTTTAATCAGGCTGTGGCCTGCGCTAAGTCTGCCATGTGTTTTTGGTTGCTTTTGCTGGTTTGTGTTACTATTGTGTTTTTTTCGGGGGTTATTTTATTTGGAGGGATAGAGTACCATGAGCCTCGAACATTATTCTCTCAGGCGACTACTAACGCTAATTCTAATCGATATGGCTCATGGGGAGAAATTGCTAGACATAAGCGCGACACTAAATCCCCTTTTGATCATGTTGTTTGTGTTCCAGGAGCCGTCCGTGTTCCAACTTGTGTACCATAGCTTTTGTCTTGGGCTTATAATAACTCATTAATGTTTACTGTGCTCCTAATACATCTTCTTCTATTATTTTACCTATGAAAAGTTTGAAAGGGTTTCGTAGTGGTCGCCCCACTACTGGAGATAAATGGCTCGGGTATTGGTGGTATTTAACTGGCCACCCGGTTAACACCGGCTGGGGCACCCTTGTCACCACACAAATGCGAGAGTATTGGCCCTCTGGTTCCAGTGACGAGGCTGTGTTCTTTGCTAAACGAGTGACTTTGAAAAATCGGGGCACAAGCCTCCTTTTGACTCTTACACTCCCTGTTGATCGAATTCGTCCTCCAAATGCCACCTTGTTTAACACTTCTTGTTGGGGTTTTCAACTGTGGGCTTGGTCCTCTGGAATCGATCCTCGCTTTCCTATTGCTATTTGCCTTAATAGAACAATGTCGGTCGCAGACCGTCCCGTTACAAATAATTACGCCCTGTCAGCGGGAGCAAAAATCACAAGTATGCTCCTCACTGATGTAGACAGCTATTTTGTGGCCTCCACAGGGATAAGTGGTCATACCAACAACTGGCTTCTTATGACTGAGCAGGCCGCAAAGATGGCTGGCGCCAGTTGCATTGCATGCATGGGTCCAAGACCTCTTTTGAAAATCATACCTGCGAATATAGTTCCTAGGTGTGCTGTTACTTTAATGTTAAGCCTATCCATTTCACCCACTCATGATTGTTTTAAATGGGATTAGGTTTACCCTGTTGCCTCTATGCCAAAATATAAACCCCTTTTTTCGTCCGATGTAGCTAAGGGTAATTTTACATGTATTAGATTACCTGGTACCGGTGAGAAGCTCGGCGCCCTACCTCCTCTATGGTGTGGGTCCATGACCAATGTCACTGCCCCTTTTTTGCCCATTGCTCGTAGTGATGTTTGGTTTTGGTGTAATAGTAACAAACCTATGATAGGTTGTGTTAGAAAAATTGTATATATATGTTATCATGCGTTCTCTAATGAGTACTTATTCACAATATTACTGTTCAGTATGCTTGCTGCTTTGCCTTGCTTATTCTTATCTTGTACAACAGAACAGAAGGATTACGGCTGGGTCAGGGGCGAGATGACGGTTGTGTCAAACAAGATGCTGCTGACAGCTCAGCGTCCACCAGAACAGATCGTGAAAACAACACGTCAAACAATGCGTCACGAACCTTCTGATCTTCCTTAAAGAACGTCACTTTCTCTTTTTATCTCTCAGAATATCGCTTAAACTGTTTTGCTGATATAGCCATATCTGCACGCAACACTTTGTGCGTTACTTTTTGTTTCTCACGAGACGAAGCCACAATCTCTTCCCCCCCCCCTTAAGGGCTAATCGTCTCACACTGTGGGTAGGGCATTCCAAATAAAAAGAGCGAGGAGTGTAAAACAGATTTTTAGTGTAGTCGGATTGCTCTAAGTCTGATTGCACTCCTCGCGAGAAAAGACTCAATATTCTGCCTCACTTGTTTTTTGTCTGCTGACCCTTTTCTCTTATTCAGATATTCAGTTAGCACTTTGAACCTAACAGGTTGCCTTTCGACAGCTCCGGAATTTGCGCTTTGGTAACCCTATTGCTACCTGTTCATTTGATACCGATGTCCTCTTCTGATCTGACATCTTTTGCTAAGTCCGTGGTTCCCGTATTCTGGCCGAGAACGAAACGAAACGCTGAATGGCGGGGCGCGGCTAATCCAACTTACATTGACGCCATTGGTGTTCCTAGAGGAGTACCGGATGAGTATAAGCTGGTGAATCAGATAGCAGCTGGTTTTGAATCCGCCCTGTGTTGGTGGTGTACTATTAACAAAAATGTTGACAGGATTAACTACGTCCATTACAACGTGCAGAGGCTTGGAACCTGGTCCGGGCGGGTTTCAAGGCGGTCCACTCCCAACTGGCCGCTACTTCCCTCATGGCTTTCCAGAATCGAATGGCCCTTGACATGCTACTCTCAAAGGAGGGCGGTGTCTGCGCCATGTTCGGTGAGCAATGTTGCACGTTTATTCCGAATAATACTGCAGCCGGCGGAAGCCTGTCCCAGGCCCTTGAGGGCCTGCGGACCTTGAACGGGAAGATGAAGGAGCACAGTGGGGTGAACACAGAGGTTTGGACCGACTGGTTGGACGTGTTCGGAAAGTACCGCGCCCTGGTTTCCTCTGCCCTGGTCTCCATTGCCGTTTTCTCTCCCATTTTGACCTTGTGTGGATGTTGTTGCATCCCTTGTCTCCGATCCCTAATTAACAGACTAATTACAACTGCTATCTCTCCACCAGCTGAGACTTTCCCGTTGCTCCAAAGGGATGACCTTTCGATCGACGCGGGTTCCTTCTCTAGTGACGACCCGGTCGGCGACTCTATTGTGGTAAACCTGTCCGGTTTGTTTCTTGACCCTAGCTTTGCCGATTATGACTCAGTTTCCTCCTGAGTGTAAGTTAGTTCTTGCGAAATGTGATCCCTTGGCTGAAAATCTTTTCGAAGTGGCCATATGGGTGATGAGTTGTTCTCCGGGAACTTATGATAAAACAGGGGGGAATTGTTAGATAAATTGTATATATATGTTATCATGCGTTCCCTAATGAGTACTTATTAATAAAGTTATTGCGCAGAATGCTTGCGGTTTCTTCTTGCAGACATCACCCAGTCCACAACAAGTCAAACGATGCTGTCTGGAGCTTCCTGACCTTCTACACATCTGGGAATCCAAGAAAGTTGTTGATGTATGCACATGTCATTTTGTCTATGCACTCTTTTCACATGACTACTTTGTTTCCCATAACATTTTATCCTTGCACACTTTTCGTTTCTCATGGGATCCTGTCTGCGACTTCTAGTTTCACATAGAATCTCGTTTCTTCTCTCATGAGACAAAGCCCACGCTTCCCCCCCCCACCTATCAGGGGCTAGTCTCACATTGTAGGTAGGGCATTCCTGAATAAAAAGAGAGGAGTGTAAACAAGACCTTTAGTGTAGTTGGATTGATGTAAGTCTGAATGCACTCCTCGCGAGAAAAGACTCAACATTCTGCCTCACTGGTTTTGTCTGCTGATCCTTTTGCTGATTCTGAACCTAACACCGAATGATGATGATCCAACAATTAACCTTTTGGGTGTAAACATATTTGTGCCCATACCTGTAATCCGACAACTGAAAATCGAGTGAAGTGGGTGTTTTTGGTGATGTAAAAATTGAGCAAATATGTGATAAACGGGGGAAATGTTGGAATAATTTTAAGTAAAGCTTTGGCCTGCCAGACCTGGAGGCCTCGCCTTTACGAGTTTATCTTTTCCTTTTATCTAGGTTCTTCCTTTTTAGTGATAGGGATGTCTTTTGATCCCTGTCAGCCATTTGTATCCTTCTCCTCGCGAGTAAACCTGTTCTGGTTGTCTTCTCCTCTTCATTCCAGCTGAGTGATTTAATGTCTGATTAGACATTAAATTTATTTAGACCCAACAGATTGCGAACTTCAAAATAACTTAGCTTTTTTTATTTTATAGATGTTTTTGTATTTTTCTGTTTTTTTTTTTTGTTCAATTTATATGACGTTAACATAACACATATATGGCGTTGGCCTTCTCACATATGATCATTTCAGTGATTGTTTGCCAGCAATCTTGTCCTTTATCCACACAAGCAAAAGGCATTCCATCTCTTCCAGGGTAGGGCTGCGACATTTAAAGATAATGGCGATCCTCTTCAATGGCTTGACTGCTTTGAGAGCTTCCTTCTGCTTAACGATCGTCGAAATTGTTGACACTACGGCCATATTGTTTCGCAATCTCACTCACACACTCTTGTAAGGGAATCATCACTTTCTTCATCACTACTACCATTTGCGTTAGCCTTCTTGGGATACGATAACGCGACGCTGACGTCATCCGGACGTGCCACCGTCTAGCGGGCCAACCATGATGAATTATGTTGGGAATTACTTCGGATATTGAATCAAATTTGATCAATTATCCCATCGTATGTTGAAAAATGTGTATGTTTAAGCAATGGTATGTTGAGGTTTGACGGTAGTGTCAAAATCGGAGTGTGCAGAAAATACGTCTTGCACAAAAATCTCATTTTCTCCTTATCTGTCTGAGATTGCTGATTTGAGTGAAACCAAGCTATTTTCAAACTAAAGAACAGTATAAGTTAGAATCATTTTTTTTTTTGTGAACAAAGAGAGTCTAATCTTTGGTACCACCCGTGTATATATAGCCATAGCACACAATAGTCTGTAAGTCTTAAAAAATTTGTCAAAATGCTTGAAATCAGCTGGGATTTTGTTTTTGTTTTTGTTTTTTTAAACGCTTGGCATGCAAAGAGTTAATGGCCTTATTTTTCACTAATTTTGTTTACTACCTTTATTTTATTTATTTTTTTTCAAAGTCAAAGTCAGCTTTATTGTCAATTTCTCCACATGCCAAAGACACACAAAGAAACCGAAATTTCGTTCCCCCCTATCCCACGGTGACAAGACATGGCCCACAACAGACAAACAAGTAAACAAGTATAACAACAGCGTGCTGAATAAATAATGAATAAATAACACAATAAATAAATAAATAAATAAATAAATAAATAAATAAATGAGAGGAGCAAGTGCGCGTACAGCAGACATTCCAGAAAATAGCGCAACAGTGCCGCACGCTACGCAGAAGGGGGTAGCAAGTTCAGGGTCCTAACAGCCTGGTGAAAGAAGCTGTTGGCGAGTCTGGTGGTGCGGGAGCGCAGGCTCCTGTACCTCTTCCCAGAGGGCAGAAGGTCAAACAAAGAGTGAGCCGGGTGACTCATCTCTCGCAATCGAGGTTGCCTTGCGGGCAAGATGGGAAGTGTAAATGTCCTTCAGGGAGGGGAGCGAAGCACCAATAATCTTACCAGCCGTATTCACTATGCGCTGCAGGGCCTTCAAGTTCTGTTCAGTGCAGTTACCACCCCAGACAGCGATGCAACTGGTGAGGACGCTCTCAACGGTGCCACGGTAGAATGTAGACAGGACTGCCTGAGGAGCACATGCACGCCTGAGCTTCCGCAGGAAGTACAGGCGGCGCTGAGCTTTCTTTGCCAGTGACGAGGTGTTTGCGGACTAGGAGAGGTCCTCATTGATGTGCACCCCCAGGAACTTGCTGCAGCTCACCCTCTCCACCACAGCACCATCGATGATCAGCGGCAGGTGTTTTGTGTGACCCTTCCGGAAGTCAACAACGATTTCCTTGGTCTTGTTGACGTTCAGCAGGAGGTTGTTGTCCCTGCACCACGTGGTCAGAAGGTCAACTTCCGACCTGTACCGAGTCTCGTCGCCCTTCGTGATGAGACCCACCAGAGTCGTGTCGTCAGCAAACTTCACTATGCGGTTGTCGCTGTAGGTCGCAGTGCAATCATGCGTCAGCAGGGTGAAGAGCAATGGACTGAGCACGCAGCCCTGGGGGGCCCCCGTGCTCAGCGTGATGCTGGCGGAGATTTTGTCGCCAACACGCACCACCTGAGGCCTCTGACAGAGGAAGTCCAGTAGCCAGTTGCAGAGGGAGGTACTGAGGCCCAGCTCGTCAAGTTTGCAGATGAGTCGCTGCGGCACAATGGTGTTGAAGGCAGAGCTGAAGTCCACAAACAGCAACCTCACATGAGAGTCCTTTCTCTCCAGGTGTGTGAGGGCCGAGTGGAGGGCAGAGCAGATGGCATCCTCAGAGGACCGCTTGGCACGGTACGCGAACTGGAAAGGATCAATGGCGGGGGGGAGAACGGATTTGATGTGCTCCATGACAAGCCGCTCAAAGCACTTCATGATGATGGGCGTCAGTGCTACGGGGCGGTAGTCATTGAAGCAGGACGGTGCAGGTTTCTTCGGCACAGGAACGATGGTGGCAGCCTTGAAACACGAGGGGACGATGGCCTGCTGCAGGGAAACGTTAAAGATGTCCGTGAAGACACCCGACAGCTCCCCAGCGCAGTCCTTCAGCGCTCGACCCGGGATGTTGTCAGGGCCCGCCGCCTTACGGGTGTCAATAGCGGCAAGCGCCCTCCTCACACCGTCGGCAGAGAGGCGCAGGGGGTGCTCGTGTGGGGGGGGGGGAGTGTTCTTCAGCGGGCAAGTGCTGTTCTGGGCGTCGAAGCGAGCAAAGAAGCGGTTTAGATCGTTCAGCAGACGGACGTCGCCCTCACAGCTCCTCGGCGCGGGCTTGTAGTCCGTGATGGTCTGAATGCCCCGCCAAAGGCTACGTGCGTCCTTGCTGTCCTTGAAGTGGGTGGAGACCTTGCACGAGAACGCCTTTTTTGCTTCTTTGATGCCTCGGGACAGGTCGGCCCTCGCTGTCCTCAAGCCAGCCTCATCCCCCGCTCTGAAAGCCTTGTCCCTGGCCCTCAGCAGTCTGAGGACAGCCCCTGTCAGCCACGGCTTCCAGTTCGCTCGAGTGACGACGGATTTCGAGCAAGTCACATCATCGATGCACTTCGTGATGTAAGAGATAACAGAGTCAGTATACTCCTCTATGTCCGTCCGATCGTTGTAGGTGGCTGCCTGCTTAAACAAGTCCCAGTCAGTGGTGTCAAAGCAGTCACGAAGTGCATCGGAGGCACCCTCAGGCCACACCCGAACCCGCCTCCGAACCGGCCTGGATGCCTTCACCAATTGTCTGTATGCGGGCAAAAGCAAAACGGTGAGATGGTCAGAAAGCCCAAGATGGGGGAGGGGGGTGGCTTTGAAAGCTCCCTTTTGCGCAGAGTAGACCAGGTCCAGGAAGCTGTCTCCACGTGTCGGAAAAGTAACATGCTGGTGAAGCCTCGGGAAAACAGACTTTAGGTTGGCATGATTGAAGTCTCCAGCGAAGATGGTGAAAACGTCAGGGTGCACTGTCTGCTGTTCACTGACAGCCTGGTACAGTTCACCAAGCGCCGCGATCCTGTCGCCTTCGATGTTGGTAGGCGGGATGTATACCGCGACTAGCAGAATCGCGGTAAATTCCCTCGGCAGGTAAAAAGGACGGCACTTGATGATCACAAACTCCGCAAGTGGCGAGCAGTGCTTACATACCACCACTGAGTCCCGGCACCATTCCTCTCGGATGTAGATGCATATTCCACCTCCTCGCGACTTTCCCCTCGTACAATGGCACGGTCCGCCCGATAGCACGCTAGCCGCTCCAGATGCACGGCAGAGTCCGGAATGTTGTCAGTCAACCAGGTCTCGGTGAACACGAGCACACAGCAGTTCCGCACCGTCCGGTTCGTAGACCTCAGCAGGCGAACGTAATCCATTTTGTTGTCCAGCGATCGAACATTCGCCAGAAGAATGGAGGGCATCTTTTAATAAATAATAAATACCTTTTACAACCCCGCGTATATTGTGATACAATGTGCCTTACAGACGATCTACTGATTTTTCAGCTTCATGAGATCGTCAACACGTTAAATTCTTTCACGATCTAATATTGTCGTGTCGCCCACCACTAATTCATTGTATCTAACCTTGTAGGATCTTCTGAAGCCAAACTTGTCAAGACGAGAGCCCCAGAGGAGTGCATATTTTGATATTTTTTTATTTTTTTATATTTGTTCTACATTTCAATGGTTATCTTGAAAAATGTCAATAACAGTTTTAAATAGGCCAAAATGGTCACACAAACCTTTCAAACAGCGCAAAGCAGGATTTTGGCCTGTCCTTGCACAAATTAGTGCAAGAAAGACCTCACAACAAACCTGTCCTGCTCATCAGAAGAGCCTGTAAGAACAACCTACCTGTGTTAGAGCGTCGTCGAATGCCAAAGTCCCAGCTGGAGGTGATGTCCATGGACTGGGAGAGGTCACAAGTGTAACCGTCTGTCATGGAGTCAAATCCCTCATTTAAGGAACTCAATATTGCTGACTCATAGCCGCTACCAGGTACCTGAGTCAGATGACATTTCTCCAGATCCACATCCTGATCGATTAGGACCATTTCACACATTCCTGTATCATCACTGGTCACATGGGATTGTCTGATGTGGGCAAGAATAATAGCTGGATTGTCCAAGAAGGCCATTTCTTCACCTTTGTAAAAACAGAGACAGAAATGAAATTAGTTTATTTATTCTATAAGCCGCAGGTGTTTTAATGTTTAATTACCATTTTAAGAGAATATACACAAAGAGGATTGTCAGGAAAAATATGGTTCTTTTGGAACGCATACCTTTTATTAACATAAAGTTTATTGATAGAGACGAAGGAGCTATGCAAAACATACAAAAAAGTCTCAGCGACGACCATAATAAACTTAACGTGCAGGGAACACGAGCAACACACAACTATTAATAAAGAAAATGGGACCACTTACAGGGGTAAAGTTGGCAATGCGATACGAGCTACACGTGAAGCTGCAGAGAAGACACGGCCCGGGAAAAAAAATAATGAAAAGGGTGACGCAACAAGATGCCATCAACAACAGCCTAGTGCCCTCGAGTGGCCAGAAGATACCTCTACAATAGATGCAGCAGCTCTATTTCCTCCGTTAAGAGCGGCATCATATGAATTTCTTTTGTCCCCTATAATGAGGGTTTGTGTATAAAAGCTTCCTTTCTCCAGTAATGTCCATCTTGATCTCTTGTTCGTGTCAATTGTTTGCCTGGCGGAAGGACAAACACCACGCACCACTCTTCTCCCCAGTGTCCGTGTGTCTTGTCACATATCCCTCCGCCAAGCAAAGCGGTGCCGCACAACAGCGGTCCACAACCTTTTTAGTAATGAGTGTATAAGTGTGTTAGACTAGACATCACAAAAAATCCATAGATACGCCGCACCGGTGTAGTTGACATAAAAAATCACGAAAAATCCATAGATACGCCGCACTAGACTACAAGCCTCAGGGTTCAAAGCTTGTGTATAAATATATGTGTATATATTATATTTTATTAGAGCGCCTCAAAACCTGCGTTGGTATTTCAGGGTCAGCACTTTGGTTTAGTTCTGATCTATCTGACAGGACCCAGCCCTTCTCATATAGCGGGGCGCGCCCTGCGATACCAAGGGGGTGTGACATCAGGGAACATGCTTTTCTTTTGGCTGTACTAGATTAAAGGGTAATTAGACATCCACTGCAGTAGGTGGGAGTGGCGGTATCACTGTAAGAGTGTGCGCAAGGAGTATTCGCTCTACGGTGTAGAGCGCACGGAACATACGCACACACAGCACAGAGCAGGCGATAAAAAGTGCAGTGGGACACCATGGAAAAATATTTAACAGGGTTGAAAAGAACGGTGGAGAGAGACAGAGATAAGAGAATTGAGAGTCACACAAAAGCTAAGACAAGGAAATATAAAGAAGCGTACGTAGCGCTCGGCTTCAGTGTGCCTATGATGGGAGACGAGGAAAGACCAGTGTGTTTACTGTGCCTTACAATTTTGGCAGCGGACAGTATGAAGCCAAATAAATTAAGGCGGCACCCCAATTGCACCCCAATCACGTTGATAAGATGCTTGAGGTTTTTCAGCACCAACGGGCTGAATATTGCGAACAATCATCCCACTTTGTGAATGCTACTTCAGTCAATCAGCAAGCACTGTAAGCATCCCACTTTGTGAATGCTACTTCAGTCAATCAGCAAGCACTGTAAGCATCATATAAAGCAGCGTACCAAATTGCCCAGTGCAAAAAAAAGAAACCCACACCATTGCAGAAGAGCTGATACTACCTGCAGCTGTGCATATGGTCTCCATCATGTTGCCTCATTTTGATTAAAAAAACAGCACAAATTGTTTTATTCGTTTTTGTTTTGTAGGTTAAAATGTTTTGTATATTGTGCTGCTGAGTTAATTTTGCTGATTACTTTGAATTGAATATTATTTATTGCTGTTAATATTATGTATGTTTATTATTATTTTATTGCATTTTTTTAGCATAAAATGGCAGTTGGTCAAGAATGTTTATAGTTCGAATAATTATAATTTATATTTTAATTTCAGGCAAAGTGATGCACTTTGAATCTGTTCTGTTACAGACTAAAAAAACAATGTTATTATTAAAGTTATTCTTTATTGTAAGTTGATCTTTCTTTCTTATTTATTTTTTGTTTTCTTTAATGTTAATAACATGGGGGGGGGCGCAAAATGTTTTCTTCTCCCTAGGGGGGGCATCACAGAAAATGATTGAGAAGCACTGGCATAGTCCATGGCAACACGACCTCTGAGCTAAATGTTACATGTGGTGTCCCGCAGGGATTAGCACTCGGATCTAAACTATTTCGTATTTATATGATTCTGCTTGGGGACATTGTATGTAAATCTAACATTAAGTTTTTATGGTTATGTGGCTGAAACCCAATTATATAAACCGTTATCAATGACAAATCCGTGGGATTGTTATAATCTTGAGACGCGCCTTGGTGAGATTAAACAATGGATGTCTCTCAATTTCCAACATCTTAACCCAGATAAAACCGAGATTGTTATATTTGAGCAAACACTCTCCTTTCAAAAACACATTAATAACATAAATAGGACTGCGTTTTTTCACCTCCGCAATATAGCTTGATAGATTTGCTAGATTCTTTCAACTCGTGATGCGGGAATTATTATGCATGTGTTTATTACGTCGCGCCTTGAGTACTGTAACGTATTGTTCTCTGTTCTTCCTAAATCCAGTATTAAAAGTCTACAGTTGGTACAAAATGCAGCGAGGCTGCTCACACGGACGAGAAAATTTGATCAAATTACCCCAATATTAGCCAACTTGAATTGGCTCCCAGTCCATTTAAGATGCAACTTCAAGGTTCTTTTATTAACCTAAAAAACATTGCATGGCTTAGCACCTTCATATCTTGTCGACCTAGTTGTCTCTTACGTTCTGTCTCGAAACCTTCGTTCGTACAGCGCTGGTCTTTTAGTGACCCCGAGGGCCAAAAAGAAGTCTGCAGCTTCCAGAGCAGTCTCTATTCGGCCCCAGAGCTTCGGAATGTTCTACCAATAGATATCAGAACTGCTAGCTCAGAAGAAACATTTATTGCCGTGCTGACATGCCCCGGCAGCCCAGCGCGAGGGCATTCGCACATTGCTCAGAGGCACGCCCCGCGCATTTAGTGCTCATTGTCCCAAATCCTGGACGGCAGTGCTTTTTTCCTACGTGCGCGGCACTCAGCCGCGCACCCGGCACTTGTCCTCGTGCGCGGTTGTGTTACGTCTCCACTCTCGCCCTGCTGACCGGCTCACGTGCCCTCCGCGCTAGACCTCTGAGGTCGCCAGACGGAACTGCTAACCGTCAGTCCTCACCTTTTTGTCTGCTTTGACACGCACGCCTGCCACCTGATTTTTTTATTTATTATTTATTAATCACTCTTATTTATTCATTGTTTGTGGCTTCTTGTTTTATTTTCTTGTGTTGTTTACTTGTATGTACATTGTGAACTATGTCTTGTCACCGTGGGATAGTGGGAATGTAATTTCGGTTTCTTTGTGTGTCTTTGGCATGTGGAGAAATTGACAATAAAGCTGACTTTGACTTTGACTTACAGCTCTAAGCAAATCATCAGCAAGTATACAGATTAACATGTTCCCCTTGGTCTCCTACCGGCCAATAGTGTGCTGTAAAGTCATATGGGCAGACAAAGCCCTGCGCTCCAAGTGACGCCTCAAAAATCCACGATGCACCAAATATATGCACAATATTTGTTTTCATAAAAACTTGCGATGCATTGAGGCCGCGATAAATGAACCACGAAGTAGCGAGGGATGTCTAGAATTGTCAATGTTGCTGAGACTTGTCTCTGATTAAGGGCTATATAAATAAACTTGACTTGACTATAGTCCAGAAAATACGGTAAGATGAAATATTGGAGGAGAGATGCAACTTATGCCTCATTTCCTCTGACGATATCCACCCTGCTCCATTCTGCTCGGCTCTACACCCAAAAACGTCTCCACAGCCACTACAATGCATTGATGCAACCTCCGCTTGATTGGTGGCTGATTCCTTTATAGGCTAACAATAGGGAGCTGCTGTCCTGCCTGCCAATTTCAGCAGGTACGGTGTACTGTTTGATGAGTTTTCATGCAGTTTTAGGTCCACGAAAATGTGATTCATTCACAGAATAGCAAAACAAAATTTAAAATGATTTCTACAAAAACAATAGGGACAATAGCAAGAGTTACTGCTCGGGCCCTATTAATAATTAATAATAATAATAATTTCTACAAAAATAATAGAGACCTCGCAGCCGTCGCTGCTCCCTGATAACTGATAACGGACATCCCAAGACTCCCGGAAGTTCCGGGAGTCTCCCTGATATGGATGCTCGCGAGTTGGATCAAAATATCCCGGATTTTAGACTACGCTGATTGGTTTAGTCAGCAAAATAAGCCAATAAGTTTTGGTGTGGGAGGGTTCAGTTTACTCTCCCACTGTTGTCACCTCAGTTACCGCGCAAGTCAGTGCATGCTGTAAGATGGCAGAGGATGAATCCTCGAGTAAAAAAACAAAAATACAAAACTCGTTTTACAGCAGAATATACAAATAGATATCAGGGATGAGAATGGCAAATGTGAAAAAACACAGAAAAGTAGCGGGGGGGAGGAAATTATATATATAATTGAAGATTTATTCTTTAACGATATCATGACAATAGCCTAACATTAGCTTACATGTTACTTTCTAAACCAACATGCTTGTAAAAGTAAAAACGTACCTTTGTGTTTTTTTTGTTTCGATGTGCTCCTTAATGTTCCTAGCGTCGCGACCTCCATAGTTTATCACATCTTGACAAAGAATGCATAAAACCTTCCCCGGGACATCTAATTTACGGATATGTTCTGTCAGGCAGGTGGTTACGGACTGTGTTCCGAGTTGTAAGATGACGCTGCTCTCGAGCCATGCCCATCTGAAGCAGTTCTTGATCGACTTGTCTACTTCCCTGGCACGATCCTCATCTTTTTTTCTCTGAAACGTTGGCCATGCTGGCAAAAACCTTTGCTGATTAGGCAAATGAGTAGGCTAATGATGTGACAAAGTAGCGCCAAAATGCTGCCGAAAATGAGGCGGATGTTGTCGCAATACAGCTGCCAGCCGGCCCCCCCAAATATAAAAACAATTTTCTCAACGAATCTACACGATTCACGAAAATGATACTTCAGACGGAAAAAAAACACAGAAATCCGCGGATCAGCGGAAAATTCTCATCCCTGATATATCCCTGTTGAGTTAAAGTGAAGAATTATGACACCGTGGCAAATTGACTTCCATATTACCCATGGCAGATTTAATGATTGTAAAATACATGCCAAGGTAGGCTAAGTTTTACACACAATCACTTGGGTTTATTTCTGAAGGTTAGCTCAGTGGCCTAGTAGTAGAGTGTCCGCCCTGAGCTTGGAAGGTTGTGGGTTCAAACCCCGGCCGGGTCATACCAAAGACTATAAAAATGGGACCCATTGCCTCCCTGCTTGGCACTCAGCATTAAGGGTTGGAATTGGGGGGTTAGATCACCAAATGATTCCCGAGCGCGGCACCGCTGCTGCTCACTGCTCCCCTCTCCCCCAGGGGATGGATCAAAATCACATGGGGATGGGTTAAATGCAGAGGACAAATTTCACCACACCCAGATGTGTGTGTGACGATGATCATTGGGACTTTAAATGCTGTCATGATATTGAGCAAAACTTATGAAAGACTTCTGTATTAATGCATATGGCGTTACTATAAGTGGTATAGATGTCTAACTCGCCAGCTATCAAACTATATCCCACCAAAGACTTTAAATAATCCCCAATTTAATACAGTCAAACCTCTACATACGATTATACGATTGCTTAAACATACATATTTTTTAACATATAATTTGAAATTTCATCAAATATTTGTCTCAGCATCGGAAGTAATTCCCAACATACGACGTCATCATGGTAATCCTGCTTGATGGCAGCACGTCGGGATGACGTCAGTTAGCGTCCCAAGAAGGTTAACGCAAAAGTAATGGTAAAAAAAGGAAGGTGATGATTTCCCGACAATTAAAACAAGAAATCACAGGACAACATGAGCACGGAATGTGTCAACAATTTTGACGATCATTAAGCAGACAGAAGCCCTCAAAGCGGTCAAGCCATCCAAGGGGATTGGCATCATCTCTAAACGTCGCAGCCGTACCCTGGAAAAGATGGCACGCCTTTTGCTTGTGTGGATAAAGGACAAGGAGATTGCTGGCGAGTTAGAAGGTCAGTGCCAAATATTGTGTTATGTTAACGTTATGCAAGTCAGATAAAAAACAAACTAAAAAATATGAAATATATATAAAATATAAAATTAAAAAGCAAAGTTAGTTTGAAGTCCACATACCGTATTTGCCGGTGTATTGGTCGACCTTTTTCGATCCAAAATCGACCGAAAAAAATCGACCTCGACTTATACACCGAGTCATAAAATTTAACTTCGTATTCATCGCTTCAAATGTGATGGTAACCAAGGCCGTTTCTCATGCATCTCATTGTGCGTTGCACTTAGAAAATTTGAACCGGGCGGCGTGCGCGAGTGCGCGGCCCGCTGGAAGTCCAATGAGGCGCCGCGATCTCCTGCGCGGTGCTTATAAAGTGCCGATCCGCTCGGCTTGGAGCTATTTCCGACCTCCCGTTGGTGCCGGGCGGCGTGCGCGAGCTCGCCGGCCGCGATCTCCTGCGCGGTGCTTATAAAGTGCCGATCCGCTCGGCTTGGAGCTATTTCCGACCTCCCGTTGGTGCCGGGCGGCGTGCGCGAGCTCGCCGGCCGTGATCTCCTGCGCGGTGCTTATAAAGTGCCGATCCGCTCGGCTTGGAGCTATTTCCGACCTCCCGTTGGTGCCGGGCGGCGTGCGCGAGCTCGCCGGCCGCGATCTCCTGCGCGGTGCTTATAAAGTGCCGATCCGCTCGGCTTGGAGCTATTTCCGACCTCCCGTTGGTGCCGGGCGGCGTGCGCGAGCTCGCCGGCCGCGATCTCCTGCGCGGTGCTTATAAAGTGCCGATCCGCTCGGCTTGGAGCTATTTCCGACCTCCCGTTGGTGCCGGGCGGCGTGCGCGAGCTCGCCGGCCGCGATCTCCTGCGCGGTGCTTATAAAGTGCCGATCCGCTCGGCTTGGAGCTATTTCCGACCTCCCGTTGGTGCCGGGCGGCGTGCGCGAGCTCGCCGGCCGCGATCTCCTGCACGGTGCTTATAAAGTGCCGATCCGCTCGGCTTGGAGCTATTTCCGACCTCCCGTTGGTGCCGGGCGGCGTGCGCGAGCTCGCCGGCCGCGATCTCCTCCGCGGTGCTTATAAAGTGCCGATCCGCTCGGCTTGGAGCTATTTCCGGCCTACCGTTGGTGCCGGGCGGCGTGCGCGAGCTCGCCGGCCGCGATCTCCTCCGCGGTGCTTATAAACAGCCGCATGCGCACGGCCTCCCGGAATTTGAACACATTTCGTCAATAAATTTCGCATAGTGAATTTTGAAGTTTAATATAATGCAACAATTGAGCTCGACTTATACAAAGGATATATCATAAAATCGTAAATTTCCGTCGAATTTTAGGGGGTCGACTTATACACCGAGTCGACCTGTACACCGGCAAATACGGTACTCTTAAGTTAAAGTACGTTATGGAACTTATGTACCTTGAAGGAATGAGGTCAAAATACAAAAAGTCCTGCCTCGCTACAAAAACAGATATGCTCAAACCTCATTGAATAAAGTACATAAGCAGACAAGTATCAAAGTCAAAGTCAAAGTCAGCTTTATTGTCAATTTCTCCACATGCCAAAGACACACAAAGAAACCGAAATTTCGTTCCCCCCTATCCCACGGTGACAAGACATGGCTCACAACAGACAAACAAGTAACAAGTATAACAAAAGCGTGCTGAATAAATAATGAATAAATAACACAACAATAAATAAATAAATAAGAGGAGCAGAAAAAAAAGGAGCAAGTGCGCGTACAGCAGACATTCCCGAAAATAGCGCAACAGTGCCACACGCTACGCAGAAGGGGGTAGCGAGTTCAGGGCCCTAACAGCCTGGGGAAAGAAGCTGTTGGCAAGTCTGGTGGTGCGGGAGCGCAGGCTCCTGTACCTCTTCCCAGAGGGCAGAAGGTCAAACAAAGAGTGAGCCGGGTGACTCACATCTCTGGCAATCGAGGTTGCCTTGCGGGCGAGATGGGAGGTGTAACTAGACATTTTTGATAAGTGGTGATGAGAAAGGTTTTTATAACTTTTATAACTTTATGATCTGATATATTTCTGAGCACTTTGAAATAACAAATGACTTTTGATATATTGCATAAATAGCTTAATGACCCTTAAGGAACTGTGGAATGCATGCCTGATGTTTTTTCTCTGAATCATGGACACGGCCAAAGTCGTCTTGACCGTTCAGTACTTGATTGTATCTTATGTTTTGACTAATGCTAGACGCCAGTTTTTGATTACTACTGAACGCTCTGCACAGAGGGAAATAGTTTGCCTAACAAAGAAAAGATACGGTTGGAAGCATGATTAAACTAAGAAGAAGCAAAGACATGATGTATCAAAAGAACAGCAATAGATTAATGATGTCACAGCCAAAAGCTAACATAATTTCGTACAAAATGACAAAATTAAAAGAATGAGGTACGACAGTGTATGTCCAAGATTGGAGAAGAATGTTCACAGGAAGGTCACGTGGAGATAAAAGCAGCAGGTGCCAGAGAGAGCCAGCCAAGGACTCGGCCAAAGATGATCGCCAAGGCCGGAAGACGGGATGGAAGACAACAGCCCCCACCCGAGAACTCAGCCAAAGAAGATCGCCAAGGCCGAAAGACGGGATGGAAGACAACAGCCCCCCTTCCACACACACACACACACACCAACAGCCCCCCACCTACACACCGAATCGCCCATAACCAGCACCACTCCCATGGAAGCAGACTCTACTTCGAACTTGCCCCACCCCAAAGACTCATCACCCATCAATCTCGGCCCACAATGTGCTACTGAATATAAAACTGATCTAACATCCTTGGACGTTGCCTTTTCTGAATGGAGACTTTCCGCTCTTGAAGGGCCCAGCGCTGTATTGTACTTTCCTGAAAACAGAGCTTTTTGAACAAGAATTGTGATTGAACTCAACCAATCTGTGTAAGTCTAATTTCTGCTTCAGTGTCTTTGCATTTTCCTAAATCTGAAGAAATCAAACGAGCACGCAGTGAGTAAATTGGATAACAGGTGATTGGCAAAGGCTTTTGCCGTGACGCGCAGATAACGCGCTCTCTAAATTGTGGACAAAATCCAACAAATGGTGACCATCCGACGTGATTTCTTCAGAAGGGAAAGTGCATGCTCCACAAAGGATTCTTCCTTCTCCGCTCTTGCTCAACAATATTGCAGTCCGATCGGCACAAAAGGTAAGGGGGAACCTTTTTTCTCTCTCCCAGTTCAGCAATATTGTGGAGTGAAAGCGGAATACAAAAATTAATAATTTCAGCTCTGTGTTCAGGAAGGGTGGTTGTATAAGAAGTGTGTGTTTGTGTGGAACTTGGTAAAAGTGATTTGTGGAAAAAATTAAAAATACAAAAACAGGTGAAGGTGTCGCTGATATAGCAGGACGGATGGCGAGCGACTCCAATAGTGTGACCTTAGAACATTATAGGGCTGTCTAAGGCGAGGGACATCTGGGATGTCTGAGTCGTGGTGAATTAAGAGAAAGGTGGTGAGGACTTTGTCTGATCAGCAAAGGGCACTCACACCGCTGGAACTTGTGGGATGCCAGTGACTAGCATATGGGCACCTGAGTGGCCTCAATAGTAGACACTTAGGAACTTATACTTTTGCCTAAGGTCGGGGTGGATTGGATCGGCCAGGCCACCAATACGAGTCGGGGACTCGTGAAAAAAAAAATAAAAAAAAGAAAAAAAAAGAAAAAAAAATGGTGAAGGCATCGCTGATATAGCAGGACGGATGCCTGGCGACCTCAATAGTGCGACTTTAGAGACTTATATTGTTGTCTAGGGCGAAGGGTAACTGGGTTAACCAGGTTGCTACATAATTGTTGAAGTGTGTCTATGATGATATTGTGTGGAAAGCAGGCTTGGCTGTCAGATGGGACAGCGGCGCAGCTGAGTGATTAGTTGTGGTGCTGTTCATGGGATGGAAGTGATGATTTGTGGTTCATGAAGAACAATAAGTTGATTTGTATAAAATTGTTGATTTTATTTTGATTTTGCATGAGAGTTGGAGTCAGAAAAATGGCTTAACAAGAATTTGATAAAGAATGTATATTTAATTAGCATGAAGGTTATATCCCATTGTGTGGTGAGGTTAAACTGTAACCATTTTTGTTTTCAAAAGGGTGCGGCTCTAAAGTTTGGGCCAAACGGTCAGGTGGGCACAAATGCATATTTTGGACAGAGGTGGGGGGTTACATTGTGCGACGTGGTGGTGGCGAGGCTCTCCGCACTTCAGTTGCCCCCCACACCCTTGTTATCAGCTGGGAAGATTGTCATGTCTATGTTGTGGGCCCGTGTGTTTGTTTATGTGCATGTTTGTCTTTGTGTATCAGTTCCTTATAAAGGATGGAATTGCGTCAAATTGGTGCACGGAAACGGTGTGCTAGACAATGGTTTATCAGATTTGCATTGTTAAATGTAAAAATTAGAAATTATAGAATAATCTGAGGGTTGTGGGCAGAAACCCGTCCAACGAGGAGTGTGCCCAGCCCTCATAAAAATGTGAGAGTAAGAGAGAACATACATTGTAGAATTGGAGAAAATTAAATTATGATTGCAGATTTTAAATTTAGGAAGAATTATTGATTGGTTATGACATAAGACTATACAAGGTGGTTACATGTAACTAAAGGTTTGAATCACTTAGAGTTAATAAACAAGTAATAAAAACGACATTGCAAGGGGGCACTTTTTATTAAAAGAACACCAAGTAAAGTATTAAGTAGGGGGCATTTGTGATTGGGATTAAATTAAGAATAAAATTAGGTTAATGACTAGAAATCAATGGTGCTCTACCCAAAAAGGCTTACATTTTAATGGGGAAATATTTGAAGTACTGTGTTGGTCTACATAGGTCATGGGCCTAGTTTATTTGGTTTTGATTGTGGTTTGGGTTTATTTTGTTTATTGTTAGGTTTTCCTTGTGTTTATTGTTAAGGTGTTCCTTGTTATTCTCTTATCCCCTGCATTGTACATGTCTTCTTTATGCAGATAGGTTAACAGGCTGGGAATTTAGTGAGGAGATAATTGATCACTTGATGGGGGTTAATAATTGTCCAAATCCTAGTCACATGTTTTGAGGGACCACAGCAACAACATTATATTTAATTTGCAGGCCATTATTTCGTATGTGATGACAGTGTCTAGATAAGTAGACTGTTATCAAAAATGTGAGAGTGAAGGAGGAGGTTTGATTTTTAATCTGGCATTTGGGTGCCACTTTTAAGAGTCTGTGCAGGAGCATAGATTGTTTTTGTTTGTTTTTAAAGATATATTTAACAGTTTATCTCGGTGCAGTAAGGATATAGCAATTGTGAAAGACTTAAAATTAAAAGCAAAATTCAATTTTATTTCTGACACATGCCAGCTAACATGAGGATGGGAAATAAATAAAAGAATAAATACTAGCTCAAATGTGGCATGTGTTTTAAATTGGGCGATAAGACATTCACTTCCAAGCACTATCCTTTAGCGCTGCTGACAATAATAACTTATGAGATGTTAAATCAAGGAGGAGTGTCATATTTGGAACACCGGCGCTGTATGACCTATAGATTGAACAATAACATTCACCGCATATACAACCATGTTGGTAGATTGTTAAATTACATTACAGTTTATTACAAAGGATTTCGGAACTTTACTTGATGATAAACACTGGAACAAGGATTTTAGCCGTGTTAATGGGTAGGGTGGATGGATTACTAAAAAAAAAAAAGCTTTTGATAAGGGCGGCTTGATAGTAAGATGATGAGTGTGCGCAACTGATAGGATACAAAATGTTAATAGGAAGATTTGGGGTGTAAGGAACAAATACTACACAGGAAGACTGATAACACGAAGACAGTTTTGTGAAGTTTGTGTCCCAGTGTGTTCTGCCCTTGCGCGTGGCACAAGTCCTGAACTGAGTCCTTGTACTCTACTGGCTGCCTCAAAATGAACAGAGGACTGTTCCTGGTCATGAGACACCTTTGACCTTTGGGAAAACAACAAGAACTATTATGATGCTTGAAGGGGGCAAGCACGGCTCTTCACAGGACAAGAACCATACAGTTGGTGGAATACACACAGTGGCAGATCAAAAAGAAAATGGACTGAAAGAACAAAGACAAGATGGACGCATTTGAGAATGGCGGACGGTCCAGCCCTGAGAATCTAAGAGGAGAGGCTGCTAAAGACTTGCACGAGTCACATGAAGTCAAACTGGACACATTGCTAAAGACTGCTGAAGCATTACAAAGTTGGTGGAGTGTGGGACAAAAGGGATGGAAGCGTGTTTGGGTGCCGGGGAAGACATAACTGAGGAGTTTTGATAAAAGAGGGAATAATAAGGCTGCTTATTGACACTGAAACGGGGATAAAAAACAAAATACATAGATATGAACCCCCCGTCCTGTGGAGAGCCCAAGGCTCGCTGACCAGCTAAACAGGTTCTACTGCAGGTTTGATCGTTCCTCCCACACAACGGGACCTCCTGCAGCACAATCCACGCAATCCACATACTCACCTCCCCCCACAACTGCTCTGTCCACACCTCCATCACCGTGGTCACCGACTCTCTCTTTTGCAGAGGCCGCGCCCGCACTCCAGATTCGCGAGGAGGAAGTGCGCCAGATGTTCCGGAGACAAAAGATCAGGAAGGCACCGGGCCCAGACGGCGTGTCACCTTCCTGCTTGAAAGTCTGCGCTGAGCAGCTGGCGCCCACCTTTGCACGGATCTTCAACCGTTCCCTGGAGCTGTGTGAGGTGCCCTCGTGCTTCAAGAGCTCCACCATCGTTCCAGTGGCCAAGAAGCCCGCCATCACAGGTATGAATGACTATAGACCTGTTGCACTGACATCTGTGGTCATGAAATCTTTCGAGAGGTTAGTACTGAACCACCTGAAGGATGTCACGGGCCCCCTGCTGGACCCCCTCCAGTTTGCCTACCGGGCAAACAGGTCGGTGGATGATGCGGTCAACATGGGACTGCACTACATCCTGCAACACCTGGACACCCCAGGAAAGTACGCCAGGATCCTGTTTGTGGACTTCAGCTCGGCGTTCAACACCATCGCTCCCGACATCCTCCAACAGAAGCTCATCCAGCTTGCGGTGCCTGCCTCCACCTGTCAGTGGATCACCAGCTTCCTGACCAACAGGAGACAGCGTGTGAGGCTGGGGAGCATCACATCTGACACCCTGACCACCAACACTGGAGCCCCTCAGGGATGCGTCCTCTCCCCACTGCTCTTCTCCCTCTACACCAACGATTTCTCCGCAAGTGACTCTTCCGTGAAGCTCCTGAAGTATGCAGACGACACCACTCTCATCGGACTGATCCAGAACGGTGATGAGACTGCGTACAGACAGGAGGTGGAGCGGCTGGTCCACTGGTGCAGCCAAAACCACCTGGACCTGAACCCGCTCAAGACCGTGGAGATGACAGTGGACTTCAGGCGAGGCCCTTCACCACTTTCACCCCTCACTATCCGCAGTAATACTATTCTCTCATCAGACACCTTCAAGTTCCTGGGAACCACAATCTCTCGGGACCTGAAATGGACCGGCCACATAGACTCTGTCCGGAAGAAGGCCCAGCAGAGGCTGTACTTCCTGAGACAGCTCAAGAAGTTCAACCTGCCACGGGAGCTGCTGAAGACCTTCTACACTGCCATCATCCAGTCTGTCCTCTGCACCTCCATCACTGTCTGGTTTGGATCGGCCTCCAAACAAGACAAGCACAGACTGCAACGGACAATAAGGACTGCAGAAAAGATAATTGGAATCAACCTCCCATCTATCCAAGACTTGTACCTGTCCAGGACCAGGAAACGTGCAAGTAACATCTCAACAGACCCTTCGCACCCAGGTTGCAGCCTGTTTGAACTACTCCCCTCCGGACGCCGTTATAGAGCTCTGTACACTAAAACCAGCAGACACAGAGACAGCTTCTTCCCCCAGGCTGTCGCTCTGATGAACTCACACCACTCTTAGAGTCTCAGAGTCATTACTGTGCAATAACATCCCGCTTGCCACACCTTTTTTGTCTACACTGTTTGTACTATGTGTCCTCTCTGCATCCATTGCAGCCTGGTCATCCTAGAAGAGGGACCCTCCCATCTGTGGTCTCTTCTCAAGGTTTCTCATTTCCCCTAGCTGGAGTTTTGAGTTTTTCCTTGCCCTCTTGGGAGTTTAAGATCAGGGGGTGTTTGAGAATATCTTTCGTTCTTCACATGTCCTGAGTGTTGTTGTTAGTCACCTAAATGTTGAACAGAGGCTGTGATTTACCGAAGTCAAATTCCTTGTTTGGCACGCTCAAACATGGCGAATAAAAAACTCTTGAATCTTGAATCTTGAATATGGACAGTGAAGATGCACTGACAAATTATACGACAGCGTGATCAGAAACTTTGTAAAGTGGACATTGATCAATAGAAATTAAATCATTTGAATCATAAATCTTTATATGTAACTTAGCATTTCGAAGACATAATTAACTGTAATAATGAAATTTTATAATTGGACCAGTGAAAATTTGGATTCGGGCAACAGAAGGCTGAATTGCTAAACTTAATTGACCTTTATCAAAACGACAGAATTTAATTACACATCAACTGCGACTGATTTATAGGATGCATATTTCAGCTTGAAGGGGTGAGGGGCCATAAGAAAGTTGGAATTCTGGATAGTCAGCAAAATAGTAACACAAGGAACTACTTAATTAAAAAAGAATACAGTAGGGCTTTAAATAACAAATACATTGACATGACCCTTGCGACAAGTGATTTAAATGGCAATTTATGATAGGCACTTGGGGTTAGGATTAACAATCCATCCATCCATCCATTACTGGTGCGGCTTGTCCTTACGAGGGCCACGGATGATTAACAATAATAACTAGAATTATTCATTTCTGTAGAAATTGCGTGTGAAAGCGAAGAGGCTGAATAAAAATTCGGGGAAAGCTACAATATTATGTTTAAATTTGGAACGTGTTGAATTGGTTAGAAAATTGATAAAAATATAAAAATAATTTTGTAAAATTGGCCGTGAATTTTAAAGTTGAAAATTTGAAATTTTCCACAAGTGAGAAGTTTTGGAATAGGTAGGCATAAGATGAACAGTTAAAAAATTGAAATGGGTGGTTCTACCCAATTCCAATTGTGATCTGAGAAAGCATTCAGTTTGGAGTGTCATATCAAAACAGAAGTCAGGTGTCAGATGCCTCACCAAACTCTTGTGAACCTGAATTTGAAAGATTAACAAATTCAATGATGACCTTGAAGTGGCAGGGAAATTGCGAGGTTAGGTGGTCAGTAAGCATCTACCTGAAATTATTTTTGGGAATTGGGGCGTCTACAACTATTACTGCGAGCAACAATAATAATAATAACAATAAAATAAGCATTTCCCTGAAAGGAGTTTTTGGAACTTGGGATGTCTATGGCTGGTAGTGACTATAAAGGGCCCTCGCAACCCTGGCCACATCGGGTACTGACTTGCACGTCAGTGTACTAACTATAACTAGCACGCTCGTGTTTAGGTGAACCACGATTCGACATTTGACGTGAAAACGTTGAAAGGTCGTACTTGGTTCCTCCTTTTACGTGAGCATCGACAAGGATATGTTCGTGTCGACCAAGACGGTTTTACACAGTAGTCCTTTCTTCTTTTTTTTTTTTTTTAACACAAGGAAGTTCCGTTTGAAGTTAGAAGACGCAAGCGTCGTTTAATCTACATTGTAAACAAGAAACGATAAATGCACCAATTCACCCTATTCTAAGTAAAGTATATTTAAACGTTACCTGGTTTGATCGCACCCCACTATTACAGCGGCCCCTCAGAATTCATTTGAACATTGTGAATAAAATATTCCAGGTTCATCTGACGTATAAATTGAGAAACGCTCCGATGGTCACATAAACGACATTACTGCTTTCCGTTTACGTCTTCTTTTCTCATGTTTTGTAGCTTGCTTTTCGGCGCACTACTGCCACTTTCAGTTCCGGAGTGTGGCTAACGGACACTTACGGAGGAATCACAAATAAATTAGTCAGGATGCACTTGTGTTTTCGGTATACGCGTCATTCACAGCGAAACACCGAGAATAAAAGTACTATAATATCTATCCTTCCACCCATTAATAGTGCAAACACATACAGGTGATGGACAGTAAATTAGAATTATTTCAGTAATTGCATTCAGAAAGTGAAACTTGTACATTCATGCATTGCACACAGACTGATGTATTTCAAATGTTCATTTCTTTTATTTTGAAATTTATTAGTGACAACTAATGACAACTCGAAATTCTGTATCTCAAAAAATTAGAATACAGGATCTCAAAGAATTAGAACATTACTTTTTTTTTTTTCAAAAATGTTGGCTAACTCTATGTATGTACAGCACTCAATACTTGGTCAGGGCTCCTTTTGCCTCAATTACTGCATTAATGTGGCGTGGTATGGAGTCGATCAGTCTGTGGCACTGCTCAGGTGTTATGAGAGCCCGGGTTGCTCTGAAAGTCGCCTTCAGCTCCTCTGCATTGTTGGGTCTAGCCCAGCGGTGGGCAAACTTTTTGACTTGCGGGCCGAATTGGGTTCTAAATTTTGACCGGGGGGCCGAACCAGGAGCAGATGGATGTAGTGTTTGTGTGAAGTAATATGAACGACCTGTAAAGGTCATTGCATAAAAGGTTTTGGCCTTTAGTAGGTAGTAAAGCATGGATATTCAAAAAAAGTTTTTTAAAAACAAATGCATTTATTAACATCCATCCATCCATTTTCTGAACCGCTTAGTCCCCACGGGGGTCGCGGGCATGCTGGAGCCTATCCCAGCCGTCATCGGGCAGTAGGCGGGGGACACCCTGAACCGGTTGCCAGCCAATCGCAGGGCACACAGAGACAAACAACCATTCGCACTCACACCTAGGGAGAATTTGGAGTGATCAATCAGCCTACCAAGCATGTTTTTGGGATGTGGGAGGAAACCGGAGTGCCCGGAGAAAACCCACGCGGGCTCGGGGAGAACATGCAAACTCCGCACAGGGAGGGCCGGAGGTGGAATCGAACCCGCACCCTCCTAACTGTGAGGCGGACGTGCTACCCACCGAGCCGCGAAAAAAAAAAAAAACACAATCCCTGGTTTAGGATTTATTTACATTTATTAACAGCATTAAAAAAAAATCCCTAAAAAACTGCTATCAGTGATTCTCATAAAATACGACACTGTTATTATGAATAACAGTCTCCATCACTTCAGTGCCTGCAGGTCAGATTAATGAAAGATGTTTATCTTATGAGATCACATCAAACGGCAAACATTCTGACCAAATATATCATCTTGAAGAATCGATGAAAGCATACATCCAAATAAAGTAATCAAAACGGCAACACGGTGAGGGGTATCTGAAAATCAGAGCAGAGTTTTAACTCACAAACACCTGGTAACAGAGGTGAGGAAACGGGAAACACTTCCTTAAAGTAAGCCTTAAGAACTTTACAGGTTAAGATTAGTCACAAACAGGTGGTGTAAGGGAACGGACAGTACAGCCAAGTGCGTAGCGACGGACTTTATTGGAGAAGGGGATGATGGGAACAGCTGGCGCTGGAGCGGCGATCGGGCTGGAGAGGACAAACGATTCTGCGGGGGTTCCAAATAGTCAAGCGAGTCAGTATCTTCGGGACTGATGAGCGAAGCAGCATCAAGGGACAGACTGACACTCAGGTCTGCGCTGGCGGCGCTGATATAGCGCTGTCCATGAGCCCGTGGCAGGTGACAGCGATTTCATTGACAGGGGGGCGTGGTCCTGTCGCCGGTGGCACCAGCACGTGACAGGTGGTGCATCAATGTCCTTGAGCATCCTGCATTGTTTGAAAATGAGAATGGTCGCTAGTTTCAATCCCTACTATTTGTACAGATCATATTCAAAATGCATTTTTTTTACAACAAACTTGAAAGCCTCCCCTTCATTTTCAGTGGGAACAGTGTTGTTGGTCTCCCTTTTTTTGATAGTGTGTCATAGTCTGGAGTAAAATTTGTTGTGGCAATTCTTAGGAGAGATCCGAGGTGTTGGTCCGTTTACCTAGATCTGTGACGGGTTGATGTTGATGTTCATGTGGCTGAACGTCACGTCGCGTACGTCGAGCCAAATTGGCCACTATTTTAAACACTCGGCACTCAGTGTCCACCTTGCTTTTCCATGGGCGACTCATTTTAATGGAAGGATTCCAGGGGAAGGTTTGTGGGTGGCTTTAGCGTAAAACTGTATCCGAAAGCTCGGCACGCAAATTACAAGAATGCTGTCGTCACAGCCCACGCTCTAAATTCGGCACTGATACAAAAAGCGCGAGTGCGCCATTTCCGTACTACTGAGTACGTACACACACTTGTGAGTGTGCACCGAGCTTTCTGACACGGCTTCCGGTAGTAAATGTGCAGGCGAGTGGTTCCCCATCTACTGAGGAAACGCAGTCATTGCAGGCAAAATGACCGAAAAAAAGTTTAATAATACAATTTATTTAGGGTTGGCGGGCCGGATTAAACGGTCCCGTGGGCCGGATGTGGCCCGCGGGCCGTAGTTTGCCCATTACTGGTCTAGCCGCAGGGATGTCAAAGTCAAATACACCGAGGGCCAAAAAAACAAATTTGCTACAAGCCGAGGGCCGGACTGGTTAAATGCTTATTAAAACATATTGAAATTAACATAGCCTTTTGAACAAAGACCCAACACATTGTTTTCTAAAACAAAATATTAATATCAATATTATTAATAAACCTTTATATTATAATAAACCCCCTCCGTGAGTCGTCACCTTATCGTGGTGGAGGGGATTGCGTGCCCCTATGATCCTAGGAGCCATGTTGTCTGGGGCTTCATGCCCCTGGTAGGGTCACCCATGGCAAACAGGTCCTAAGTGAGGGCCAGACAAAGCACGTCTCACACAAGCCCGTTATGAAGAAAAACATAAATGGATTTCGTTTTCCCTCGCCCGGACGCGGGTCACCGGGGCCCTCATCTGGAGCCTAGCCTGGAGGCGGGGCTCGAAGGCGAGCGTCTGGTGGCCCATGGGGCCCGGCCGGGCACAGCCCGAAAAGGAAACGTGGGTCCCCCTTCCCATGGGTTCACCACCTGTGGGAGGGGCCAAAGGGGTCGGGTGCAGTGTAAGCTGGGCGGCGGTCAAAGGCAGGGACCATGGCGGTCTGATCCCCGGCAGCAGAAGCTGGCTCTTGGGACATTGAATGTCACCTCTCTGACTGGAAAGGAGCCCGAGCTGGTGTGCGAGGCAGAAAAATTCTGACTAGACATAGTCGGACTTGCCTGCACGCACAGTTTGGGTTCCGGTGCAAGCCCTCTCGAGAGGGGCTGGACTCACTTCCACTCTGGAGTTGCCCACGGTGAGAGGCATCGAGCAGGTGTAGGTCTCCTTATTGCCCCCTGGCTGGGCGCCTGCACATTGGGGTTCACCCCGGTGAATGAGAGGGTAGCCTCCCTCCACCTTTGGGTGGGGGGACGGGTCCTGACTGTTGTTTGTGTCTATGCACCAAACGGCAGCTCAGAGTCCCCACCCTTCTTGGGGTCCCTGGAGGAAGTGCTGGAGAGCGTTCCTTCTGGGGACTCCATCGTTCTACTGGGTGACTTCAATGCTCACGTGGGCAATGGCAGTGAGACCTGAAAGGGCGTGATTGGGAGGAAGGGCCCCCCGATCTGAACCCGAGCGGTGTTCTATTATTGGACTTCTGTGCTAGACACGGATTTTCTATAATGAACACCATGTTCAAACATAAGGGTGTCCATGTGTGCACTTGGACACTTTTGGACACTCGGGCGAAGAGAGGGGCGGAGCTGTCAACTGATCACCACCTGGTGGTGTGTTGGCTCCGATGGTGGGGGAAGATGCCGGTCCGACCTGGCAGACCCAAACGCTCTGTGAGGGTCTGCTTGGAACGTCTGGCAGAATCCCCTGTCAGGAAGAGCTTCAACTCCCACCTCCGGCAGAGCTTTTCCCACGTCCCGGGGTAGGCAGGTGACATTGAGTCCGAGTGGACCATGTTCCGTGCCTCCATTGTTGAGGCGGCCGACCGGAGCTGTGGCCGTAAGGTCGTTGGTGCCTGTCGTGGCGGCAATCCCCGAACCCGCTGGTGGACACCGGCGGTAAGGGATGCCGTCCAGCTGAAGAAGGAGTCCTATTGGGCCGTTTTGGCCTGCGGGACTCCAGAGGCAGCTGACAGGTACCAGATGGCCAAGCCGAACGCGGCTTCGGCGGTTGCTGAGGCAAAAACCCGGGCATGGGAGGAGTTTAGCGAGGCCATGGAGAATGACTTCCGGACAGCTTCGAGGAAATTCTGGTCCACCATCCGGCGTCTCAGGAGGGGGAAGCAGTGCAACGTCAACACTGTTTACAGTGGGGATGGCGTGCTGCTGACCTCGACTCGGGACGTCGCGAGTCGGTGGGGAAAATACTTCGAAGACCTCCTCAATTCCACCAACACGCCTTCCATTGTAGAGGCAGGTCCTGGAGACTCTGAGGCGGACTCTCCAGTCTCTGGGGTGGAAGTCACTTAGGTAGTTAAAAAACTCCTCGGTGGCAAGGCCCGGGGGTGGATGAGATCGGCCCGGAGGTCTTAAGGGCTCTGGATGTTGTGGTGCTGTCATGGCTTACACGCCTCTACAACATTGCGTGGACATCAGGGACGGTGCCTCTGGATTGGCAGACTGGGGTGGTGGTTCCCCTCTTTAAGAAGGGGGACCGGAGGGTGTGTTCCAATTACAGGGGAATCACACTCCTCAGCCTCCTTGGTAAGGTCTATTCAGGGGTGCTGGAGAGGAGGGTCCGTCGGGAGGTCGAACCTCAGATTCAGGAGGAGCAGTGTGGCTTTCGTCCTGGCCGTGGAACAATGGACCAGCTCTACACACTCGGCAGGATCCTCGAGTCCTTTTGTGGACTTGGAGAAGGCGTTCGACCGTGTCCCTTAATGAGGAGACGTAAGAAGAAGAGGCTACAACTTCTAAGAAAAGGAAAGCTGCATTTATAAGAAAGTCTCTGGAGTCCTATTTAAAATATGGATTTATCGCCACAGGTGACTCTGACGCACCAAGCCCACTGCATAATATGTGTCGACAGGCTAGCTAATGAGGCAATGAAACCTTCAAAACTGCTTCGGCACATGAAGACCAAGCATCCTGTATTAAAAGACAAACCTTAACCACTTCGGGTGTCATTGTCTCCGATTACGCCTAGATGGGACCGCCTCGTTTCTGACAAACAAGCTCAATGCTCCCACTAATGCAACGTAATGGTGAGTTTTATTTTTATGTCGTTTATACTTGTTTTTATGGCAGTCGTATCATTTTATTTCATCATATTTATTCATTTATTATAAATGTATTATTTATTCATATAAATGTACTATCTATTTATATAGGCCGGTCCGCGAAAATATTTCTGACACGTAACTGGTCAGTGGCGCAAAAAAGGTTGGGGACCACTGCTCTATAACTTTCTAAATGAAATGTTTTGCGCCTCGTGTTGCATTATGGGAACTAAGTGCCAAGAGCATGTTACCAGCGTTTCTGGGGATGTTATTCAATGACAATCATGCTGTGTTCACAACAAATACTGCTCAAGCTCTATTTTACGCGTTTCTGATAACGAGATTCAATTGGTGGTGCGTCCTTCTGCGCAGAAGAAAACGCTAAGCCAAAAAGACCTACCGCCTCTGAGATTGATTTCAGATAAATGTTGTGAACCCAACATTTTTGGGGGCTCGTCCGGGATTCCTGAAAATCTGCTTGCTGATCCGAGGAGTGTTGAAGATGCCGAATCCGTGCACGGCAGAGGACACAGGACGCCTGAAGGAAAGCCCTGGGGAGCAATGTTCATCCACCAGGCCGGCGTCCAGTTCAGCACCTCTTGGCAACAATGATTGACGGAATCTTCAAAAGAAATCTCTCAGAGACTCGGTGAGACCTCTTTGTTGGCCGCGTGATTGGGGTATTTTAGTCCCCAGAAAAAGGGTACCCGGGTAAGGACGGCGGAGTCCTTGTTGTGAATTCCAAGTGATAGGAATTTGGTCTACAGATGGAACTTGTAAACGGAAATACACCTCGTTGTGTTAAGAAAATTCCGCAGTGTGAATGTGTGTGAATGGAAGCACGTATCACTCGCTATTGTGCTGCATGTAACATGGCGGGAAGAAATGGCGAATTTCTGTGGAATTCCTCACCAGAAAACTGGTTGAAGCAGGAATTACCTCAGAAAGTTGTTATCGCACTAAAGAAACATTCCATCTTTAGAAATCTCTATGGTTTAAAAGTTGAACTAAATTGATTAAAATGGGGGGCCGTCAAAGTGTTACTGACAATGTATCAGGGGATGAGAAGTATACGTTAAATAAGTTACCAAACTTGAGGCCGCAAGTATGATTGTCAGACAATGAAAGGCCACTAATATGAGAAAAAATAAATAAAAATAGTAAAACCAAAACATCAAATAGAGGAAGACGTTTGCGCAGCATTGTTTGTTGATGTTGTTTGTGCACTGTTTTTTTGTTGTGGGCCTTTGTTTTGTCCTTGTGTTCTCTGTGTGTTTATGTGTGTCTATGTGTTAAAATTTTGAAATTGGCTAAAATAGTGTGCAAGGAAAGTTACTAGACTGGGGTCTATTCGATTTGCACCGCAAGAAAAAAAAAAAAAGGAGACATTGAAACTGGAAAATGCAATTTTTGAAGAAATTGGGGTAAAGGCAGGCGAAAAAGATGAATAAATACTTAGGAGATGCAACAGAATGATGTTCGAGCAGAATTGAATCAGTTGAAACATGTAGAACTTAGAGGTGAAATATGAATTTTGTAAAACTTTGCAGAAATTTTAATCAATCTTTTATTGGCCAAGTTTGAGCATGCCATACAAAGAAGTAATAATTTAACGTGAAAATATGAATTTTTTAATTTTGCAATTTCGGGAATGTTTAAAAACTTTTGCAGTGTGATTTGAATGGGCTGAATGATGTGAATTTCAAACTGGGACAATGTAAAGGTGAAATGTAGAATTTGCCTTTAAGAATGAGTGGAAGGAAAATTGCCCTAAATTTGTATCATAATCAGAGGATAAATTTGGATGAAACAGATAGGCTAAAATTGTAAGGAATAAGAGTAGAATCACATTTAGCCCATCAAGCTTAACAATTAGACATTTAGTCATTAACAGTTTGGAGAAGGGAAAATAGGGCATTAGGATCTACTAGGATGCAGTCAAAAGGTGACTAGATTGTTCAATGGAGGTAATTAATAAAGTAGAAGTTAATCACACCTCACAGGGAAATTCTGGTGTCAAAACAAAAAGTCTGATGAGATCAAGGAATAACAGCCATGAAAACTTTTGACAGTTAAGAATAACACTGCATAAGACTCACACCAAGTGACAGTGAACGCGATGACAAATGTGATAGGACTCGGAAAACAAATGCCTTAACATGGCAAAGTGAAAATAATGTAGTGGAGTAGACTGTTGGAGGAAGACTTTTGAGTACCTTTACCCAGGTGCTCGATCAGAACGATGGATTAGGACAAGATTATTTAAGGACCTACTGAGGCTGCTTCTTTCCCCATGCTCACCCATGAACATGCTCAGCAGTACAAATGACTGAATTTTTAGGCATTTAATTGGCAATTTTATGGTAAAGGTCCGGTACGAATGTACGAAATATTCACTTGGGAAGAACATCCAGAAATGAGGGTTTACCGTTAATATTCGCTGATTGCCTGTTCACTTACACATACTAAATTTGTTTGTTGTTGTATGAGTGATAAATGCAAATGGATTGGCGCTTGTGTGGTTAGGAATATGTGTGTGTGTGTGTGTGTGTTGAGGGCAGTATGAAAGGCCAAAGTATTTTGGAGTTGGTATGAAAGGGTCACAGTTGAGGGTAAGATTCCTCTCACCTGAGACGGGAACACCCAAGCGTGATGACTAACAGCCGATGGTTAATCAAAGGCACCATGAACAACAAAAATAGTATCAAACACTAGGACGATGGACATATGACATGACGAAGCTGGACTCACCCGACAAGGTGACAGACTATGTAGATGACAACCATACATATGGAACTTAAGCTTGCTTGTGGCAAGTGCGAGCTTTGCTTTGTTTCTGTGTGTCACTTGACTTATTGCAGCGTTAACCGCCAGCCAAGGAGCAGATTGCTGGTTGTTTTATAACTTGTATTACTTTTGCAGGTTGTCGATTGCAGTCTTGGAAAGTTTATGTTGAATTCACGTGAAAATGTTAACCCTAACCCTTTTGATTTTTATGATGATTGAGAAGTTTCAGGACGGAATCCTCGGGCGCCATGATTTATTGTGTGTCTATTTTCATTTAGTAGATACTCGTTGCCTGTGTAGTTTTGTGAGTACAAGTGTCTGTTGTTGGTGTTGCCGAGTGTGAGGTGCACACTCAATTTTCAGGAACTTGGGGATGACGGTCCTGCAAGGTTCGACAGGACTGGCTGCAAGACGTGATGATGTGGTAGGACGTTTGCCGGTTCCTTTTTAAATGCCTAATGACACATTGGGCGAATGTGTCAAAGGGGGGTAGGGTTACGTTTGAATGAGTAAGTAGATACATATAAAATTTAATTGTGACATTCAATGCTTTTTCGGATTCACTTGTTTTGGAGGCTTTAACAGGACGTGTCAGAATTCAACAGGCAGCAGTCACAGGAGAAATCGTGCGAGACTGACAGCACGATGAGAAATAAGGGAGATAATTCATAACTCCTGGGGGGGGAGTGTTGTTGTTTGTTTGTTTGTTTTAGGTTCACGCGGGCCTCTGGATCATAGGAGTAGATGCAGGGACGCTCGGAGGTTCTATTGAACATTCCGATGAGACGACGACCACCAATCATCCCCGTGCCCCGAACAACCCCAAAGGAGAAGAATTGTTTGCTGACGACTGGTTATGGAGATGTCGATTACTAGGGAACTCCTGGACGCTGACCGGGGCCTGGGAAGAGACTCTGAGGACGGTGAAGTGGACATAAAGATCTTGGATGGACAGCAGGCCCTGGGCAGTGATCCCAGAGCAATTCACTACTGAACATTCAGTGGACTGGACTTTGCATCGACAGACACATACATATGCAAGGGGGGCAAAACTAAGAGCATTTCAACTTTGCAGTATGCTGTGATATTGTGTCAATATTATGTCCTTCATTACTTTATCAAATGACCACGTGCGGCATTATTTTAATTTGTCACATGACTAAAAGGTTGACATCAGCGTCTGCTGTCCAGAATATCATGTTGGCCCAGCGTGAACAAGATGAGTGGGACCGCCTTGCGTAAATCGCCTACCTGTCTATTTTTTTTTTTTTTGACGATCCAGAACAAAATACATTTCATTATAACGAACATAGCCAAAGACGGATGAAGGGCTGTAGTTCTGATAAACTCTGGAATGTAAACTTTCATGCTTTTTGATGGTACTATACTATATTATGTAGGCATATGCTCATTTATAAACATATGTAGTTATTAGGTGATCTTTTTTCCCATGAATTCCAATGTTAAAACAGGGGGGAATGTTGGAAATAATATACTTTTTATCATTGGAATCTATGTATCTACTTTTGTGTGCAAGATTCTCCGCAGTATGTGACCATCAGGCCTCGTGATAATGACTTGGGGGCATATGGCCGGCTAATGACTGGAGTCATTAGCCGCGCTATACAATAAGCCCCACAGTTAGGTAGACATGTACAGATCATGAGATTGTCATGGGATGGCTGAAGCAGACAAAGGTCTTATTTAAGTTGAAGTCATGAGTACGGCACAGCTATGTATTCCCAGGGGCACTAAGACTACGTCTTTGTTAAGCTAATGGTCATGAAACGTGTCCTTCCTGTCTGGAAACCTACTCGATCATGTACACTTGCCCAATTGTTTCTTTCTCAATAAAAGGCACGGCTAAACTCGAGAAGAGCGCGGATCTCAGCCACACTTGCTGTGTGTGTCTGGGGTGCGTACTTCTGCGCAGAAGAAAACGCTAAGCCAAAAAGACCTACCGCCTCTGAGATTGATTTCAGATAAATGTTGTGAACCCAACGCTGTCTAACGCGGTTTGGTCATGGACCCCATTTTTTGTTGTCGTAAATACATTTTCAAGTAGCATTTTAACGATATACAGACCATATGAAGCTATAAATGCCTAGCGCGTAAATCTTTGCACTCATTTGAGTTCCGTGAAGGTGTTTAAAGGTGTTTGATACGAAATAGTAGGGCTGTTTGATCTTTAAGAAATGTATATATTACAACGATAGTGGCATTCAGGTTATTGATATTGAATTTAGAAATGGGGCTCTGAAAATTTGGTTAAAATCTTTCCGAAATAGCAACTCTCTTTTGTATTATATCCCTAAGAAATTGTTGAAGAAACTCGGTGGAATAAAACTATTACTAAAATGTTCATCTGTTCATATTGTTGGATTTTGTCCACAATTTAGGGAGCGCGCTATCTGCGCCTCACGGTAAAAGCCATTGCCAATCACTTGTTATCCAATTTACTCACTGCGTGCTCGTTTGATTTCTTCAGATTTAGGAAAATGCTAAGACACTGAAGCAGAAATTAGACTTACACAGGTTGGTTGAGTTCAATCACAATTCTTGTTCAGAAAGCTCTGTTTTCAGGAAAGTACAATACAGCGCTGGGCCTTTCAAGAGCGGAAAGTCTCCATTCAGAAAAGGCAACGTTCAAGGTTCTTTGCTCAGCTTATATTCAGTTGCACATGCCGGTGTGGGCCGAGTTTGATGGGTGATGAGTTTTTGGGGTGGGGCAAGTTCGCGGTAGAGTTTGATTCCATGGGAGTGGGTGCTGGTTCGGTGAGAGCTGGTTCCGTGGGGTTGGGTGCTGATTATGGGCGATTCGATGAGTGGGGGCTGTTGTTTTCCTTTCCGTCTTTCAGCCTTGACGATCATCTTTGGCTTGGCTGTCTCCCTCTGGCACCTGCTGGTTTTATCTCCAAGTGACCTTCCTGTAAACACTCTCCTCCATTCTTGCACATACACTGTCGCACCTCATCCATTCATCATTCTTTCAATTTTGTCATTTTGTACGGAATTATGTGAGCTTTTGGCTGTGACATCATCAATTTATTAATGTTCCCTGACTATGCAAAGTTTGTACTCACCACTTACCATGTTTCTGTTTGTTCTTTTGATACTCCATGTACTTGCTTACGTCATCATATTCTTAGTTTAATCATGCTTTCAACCATATATTTTCTTTGTTAGGCAAACAATTTCCCTCTGTCCAGAGCGTTCAGTAGTAATCGAAAACTGGCGTCTAGCATTAGTCAAAACATAAGATACAATCAAGCACTGAACATTTTTAGACGACTTTGGCAGTGTCCGTGATTTAGAAAATCATCAGGCGTGCATTAAACAGCTCCTTAAAGGGCTAGAGACACCGGCATATGTATAAATCGGTTTTAGTTATCTTATGGGATTATAAATATAAATTGACGCTCGAAACAACGAAAAGGGAGCTGTTGCTCTGAAAAATATAATTGAAATTTGCCGCACAGACGAGTTTGACTGCACCGAGCCGCCAGCCGGAAGTGACGTCTCATGACGTCTCAAGTTGACCTGCGTGAAGTTGGCCCCCCCAACCTCGCAAAATTTAAGGAAAATAGTCTGATTCGTTTGTGCTTCGTTTGTGCCGGTTTGTGCAGCAAAAATCATCGTTTGTGCTGCTATGGTTTTTTAGTTATGAACGATTATTTTATAGGTCATCCAGAGTTCACCCAGCCCCCCCTTTCCCCCCAAATGGACCCAAAATGGTACCGTCCGTTTGTGCTTCGTTTGTGCTGGTTTGTGCAGCAAAAATTTTCGTTTGTGCTGCTTTCGTTTCGGAGATATTACACATTTATTTTTTAGCGATGACGTCATCGAGCCCCCCCTTTTCCTCCAAATGGACCCAAATTGGTACCGTTCGTTTGTGCTTCGTTTGTGCTGGTTTGTGCAGCAAAAATTTTTGTTCGTGCTGCTTCCGTTTCGGAGATATTGGGCATTTAATTTCTAGCGATGACGTCACCGTGAACTTGGCCCCCCCTTTTTCTCCAAATGGACCCAAAATGGTACCGTTCGTTTGTGCTTCGTTTGTGCTGGTTTGTGCAGCAAAAAGTTTCGTTTGTGCTGCTTCCGTTTCGGAGATATTAGGCATTTAATTTCTAGCGATGACGTCACCGTGAACTTGGCCCCCCCTTTTTCTCCAAATGGACCCAAATTGGTACCGTTCGTTTGTGCTGGTTTGTGCAGCAAAAAGTTTCGTTTGTGCTGCTTCCGTTTCGGAGATATTAGGCATTTAATTTCTAGCGATGACGTCACCGTGAACTTGGCCCCCCCTTTTTCTCCAAATGGACCCAAATTGGTACCGTTCGTTTGTGCTTCGTTTGTGCTGGTTTGTACAGCAAAAAGTTTCGTTTGTGCTGCTTCCGTTTCGGAGATATTAGGCATTTAATTTCTAGCGATGACGTCACCGTGAACTTGGCCCCCCCTTTTTCTCCAAATGGACCCAAATTGGTACCGTTCGTTTGTGCTTCGTTTGTGCTGGTTTGTGCAGCAAAAAGTTTCGTTTGTGCTGCTTCCGTTTCGGAGATATTAGACATTTAATTTCTAGCGATGACGTCACCGTGAACTTGGCCCCCCCCTTTTTCTCCAAATGGACCCAAATTGGTACCTTTCGTTTGTGCTTCGTTTGTGCTGGTTCGTGCAGCAAAAACTTTCGTTTGTGCTGCCTCCGTTTCGTAGATATTACACATTTATTTAATAGCGATGACATCATGTAGCTCCGCCCCCGTATTTACTTCCAAATGGACCCAAAATAAAATAGTGCCGTTCGTTTGGGCTTCGTCTGTGCTGGTTTGTGCTGCAAAAACTTTTGTTTGTGCTGCTTCAGTTTCGGATATATTAGGCATTTAATTTCTAGCGATGACGTAACCTCCAAATGAACCCAAAATGGTACTAATTGATTGTACCGCAAAACAAATTTGTTTGCATGATTATAATCATACATCTTCATTAACCCCGTGTCATGTATTTTATTCTAACAAATTTTCACTTTCCATCATAACTCTTCAATTCTCACACATGTATTATCCAACTAATTACCATGCAAAGTGACCTCTGCAGGCCGGTAAGACATATCGCAACAGGGTTTCATTAAGAACAGTGATGATTCTCTACACACTGGTAGCTCAAAACGGTTTCTATCTGGACAGTTGCGTGTCCAGGAAGCCAAGGAACTTTGTGAGGGCAGGATGGAACCACATGTATGGCGAGCATCACAGGCAAATAAACTGATGACCTTCGGAGTCCCTGAGCCAAGCCACCTGCCAAATTTGGCCACCCTGCGCAAGGCAAAGCAAGAGAAAAATTATTTGCCATTAGGTGACAAAAATCCAATTTTATCATTGCAGATGTTGAAATACAGTGCACCTCACAGTGACAGCATCAGACATTGGACTTGACAAGTTTTTCTGTCACTATTGGAGTCAAACACAAATGCATATGTACAAGAGCTTAAAGAAATCTCACCCAATATTATGTGTTGATGCAACGGGCTCAATAGTTAAAAAACTGATGAGGCCGAATGGCATGTCTGGCCATATCTTCCTGTATCAGGGTGTTATGACAGGGCATACCAGCTCCAGTGTCCCAGTCGTGCAGATGTTGTCAGAGAAGCATGATATTAATGCTATCACACAGTGGCTGAAGGAATGGATCCATGCAGGTGCATCTGTTCCTAAAGAAGCAGTAAGTGACTTTTCGCTGGCGATTCTTGGAGCTCTAGTCAAAGCTTTTACCCCTCATCCTGATTTGAAGAGCTACATCAATGAGTGCTTTAACATTTCACATGGGAATCAGCCTGGACATCTACCTCGATGTTTTGTCAGGGTAGATGTAGCACACTGTATTAAGATGATCTGCCGATGGGACTGCCTGAAAAACAAAAGACCTCGTGTTAAGGATTTCTTTGTCAGGTCAATTGCACAGCTTCTTAAGTCACAATGTTTGCAACATGCAAAAGAACTTCTCCGTGCTATCACCATTGTGGCACTGAGTGAGACAGAGGGTAATGACAGTTCTGGAGCCCCTATTCCATCAGAAAAGTGCAAGAAATACTTGAGAGCGCAAATCGCGGAGGAATTTGTCCCCATTTCAGATGAGGAAGATGAGGGACAAGAACCAGGTGATGCATTAAACCAACACATCCAGACTAATGTCCGACAGTGGGTGACAGAAATATGTGAGGAGAGCAGGTCACTTGCCATGGCTGATGGGGATAGAGACAACATCCACTTCCTCCCTGAGATTATTCCCCAAATAACAGGACTTGGAAGTTACTTGCCACTCTGGACAGCAATAATGGTACCTCTCTTCAAAAGCACCAGCATCACTGCAAGTTCCGCAGCTGTTGAAGCAGAGTTCAAAAACATAAAAAAACGCCTTTTCAAGCATGAAAGCCTACCCATGCGTGTGGACCAGTTTGTTGCTCGTCATCTTTCCTTCATTGAAGGAAACATGCGGATTTGCTTTGCAAAACAAAAAAGTGAAAAGGATGAGTGTGATGCCACGACTGTCAAAGAGCCTGACAACGTCTGCAGTACTTCTCAAACTGAAGTAGTAAACAAAAGGGAAAAAAAATCTCATCCTGAAGAAGCGGAGCCAGATGCATCTACTGACAGTGCAGTTGAAAACTGGAGAGGTTTAGCGGTCCCACCGAAGAAAAGAAAGATCACGTCATATCTTTCTCCTTGTCCTGAATGGCTGCATATTGATACACGAGTGGGCTGGAAAAAAGTCAAGGTACCATCGTTGAAAAACGGGAATCATCAACAGCCTGTTAAACTTCGCACATCAAAAGTGTTTGTGCTCAATACCTGTGCATTTGATTCTGTCTTGCAATGCTTATGCTGTTCTTTCTGTGAAAGTTTTTCATTTGAAAAGACTGTTCTGAACTATGAACATGGGAACCAATTCCTCCACCTGGTGAACACCATCACAACACAGGGTGTGAACCAACAGGTATACTCACAGAGGGCAGAACTGCTGGGGCAAATATTCAAACCTGTCCTCCTGACCTCTGGTGCTCTCCAAATTGATGCACAATGCCACATCTCCACTGTAATTGAGAGCGCAATGAGGAATATCCCAAGTGTTCATTTGATAAAACAATGCTCCTCACAGTACTGCAGTTTAAGCCAACAAGTAACGAGGCAAGTTTCATTTGTTTGTGTAAACATTGCTGTCCTGCAGACCTGTGGCATGGCTTCTCTTCAGACTGCTGCTGAAGAGGGGACTCAGTCTTCCTGACTCTCTCTGCCTCAGGCCAATAGAAAACCCTTCCCAGTGTCCGTCTTCATTCGAAACACAGGACGACAGTACAGGCAAGGCTCTGTGTTCAGGTAATGTCACTCACAGCTACAATCTGGGAGAGTTTGTGTGGATTGGCACTGACCTTGGTAGCAGTTGCAAGGAAGTTGCCTTGCTTGAATTTCCCTCCAGTCTGGAGCTAAAAGAGAAGACATTTACTTTAAGAGCTGTCATTGGCTTCGAACCAGGACTGACCCAGGATTCTCTTGGCCATTATGTGGCATACTGCAGGAGGACTGCATATGCCTGGGAGATCTATAATGACCTGGGAAGTGGAGTGAAAGCAGCATCAGTAAACACTAAAATCTTCCCGCATGCTGTGTTCTACACATTGCAGTGATACATTGTTTGAATTGTTGTAAAAAATGTTGATGGTGTTCCCTTTGACAAAGAAAGTTATTTTTTCACGTTTTCAAGTTTCTTTTTCAACTTCACATACATGTCTTAATTGTTGCATTAATCAATGTTTTGGAACAAACATAGACTCACCAGGTATTTAGGTTGCAGTGAACCTTTTACACGTCAGATTTAATTGAAAATAATGATCATATAGGCGTAATGATAACAAGGGAATTAATCAATAAGCACAATAAAAAAATAAGAACAGAAATATCCTCGTACCAAAAGCCGTTTCCCGCAGTGAAAGTTTTCTGCAAGATAAAAAGAAGAAAAAAAGACGAAGAACATATTTACCTTGTATTCGTCCTACATCAGGAGCATTCCAGTCCAGGAGCTTGAAATTCGCGACGAAATGCGGTTACGTCATCGCTAGAAATTAAATGCCTAATATATCCGAAACTGAAGCAGCACAAACGAAACTTTTTGCAGCACAAACCAGCACAAACGAACGGCACTATTTTATTTTGGGTCCATTTGGAAGTAAATACGGGGGCGGAGCTACATGATGTCATCGCTATTAAATAAATGTGTAATATCTACGAAACGGAGGCAGCACAAACGAAAGTTTTTGCTGCACAAACCAGCACAAACGAAGCACAAACGAAAGGTACCAATTTGGGTCCATTTGGAGAAAAAGGGGGGGCCAAGTTCACGGTGACGTCATCGCTAGAAATTAAATGTCTAATATCTCCGAAACGGAAGCAGCACAAACGAAACTTTTTGCTGCACAAACCAGCACAAACGAAGCACAAACGAACGGTACCAATTTGGGTCCATTTGGAGAAAAAGGGGGGGCCAAGTTCACGGTGACGTCATCGCTAGAAATTAAATGCCTAATATCTCCGAAACGGAAGCAGCACAAACGAAAGTTTTTGCTGCACAAACCAGCACAAACGAAGCACAAACGAACGGTACCATTTTGGGTCCATTTGGAGAAAAAGGGGGGGCTCGATGACGTCATCGCTAAAAAATAAATGTGTAATATCTCCGAAACGAAAGCAGCACAAACGAAAATTTTTGCTGCACAAACCAGCACAAACGAAGCACAAACGGACGGTACCATTTTGGGGCCATTTGGGGGGAAAGGGGGGGCTGGGTGAACTCTGGATGACCTATAAAATAATCGTTCATAACTAAAAAACCATAGCAGCACAAACGATGATTTTTGCTGCACAAACCGGCACAAACGAAGCACAAACGAATCGGACTATTTTCCTTAAATTTTGCGAGGTTGGGGGGGCCAACTTCACGCAGGTACGCGTTTAGCTTCAGTGAATGTAAACAAAAAGAGAAGAGGGGCCAGCGCGGAGACGTCGGGCCAGGTTTGCGGCCAACCCAGCTCGCCGAGCCGTGCCTTCCATTATCATGGCGTACGTTCGTTCGCGGGACGACAAGATGGGTTGAGTTCGCCTGATAGGATCCATGAACCGGACAGTGCGTGCCTGCTGTGTGCTCGTGTTCACAGTGGCCTGGTTGACTGTCATCTTTCCGGACTCTGCTGTGCATCGGGAGCGGCTAGCGTGCTATCACTCTTATTGTTCATCTTCTTGTTTTAATTTCCCTGTGTTGTTTACTTGTATGTGCGTTGTGAACTCTGTCTTGTCACCCTGGGATAGTGAGAAACGTAATTTCGATCTCTTTGTGTGTCTTGACATGCGGAGGAATTGACAATAAAGGAGACTTTGAGACTTTGAAAAGTATGTCGAAGCGTGACGGGAGGGGCACAATTCAGAAAACGTGCTCAGCTCGTCGAAAAAATGCGATTTAAGAAATAAAATTAAAAATGCGCCTAAAACCTAAACCAAACGCTGCAGATGTTCATTTCTCCATGCACAGTGGTCAACTCGGCACTCTACTCTTTTTACTATGCCAACCTAACCACAGTGACAGGAGAGGCACAATTCAGAAAACGTGCTCAGCTCGTTGAGAAAATGCGATTTAAGCAATAAAATTAAAAATGCTTATAAAACCTAAACCAAACGTTGCAGGTGGTCATGTCTTCATGTGCCGAGATCAACTCGGCACTCTAAAGCCCCCAAGAGCACTTTTTACTATGCCAACCTAACCAGAGTGACGGGAGGGGCACAATTCAGAAAATGTGCTCAGCTCAGCCCAAGCGAACTGCTAGATTCATCATATTCTGCGTCAAAAGAGGTTTCTGAATCGGATAAAATGATGCTAATATTGCCGCTAGAAACGGAGCTGTCGCTATCATCTGCCATGTTGTTTGGGTTTGTTGACATCCAGATGTACAACTTGTGACGTCACAGTAATGGCGCCACCAGTTTGGCTTCGTGCGGGACCCGATCGATAAACTGGCATTTCATTTCAGCTTTATTCTTAGTAATCGGTGTCCATTTTTAATTTCCAATGCAGCAAATGTGTTCACTTTATACATTCTATCAAATTCCGTTCTAATTGAAATAAAAAGGGATGTCCCTAGCCCTTTAAGGGCCATTAAGCTATTCAAGCAATACATCAAAAACATGTTATTTCAAAGTGCTCAGAAATATATATCAGATCAAAAATTACCACTTATCAAAAATGTCTAGTTATGTCTTTTTTATTGATTTGGTGTGTAGGTATAATTATATGCTTAAATTGTTTCTTTTACTGATTTAATATGTGAATATACTTGTCTGCTTATGTACTTTATTCAATGAGGTTTGAGCATATCTGTTTTTGTAGCTAGGCAGGACTTTTTGTATTTCGACCCCATTCCTTCAATATCACAAGTGGATAACCCCTTGCAGTTGTATTTATTTGTATTCTTATTTTTATTAATGTGCGTTTTGTTCTGCATTGAGTATATGCTTAAATAAATGTAAGAAAAAGTTTGATACAGACACTCAAAAGGTTCAAATTATAATCGCTTTTCTGGCGGGAGTCGCTGGTGGTATAGGGGTACACTTGCCTGTCTTGTGTGCCGACACCGTGAGTTCGATTCCCGTTTGTGTGCGTGTGTGTGTGTGTGTGTGTGTGTGTGTGTGTGTGCGAGACCAAAACAAATAATCGCTTTTCCGCAAAACTAACCAACCACAATCTTCAAACGTCAGCATACTATCTTCCAGCCAATCATATAGCGTGTCGTCATCAAGAGGCGCAATCCCCGGAACCGATCTGTCTAGTCGAGTGGGTCTGGTACCTACGGCCAATGCAACGTGCATTTTCTGTCGTTAATAGAGAAGAAGCCTTTAAAAATACACAAATACATTAATATAGTGCAGCCATGCAGTTGGCACTGAGTAAAACATATGGACAGAAGCCAGTTAAATTTCAGTTAGAACAAGATGGGGATTTTTACATGGTTGGTTCGGAGGTATGTGCCGATGTTACCACAAGATTTGCTTTTCTTTCTAGCTGTTGAAGCAACGCATGTCATAATTTGTGTTTGCATTTTCGAGCACATTAAAAAAAAAAAAAGGAATGTATTCGGAACATGTGTCCATACAAGTCAAGTCCATGTTCAGTCAGCGTCTTAGTTAAACCCATTGGTCTGCAAAGTAGGGAGGAGTCAATTAAGTAATGCGTTTTTATTTATATATATTTTTTTGTAGGTCGTGGCTGCCTGAAGTCGAGATCTCGTTTCAGTTTCCATCCATCCTTCCATTTTCTGTACGGCTTTGTCCCCACGGGGGTCCCGGGCGTGCTGGAGCCTATCCCAGCCGTCATCGGGCTGTAGGTGGGGGACACCCTGAATTGGTTGCCAGCCAATCGCAGGGCACGCAGAGACGAATAACCATCCGCACTCGCACCCTCAACCAGGGGCAATTTGGAGTGCTCAATCGGCCTACCAAGCATGTCTTTGGGGATGTGGGAGGAAACCCGAGTGCCCGGAGAAAACCCACGCAGACACGGACAGAACATGCACACTTTACACTGGGAGGGCCGGAGGTGGAATCGAACCCACACCCTACTAACTGTGAGGCGGATGTGCTAGCCAGTGCGCCACCGAGCCCATCTCAGTTTCCTTCCACTTATTTCGATGTAGCCTTAATTGGAGCTTACCATGAATAGTTGTGGTTCTTGCAGCTTTTAATTTCGTCAACAGTGTGGAACAAAACAAAACAAAAAATGCTTACTGTTGGGATGAGCTCAAACATATGATTTATTAGATTCTATCCAGCAGGTTGGCAATTTTTTGGTTCTAGTTCAAGTGGAACAGTGAATTTTTAAGTGTCAAGTCACATTCATTGTTTGATTTCAGGTAGGAAACTATCTGCGTATGTTTCGAGGATCTTTATACAAAAGATATCCATCTTTATGGAGGAGGCTTGCTTCAGTGGAGGAGAGAAAGAAAATTGTAGCATCATCACATGGTGAGTGTTGCAGTATATATTTGTATCTGCACATTTGCTTGAATGAAGAAGCTTAAATATGTATCAACCCATTTCCCAGTTTCTTCTACAAAGTAATGCATTGATTGTGTGAAGGGTGATTTCAAATTTTCTAATATTCACATTTTTCTGCAGAAAAAAAAATATATATCCCTCATTATTCTCCTCTATTTCTTCATTAATTAATGATTCACACAATCTCAGTTGGAAAGCATCCTGAGAATACATGTTATTCAGGCTACTAAGTTTGAATTGCAGATATTTAAAATTTTCACAAAATTCTAAATTTTTCAACTAAGAATTCACTATTCATATTCAGTGACTCATTCAACATTTCTCATTTACATTGTTCCCATTTGAAACTAACATTTAGCTCATTCAATTCATTTCTAATGTCAACATTTTTTGACAGATTCAAACAATTCCACGTTAAACTATTCATCTTATGCCTACTGATTCTAAAAATTTCCATTTACCAAAAATTCAACTTCTCCATTAAATTATCCATAAATATCATTAATTACAGTTTTTTGTCTTTCTTCTCTAATTTAGATTTTTCTTTTACCGATTTAATCTGTTACAACTTTAAACTGTCGATCTTATGCTGATTGGTTCTGAAAATTTCCACGTATCAAAAATTTTATATTTTCTCTATTTAAATATCCCAAAAAATATTCAAAAATTATTTTTTATGCTTTTCTTTGTACAATATCTACATTTTTTGATTGATTCGAAGCATTCCAACTTCAACATCCATCCATCCGTCCGTCCGTCCGTCCGTCCGTCCGTCCATCCATCCATACATCCATCCATCCATCCATCCATCCATCCATCCATCCATCCATCCATCCATCCATCCATCCATCTTCTTCCGCTTATCCGGGGTCGGGTCGCGGGGGCAGCAGCTTTAGGAGGGACTCCCAGACTTCCCTCTCCCCAGCCACTTCATGCAGCTCATCCCGGGGGATCCCAAGAGGTTCCCAGGCCATCTGAGAGACATAGTCTCTCCAGCGTGTCCTGGGTCGTCCACGGAGTTTCCTACCGGTGGGACCAGTGGAGGCATCCTGATGAGATGCCCAAGCCACCTCATCTGGCTCTTCTCAACGTGGAGGAGCAGCGGCTCTACTCTGAGTCTCTCCCGGATGACCGAGCTTCTCACCTCATCTTTAAGGGAGAGCCCGGACATCCTGCGGAGGAAACTCATTTCGGTCGCTTGTATCCTGGATCTCATTCTTTCGGTCATGACCCCTAGTTCGTGACTATAGGTGAGGGTAGGAGCATAGACCGACTGGTAAATTGAGAGCTTTGCCTTTTGGCTCAGCTCTCTCTTCACCACGACAGACCGGTACAGAGTCCGCATTACTGCCGACGCTGCATCGATCCGCCTGTCGATCTCGCGCTCCATCCTCCCCTCACTCGTGAACAAGACCCCAAGACACTTGAACTCCTCCACTTGGGGCAGGATCTCATCCCCGATCCGGAGAGAACATTCCACCCTTTTCCGACCGAGGACCATGGCCTTGGATTTGGAGGTGCTGACCCTCATCCCGACCGCTTCACACTCGGCTGCGAACCGCTCCAGTGAGAGCTGGAGATCACGGCTTGAAGAAGCCAACAGCACCACGTCGTCTGCAAAAAGCAGAGATGCGAAGCTGAGGTCCTCAAACCGGACTGCCTCAACGCCTCGGCTGCGCCTAGAAATTCTGTCCATAAAAATTATGAACAGAACCGGTGACAAAGGGCAGCCTTGGCGGAGTCCAACCCTCACTGGGAACGAATCCGACTTACTGCCGGAAATGCGGACCAAAGTCTGGCATCGGTGATACAGGGACCGAACCGCCCTTATCAGTTGGCTCGGCACCCCGTACTCCCGAAGCACCCTCCACAGAATCTCCCAAGGGACACGGTCGAATGCCTTCTCCAAGTCCACAAAACACATGTGGACTGGTTGGGCGAAATCCCATGCCCCCTCGAGGATCCTGCCGAGGGTGTAGAGCTGGTCCACTGTTCCACGGCCAGGACGAAAGCCACACTGCTCCTCCTGAATCCGAGGTTCAACCTCCCGACGGACCCTCCTCTCCAGCACCCCTGAATAGACCTTACCAGGGAGGCTGAGGAGTGTGATTCCCCTGTCATTGGAACACACCCTCCGGTCCCCCTTCTTAAAGAGGAGAACCACCACCCCAAGAACCACCACCCCAGTCTGCCAATCCAGAGGCACCGTCCCTGATGTCCACGCAATGTTGTAGAGGCGTGTCAGCCATGACAGCCCCACATCATCTAGAGCCTTTAAGAACTCCGGGAGAATCTCACCTGCCACCGAGGAGTTTTTTAACTACCTAAGTGACTTCGACCCCAGAGATTGGAGAGTCCACCTCAGAGTCTCCAGGCCCAGCTTCCACAATGTGTCGGTGGAATTGAAGAGGTCTTCGAAGTATTCTCCCCACCGACTCACGACGTCCCGAGTCGAGGTCAGCAGCACGCCATCTCCACGGTAAACAGTGTTGACGGTGCACTGCTTCCCCCTCCTGAGATGCCGGATGGTGGACCAGAATTTCCTCGAAGCCGTCCGGAAGTCATTCTCCATGGCCTCGCTAGACTCCTCTCACTCCCGGGTTTTTTGCCTCAGCAACCGCTGAAGCCGCGTTCCGCTTGGCCATCCGGTACCTGTCAGCTGCCTCCGGAGTCCCGCAAGCCAAAACGGCCTGATAGGACTCCTTATTCAGCTTGACGGCATCCCTTACCGCCGGTGTCCACCAGCGGGTTCGGGGATTGCCGCCACGACAGGCACCAACGACCTTACGGCCACAGCTCTGGTCGGCTGCCTCAACAATGGAGGCGCGGAACATGGTCCACTCGGACTTAATGTCCCCCCCGCCTCCCCCGGGACGTGGGAAAAGCTCTGCCGGAGGTGGTAGTTGAAGTTCTTCCTGACAGGGGATTCTGCCAAATGTTCCCAGCAGAGCCTCACAAAGCGTTTGGGTCTGCCAGGTCGGACTGGCATCTTCCCCCACCGTTGGAGCCAACCCACCACCAGGTGGTGATCAGTTGACATCTTCGCCCCTCTCTTCACCCGAGTGTCCAGAACATGCCGCCGCAAATCCGATGACACGACTACAAAGTCGATCATCGAGCTGCCGCCTAAGGTGTCCTGGTGCCAAGTGCACACATGGACACCCTTAAGCTCGAACATGGTGTTCATTATTGACAATCTGTGTCGAGCACAGAATTCCAATGATAGAACACCGCTCGGGTTCAGATCGGGGGGGGCATTCTTCCTAATCACGCCCTTCTAGGTCTCACTGTTATTGGCCATGCGAGCATTGAAGTCACCCAGTAGAACAATGGAGTCTTCAGAAGGAGCGCTCTCCAGCACTTCCTCCAGGGACTCCAAGAAGGGTGGGTACTCTGACCTGCCGTTTGGTGCATAGACACAAACAACAGTCAGGACCCGTCCCCCCCCGACCCGAAGGCGGGGGGAGGCTACCGTCTCGTTCACTGGGGTGAACCCCAATCTGCAGGCGCCCAGCTGGGGGGCAATAAGTATACCCACACCTGCTCGACGCCTCTCACCGTGGGCAACTCCAGAGTGGAAGAGAGTCCAGCCCCTCTCGCGAGGGTTTGCACCGGAACCCAAACTGTGTGTGGAGGCAAGTCCGACTATGTCTAGTCGGAACTTTTCTGCCTCGCACACCAGCTCGGTCTCCTTTCCAGCCAGAGAGGTGACATTCCATGTCCCAAGAGCCAGCTTCTGCAGCCGGGGATCAGACCGCCAAGGTCCCTGCCTTTAGCCGCCGCCCAGCTCACAATGCAGCCAACCCCTTTGGCCCCTCCCACAGGTGGTGAGCCTATGGAAAGGGAGACCCACGTTTCCTTTTCGGGCTGTGCTCGATCGGGCCCCATGGGCGAAGGCCCGGCCACCAGACGCTTGCCTTCGAGCCCCACCTCCAGGCCTGGCTCCAGAGGGGGGCCCCGGTGACCCGCGTCCGGGCGAGGGAAATCTGAGTCCATATGTCTTTTTCGTCATAAGGGGCTTTTTTTTCAACTTCAACATGTTCAGCCCATTCCCAGTAATTTTACATCTTTTTAATATCATTCATTGTCGTTTGACATCGTTTGTCATTATACACTACCATTCAAACGTTTGGGGTCCATAAAAATGAACATAATTGCACAAGGGTTTTCAAGGGTTTTCTAATCTTATTTTTCTAATTTTCTAATCATCCAATAGACTTCTTACACAACTAGCAAACACAATGGACCACTAGAACCCTGGAGGGATGGTTGCTGGAAATAGGCCTTTATATACATATTTAGATATTACATTAAAAAAACTGGTTTGCTGCTAGATTAGTAATTTCCCACATTAACATTAAAATGTATTCCTGATTAGTTTAATGTTATCCTCATTATTTTAAAAATAAGGACATTTCTAAGTGACCTCAAACATTTGAACGGTTACATTACTGTAACAAATATTAAATGACAACTTAAATTTGGTTGTGTCTTTGACATTGCAAATGGAAAAAAATACAAACTGAAAATTGTCACTTATCTTCTGAACTGAAAAAAAAAAATGACATTTTATCCACAAATTTTAGCCACCAGTGTTACCCTACTGAAGGCATCTGAGTGTGAGGAGATCTTTGATGGTAACGATGACAAATACAAGGCAGTGTCTATCAGCACAGAGCCACCAGCATATCTCAGGTATTGCTTACTTCAAAGTTGCTTATGCAGAATATTTTAGTTTCTATTTACAGCTGAAGCTTGATTTGAAGCGCTTCGATTTTATATAACTTTCTGTCTCACGTGGTTTGGTCATAGACCCCAATTTTTTTCGTCATAAATGCATTTTTAAATAGTATTTTAAATGGAGGATATAAATACCATAAGAACCTAAGTGACTAGCGTGTAAACCTTAGCACAAGTGATTGAATTTCGGTGACTAATTTTAAGGCGCATGACAAGAAGTAGTTGGTCCTTTTGATCCTTATGACTGATTTATTACAGTGTTACTAGGATTGTTTTTGATTCGGAAAGGAAGAAATTTGTGAAAGCACCTGATCCACACAGTAACTCACAAGTCAAAGAGCGTGGTCCGACACAGTAGTAGAAAATGTGGCTGCTTTAATCTCTCTTCGATCCAATTCACATAGCATGAAAATGACTTAGCCAGTTTGCCTGATATAGTCATCTGCGTATTGCTTCTCTTTTAATCCAAATGTCAACAGACTTTGATGTAGGGGTGAGCATTCATAAGGACAAACGGCGAACGGACCTCTTAGCTACCCAACAACATGCGTGACGTAAATTAATGTGACAAAGGACTCCTTCGGCTGCCTCAAAACATTTGTTTTAAAAAGACTTTCGGGGTTAAAGCGATTTCCAAATTCTGAACCCCAAAGTTTGTGTAAAATCGAGCTTTAGCTGTACTTGGTATGCGTCTCTCAAATGTTTTACCGTAAATCATGTTGAACACATGCATTTGTTCTGTCGGTGTATCTGTTTTATAGATGAAGTATATTATTTATTTATTTATTTATTTTATTTTTTTGAAGGGGGTTCATTGTGACTCTGAAAGTTATGTTTGATGTGTGGGTCCGGTAATGGTGTAATGGTGGCGAATTCTCCCTCGTCATCTGACCACCACCGACACGAGCCAGTACGCAAGAGCAGAGAGGAGCTGGGTCACTTTAAAATATTTTAAAAAGTGTTTAAAATACAATAACTTATTTAAAAGTATAATAGAGTGTATAAAAATAAAATGATAAAAGTCTTGTGCAGATGTGCTCGCGCTGGGCCGCGGGGGCGCGTCAGTCGGCCAGCACGCAAGAGCAGAGAGGAGCCAGATACGTCAACAGTTCAAAAAAGGTTCATAAAAGTCTTGTGGGGATATTGTAACAATATATTTATTCATATTAATTTTCTTATTTTATATAAAGAAGAATGTTTCTGTGAGTCAATTTGACTTTAAAAAATTTACAAAAGTGTTTTAAAGATACAAAAAGTGTTTAAATAAACAATATAGTGTATAAAACTACAATAAAGGTTCTTGTGCGGAAATTGTATATATTTACTCTTATTTTCTTTATTTTCCTATTTATTTAAATAAATAATGTTTATGAAAGTCTGTTTGACTTTAAAATGTTTGATCACTTCACAGGTTTCTTTTATATCAAACAAATGGTTTTAGGTTATTCACCTGACATGTTTCGGCGGTTTCTTCCGCCTTCATCAGAGTGTCACAGATGTGATGGTGACGCGTCTTTATCAGCTGATCGATCGACGAAGGCGCGGCTCACCTGTCAGATTTGACAGGTGAGCCACGCCCTCCGCTGTCCATTCACCTCTCCAGAATGCTGTTCCAGGTTTGAGAGAGCATATAGGCGCCCTCATCCCTGTTGATGGTTCTCGGGCCCCGCTTGCGGATCTCGATAGCCTCCCTGATCCAACGCTGATGTTTATTTTCTTCAGTGCGGATGACTCTGGCCTTCTCCCAGTCCATGATGTGGTTTTCTCTTTTACAGTGATCGGTTATGGCTGACTTGTAGTGCTCCTGTTCTGCTTGTAGTTTTATTGCTCTTGTTTGTCTTGTTGCCGTCTCCTTCTCACACTCCTTCTTGTGTTCTATTTTTCTTGTGATGAAGTTTCTCCCTGTCTCTCCAATGTATGATTTATTGCATGATTTGCATGGAATTTCGTATATGGAATTGCATTTGTTATCCGGGTTGACTTTGTCTTTTGGGTGGACCAGTATTTGACGGAGTGTTGTATGTGGTTTGATAGGTGTGGTTATGTTGTGTTTATTCATGGCTCTTTTGATGCGTTCCGTAATTCCTCTCACATACGGCAAAATGACCATTCCGCTGGGTTCTTGTTTCCCTGTTTGTTTCTTTCTTTTCCCCTGTGTTTTGTATCCTTTGTTTTTTACCTGTTCTGCACCTTTGGTTATTGCCCATTGTGGATACTGACATTTTTTAAGTGCCTGTTGTATGTATTGTTCTTCCTGTGCTACGTCCTCCGGATCCGTGATTATTGTTGTGCGTTCGTATAGTGTTCTGACAACTGACAGTTTGTGTATAGTGGGATGTTCTGATGTCCAGAGGAGGTATTGGTCGGTGTGTGTGGGTTTTCTGTGTACTTTTATTTTTATGTCTCCGTTGTCTGTATGGTGTATGTTGATGTCTAGAAAGGCTATGGCTTGGTCTGTTTCTTCTTCATGGGTGAATTTAATGTTACCGGTGGTGTCTATGGTGTTGAGATGGTCTGTGAGGTGTTGTGTATGTCCTGTTTTTGTTTTTTCTAGAATGTCATCGACGTAGCGTCTCCATAACGTGGGTTTGTATGTGTCCGGAGCTGTTAAGAGTGCCTTTTGTTCCAGATCTTCCATAAAAAAACACGTACAAGTACATGACAGACTATCAGCAGACAGGACACTTAAGAAACGCACAAACCTAACAGCACAGGACATCACCCAACTACTCCACTTCATCGCCACCTCCACATACTTTCAATACAGAAACACAATTTACAGGCAAAAAGAGGGATTCCCCATGGGAGACCCTCTTTCTGCCATCATGTGCAATTTTTTTATGGAAGATCTGGAACAAAAGGCACTCTTAACAGCTCCGGACACATACAAACCCACGTTATGGAGACGCTACGTCGATGACATTCTAGAAAAAACAAAAACAGGACATACACAACACCTCACAGACCATCTCAACACCATAGACACCACCGGTAACATTAAATTCACCCATGAAGAAGAAACAGACCAAGCCATAGCCTTTCTAGACATCAACATACACCATACAGACAACGGAGACATAAAAATAAAAGTACACAGAAAACCCACACACACCGACCAATACCTCCTCTGGACATCAGAACATCCCACTATACACAAACTGTCAGTTGTCAGAACACTATACGAACGCACAACAATAATCACGGATCCGGAGGACGTAGCACAGGAAGAACAATACATACAACAGGCACTTAAAAAATGTCAGTATCCACAATGGGCAATAACCAAAGGTGCAGAACAGGTAAAAAACAAAGGATACAAAAGAAAAGAAAGAAACAAACAGGGAAACAAGAACCCAGCGGAATGGTCATTTTGCCGTATGTGAGAGGAATTACGGAACGCATCAAAAGAGCCATGAATAAACACAACATAACCACACCTATCAAACCACATACAACACTCCGTCAAATACTGGTCCACCCAAAAGACAAAGTCAACCCGGATAACAAATGCAATTCCATATACGAAATTCCATGCAAATCATGCAATAAATCATACATTGGAGAGACAGGGAGAAACTTCATCACAAGAAAAATAGAACACAAGAAGGAGTGTGAGAAGGAGACGGCAACAAGACAAACAAGAGCAATAAAACTACAAGCAGAACAGGAGCACTACAAGTCAGCCATAACCGATCACTGTAAAAGAGAAAACCACATCATGGACTGGGAGAAGGCCAGAGTCATCCGCACTGAAGAAAATAAACATCAGCGTTGGATCAGGGAGGCTATCGAGATCCGCAAGCGGGGCCCGAGAACCATCAACAGGGATGAGGGCGCCTATATGCTCTCTCAAACCTGGAACAGCATTCTGGAGAGGTGAATGGACAGCGGAGGGCGTGGCTCACCTGTCAAATCTGACAGGTGAGCCGCGCCTTCGTCGATCGATCAGCTGATAAAGACGCGTCACCATCACATCTGTGACACTCTGATGAAGGCGGAAGAAACCGCCGAAACATGTCAGGTGAATAACCTAAAACCATTTGTTTGATATAAAAGAAACCTGTGAAGTGATTAAATAAGGAAAAACAAAATGAACTTAGTACAACAATTTAAAATGTTTGCTTAAGTGTTTAACAATACAAAAAACATTTAAAAGTACAATATACATACACTGTTTAAAAATACAATGAAATACAATAAAGCTTCATAAAAGTCTTTTATGGATATTGTGACTATGTTTTCTCTACATCGTGGATTTTCGCCTATGGCGGTTGGTCTTGGATCCAATTAGCTGCGATAAACGAGGGATTACTGTATACAATTATATGGTAGCTCGAGTTTACAAAGTTAAATGTTTGCCCAAAAATTTCGAGGTATCAGCTTAACACTTATTTTCTTTTTCTAGGGAGCAGAAAGCCAAAAGAAGCAGTCAATGGGTCCCAACACTGCCCAACAGCTCCCACCACTTAGATGCTGTGCCTTGTTCCACGACCATCAACCGCAACCGAATGGGTCGAGACAAGAAGAGGACCTTTCCACTGTGGTAAGAAGTAGCAAAATTTGCAATTTTGCTGGTGGTTTTCAGGTTTGAGTGTTCATTACCAGTTAATTTTGGGTGCAGTGTGTTCAAAAACATCCCACATCAATAGGCAGTTTATTTGAATCCTGTCTGTTTTTCCAACGTATGTTTTGTTGCACGACTTTCATGCAAGACTTTTTCTCTTTTTCTGTTTTCAACCTTTGAGTGTAGCAATGTGTCTGAATGTTTTGTATGACTTTATTGGAGTGTTTATCGGGTATTTCCTCATGGTGTCTTAACCCTATTTATCATACCTCTTATGTTGGGATCACCATGCGCGTGCCCATCACAAAAATGAGTTCACTTGTCACCTTACTGGAAATATGGCATATATTTTCATAGAATGTACTGTGTATACGTAGGTTATATAATGTGTTACTAACGGGAATTATAAGGCTGTTGACTTGACTGATATGCACTTTTGTCTTTACTTTATGCCGTGTTACGTTGCCCATAACAAAAAAGCCAGACATTCAATTATTTGAAAATCTATGAATATATTGAAAATATATTAACCTAATCTACCATTATATTCTAACTATGGGTTGTTGTCTTTTTAGGGATGTCATGTTATGCTACGATAAAAGCCACGTGTTGGGTTTTTTTTAATCGGAGGGTTAACAAAGAGACCATTGCAGTAGAAGCTCTATGCATTTATGTCAATGGCAGCAACCGACTCCCTGCAGTACATGTTAGTTTTACGGTATAAATAACTCCATGAGCCAACTCGTCATACACTGGCCAATGGCAGAACTTTGATGGTAACATGAACACTTGTACATGTCAGTTTCCGTCTTTTTTCCTTTATCAGTTGTTTTCCTCTCATGTTGTGTTCATGTATGGGTAGAGAAATTTGGATGAGATGGCAGTGTCTGTCATTAACTCTAAGTGCTAGATTATACAATATACAGGCATTATGCGGCTAAAAAGAAGCACTATGTATTGTAAATTTTGATCCAATGATGTGTAAATTCATAAAAAAATCCTACCCCGTTTCTACTTTGCGGATCTTTATCACGGGTGGTTCTGGAACGCATCTCCCGCAATAGATGAGGGATCACTGTAATAACACCAAGCCAATTTTGTAAGCAGAGCTCCGGGTCACATCCGTCCCTAACTGCGAAGGTAGCGATGCAGAGTGACAAAATACTAATTTCCCTGACCCAGCCTTTATACAGAACATTTAAAGAAAAGGGTGTGCTTTGCTGTTTGTGTGTGTCTTCTTGGTTGTTGGCTGTCATGGAGATAATTGTGTGAGAGGCTGGTCAGCCCGATCCTGCTGTATGGTTTGTTCTTTTTCAGCTGGACTGCCAAAAAGAATTTGTCCTAATTGGTGCATGATTTGATGTCCTTTAGCTGGACTGCCAGCAAAAAAGTTGTCGTAATTGGTGCATGGTTTGATGTCCTTTAGCTGGACTGCCAACAAAGAAGTTGTCTTGTTCTTCCCGTGAGATTCATGTCCAGGCTCCTCTACCATGGGGGTTTTCTGCCACTGGCTAACAGATGTTTCATTGATGTTCAGTTAATTTATGGGATTTCTATGGGTTTACAATCATCGTAATTGTAATTTTTCTGGCCATTTCTTTACTAGGTTTGGTGCATTTTTGTTATGTTTGATTTCTCCTACTGCCATGAAAGGCACCACGGATGTAGGTGTTGGGGACATGTCGAAATAAAGGGTGACGTGGATGTAGAGGAGACAGCTCTGTATGTTCGGTGGGCTTGAAAAAGAATAAAAACACCTGTTAAAGGACAAAACTTGCAGCTCTTCGTGACTCGTGACTCGAAGCCGCAACATATTTGGCGAGCCAGCCAGGAGGAAAGGGTTTTGTTTGAGACCTGCGACAGACATGGGTGATTAGCACCGTTCGCGACTAACGTTAGCGCGTTGCTACCAAAGAAACCCCTGCTCCAACAACGAACCGGAATATTCCTGACAAATGGATCACCTCGTGAGTACCGAGTATGGAACAAGAAGAGTTCAGGGATGAGAATTTTCCGCGGATCCGCGGATTTCCGTGTTTTTTTCCGTCTAAAGTATTTTCGTGAATTGTGGAAATCCGTTGAGAAAATTATTTTTTTATATATGGAGGGGAGCGGGCAACGTTAGCCTCGGCGACTCGCGAGCATTCCCCCGGCCGCCGCGACGGCATACCGTATTTTTCAGACTATAAGTCGCGTTTATTTTTCATAGTTTGGGTGGGGGGGCGACTTACACTGAGGAGCGACTTATATGTGAATTTTTTTCTAAATTTTCAAAAATAAAAAAAAAAGTGAAACCGCGATAAACAAATCACAATGTAGCAAGGGATTACTGTAACTTGAATTTCAAGTGACGTCAGCAGCGTGGCGCGGCGGTTGTTTACATAAAGGACAAAGATTCGATCACGGGATGACGAAGATGACGAAGGGCCCCACGTACTACCGGCATCATTAGCGGCTTTTTTTGTAAGTGACACGGAGGACGAAGAGTTTGAAGGATTTAAGGATTTGGAGTGACACAGAAGGTTTGAAAAACTATTATGGCTTTTACGCACGCCCGGTCCTACTCTACGGAGCTCTCTTTCACCTCCGTGGATGGAAGTCGGGGGCCGACGCTCGGCCGGGTGGCTGCCCGGGAACGATGGATGGGGCTCGGACATGGCTTTTACGCACGCCTGGTCCTACTCTACGCAGCTCTCTTTCACCTCCGTGGATGGAAGTCGGGGGCCGGTGCTTGGCCGGGTGGTTGACCGGGGAGGTGGATGGGACTCGCACATGGCTTTTACGCACGCCCGGTCCTTTCTATGGAGCTCTCTTCCACCTCCGTGGCTGGAAGTGCCACCTCCGGGGATGGAAGTCCACGCCGCCATACGCCTGGAAGTCCACGCCGGTGCTTGGGTCCTTGTACTTTGTTAACGCCACAATATAGTTATATACTAGATCTGTGGAATAACGACAAGGCTGACGTCAGGGCGCACGCGCGGCGTTGACAAAGGATGAGGAATTTGATCGATGGATTTAATGATTTGGAGTGACACAGATGGTTTGATAATATTATTGCTTATATAATGGTTACTTGATATATAATTTATATACGTTATATGGGCCTGTGGAATATTTTGAAGTGCAAGTGCAGCGGCGCGCACCCATTGTTGACATACAGGACGATCGATGGATTTAATGAATTGGAGTGACACAGATGGTTTATAAACATGTTATTTATGTAATAGTTATTTGAATAACTCTGAATGTTACGTCAGGCCCATTCTCAGCTTTTTGTTTCTGTTTATGTCACGTTAGCATACCTATCATTTAACCTGTTGTTGCTCGTTCATGTCTGTTCTTGGTGTTGGATTTTGTCGAATAAATTTCCCCCAAAATGCGACTTATACTCCGGAGCGACTTATATATGTTTTTTTTTCACGTTATTGTGCATTTTATGGCTAATGCGACCTATATTCCGGAGCGACTTTTAGTATTTATTTAGTTTATAAATAAATTAAAAAAAAAAAAAAAATTAAAAAAAACTTTTCCTCACCCCCCGTGGGTGGTCTCTTTTTCCCTTCAAGCTCGGGTCCTCTACCAGAGGCCTGGGCGCTTGAGGGTTCTACGCAGTATCTTTGCTGTTCCTAGTACTGCACTTTTCTGGACTGAGATGTCAGATGTTTTTCCTGGGATCTGTTTCAGCCACTCCTCCAGTTTGGGGGTTACTGCCCCTAGTGCTCCAATGACCACAGGTACCACTGAAGTCTTAACTCTCCAGGTCTTCTCCAGCTCTTCTCTGAGCCCTTGATATTTCTCAAGTTTCTCATGTTCCTTTTTCCTAATGTTACCATCATTTGGGATGGCTATGTCAACCACAACGGCTTTCCTCTGCTCTTTGTCCACCACCACAATGTCCGGTTGGTTCGCCATTACCATTCTGTCTGTCTGGATCTGGAAGTCCCAGAGGATCTTGGCTTGGTCATTCTCTACCACCTTTGGAGGTGTTTCCCACTTGGATCTTGGGACTTCCAGTCCATACTCTGCACAGATGTTCCTGTACACTATTCCAGCTAGTTGGTTATGGCGCTCCATGTATGCTTTACCTGCCAGCATCTTACACCCTGCAGTTATGTGCTGGATTGTCTCAGGACCTTCTTTGCACAATCTACACCTGGGGTCTTGTCTGGTGTGGTAGATTTGGGCCTCTATTGCTCTGGTGCTCAAGGCCTGTTCTTGTGCAGCCAGGATCAGTGCCTCTGTGCTGTCCTTCAGACCAGCTCTTTCTAGCCATTGGTAGGATTTCTGGATATCAGCTACTTCAGCTATGTTTCGGTGGTACATCCCATGTAGGGGCTTGTCCTCCCATGATGGTCCCTCCAGCACCTCATCTTCCTTTGATGCCCATTGTCTGAGACATTCACTGAGCACGTCATCCGTTGGGGCCTTATCCCTGATGTACTTATGGATCTTGGATGTTTCATCTTGGATCGTGGCTCTCACGCTCGCCAGTCCTCGGCCTCCTTCTTTACGGCTAGTGTACAGTCTCAGGGTGCTGGACTTGGGATGGAACCCTCCATGCATGGTTAGGAGCTTCCGTGTCTTGATATCTGTGGTCTGTATATCTTCCTTTGGCCACCGTATGATTCCTGCAGGGTACCTGATTACTGGTAGGGCGTAGCTGTTAATGGCTAGGGACTTGTTCTTGCCATTGAGCTGACTTCTTAGGACTTGCCTTACTCGATGGAGGTATTTGGCTGTGGCTGCTTTCCTTGTTTCCTCGTCAAGGTTGCCATTTGCCTGTGGAATTCCAAGGTATTTGTAGCTGTCCTCAATGTCTGCTATTGTTCCTTCTGGGAGTGAGACCCCCTCTGTGTGGATTACCTTTCCTCTTTTAGTCACCATGCGGCCACATTTCTCAAGTCCGAATGACATTCCGATGTCAGAGCTGTAGATCCTGGTAGTGTGGATCAGGGAGTCAATGTCCCGCTCGTTCTTAGCGTACAGCTTTATGTCATCCATGTAGAGGAGGTGGCTGATGGTGGCCCCATTCCTGAGTTGGTATCCATATCCCGTCTTGTTGATTATTTGGCTGAGGGGGTTCAGTCCTATACAGAACAGCATTGGGGACAGAGCGTCTCCTTGGTATATACCACATTTGATGGTCACGTGTGCAAGTGGCTTGCCATTGGCTTCAAGTGTGGTTTTCCACTGTTTCATCGAGTTGGCGATGAAGGTTCTCAGAGTCCCATTGATGTTGTACAGCCTCAAGCATTCAGTGATCCAAGTATGTGGCATTGAGTCATATGCTTTCTTGTAATCAATCCAGGCAGTGCTCAGGTTGGTACGTCTAGTTCTGCAGTCTTGGGTGACTGTTCTATCCACCAGGAGTTGATGTTTTGCTCCTCTGGTATTTTTACCAATCCCTTTCTGAGCAGTGCTCATGTATTGATCCATGTGCCTGCTGATCTTATCTGATATTATGCCCGACATCAGCTTCCATGTTGTGGAGAGGCAGGTGATTGGCCGGTAGTTGGATGGGACTGTACCCTTTGATGGATCCTTCTGGATCAGGATCGTACGCCCTTGGGTTAGCCATCCAGGGTGAGTCCCATCCCTTAGCAGCTGGTTCATTTGTGCTGCCAGGCGCTCATGGAGAGTTGTAAGTTTCTTGAGCCAGTAGCTGTGGATCATGTCAGGGCCTGGTGCTGTCCAGTTTTTCATTCCTGAGACTCTTCTCTGGATGTCTGCCACTGTGATGGTTACTGGGTTCTGTTCAGGGAGCTTGCTGTGGTCCTTTCTCAGAGCCACCAGCCACTGTGCATCCTTCTTATGTGATGCCTCCCGCTCCCATATATCCTTCCAGTACTGTTCAGTTTCCAGCCTTGGTGGGTCTGCTCTGCTATTATTCCCCTGCCACTGAGCGTACACTTTCGCTGGTTGTGTTGTGAACAACCTGTTTATTCGTCTGGCTTCATTCTCTCTTGTGTACCTCTTTAGGCGACTGGCCAAGGCTTGGAGTCTTTGTTTGGCAGTTTCGAGTGCTTCAGGTATGGGCATATGGCTGTATTTCTTGGGAACTTGCTTTTTCATTGCACCTTTCTGGGCCTCTGTCATTTGGCTCACTTCTCTCCGTGCTATCTTGATTTTGGCCTCCAGCCTTCTCTTCCATGGTGGGCACTGTTGTGGTCGCATATGTTCATTCTTCTTGTAGCCAAGCATTTCTAGGATCACTGCTGCTGAGGTGTATATCAGCTCATTGGTTTCAGTGATGGTAGCCGTAGGAATTGTTGTCAATGTTGCATTCACATCTTCTAGGAGACTTTCTGAGGGTACTTCACTTAGCCTCTGCAGTGTGTATCTAGGTTCCCGAGCATTCATTCTCACCGTGATCTTGTTCTTCAGGTCAGTTGCTGCCTCGTTCAGCTTGATTGTGCTTATTGGGGTTTCGTACCCAACCTCTGGGCTTTTACATGGATTTAACTTGTCTCTGACCTGGTGCTCTGGTTGGCCTTCGCTATGGCATTTGTGTTGTATCTCATCAATCTCGAGGTGTGATAGCAGGTGCCGTTTATGGATATTGGAACATTGAGCTACTAGTTGCTTGGCCGATAGTGTTGACTGTGGGTATTGAAGTTGCCATTGTTCCCGCATTCTCCGCATGTAACCCCTCTCGCTCGGGTTGCTGGAGTAGTAGCATTCCAACAGATCCTTATTCTCGCATCTCGCCCATTTGTGTCTTGTTCCAGTAGCCCATTTTTCATCAGGGTGCTCTGGTTCCCCAGCACCTGACGCAGACCTTGTTTGTCCGGGCGACGTCTGAGCCGGCATGTCTTTCGTTTCTTGTACTCATTATCTCTGAGGTAGGCGGTATCGTTAAGGGTCTTGCCTAAGGACCCACACTGACTGTTGGTAAGGTAATCGCTCATTGCTCATATTGTGCCCCTGCCGGGAATCGAACCCGGGTCTTCCGTTTGTAAGTCATGTCACTTACTGATTGAGCTAGTCAGCCGTATATATATACGGCAGCTAGAGAGTGCCGCGTTGACCAATTCTTCATATATATATATATATATATATATATATATAGTATGTGTGTATATATATATGTATATATATATATATATATATATGTATATATATATATATATATATATACCATATACCCCGCTACTTTTCCGTGCTTTTTCACATTTGCCATTCTCATCCCTGAGAGTTAAGAGATCAAGTTACTACCACGTTGTGGATCACCTTGTGAGTGCCGAGTATGGAACAAGAAGAGTTAACGGATCAAGTTACTACCACGCTGTGTAGGCTAGAAAGGGATCAACTACTGGAGGTATGTAACTTTCTAAAGTACTCCAATGACACTGGCGGGGGCGAGGAAGACATCAAGAATTTTAGTCAGCGAGACTTAATGAAACTGATTAAAAGAAAATTAAATGAACTTGAGCAAAGGTCAAATTCATTCATGAATTGCTGTCGTTTATTGAAGAAACTGTTTTGGAAGGTGACGCTCGCGAATGGCCAACTTTTTCCCACTCCACTGATGTGACGTGCAACTATGAGGAGTTGCGAGTAGAGATACAAGCATTGCAAGAGAAACTTGAAATGGTGGACACATGCGTCGTGAGCCAAAGCCAAAAATACCAGATATGACTATCCGCAGGGAGTTTCGCATCTGCGGCCAAATAGGCAAAGGCGGGCAGCGCGAAAGGCATACACCAACTTGCTCTATCAAATGGAACTCGGACTTTGTAAAGGCCACAGTGAATCAGAGGTGATTGAAGCTGTGATAAGAGCCATTTTTCCCAGGGCTTAAACTCCGAGACATGCTAGAAATAAAGACCGATATAACACGTTCTCAGTTAAAAACAATACCAAGAGGACATTACAGAGATGATATATCCGACTTGTATCAAAAATTGTCACGTGCTGGCGCCACCTGCGACACGACCACGCCCCCCTGTCAGCGGAATTGCCGCCACCTGCCACGGGCTCATTGACAGCGCTATATCAGCGCCGCCAGCGTAGACCCGAGTGTCAGTCTGTCCCGTGATGCTGCTTCGCCCATCAGTCCCTGTGAAACTGACTCGCTTAACAATTCGGAAATCCCGCAGAATTGCCTGTCCACCCCAGCCAGATCGCCGCTCCAGCGCCAGCTATTCCCATCTTCCCCCCCACAATAAAGTCTCTGTCGCTATGCACTTGGCTGTACTGTCTGATCCCTTACAGTACAGACTGACCAACGCTATGCAGCCAGCGAACGACAAGACGGCATTGAGCCGACTGGAGCGAGCCGAGACCGCCATCAGCAGCCTGTCCGCCGACATCCGGAATCTGATTGAGGTTGGTCAACAACAAAAGCTGTAGCAGCAGGAGATGGCCCAAGCCCTCCAGAGACTGTCGGTAGCTGCGTCCCCGGCTGTCACGGCACCTCTGCACCGCCTGTCTGCCGAGGCCAGGGGACTCGTGGACGTCCTGGAGCCCCGCCTCGGCAACATCGAGAAGTTTAACGGAGATCCCAAGCACGTGAGGGCATTCGTGACTAACTGCCGTATAATGTTCAGCCTCCAGCCCATCACGTTTGCGACGGAATCTGCCAAGGTCGGGTTCGTCCTAACCCACCTCACGGGCGAGGCGCGGCTGTGGGGTCTGGCCGAATACGAGAGGATGGCCCCGGCTTGCGATTCGTTCGACGCCTTCGCGGAGGAATTGCTCTGCCTATTCGACCTGGGCTCTGCCGCCGAAGACGCCGCCGAGGAGCTGGCGACGCTGCGTCAAGGTAGCCGATCGGTCACGGAGTACGCGCTTAAGTTCCAGACGTTGGCTGGCAGCAGCGGATGGAACACGCCGGCGCTCATTAGCACATTCCTCAACGGCCTCGCTGAGTACATGAAGGACGAACTAGTGTTCTACGATCGCCCGCGAACCCTGAAGGCGCGATGGACTTAGCGGCCCGAGTAGACCGGCGAATCCGGACGTGGCGGCGCGATCGGGAGCGGAGGTCCCTGCGGAACCCGCGTGGTCACCTTCCTCCGTCTGCTGGGGACCCGGCAACCACACCACCCGCCGAGCCCATGCACCTGGGAAGGGCTCGGGTCCCCTCAGAGGAGCACTGTCGACGTCGTTTTTAGTAAAGCCAGGGCCACTTCTCTTCCCCCACACCGGTCCTATGATTGCGCCATCGATCTGTCTTCTCTCCCAAGGGACGCGTCTACTCCCTGTCCGCTCCTGAGCGCCGGGCTATGGAGGAATACATCCGGGAGTCCCTGGCGGCCGGTATCATACGGCCGTCCTCTCCGGCTGCTGGAGTGGGTTTCTTCTTCGTGAAGAAGGAGGGCACGCTCCGCCCGTGCGTCGACTACCGGGGAATAAACAAGATCACTGTAAAGAACCGATACCCTCTGCCTCTTCTTTCTTCCGCCTTCGAGAGCCTTCAGGGTGCCACCACTTCACAAAGCTGGATCTTCGCAACGCCTACCACCTGATCCGCATCCGTGAGGGAGACGAGTGGAAGACGGCTTTCAACACCCCGAGCGGACACTACAAGTACTTGGTGGTTCCGTTTGGGCTCACCAATGCCCCAGCGGTTTTCCAGTCCTTGATAAATGACGTTTTACGACACATGCTGGACAAATTCGTGTTCGTTTATTTGGACGACATCCTCATCTTCTCCCGCTCGCTCCCTGAGCACATCAGGCATGTTCAGGCGGTGCTGCGCCGCCTCCTGGAGAATTCACTCTACGTGAAGGCAGAGAAGTGCGAGTTCCACGCCCCCTCTGTCAAATTCCTTAGCTACGTGGTGTGTGAGGGCTCCATCGAAATGGACCCTAGGAGGGTGCAAGCGGTCACGTCATGGCCTGTTCCCGAAACACGCAAGCGGCTGCAACAGTTCTTAGGATTTGCGAACTTTTATCGCCGTTTTATCCGTGGATACATTACGGTGGCCGCGCCCCTCACTGCCCTTACCAGCCCCGCCTCCCCGTACAAATGGACAGAACGGGCAGAACAGGCATTTCAGGAGCTTAAGAGGACGTTCACATCCGCTCCCATCCTCCGAGTCCCCGATCCCGACAGACAGTTCGTGGTTGAGGTGGACGTCTCGAACGTGGGTGTTGGGGCGGTGTTGTCCCAACGTAGCCACCGAGACGTTCGTCTCCACCCGTGCGCCTTCTTTTCTCGCCGCTTGTCAGCCTCAGAACGGAACTATGACATCGGAAATCGAGAGCTCCTCGCCGTCAAGTTGGCCTTAGAGGAGTGGCGGCGTTGGCTGGAGGGCGCCACCACTCCGTTCATTGTTTGGACCGACCACCGCAACTTGGAGTATCTGAGATCGGCCAAGAGACTGAACGCGAGACAAGCACGGTGGCCTCTGTTCTTTGACCGGTTTGAGTTCTCTCTTTTCTACAGACCGACCGGGTTCCCTTAACGCGAAGCCGGACGCCCTGTCGCGTTTGTTTCCTGGTGGGGAGGAGGGACACTATCCTCCCGAGCTCGGTTCCGGTGGCGGCTCTTTCATGGGAGATTGAACGCCAAGTGGAAGCCGCCTCACACGATCAACCCGGCCTCAGCAACTGCCCAGAGGGTCGCCTGTTCGTCCCTGAAGGCCTGCGGTCGTCCGTCCTGCAATGGGCGCACGACTCACGCCTGGCCTGTCATCTCGGAGCTGCACGCACGAGGTACGTGGTGGCACAGTGTTTCTGGTGGCCCACCTGGCAAGTGGACACCAGCGATTACGTCAGAGCCTGCTCGATTTGTAACCACTGTAAGACGTCTACTCGTCCTCCGGCCGGGCTGCTTCAACCCTTGCCGGTTCCCCGGCGTCCCTGGTCTCACCTGTCGATCGACTTTGTCACGGGCCTCCCCCCTCAGAAGGAAACATGGTGGTCCCCACGGTGGTGGACCGTTTCAGCAAGATGATACATTTCATCCCTCTGCCTAAGCTCCTGAGGTTCTGTCACGTGCTGGCGCCACCTGCGACACGACCACGCCCCCCTGTCAGCGGAATCGCCGCCACCTGCCACGGGCTCATTGACAGCGCTATATCAGTGCCGCCAGCGCAGACCCGAGTGTCAGTCTGTCCCGTGATGCTGCTTCGCTCATCAGTCCCTGTGAAACTGACTCGCTTAACAATTCGGAAATGCCGCAGAATTGCCTGTCCACTCCAGCCAGATCGCCGCTCCAGCGCCAGCTATTCCCATCTTCCCCCCACGATAGTCTGTCACTACGCACTTGGCTGTACTGTCTGATCCCTTACAAAAATGTATCTACATTTCCCAAGAGCGCAAAGAATTGCCCAAGGACTTCCAATTCAGGGCCATCCAGCTTAAGGACCGGCTTCTATATGCATCCAAAGGAGAACCAGCTGAACACTACAATGCAGACCTCAATCAAGAAGTTTTTGAGGTCAGTGGGCACAGGACTACTGAATGACAACATTAAATTCCAGATTAAACCGCTTCTTGACAATTCGGGTGTAACAGATGAAATACTGATTGAAAGGCTCAATGAGGAAGCTAACCTTAAAGCAGAGTGGCTGAACAATAAGGAGGAGATAAGGAGGAGCAGCACCAAGCAGACTAGAATAATGAGCTGCAAATTTTGGATTAACGGCAGGGCGGAGTGCACACAACTTCATCCCAGGACACAACTGTAGTGAAGGAGAAACTCAAGATGGCTGCAACTCCACCGGAAGTACATGCCATCATAGCCGAATTAAAAACTGAAGTTGCAGAAATGAAACAAATGATGTTTGCTTCTTTGAATGCTGGCAAGTTCCAGCCCGCCAGGAATCCAATGTACAACGACAACACCCGAAGTAGGAGAGGCTGGAGGATCTGTCAGGACAACGGCAAGGAAGACAATTGCACCCACTTCTTCAATTCTGGTCAGTAGGGTCACATCTCCAGAGGATGCCAAGCTCCACGTCTACTTCAGGGAAACGCCGGAGGGCCACTGCTACGGAACCATCAGTGACCCATCCAGCTCATCAGGAGTCCCTTTACTGCCACCGTTGTCGACGAGAAGATCAATGTGACACACTGCTCCAGACCTGTGCAAGGCTGCTCATCCGTGACATATTGTTCCATAGCCTGTCAGACACAACACTGCCCAGAACACAAACACATCTGCACCGCGGTAAGAAGGGTTGAGCACCATTTGAGTGAGAAGGTGGAAAATGGGTGGTCATCACATTTTGGTAAGCTTGACACTTTTTCAAACAACCAAGGGAAAAACTTGTCTAATGAATTGGTGGACGTAGGATTGTCAAGTGCACTTTTAATAATGTACTAGTTCCCTGTGGGATATTGGCACACAAGCTACGGGGATAAATGATAAATGTAGAAAAGAACACTTGCTTCATACCACAATTTGAGGGATTGACGAACTATTGGGACCAGAACCTCTAAATGGACTGGCCGCCAACCAGACAAAAATAACATTTATTGGGTGGGTTCCTGTCAAGTTTAAACTAACGAGTGCAGAAGATTCAAGCCCTGGCCCGTTAGTGCCTGACCTCGTCTCCAGCGACCACAATGTGGCTCAGAACCCGATTACAGAGTTCAATGTGATAGAAGACGTTATTAATAAGCATGTGAAACAAGGCTCAAACAAGAGTGACTGTACACCCAACATTGTGAGTGATGCTTTTGACATGGACATGGTCTCCGCTAAGTCTGTTATCTATTTGTTAGATACACATCAAGCAGTCAATGAGGAGGTTAATGTAAAAACAGGATGAAGAAAAATTGTCTTAAGGCCAAAATTTCACTGTCGCACGCATATACAGATTGATGAACACATCGCTGTGCTGTTTTGCCCAAAGTCCAGAGTTTGCCTAGAGCAGTTATACCCAAAGTCCGGCCCATGGGCCAAGTACGGCCATGTTTTAAATTCGACGGGTCTGAAGCATCGTGTCATAAAATCAAGAATATGTGGCCCGCTGGTGGGGACCGGCACTCCCCGAAGCGAGCCACAGAAATGAAACGCGTACAAACGGGAATGCGCACATGAGCGAGCGCTCATGGTCGGTGAGTGTGTTCTCCCCTCTTTCTTCACAGTTCATGCACAAACAGGTGTCCATTTCCAATATCATCAGTGACACAGACACTTTCTCATTCAAACATCTGCACACTTAAGACTAAAGCGATGCTAAGATCAGAGACACTGGCAGTGATGCTAAACACGGAAACGCAAAATAACCCACAGACTACTGGTGAGAGCTCGGTCTACTTACTACTAACTCTACAAACACTACTGTGCGTCCACGCCGCTCACTCACAATGATTGCAAACAAGAAAAAAACTATGGATTATTATTTTGTGATTATAAAGTATTCTTTTGTGTATGAAGTTAAAATATAAAAGATAAAACAGAATGATTTAATTCCGCATGATAAATCTGGCCTGTTTACTGCAGTCAAAACACCAATATCAACCTTCTTATTAACACAATACCGTATTGGCCCGAATATAAGACGACCCTGATTATAAGATGACCCCCTCTTTTTCAAGACTCAAGTTTGAAAAAAAAGATTTTGAACACCAAATTAAAATTTTATACAGAAAATGTTTACATCTAAAACAAATGATTATAACAATATATTCGAGAGACTGTGGCTCATAGGGGCATACAGGCAAACTGGCAAAAGGGTATAGGCACATATTTGGTCATGAGGATGTGAGAGCAGATGTGTGTAGTGTACATGGGGTGAGTCTTTGGGTATGCGAATGTGATTCTTGTGTGTGTGATTATTGTATGAAGCGTGTGAAGGGTGCGTGGGGTATGTGTGTGTGTGCGTGTGTGTGTGTGTGGTGTGTGTGTGGTGTGTGTGTGTGTAGTTCTGCAACAGACAGAAATACAGCACGTAAGTCAACGCTCTACTTCTGACGTCACACAACACCAGTAGACGGCACACATTACATAACTAACTGTGCGTAACGGTTCCGCTATATTAAATAACCATAAATGAAATACTCTCGGCAACACACCAAACATAAGTCATCGAGACAACAAAATACATTTGCTGGCGACCGTTAGTCGCCGTGCCGCTGCGTAACGGGTGTAGTCATGCGTGTACGCTGCTCGTACGATGCGAGGCAAACTTAAAGGAGCGCGCCGGAGCTGTCAATCAAACGGCTCGCACACAAAGCAAACCGCTATAGGACAAACGGCACAACAGTGGACAGTCGTAACAATGAAATGTATATACAGTAATCCCTCGCTACATCGCGGTTCATTTATTGCGGTTTCACTACATCACGGAGTTTTTTTTCCAAATTATAAAAAAAAATTCAAATTCAAAATAAAACTTCTAATTTGGGAAATTATGGCACGAAAGTTGCCCACACACCAGCAGAAGGCAGGGAGTGCTCACACAATTGCAGTGCGTACACTTGTACCTTTTTATAAAAATGTTTCTATAATAATGAGTTCTAAAAACATATTTACAATGTTGTACCTTGTTTTAGAAAAATTGTTATAATAATAAGAGTTCTAAAAACGTATTTACAGTATGTACACTTGTACCTTGTTATAAAAAAAATATAATAATAAAAGCTGTTCTAAAAACATATTTACAGTATGTGTTTCAGGAAAATACAAAAGGGAAAAGGAAAAAGAAAACAGGACAACAATAAAATGTCCCAAGCAAGTCGCAAATAACTTAAACAACAACAATTAGGACAGCTCGAAAAGGAGTAGGAAGAAGTTAAAGAACTTTTCAAATCCTACCCCTATCTCTTTTATCTATTCATAATACAGATTTTTCTATACCTATGTGCTTATATACCATAATTATATACCACACACATTACTACACTTATGTAATAATGCATAATAATCAGAACAATAATACCATGTGCTAAAATGCAATAATCAGAGCAATCAATAATCAATGATATAATCATCAATACATTATGATCAATACCATATAATTAATACAATAATCAATCATCTCTATTTATATAATAACACAGATAGGACTGTTTTACAATACCCATGCTACCCCTCTTCCCTGTATTTAAATAGATAGTTTGTATTTATTTTTAAATTGGTTGATGGTTGGACATTGTTTCATTTCCGTGCTCAGGCTGTTCCATAGGTTCACTCCGTAGATTGTTATGCAATGTTTTTTGATTGTGGTCCGGCAATTTTGTACTCTGAAGTTTAATGGCGCTCTCAATTCGTAACCTCCTTCTCTATCATGAAACCTTATCTGTAGTTGTTTTGGCAATAAATTATTTCTAGCTTTATACATAAATTGTGCTGTCATTAAATCTATAGTATCTTGCAATTTGATTACTTTTGACTTTATGAATAATGGATTGGTATGTTCAATGTAACTGACTTTGTTGATGATTCTTATGGCTCTTTTTTGAAGGATGAATAATGGCTCTAATGAACATTTGAATGTGTTGCCCCAGACCTCTATACAATAAAGTACGGTGAAACCAGGGAACAGAACAAGAGTGCGGAGTGATTTGCTGTTTGAATAGTGTCGTGCTTTAGCTATGACTGAAATGCTTTTAGAGATTTTTGTACAGATATATTTAATGTGAGGTTTCCATCACACCAAGACATTTGATTTCATGTACTCTTTCAATGCGAACACCCTCTATCTGTACTGCTCCCTTGCTGTCAATCTTTCTATTACTGAATATAATGAATTTTGTCTTGCTTAAGTTTAATGATAACTTATTTGTATTGAACCAAGATTTTATTTTGATGAATTCTGATGTGATATCATTCAAAAGCTGCTGAAAATTCTCACCTGAACCAAGGATGTTTGTGTCATCACCAAACAGAATGAATTTGAGTAATTGAGAAGTTTTACATATGTAATTTATGTACATGATAAACAATTTTCAAAGTCAAAGTCTGCTTTATTGTCAATTTCTTCACATGCCAAGACATACAAAGAGATCGAAATTACGTTTCCCACTATCCCACGGTGACAAGACATAGTACACAATATACATACAAGTAAACAACACAAAAAGTAAAAACAAGAAGGCACAAACAATGAATAAGAGCGATGAATAAATAATAATAATAATTTTGGTCCCAACACTGACCCCTGTGGCACACCACAAACAATGTTCAACCACCTTGACTGTACATCTTCTATTTTTACAAATTGCTTCCTGTCTTTTAAATAACTTATGATCCAATGTAGTGCAGTACCTCTAATCCCATATTGTTCTAGTTTATGTACCATATTTTTTTGACTAAAAGTCGCTCCGGAATATACGTCGCATTCACCATAAAATGCACAATAACGTGAAAAAAAACATATATAAGTCGCTCCGGAGTACAAGTCGCATTTCGGGGGAAATTTATTCGACAAAATCCAACACCAAGAACAGACATGAACGAGCAACAACAGGCTAAACGATAGGTATGCTAACGTGACATAAACACAAACGAAGAGCTGAGAACGGGCCTGGCGTAACATTCAGAGTTATTCAAATAACTATTACATAAATAACACTTTTATAAAACCATCTGTGTCACTCCAATTCATTAAATCCATCGATCGTCCTTTATGTCAACAATGCCGGCGGTTGCACTTCCAAATATTCCACAGGCCTGTATAACGATATATAAATTATATATTAAATAACTATTATACAAGCAATAATATTATCAAACCATCTGTGTCACTCCAAATCATTAAATCCATCGAGCTTCCTTTATGTAAACAATGCCGGCTGGGTGCGCGCTGCTGACGGCGCTTGCACTTCTATATATTCCACAGGCCCATATATTGATATATAAATTATTTATCAAATAACTATTATATAAGCAATAATATCATCAAACCATCTGTCACTCCAAATCATTAAATCCATCGATCAAATTCCTCGTCCTTTGTCAACAACGCCGCACGTGCGCCCTGACGTCAGCCTCGTCGTTATTCCACAGATCTAGTATATAACTATATTGTAGCATTAACAAAGTACCAGGAAAAACGTGGGTTTGGTAAACGGCTCTTTATTCAACAAAACAAAAGTTCAACGAGTCAACAACTACTGAACTGTAACGATAAAAACATATACAAGTTGCTACACGAAATAAAATATATCAAATAACTATAACATAAATAGTTCACCGCCACACGGTCCCAAACACCGGCGTGGACTTCCAGGCGTGTGGCGGCGTGGACTTCCATCCCCGGAGGTGGCACTTCCAGCCACGGGGGTGGAAGACAGCTCCATAGAATAGGACTAGGCGTGCGTAAAAACCATGTCCGAGCCCCATCCACCATCCCCGGACAGTCACCCGGCCGAGCGCCGGCCCCCGACTTCCATCCGTGGAGGTGAAAGAGAGTTTCGTAGAGTAGGACCGGGCGTGCGTAAAAGCCATAATAGTTTTTCAAACCTTCTGTGTCACTCCAAATCATTAAATCCTTCAAACTCTTCGTCCTCCGTATCACTTACAAACAAAGCCGCTCATGATGCCGGTAGCACGTAGGGCCCTTCGTCATCCCGTGATCAAATCTTTGTCCTGTATGTTAAAACCATGGAATGACCTTTGCTATTTTCATATTGTTGGGAAATTGACCAGTTTGCAGTGGCAAGTTGAAGATGTGTGTTAATGATTTGGAGATTCCATGAATGACTGTTTTTACTGATTTCATGTCAATATCATTGAAATCAGTGGATGTCTTGTTTTTGCAGGAATGTATTATAGCTATAATTTCTTTTTCTATTACAGGCTTCAGAAACATAGAATTTGTATTTCTATCTATTCATTTGTCATTATCTATTCTTGATTGTCTAATTTCCTCAGCTAGTTTTGGTCCAATACAGTGGAGCCTCGGTTTTCGACCACAATCCGTTCCAGAAGGCTGTTCGAGAAGTGAATCGTTCGAATTCCGAATCATGTTTTCCCATTAATGGAAAAAAAAAATTAATCCGTTCCAAGCAAAAAAAAAAAACGCCGTTTTAAGCATTTTTTCCTTTGCGCATTTTTGTCTGATCGCGCAACTGCAGCACACCGCCGAACGCGCAACCATAGCACGTCGCCGACTGCGCAACTGCGCCGCGCTGGTCGCATTATTGTGACAGAGCCGTCACTGAAATTTAGAAAATATTTTTAAAGTCCTGATGTACTTTCCAAAATTTAAGTGGACCAAATTTAAGTGGACCTCAGTGCGCAGAGAGCTTAATTTTGTCCGAGCAGAGAGCTTAATTTTGTCCGATCGCGCAACTGTAGCACACCACCGAACGCGCAACCGTAGCGCGCCGCCGACCGCGCAATTGCACCGCGCTGGTCGCATTATTGTGACAGAGTGGTCACTAAAATTTAGAAAATATTTTTAACGTCCTAATGGACTTTCCAAAATTTCAGTGGACCTCAGTGCGCAGGGAGCTCAATTTGGTCCGATCGCGTAACCGCAGCGCGCCGGGCGTGTCATGAGGTGAATGGAGCGGGGTGACCAAATGCAGCTTGGACCAGGGTTTATTGAGCAAACTCAAAAGGCAAACTATAGATACTCTACTAGGGACGTGAATAACGGAACAGAAAGACAAAACAAGACTAGAACCGACCAGACTGCAGACTAGAAAGAAGGAGACGCGAGACAAGAACAATCCGACAGGGAGTGACACACAGACAGGACCTAAATACAAGACAGGTAACGAGAGGCAGGTGACGGCAATTACATAGCTTGTGAGCAGACACAGGAGGGGAGGGGCGTGCACACAGACACGCAAACCGAAACTATGACATTAAAACAAGGAAACAAACTGTGACAGATTTTGACAGGGCGCTCACTGTCGCATTGCTTTAGGAGCGTCTTTGTGTTTTAGATGGCTTTACTGCTCCCACTTGCTTCCTTTGGAGGCATGATTAGAGTTGATGCAATCCTCAGAGTAACGAGAATGTAATAATGAACGGAGTCAGTTGGCATGCGGGTCCTCTCGGCTCATCTCGCGAGGTTTGACAACCGAATTTTGTCCGACATCCAAAGCAAAAAAATCACAAATGTTTCGTTTGAATACCAATTTATTTGAGAACCGGGACGTTCGAAAACTGAGGCTCCACTGTATTTACAAAAAAGTTATTAAATTTATTAGCGACTTCATTCTTATCATTTATAGTTTTGGCATTATCTATAAAATACTGTGGGTAATTAATTATGTCTAGATTTATTTCTAATTATGCTATTTAGAATATTCCATATACCTTTTATATTGTGGTTATTTTCTAGTAAGTTATAATAATAGTCTTTCTTGCAATTCCTTAAGATATTAGTTAACTTATTCTTAGACTTATATTTTTCTTCTAATTCCTTAGTTTTATGCTTTATGAATTTCCTATATAATGTATTTTTCTTTTTACAGGCATTCCGCAGACCCTTTGACATCCACTGATTCTCATTGTACTTGTGTGTTTTACAGTATTGTTTAATTGGGCAATGTTTATCGTATAATGACTTAAAAATACTTGGGAATTTATCATATGCTTTGGAAGTATCAATTTCCCTATATATCGGGTCCCAATTTTGTTGAAAAAGCTCATGTATTAGCGCATTCATGGAGTCTTCCGTTTTAACCCTTCTATACAGTGCTTATGCTTATGCTTTTTATTGTTGTCATTATAAACTTTAAAGACTGGGAGATGGTCACTGATGTCATTCACCAATAGTCCACTTACTGTGTTGTTTTCCATTTCATTTGTAAAAATATTGTCGATTAAGGTTGCAGATTGCGCTGTAATTCAGGTGGATCTAGTTATCTTTGGGTATAAACCAGTACTGAAGAGAGTATTGATGAAATCTTCAGTCTTCTTATTTTTATTGGGATTTAAAAGATCTATGTTTAAGTCTCCCCCATGAATATGATTTTCTGATTCGTTATAGTAAGTTATACCTCCATCCAATTTTGAAGCACATCCATGTCTGATCCCGGTGTTCTGTATATACAGCTTACCACAATATTTCTTTTTGCTCTACTTATCTCTATGGTTAAACATTCAAACATATTATCCACAGCAGTTGACATACCAGCTCTGCCGGAGCCCTGAAGCCGACTCACCGAACCCCTAGGGTTCGATCGAACCCAGGTTAAGAACCACTGCTTTAAAGTTCTCCTGCTGCTGTTGTAGGAGGGCCATAAACATATCCTTCTGTTTTTGCATCAGGTCAGATACCTGGCTACGTGACATGTACTCACCCTCCTCATCTTCTGGGTTCGTCTCCACTTTTTTAGGCATGTCTGTGTCTGCTCTTTTTCGTCTACCCAGGGTTGTACGAAAGACGGCTGGCCGCCGCTGTTGTTGTTAGCCACCACGCGCTAGTAGCCGCGCTGGGCCTTCTCTTTAGCTGCCGCTAGGTGTTAGCACGTCGCGCTGCTCCTCCGTCCGGTGCCGTTAGCCACCGCCGCTGGGTCTCAGTTGTTCACGATTAAGCCTGATCCTTTTGCCAAAGTAGTGATGGACGGCTCCGTGTGATGATATGAAAAGCCAATTGTTTCCTGGCAAACTGCAGAAAACGGTTCATCCTCAGTAACTGTGTCACCATAGATGAGAAACTTGTACCTTTCCCCTTTCATTTATTAGTAATGAAATCTTCAACTGGCGGCTCGGAAGAGCACTGGGTAGCACGTCCACCTCACAGTTAGGAGGGTGTGGGTTCGATTCCACCTCCGGCCCTCCCTGTGTGGAGTTTGCATGTTCTCCCTGGGTCCGCATGGGTTTTTCCGTTCATTCTGGTTTCCTCCCACATCTCAAAAACATGCTTGGTAGGCCGATTGGGCACTCCAAATTGTCCCTAGGTTAAAGTTAAAGTCCCAATGATCATCATCACACACACATCTGGGTGTGGTGAAATTTGTCCTCTGCATTTAACCCATCCCCATGTGATTTTGATCCATCCCTTGGGGGAGAGGGGAGCAGTGAGCAGCAGCAGCGCTGCCGCGCTCGGGAATCATTTGGTGATCTAACCCCCCAATTCCAACCCTTAATGCTGAGTGCCAAGCAGGGAGGCAATGGGTCCCATTTTTATAGTCTTTGGTATGACCCGGCCGGGGTTTGAACCCACAACCTTCTAGTCTCAGGGCGGACACTCTACTACTAGGCCACTGAGCTGGTGTGAGTGCTAATGGTTTGTCTCTGTGTGCCCTGCGATTGGCTGGCAACCGGTTCAAGGTGTCCCCCGCCTACTGCCCAATGACGGCTGGGATAGGCTCCAGCACACCCGCGACCCCCGTGGGGACTAAGCGGTTCAGAAAATGGATGGATGGATGGAAATCTTCAACTATCCTGGTAATGCAATTGACAATAGATTCTCTTTTACAATATCAACGTAGCTTTAATTTATTATTTTAATCTTCCTATCTATCCTGGTAATGTAATTGACAATAGATTCTCATTTGCAATATCAACCTATTTGCAGACAGCACAGGATATATTTACAAGTTAATTTACAATGGTAATTGTTCGAGGAATGTCACTCTGAATATACATTTTCATCTAACCAAATAGTGCTTTGCAAAAAGCTTGGACACCCCTGGCCTAGAGAATTGTATTTCCAAGAAATACTGTTTAAGGCAAAGAGAGGCAACTCAACCACGGTCCCGTTACCCATCACTAACACCACTAGTCATAATATCATTCTGTACCCATGTATTAATTTGGGACGTGTTGAAGGGGTCAAAGCTATCTACCCAGCAGCCCTAAGCCTGCAAGCAAGCCAAAAATTGATGAAAATGAGGTAGACTTCAAAATTTCATCATCTTCTCCCAGTAACATCTGTGAAACTTGGGACCCTCCGATAATGCTAGACTGGAGGTACCGAACCCCATTAGGTTCATATGAGCATTCACCGAACCCCTCTTTCGGGGAGGGGGGGGGGATGGTACCGATGTGTTCGTCCATCCACTGAAGACGGGGGCGGGGTGCTACCGGTGTGTTCGCCCATCCGCAGACGGGGGGGGCGGGGTGCTACCGGTGTATTTGGCCATCCACGGACGGGGGGGGAGAGCTACCGGTGTGCGGACGAAGAGGGAGGGTGGGTGCTACCGGTGTGTTCGGCCATCCGCGGAAGGGGGCGATGCTACCGGTGTGTTCGGCCATCCGCGGACGGGGGGGTGGGTACTACCGGTGTGTTCGGCCATCCGCGGACGGTGGGGCAGGGGCGGGGAGGGGTGGGGGCGGGGCGGGGCAATGACATACCAGCTCGGCTGAACCCTTGAAGCCGACTCACTGAACCCCTGGTTAAGAACCACTGTGCTAGACCATCCAACTAATGAGCAGCAACAGGTAGTGAAGGAAATGCTCTGGGAAGAGCATTTGCTCGAGATAAAAATGATGTTGTAAGCATTCCTAATCTCCGAATGCACATTTCGCTTCATGATCATACACCAAAAAACATATATTAGCATCCCAAAACCCATACACCTTGAAGTAAAAGCTTATCTGCAGGATTTAATCAATCGGGGTTGGGTCACAAAATCAAAGTCACCGTACTCTTCACCAATAATGTGTGTAAGAAAGAAATCGGGAGAGCTTAGACTGTAGACTACCGCGAACTTAATCGCAAGTCAGTACCGGACAGAACCCCTATTCCCAGGATACAGGACTGTCTCAGAAAATTAGAATATTGTGATAAAGTTCTTTATTTTCTGTAATGCAATTAAAAAAACAAAAATGTCAGACATTCTGGATTCATTACAACTCAACTGAATTATTGCAAGCCTTTATTTATTTTAATATTACTGATTATGGCATACAGCTTAAGAAAACTCAAATATCCTATCTCAAAATATTAGAATATCATGAAAAAGTATACTAGTAGGGTATTCAACTAATCACTTGAATGGTCTAATTAACTCGAAACACCTGCAAGGGTTTCCCGAGTCTTGAAAAACACTCAGCTTGGTTCAGTAAACTAAATCACAAGTATGGGGAAGACTGCTGATCTGACTGCTGTCCAGAGGACCATCGTTGACAACCCTCCATCAGAAGGGTAAGACACAAAAAGAAATTTCTCAAAGAGCAAGCTGTTCACAGAGTGCAGTTTCAAAGCACATCCACAAAAAGTCTGTTTGAAGGGGGAAATGTGGCAGGAAACGCTGCACAACCAAGAGAGATGACGACAGCTTTGACAGTGTTGTGAAGAAGAGTCGCGACCAGAATTTGGGGGAGCTTCAAAGACAGTGGACTGAAGCTGGAGCCCAGGTATCAAAAGCCACTGTTCACAGACGTGTCCGGGAAATGGGCTACGATAGCCTTATTCCCATGGTCAAGCCACTTCTGAATTCAAGACAACGGAAGAAGCGTCTGACTTGGGCTATGGTTAAGAAGCACTGGACAGTTCCAGAGTTGTCCAAAGTCCTCTTTTCAGACGAAAGCAAGTTTTGTATTTCATTTGGAAGTCAAGGCGCCAGAGTCTGGAGAAAGGCTGGAGAGAAGCAAAATCCAAGTTGCTTGAAATCCAGTGTGAAGTTCCCACAGTCAGTGATGGTTTGGGTAGCCATGTCAGCTGCTGGTGTTGGTCCACTGTGTTTCATCAAGTCCAGAGTAAATGCAGATTCTAGAGCACTACATGCTTCCGTCTGCTGAAAAGCTCTATGGAGATGATGATTTCATTTTCCAGCATGATCTGGCACCTGCCCACAGTGCTAAAACCACCAGTAAATGGTGTACTGACCATGGCATTACTGTCCTCGATTGGCCTGCCAATTCCCCTGACCTGAACCCCATAGAGAATTTGTGGGGTATTGTGAAGAAGAAGCTGAAAGACACCAGAACCAACTATGCAAATGAGCTAAAGGCTGCTATTGAAGCATCCTGGGCATCCATAACACCTCAGCAATGGCACAGGCTGATTGCCTCCATGCCACGCCGCAATGATGCAGTAATCCGTGCAAAAAGATTCTCAACCAAGTACTGAGTGCATTAATGAACATTTTCAAATGTTTGACTTTGTTTTGCTGTTTTAAATCTTTTTTTTTTTTACTTGGTCTGAGGAAATATTATAATTTTTCGAGATAAGATTTTTGAGTTTTCTTAAGCTGTAAGCCATAATCAGCAATATTAAAATAATAAAAGGCTTGCAATATTTCAGTTGATTTGTAATGAATCCAGAATGTATGACATTTTTGTTTTTTATTTGCATTATAGAAAATAAAGAACTTTATCACAATATTCTTATTTTCTGAGACAGTCCTGTACAAGACATGCTTGATACCCTGAAGGGTAGTTTGTGGTTTGCAGTGCTTGATCAGGAGAAAGCAGGGTTTTTGGGAGAACTGGAAGAGCGATCCAGAGCGCTTGCGTGTGTTGGCTCATATGTTGAGTTCTTGTTTTGTGAAATAAAGAGCCGGTTACCAAACCCACGTCTTGCCTGGTACTTTGGTAACGCTACAATATAGTTATATACCTAGATCTGTGGAATAATTGCGGCGCACGTAGGTCCGGAATCAACAGCTGTTTTTTTTGACAGAGGATGAATCTTCTGATGGATTTAATGATTTGGAGTGACACCGACGGTTCATTAAAATTGTTGTTTATATTACATTTATTTAATATATCTAGTCTGACGTCAGCGGCGCACGTAGTTCCGGCGTCAACAGCTGTGTGTGTTTTTTTTTTCTATTGACACAGGATGAATATTCCGATGGATTTAATGATTTAGAGTGTCACGGATGGTTCATTAAAATTGTTCTTTATATTACATTTATTTGATATATCTAGTCTGACGTCAGCGGCACACGTTGATTCTTCCGGCGTCAACACCTGTTTTTTTTTTTTTAAGTGACACAAGACGAAGATTCCGATGGATTTAAAGATTTAAAGTGACACGGATGGTTCGATAAAATTGTTGTTTATATTATTGTTATTTGATATATAGTTTATATATTGCTATATGGGCCTGTGGAATAATATGAACTGCAGCTGACGACGAGTACGACGTCAGCGCCGCGCCGCACACGCAGCGTTGTTTACAGAAAGGACGACAAATTCGATGATTTAATGATTTGGAGTGACACAGATGGTTTGATAAGCGTGTTATTTATGTTATAGTTATTTGAATAACTGTTAATGTTACATCAGGCCCGTTCTCAGTTCCTCGTTTGTGTTTATGTCACATTAGCATACCGTATCATTAGCCTGTTGTTGCTGGTTCATGTCTGTTCTTGGTGTTGGATTTTGTCAAATAAATTTTCCCCTAAATGCGACTTAAACTCCAGTGCGACTTTTAATCCGAAAAATACGGTACATAGACACTCACCATCAGGCTTTGTGTTATCTTTTTGACAAACAGTCCAGTCCTCCTATCCTAAGTTACCCAGACGGTGTATTCAGACCTGACTGTTTGGTCCACTTTAAAGGGACCAGGGTTCGATTGTAACGCTTTGTGCGGGTGTGAATACATGCAAACGAATCCTGGTGCGGATTAAAGAAACGGACCGAGACTAACTCTGATGTGATTCGCTTCAGGTGTGAATACAAACAGCGTAGATCCAACCCAACAGCACAAATATGCAGAGCAGGAATGCAGCGCGTAGGACTCGCATGTTTTCCTCCATTTCTGGGTCTGTGCTCTGTGTGCTGCCCTGGTCACTGCTGTCCAATGGGAGCACAGATCGTTACAAGCGTGGGTGTGTTTACAAAATATACTTCGCTTGCAAAATGTACAGTTTGAATAGGAACTGCACTAAACAAAAACAATTAAGTTAGCTTTTGGTCCGGACCAAACAAGCGGACTAAAGGACTTTTCTGGTCTGAATACACCCTTATAACCGTCTCTGGCATGCATTTAATAAAAGATACACTAAGGATCAAGATTTAGAAGGCCCTATTTATTTTCTTGCTGAAATTAGTCGATTGAATTTAAATGTAATTAAACCTGTGAGTATATAAAGGGCTGTCACAGTGCAGGCAACTTTGGGGTACTGGCACATTTGGGCACGAGCATATTCGGGTATCTGCTCATTACATAGACACTCACCATCAGGCTTTGTGTTATCTTTTTGACAAACAGTCCAGTCCTCCTATCCTAAGTTACCCAGACTTAAATTATCCATTTGTACCTTGATAGGTAAAATATATAGTCACATGCAAAGAAAAAAGGAGACCTTTAGCATATGAGCTGAAAACAGATTGTGCAGAGGTAAAGGCATTGGCCAGGGAGTGGGACAAGCTCAAGAGGGACGGGACATTGTTCAGGGTAACTGCAAACAAAAATCAATTGCTTCTCCCTTCGATATATCACCCCCTTGTATTGGATGAACTGCACAAACAAATTGGCCACTTAGCCTCAGAGAAAACAAAAACATTGGTAAGGGACTGTTTTTATTGGCCAAAAATGCAAAGAGACATTGAACACTTTGTCATGAATGTATGCGATTGTCTAAAGAAAAGAAGACCAAACAGACAAACTTTTGCATCAATGTAGAATATAGTAACCACTCACCCCTATCAGCTAGTATCAGGTGACTTTCTCCATCTGGAACAATGTATAGGTGGTTGAGAGTATAGTCTAGTGGTCATGGACCATTATAGAGGCTTTGCCCAGGCATATGCAATGACCAACAAATCAGCAAATTCTGTGGCAGAAAGACTGTTTAATGACTTTTGCTTAGATTTAGCTTTGGATTTGGCTTTGGATTTAGGGAGACAGTGTGAAAGCAAGCTTTTAAGTCACCTGAAGGAGTTGTCTGGTGTAAAGAGATCTCACAGAACTCCATATCATCCTCATGGGAATGGACTAACAGAATGATTCAATAGGAGTCTCCTCTTTATGCTGAGAACACTCACCAAAGAACAAAAATTGGACTGGAAAATACACTTTCCCAAATGCGTACAATTGTACTGCTAACGAGGCCACGGGTTATTCGCCATTCTTCTTACTTTTCGGTAGATTACCAAGGCTTCCTGTTGACCTATTTGGCATTGAGCAGGAAGAAAGCCCAGGCTCCTACCAGGGCTATGTTGGCAAATGGAGAAGCAGGATGATTGAGGCTTACAACATTGCCTCAAGGAATGCGGTTAAGTAAGCCGGTAGAGGTAAAAGACAGTGGATCCTGATGAGTACTTATCGGATGCTGTCACATGGTCTGTCTGCAAGCCACACGGCTCACCTTCGCTGGACCCCACTACAGCAGAATTTGTCCGACAGATCAAGAGAGTTCCGAGCAAGCTGATGAAACGCGTCGATCTAGTCCCTTTTCCATCTGTTAGGGAAGTTGGGTACATTGCAGATGCAGAAGATATAGCTGATGGGTCAGATTCCAAAGACGCAAGAGCAACAGAGCAGGGGAGTTCATACCCGAAGACAGAGAGGCGGAAGCCACACATTTTGACTTACAATACTCTGGGTCAACCGACTTTCACAGAGAGGAGAGAGCAGCTAAATCTTTTGGTGTTAGAGGTTTTTGGCAACCTTGGTTAAGAATGCTTGAATTGTTTATTTGACCTCTTTGCATTTTTAGGTCAAATGACCAACCTATGTATTTATGTTTATTGAAATAAGGTGGCAAATACTGCCAACTTTGAGATTGTAAGACCTGGGAAAACATTGCTGTAATGTGAGCATAGACAAATGCCACATATGTATGCAAGCCTATTTTTTTGTTATTGGTTATTGCAAATGTTGAGCTGTTGAATGCTTACACTGAACTTTTCAAGATTACACACAATTGCAGTGTATAGTTGTCGGGGTATGTGGAAAATTCTTTACCGTGATGTGAGTGTTAAGTCAAGATGACATCTTTCAAGTGGGGGAGGGTGTGAGAGTCTCAACTGGCTCACAGATGTTTCATTGATGTTGTTTCTATTCATTTATGGGCTTTCTGTGGGTTTACAATAATCATCATTGTGATTGTCCTGGCCATTTCTTTACTAGGCATGGTGTATTTTTGTTATTGTTGATTTCTCCTACTGCCATGAAAGTCACCGCGGATGTATGTACGTGTGGGGGAAGAAATTGTGACGTGGATGTAGAGGAGACGGCTCTGTATGTTGGGTGGGCTTGAAAAAAAATAAAAACGCCTGTTATAGGACAAAACCTGCATCTCCTCGTGACTCGTGACTCAGAGCCGCAACATGCACCTGAGGTGAACGCTAACATCCCTTGTCCTTCTCAGTAAATGAAAATGAAAAGTAATAATGCAAACAGCACCACAGTAAACTTATGGTAAGGGTAAATGTCAATTCCATCCATCCATCCTCTTCCGCTTATCCGGGGTCGGGTCGCGGGGTCAGCAGCTTTAGGAGGGACTCCCAGACTTCCCTCTCTCCAGCCACTTCATCCAGCTCATCCCGGGGGATCCCAAGGCGTTCCCAGGCCAGTCGAGAGACAAAGTCTCTCCACCGCGTCCGGGGTCGTCCGCGAGGTCTCCTACCGGTGGGACATGCCCGGAACACCTCCCCAGGAAGGCGTCCAGTAGGCATCCTGATGAGATGCCCGAGCCACCTCATCTGGCTCCTCCCAACGTGTAGGAGCAGCGGCTCTACTCCGAGTCCCTCCCGGATGACCGAGCTTCTCACCTTATCTCTAAGGGAGAGCCCGGACACCCTGCAGAGGGACTCATTTCGGCCGCTTGTATCCGGGATCTCGTTCTTTCGGTCAGGACCCATAGCTCGTGACCATAGGTGAGGGTACGACGGACCGGTACAAAGTCCGCATTACTGCCGACGCTGCACCAATCCGCCTGTCGATCTCGCGCTCCAAGACCCCAAGATACTTGAACTCCGCCACTTGGGGCAGGATCTCAGCCCCACAACATCCAGAGCCTTTAAAAATTCTGGGCGGATCACATCCACCCCCGGGGCCTTGCCCCTGAGGAGTTTTTTTAACTACCTCAGTGACTTCGACCCCAGAGATTGGAGAGTCCACCTCAGAGTCTCCAGGCCCTGCTTCCACAATGGAAGGCGTGTCGGTGGAATTGAGGAGGTCTTCAAAGTACTCTCCCCACTGACTCACGACGTCCCGAGTCGAGGTCAGCAGCACGCCATCTCCATTGTAAACAGTGTTGACGGTGCACTGCTTCCCCCTCCTGAGACGCCGAATGGTGGACAAGAATGCCCTCGAAGCCGTCTGAATGTCATTCTCCATGGTCTCGCCAAACTCCTCCCACGCCGGGTTTTTGCCTCAGCAACTGCCGAAGCCGCGCTCCGCTTGGCCATCCTTTACCTGTCAGCTGTCTCCGGAGTCCCGCAGGCCAAAATGGCCCGATAGGACTCCTTCTTCAAAGTCCCAAAGTCAAAGTCCCAATGATCATCGTCACACACACATCTGGGTGTGGTGAAATTTGCATTTAACCCATCCCCATGTGATTTTAATCCATCCCCTGGGGGAGAGGGGAGCAGTGAGCAGCAGCGGTGCCGCGCTCGGGAATCATTTGGTGATCTAACCCCCCAATTCCAACCCTTAATGCTGAGTGCCAAGCAGGGAGGCAATGGGTCCCATTTTTATAGTCTTTGGTATGACCCGGCCGGGGTTTGAACCCACAACCTTCCAGTCTCAGGGCGGACACTCTACTACTAGGCCACTGAGCTGGTCAGCTTGACGGCATCCCTTACCACCGGTGTCCACCAGCGGGTTCGGGGATTGCCGCCACGACAGGCACCAACAACCTTACGGCCACAGCTCCGGCCGGCTGCCTCAACAATGGATGCACGGAACATGCACGGAATGTGGGAAAAGCTCTGCCGGAGGTGGGAGTTGAAGCTCTTCCTGACAAGGGATTCTGCCAGACGTTCCCAGCAGACCCTCACAATACGTTTGGGCCTGCCAGGTCGGACCGGCATCTTCCCCCACCATCGGAGCCAACCTACCACCAGGTGGTGATCAGTTGACAGCTCCGCCCCTCTCTTCACCCAAGTGTCCAAAACATGCGGCCGCAAATCCGATGACACAACTACAAAGTCAATCACCGAACTGCGGCCTAGGGTGTCCTGGTGCCAAGTGCACACATGGACACCCTTATGTTTGAACATGGTGTTCATTATTGACAATCCGTGTTGAGCACAGAAGTCTAATAATAGAGCACCGCTCGGGTTCAGATCGGGGGGGCCGTTCCTCCCAATCGCGCCTTCCAGGTCTCACTGCCATTGCCCACGTGAGCATTGAAGTCACCCAGTAGAACGATGGAGTCCCCAGAAGGAGCGCTCTCCAGCACTTCTTCCAAGGACTCCAAAAAGGATGGGTACTCTGAGCTGCTGTTTGGTGCATAGACACAAACAACAGTCAGGACCTGTCACCCCCATCTGAAGGCGAGGGGAGGCTACCCTCTCATTCACCAGGGTGAACCCCAATGTGCAGGCGCCCAGCTGGGGGGCAACAAGTGTACCCACACCTGCTCGACGCCTCTCACCGTGGGCAACTCCAGAGTGGAAGAGAGTCCAGCCCCTCTCGAAAGGGCTTGTACCAGAACCCAAACTGTGTGTGGAGGCAAGTCCGACTATGTCTAGTCGGAGCTTTTCTGCCTCGCACACCAGCTCGGGCTGCTTTCCAGTCAGAGAGGTGACATTTCATGTCCCAAGAGCCACCTTCTGCAGCCGTGGATCGGACCGCCAAAGCTCTGCCTTTGGCCGCCACTCAGCTTACACTGCACCCGACCCCTTTGGCCCCTCCCACAGGTGGTGAGCCCGTGGGAAGGGGGACCCATGTTTCCTTTTCGGGCTGTGCCCGGCTGGGCCCCATGGGCGAAGGCCCGGCCACCAGACGCTCACCTTTGAGCCCCTCCTCCAGGCCTGGCTCCAGAGGGGGGACCCGGTGACCCACGTCCGGGCGAGGAAAAACGAAGTCCATTTATGTTTTTCTTCATAAGGGGCTTTTGTGTGCCGTGCTTTGTCTGGCCCCTCACCTAGGACCTTTTTGCCATGGGTGACCCTACCAGTGGCATAAAGCCCCAGACAACATGTCTCCTAGGATCATTGGGGCGCGCAAACCCCTCCACCGCGATAAGGTGACGACTCACGGAGGGGTAAATGTAAATGAAGGGGTAAATGTAAATTCCCTACATGTAAATTCCTACAAACCCTAGAAGTCGACACTAATTTGTTCCAGAAGGAGCGTTTAGAAGCGAAGCCGTCGAGTTAATGTAATTGGTCTAATTTTGTCTAAAACAAAAACATAAAACCACAAAAAACAACAAAAATAGACTGTACATGGCACTTCAGACGAGTCGGACATTTAAAAGACCCATAATGAGCTTGAAATAAATTAAACAAAACAAAATAAAACATTTTAAACACAAAACATACTTACCAATGTTAGAAGAGTCAACGTCATGGAATTAATTTCCCAAAAGCGAATCATTGTGAACAAAAGGATGGCTGTTGTTTACAAATACAGTAGCTCTCTTTTTAAACGGTTGTTATTGCATAAACTCAGTTCTTCAGCGTGAACCCCCGTGATCTTGTGGTCTTGCGGGTGCAGCTTTCCGGAAACGCATTGCACATGACCGCAGTTGGGTGTCACAACGGCTTAAAATCTGCTAAATCTTCTTTTACTTTCGGCTTTTCCCCTCAGTGATCGCTATGAGAATTTTTACGCCGGATGCCCTTCCTGACACAACCCTCTGTATTTACCCGGGCTTGGGACCGGCACAGGGAAGACCCTGGCTTGTGTCCCCATGTGGCTGCATTTTAAAATCCGCTAAGTAACAACGCCAAATAATATCGGATTCCAAAGCTTTGCTCGACATCAGAGTAAAAATGTTTTGCCGACATTTTGCATCAAAATCCGAATATGACGAGTACTGAGTCGGTCGACTTCGGGGTGCTATTGTACTACTGTGAAACCTCTACTTGCGAACGCCTGTACTTACAAACATTTTGAGATACGAACTGGTGCCTTTAGATTTTTTCACCTCCACTTACAAACCACATTTGACGTCTGAACCCGTGAGCAAGATGGCGGCGCGTGCACACGCAGCGGCCACTCTCTGTCCCGTTCGGTGTTTTGCGAGTGTTTACTGAGTGTTTGTCCGGCAGTTTTGTGTATGTTCGTCTCGTGTGATACGTCGTGCTACTAGTGCGGCGGGCATGTTCTGCTCAACATCGGCGGAAGTGGGTTTTATGGCGTTCTGGACTTTGGTGCGGAGAGATTAAGGGCGCTCGGACTGCTTCGTCATGGAGCGACGCCGGACTGGCCTGCTCTTCCTCCCCCGGTTGGACTGCGTCGTGAGCTCGGACTGCTCCGTCCTGGAGCATTGTTGGGATGCGTCGGCAGCGGGTCTGCGAGGCAGCGGGAGAGGGGCCAGCGCGGAGACATCGGGCCAGGCTTGCGGCCACCCCACCTCGCCCAGCCGTGCCTTCCATTCTACTGGCGTACGTTCGTTCGCGGGACGACAAGATGGGTTGCGTTCGCCTGATAAGATCCACGAACCGGACAGTGCGTGCCTGCTGTGTGCTCGTGTTCACAGTGGCCTGGTTGACTGTCATCTTTCCGGACTCTGCTGTGGATCGGGAGCGGCTAGCGTGCTATCACTCTTATTGTTCATCTTCTTGTTTTATTTTTCCTGTGTTGTTTACTTGTATGTGCGTTGTGAACTCTGTCTTGTTACCCTGGGATAGTGAGAAACGTAATTTCGATCGCTTTGTGTGTCTTGACATGCGGAGCTATTGACAATAAAGGAGACTTTGACTTTGAAAAAAAAAAAATAATTCTGTCAGAGCGTGTCAGGTGACGTGTGTGCGTGTCTCTACCCTTTGCTCAGCCACTTCCTGTGCTTGTCTCCGCGCTGTTAGCAAATTGACAAGTTCATCTGTAGTTGGTCCGGAGTTTTTGTAGTCAATCGTGTCTTCTAAGCAAGCAAGTGCAAAAAGTGGTGAGGGTAGTCAGAAGAAAGTGTAGCGAATGTAGAATTAAGTATGGTACATGATTTCCTACCCCACCCCACCCCTCTCAAGCTCCTATACTCTTATAGCAAGTTTTCACATCTTTTAAGGTAAAGCAGTTAAACATTAATCTTACATTTTGTATTCATTCTTGTGGGAAAATTTGCTTCTGCCAAATTCTCTACCAAGGAACGCAATCATTGAACAAATCAAGTACTGTACGTAAGTTGAGGTTTCAGTGTATCATCTTAATTGTCTTATTAATGTGTGCACACATTAAAGAAGTCAAGCTGTAAGCTATTGATGGTCATATACGAGTAACTCCTTGCTGGTGCAATACATACCAAAATTTTATCTGATTAGTCGACTAATTTCGGTACTGTTGGTGATTAGTCAATTAGCAAAATAAATGTTTGCAGCAGCCCTACATCCATGGGAGAGTACAAGTTAGTCTGATCGGCACTTGGTTTTGAGTTTTTCTTTGTCTCGGTGGTTTGTTTGTTGAAGACACTGATCAACTATTTGGTACTAGAAATGAATTTTTAAGCGTTGGTTTGTTTTTATGTCCCCTGCTCTGCATTTGTTGTACTGTATGCATGTAAATGAAAAGACCAATCCTATCTCTCCGTAGTTTTGATGATCATGATCCTGCTGTGATTCATGAGAATGCTGCCCAAATAGAAGTGCTGGTTCCCATTCGCCTTGACATGGAGATAGATGGGCAAAAACTCAGAGATGCTTTCACATGGAACATGAATGGTAACGTTAATTGCAAGGAATGTGTTATTTTATTTCTTCTTAACTTTGACTCCATTCCTCAACAGAAAAACTGATGACCCCAGAAATGTTTGCAGAAATTCTGTGTGATGACTTGGATCTGAATCCTCTGACTTTTGTCCCTGCCATCACCTCAGCCATACGTCAGCAGATCGAGTCATACCCCACTGACAGCATTTTAGAGGAGCAGGCAGACCAAAGGGTCATCATCAAGGTGGGTTCTGATACAAAGTAAAGTTTCAACAATTTTTAAATTGTTCCCAGTAGTCTCGGGGTGTATTCAGACCTGACTGTTTGGTCCACTTTAAACGGACCAGGGTTTGATTGTAACGCTTTGTGCGGGTGTGAATACATGCAAACGAATCCTGGTGCGGATTAAAGAAACGGACCGAGACTAACTCTGATGTGATTCGCTTCAGGTGTGAATACAAACAGCGTAGATCCAACCCAACAGCACAAATATGCAGAGCAGGAATGCAGCGCGTAGGACTCGCATGTTTTCCTCCATTTCTGGGTCTGTGCTCTGTGTGCTGCCCTGGTCACTGCTGTCCAATGGGAGCACAGATCGTTACAAGCGTGGGTGTGTTTACAAAATATACTTCGCTTGCAAAATGTACAGTTTGAATAGGAACTGCACTAAACAAAAACAATTAAGTTAGCTTTTGGTCCGGACCAAACAAGCGGACTAAAGGACTTTTCTGGTCTGAATACACCCTTATGAAGTCAAGTCAAGTTTATTTGTATAGCCCTAAATCACAAACAGTCTCAAAGGGCTTCACATAGCCAAAATTGACAATTATTCTCAAAGCATCCCCTGATCATAAGCTCCCAAAAGGGCAAGGAAAAACTCAAAAAACCCCTACCAGGGGAAAATGAGAAACCTTGAGAAGGGACCACAGATGGAAGGATCCCCCTTTCAGGATCACCAGGTTATAATGGATGCAGAGAGTACACAAGTAATACATAATATGAAAATCAATGAAAAAAAAATGGATGTCGGAGGTGTCCTCGATTGTCCTGGCAGTGTCCTCAAGGGGGCCGAGCCGCAGCTCCCCCATCCCGAACTGGTCCCCGAGAATCCAGCCAGCCGCTATCCGCTTTTGAGCCACCTAACCCCCTCCCCAGCCGGGGAGGAGGTGGGCAGAGAGAACAGAACAAACTCCGGCCAAATCGGCCATCACAAGTTAGTTAAAGGCCATCTCATAGAAATGTGTCTTTAAACGTGTCTTAAATGTTTCTACTGAGGTAGTAGTTCTAATATCCATTGGTAGGGCATTCCAAAGCTCTGGAGCCCGAATAGAGAATGCTCTAGACCCTGCAGACATTTTCTTGGCCCTCGGTATAACTAAAAGACTAGCGTTTTGCGAACGAAGGTTACGAGACGGAACATAAGGAACGACTAGGTCGACGAGATATGAAGGCGCTAAGCCATGCAGTGCTTTATAGGTTAGTAGAAGAACCTTGAAGTCACATCTTAAATGGACCGGGAGCCAATGTAATTCGGCTAATATTGGGGTAATGTGATCAAATTTTCTTGACCGTGAGAGCAGCCTCGCAGTGGCATTTTGCACTAACTGTAGACTTTTAATACTGGATTTAGGAAGACCAGAGAATAATACATTACAGTAGTCCAGGCGCGACGTGACGAACGCATGTATAATAGTTTCCGCATCCCCAGTCGAGAGGATAGGACGAATCTTAACAATATTACGAAGGTGAAAAAACGCAATCCTGGTTATATTCTTAATGTGTTTTTGAAAGGAGAGCGTTTGGTCAAATATTACCCCGAGATTAGTTACCGTATCACTCTGAGTGATAGTACGGTTATCTATAGTTATAGTGGTTTCCTTAAATAAATGTTGATAACGAGTAGGACCAATTATCAACATCTCAGTTTTATCCGGGTTAAGACGAAGGAAGTTGAGAGACATCCATTGTTTAATCTCCGCAAGGCACGCCTCGAGATTACAGCAGTCCTGTGGATCTGTCATCGATAACGGCATATATAATTGGGTGTCATCCGCGTAGCATTGAAAACTAATATTATATTTACGTATTATGCCCCCAAGCGGAATCATATAAATATTAAATAAAATCGGTCCGAGTACCGATCCCTGTGGGACACCACAAGTAACATTATAAAGCTCAGAGGACGTATTACCATGGACCACTCGGTGCGTCCTGCCTGATAGATAGGAATTGAACCAGCTTAGTGCTGACCCTGAGATACCAACACAACTTTTAAGACGCCCTAATAAAATATCGAAGTCTACAGTGTCAAAGGCAGCACTAAGATCAAGTAGTAACAATACAGACGACGTATTTGAATCCATAGCTATGAGGAGATCATTAGTCACTTTAGCAAGTGCTGTCTCTGTAGAATGATTGGCTCTAAAACCAGACTGAAAAGAGTCATATCGATTATTATCGACCATGTAATCAATAACCGTCTCTGGCATGCATTTAATAAAAGATACACTAAGGATCAAGATTTAGAAGGCCCTATTTATTTTCTTGCTGAAATTAGTCGATTGAATTTAAATGTAATTAAACCTGTGAGTATATAAAGGGCTGTCACAGTGCAGGCAACTTTGGGGTACTGGCACATTTGGGCACGAGCATATTCGGGTATCTGCTCATTAGAATTTTTTTTTTTTTTCAAAAATGGCACATCAAACTTCTAACATTGGATTTTTTTCCCCCAAGCCTAGTGCATTGTGTAATGAGTTTTCACACATGTTTTGACATCAGTAGTCTCTTCTCAAAGTTTCTTCTTTTTCTGTATTGGGGTTATGAGTTTTTCCTTACCTACGTAGTTAAGAGCTTGAATCGTGGGATGCTTCCACTCACTATAAAATGTGGGTCCATGAAGCCCTTTAGATACTCTTGTGAATTAGGGTTATGGAAATGAAATAACTTTGCTTCTGCATTAGCTGTTGGTTTTAACTCCTGTTTCAGTCTTGGGGTGTTACATATGCCTCTATCTGCTCGTATTGCAAATCTTGGTGAAATGTTAATAGGAAGTGGTACTAAACCCTTTTTAAAAACATTTTTGTTTTGAACCGCACAATAAACTAAGATTGATTACCGTATTTTCACGACCAAAGGGCACACCGTACTAAAAGGCGCAGTTATGTGTGCCATTACTGTATTTAACACACACATAGGGCGCACCGCACCGTATCATAGGGCGCATGCATGCCTTGATTTACGGTAAACCAAGAAAAAAACGTCACAAGAGCAAGAAAGTAAGTTCGGTTGTACTTTATTCTGCTGTTTAACCATGTATTCTACTGTACTCCCATTATTGTTAATTGATATTCACACGCAAATCCGTCCAAGTCCTCATCTTCTGTATCCAAATTAACGTTGGGCAAGTTCGCCATCTGACATGCCAATTTCCCTCGTCATTGTGTCGTCGTTGTCACGTTGCTCTTTGGCAATGGGCCCGGCTTTCCAGGAATTGTGCCTCGTAAGCATGTCTCTGTCTATGCGGAGGTATGTATTCTTCTACGTATTCCTCTAAGTCCTCTGATTGTGCCTCGTAAGCAAACGTAAACGCAAGCAAATGGGTGCCTGTATATCACGTCTCTGTGTAGCAGAAGCCAATGGCGGCGGAGGTACGTACTCCTCTACGTGTTACATCCAGTCGTCTGACTGGTTTACCGCCCCCGATCGACGTAAAACGTAATGTCCGCTGATTGGTTCATCGAGTGCCTGTATATTATGTCTCTGTGTGGCGGAAGCCACACAAAACAATGGCGGCGAAGGTACGTACTTCTTTACATGACACGTCTTGTCCTGTGATTGTTGTTTTTCTCCCGATCTACGTGGCGGAAGCCACACAAAGCAATGGCGGCGAAGATACGTACTCCTCTACGTGTTACGTCTAGTCTTCTGATTGTTTTTTTGTTGTCCCGATCTACGTCTACACCTGTATATTACGGAAGTCACACAAAACAACTTTACAGATTTTTGATTTTGGTCCTCACAAAAGGCGCACCTTCGTGTTTTGAGAAAAGTAAAGCGTTTATGTGCGCCCTATGGTTGTGAAATTATGGTATTTTGCCAAGCGTGAAGTGTGTGCAAAGTTCTATGTTCAATTCAATGTATTTACAAGCAAAAAAATTGTGGTCCATGACCAAACCGCGTTAGACAGAAAGTCATGTAGAATTGAAGTACATAAAATCGAGCTTCAGCTGTATTATTTAAATCATGATTTCAATCAAATAACCCAAACTGTTCGTGTGAAAGTTCAAAACACAATATATACCTGTAAGGAACAACACGAAATCAATCATAGTATTGTAAACCAAATGTGGCACAATTAGTAGCTTTTTTCGTTTGTGCAGAATTTTCTGTGATCATGGTATGAATCATTTCAGTCTTTTTACATTTTGTTTTTATTAAAATATATCTCTTAAACTTGGATTTTTTGCGATGCACTCGAGTTTTTACATTTTGTTTACAAGTGGTTAAGGTTGTGGGATGGCCATCTGAATACATTTCAGGGAATACTCTCTATCTTGACTGGTTATCTTCTTTCAAAAAGAACTTTAGCTGATTGTTGTTTGTCATACATTTTTTATTAAGAGCTTTGTGTGTGTGTGTGTGTTTGTTTGTTTGTTTGTTTGTTTGTTTGTTTGTTTGTTTTCTCTTCTTTTAATCCAGCTCAACATCCATGTGGGAAACATCTCACTTGTGGACCAGTTTGAATGGGACATGTCAGAACATGAAAACTCCCCTGAGTCCTTTGCACTGAAGTTGTGCTCTGAACTAGGCCTAGGGGGGGAATTTGTGACGACAATTGCCTACAGCATTCGAGGACAACTTAGCTGGCACCAGAGAACATATGCCTTCAGGTAACTCACACAAGCATTTTCAATTTTGATTGTAGATTATTGAGTTTTATTGGACGGTGTTGTGTAAGATTACTCTGTTGGTGTCAGAGCAGCACTGGCGGAGCTTGGATATTTTTCTTTGGGTGTGTGTGGGGGTGCAAAACTAAAAATAAAAATTACAAACCCCCAAATTTCTTTTGAAAATGCTGATGTTTCCTATGGTGACGTGTGGAAATGTTGAAGAGAAATCACTGAAAAATAGGAAAATACTCAAAAGTCAATTATCTGGCCTGGCACTCACGGGGTCCAGGAATAGTTCAGGGGGTCTGGGTTCCCACCCCCATCTTAGCTTTGCCCGTGCTGATCAGAGAACCATGTGGTGGAAGCTAAGAGATGGAGTGTTGTGCGGTGAAGTGTGGAGAAGTGGTAAGAAAGGCTCTCAGTGGTAAGAAATGGAACAAACACCCATTGAGTGGTGGAGCCTTAAAGTGCGGGAATCCATAAAAGGAAAGAAGTTGGCAAAGAAGTACGACACTGAGAGGTCTGAGGATTGGAGACAAGAATACATGAAGATGCGGAGATATCAAGGTGACAAAGGCCAAACAAGGCATATAATGACGTACGTTGGACACTAAAGTAGAGGAGAAAATCTTTACAGGTTGACAAGACAGAGAAGAAAGGAAGGATGGGCAAAGGGTTAGGGCGTTTAAAGGGGCCCTCAAATGAAATTCCTTATTTTTTTTAGGTACCGCAAATTTTGGACTATAAACCGTGACTTTTTTCTCAAATTCTGAACCCTGCGGCTTATAGTCCGGTGCGGCTTATATGTGATTTTTTTTCCATGATTTTTGTGATGACTTGATCACTTTTATACACTCGTAAAAAGGCTGTGGACCGCTGTTGTGCGGCACTGCTTTGCTGGGCGGAGGGATATGTGACACGGTCACTGGGGAGAAAAGTGGTGTGTTGATCGCATGTCCATCCGCCAGGCAAATAGTGCCGTATAATTCACACAAAGAAGAGACAGAACGAGATCAAGACGGACATTACTGAAAGGAAGCTTTTATACACAAACCGTCATTATGGGGGACAAAAGAAGGATTTTTTTCCGTGATTTTTGTGATAACTTGATCACTTTATACAGTCGTAAAAAGGCTGTGGACCGCTGTTGTGCGGCACCGCTTTGCTGGGTGGAGGATATGTGATACGGTCACTGGGGAGAAAAGTGGTGTGTTGATCGCATGTCCATCCGCCAGGCAAATAGTGCCGTATAATTCACACAAAGAAGAAACAGAACGAGATCAAGACGGACTTTACTGAAAGGAAGCTTTTATACACAAACCGTCATTATGGGGGGCTTATATAGGATTTTTTCCGTGATTTTTGTGATGACTTGATCACTTTTATAAACTCGTAAAAAAGCTGTGGACCGCTGTTGTGCGGCACCGCTTTGCTGGGCGGAGGGATATGTGACACGGTCACTGGGGAGAAAAGTGGTGTGTTGATCGCATGTCCCTCCGCCAGGCAAATAGTGCTGAATAATTCACACACAGAAGAGACAGAACATTACTGAAAGGAAGCTTTTATACACAAACCGTCATTATGGAGCTATACGTGTAGCTCGCTAGTTTAATGTAACTTAGTGCTTCGTGCATGAATATAATTAGCATCAACAGACCCTCATCATGGAAAATGCTAGAAGAAATGCATAAAAGCGACAACGAAAGCGAGACTGAGAAAGTGTGTGGCGAAGGATATCTAACACTATTCCAATCGGACACTGAGGAGGAAGGCTTCGATGGATTCAGTGGACAGGAGGAAGATGAAGACGGCTTTTACTGGCTGTTTTTTTACTTTTACTGGTATGTTTTTTTAACTAGCCCTGTTAGTGCTGTGCTACCGTGTTGCTGCTGTGTTACCGCGCGTCTCAGTGACTTTTACCGGTATGTTTTTTTTAAATCCAGTCCTATTAGTGCTGTGTTGCTGCGGTATTACTGCCGTGTCACAGGCAGTGTCTGGAAAGACATGTTAAGGTATGTTATTAAAACTTTAAAAAGGCTTTCTGTTTACCGTTTTTCTTTGTAAAGAACTCGCGTGCACACTTCCGTGTTGCTGCGGTACTACTGCTGCATCACAGGCAGCGTTTAGATAGACATGTTAAAGTATATTATTAAAACTTTAAAAAGGCTTTCTGTGTACTGTCTTTCTTTGTAAATAACTCGTGCGCACGCGCGGCTTATAGTCCGGTGCGGCTTATATAAGAAGAAAAACTAAAATCCCCGAATGTTAGCTGGTGCGGCTTATAGTCCGAAAATTACGGTATTTGTTCATAACTATGCATCTGACCAATTCCCCAAATTTGTTTGACCAAAGTTTCCCTTGCTGTTTGTATCAACATAGCTCAGGGGTGTCCAAACGTTTTGCAAAGAGGGCCAGATTTGGTGAGGTGAAAATGTGTGAGGGCCGACCATTCAGCCTGACATTCCTCACATAGAACACAAATAAATCCAAACAAATTTCATATTAAAGTCATAAAGTCACTCATTTCATATTTGCCTTTTTTTATTTATATTTTAAGAAGCTTAAACATGTCTTAGGTTCATTTGAAACATGACATATTTTTGGCAATTAAATGTTCACTGTAGACATGTCATATTATTGGAACTTTTAAATTCAAAACAGAGAAATAGTTAATCTTATTCAGATGTGCAAACATTGACCACAAGTCTCAGTGCATATATATTTATAACTGTGGTTTTGATAGTCACAAAAAATGTATTCACTGAGATTTTAGAATTTAGTCGTCTCAGATGACAGACGGATGACTTGCCTGCACTAATGTGAAGGGTGATACTGAGATTTGGACTGAAGTACATAGGCCAGGTCTGGCTCAAAGGTAGTGGTTTTGATGCGCAAGATGTCACGCAGGTGAGAGTCAGTTAGTCGTGCCGTCAACGTGGCTCTGGTTAAAGTTCATAACCGAAAAGGTCTTCTCACACAAATACGTCGAGCCAAACAAGCTCAGCATTTTCTTAGCAAATGTTCGAATCTCTTGGAACGTGCATTCATCCAGCTGGCGGTAAAAGTTTAAGTCCCAATGATCATCGTCACACACACATCTGGGTGTGGTGAAATTTGTCCTCTGCATTTAACCCATCCCCATGTGATTTTGATCCATCCCCTGGGGGAGAGGGGAGCAGTGAGCAGCAGCGGTGCCGCGCTCGGGAATCATTGGGTGATCTAACCCCCCAATTCCAACCCTTAATGCTGAGTGCCAAGCAGGGAGGCAATGTGTCCCATTTTTATAGTCTTTGGTATGACCCGGCCGGGGTTTGAACCCACAACCTTCCAGTCTCAGGGCGGACACTCTACTACTAGGCCACTGAGCTGTCCGCAAGAGAAAGCTGTTGGTGTCGACTGCGGCACTTGTCGTCACACTGCAGCTCAATGAGCTCCAGCTGCAGGTGGTCCGGAGCATTATCAGGGTCCATGGAGAAAGGAGAGGAAAACATCGTGATCTCTTTCTCAATAGCTGCAAAATCCTTAAAGCGTTGTTGGAACTCCACAGCCAGAGATGAGATGTCTACTGGATACCTCCTTGTTTGCGTGTTGATATCGCTCTGTGGAAAGCTGGTCATGATTCCCTGCAGCTCTGGGAAGTGTGTGGTATTGGGCTGCGTTTGTGACAGGTGCCTTTGGAAAAGTTGCAGCTTAGTTCCCAAGGCTTTGATGTGTGAAGACAGTTGGCTAATCACTGCATTTGGCCCCTGAAGGCTAGTGTTCAGCATGTTCAGGTGCTTTGTTGTGTCAACTAAAAAACCCAAATCAGCCAGCCAAACTGGGTCAGATATTTCTGGGATTGATTGTCCCTTTTTTGCCATGAACTCTCTAATTTCCCGCCTAAGAGAGTAGAAGCGCTGCAGTGCAGACCCCCAACTGAGCCATCTCACGTCGTTGTGATAGACAACATCTCCATATTCAGCCTGGATGTCGAATAGAAACTGTTGAAACTGACGGTGGCACAAGGCTTTGGAGCGAATGTAATTAATAGCCTTTATTACCGGTTTCATAACATGATCATATTTGAGATGTTTGGCACATAGAACTTCCTGGTGAATAATGCAATTAAGTTTTACAGCTTTACCTCCTTGCTCGACGACTTTGTTACAGATACGGGTTGATAATCTACTCCGTTCGCCAGACATGGCAGGTGCGCCGTCTGTGATAATTCCAGAAACTTTATCCCACGGGAGTTTCATGTCATCTACGGCAGAGCAAACAGAAAAGAATAAATCTGTTGCTCTTGTTTGGTCTTTAAGGCTCTGGAGGTCAAGTAGCTCTTTAGTCACGTTCATTTCACTGTCCACTCCTCTCAAAAAAATAAGTAGCTGAGCGATGTCAGATGCGTCCGTGCTTTCGTCGCAAGCTAAGGAAAAAAAGTCAAACTCCTTTCCTCTGGCCTCCAACTGTCTCTTAATATCCGATGAAACATCTTCAATTCTCCGTGCCACAGTGTTACGAGCCAGGCAAACATTGGCAAACTCTTGCTTCTTCTCAGGACAGATTTTCTCCACCATTGTCATCATGCAGTCTTTGATAAATTCACCCTCGGTAAAAGGTTTGCAGTGCTTAGCAATCAGCGCTGCCACCTCGTAGCTCGCCTTTGTGGCATTTTCATTTGACTCTCGGGCTCTTGTGAAAAATCGCTGCTGTGACGTTAAACCAGCTTGCAGTTGCTTCAATTTTTCGCTGTGTTTGTTCCCCGTTAGCTTGTCGTGCATGTCGGCATGTTTCGACTGGTACTGTCTCTTGACATTGTAGTCCTTAAAAACAGACACAGTCTCTTGGCAAATTAGGCAGACACAGTTGTTTTGTATTTCAGTGAAAAAATAGTCCAATTTCCACTTGTCCTGGAAGCGCCTGCTCTCACGGTCAACTTTCCTTTTTTTACTCGCGGTCGCCGGACTTTGGACATGTCTGACATAGCTCAAACAGCACTCTCAAATGGGCTGCTTTAGCAGATCAGTTTGTGACGTCACTAACACCACCTTTATTGGTTTGTGATACCCTAACTCCGCCCTCACAGTTTTCAACCAATCCCCTTGCCGAAGTTTCAACTCAAACTACCGCGCAGGTACAGCAGGAGAACAACAGCCTCTCACCCAACATCTGACCACAGAAAGGCTTAAGATTGGATTTTATTGATACATCAACTATGCGCTAAAAACTGTTGATGGCAAACATATTAAAGACAACTGCTTGAGCAGTTTGGGAGAATACAACTGTGGATTAGGAGGACATCTTTCACTTTCTTTTGGATCAATACCATCTCTCTGGAACCACAAGTAACACTGTTCAAGTGAGTCTATTTTGGGAGTTATTTCCTTCTCTATGAGATATTGTGGCCTTCTTTGGGTTGTTAAAGTCGCTAACAGCCCGGTTGATGTACCATCAATGCTAGTGTAATCTTTAAATGTTGTGGTACCTTGGTTTTTGGGGGCCGTTGTATGGTGGATTACAATTGGGACTCAGTGAAGTATCTTTCTGGTGCCTTCCTTGCTAAAAAATCACCGATAGGCAGGACTGTGTTCGACTGCATCTTTATTATTTTTTAACAACCAATCGGGCACTCTCGTTCTTGTCAGGAATGAGTTGAGCCAGGGCGACCAAATGCAGCTTGAACCAGGATTTATTGCAGGGAAAAGGAGTTGGAAGGGAGGCAGGTGGGGAACGAACGACACAGACGGGAGGAAGGCTCACGGCCAGCAAAACAGACAGACTGACCGACATGAAGTCCCCTTGGACAAGATTAAAATTCTGACCGTGAGCCTTCAGACAGACCGAGGGAAAACCAGATGACACGAACAGGAACACTGGGCACGAACAGGAATGGACACAACAGTAGACACCGACAGGGAGAAACACACGGGCAGGGCTTAAATACACAGGGTAACAATAGGAAGCAGGTGACAGACATTATGGTAACGAAAGGGGTGTGGCCGAGCAAAGTGCAGGCCGAGCGTGCTGTGGCACGGGCGTGACAGTACCCCTCCCACAAGGGACGGCTCCCGACGTCCCAAAAAAGAAAAAGTCCAAGACTGTCCAACAAGAGCCGGGAGGAAATGGGGAGGTGGCCGCATGTCACACACCGCCGAAGGCCGACTGGGTGACGGCCGCTGGATCCACGCCGCCGGAACTGGTGGCGGCCGCAGCATCCGCGCCGTCGGGATTGGATCGGGGGGCGGCCGTGCGTCATGCGCCGTTGAAGCCGACGGGGTGACGGCCGCTGGATCCGCGCCGCCGGAACTGGTGGCGGCCGCAGCATCCGCGCCGTCGGGACTGGGTCGGGGGGCGGCCGTGCGTCATGCACCGTTGAAGGCCGACGGTGACAGCCGCTGGATCCGCGCCGCCGGAACAAGTGGCGGCCGCAACATCCGCGCCGTCGGATCTGTTTTGGGGGGGGGGCAACCGTGCATCTTGCGTCGCTTGAACTCATCTCCTTGGCGACCATGCAACAGTTGCGGGAGCCGGCAAAGGGTTGGTCCAAGCGCTGGTCGCTGTGATGGTCGGTGTCTTCTGTCAGGAATGAGTTGAGCCAGGGCGACCAAATGCAGCTTGAACCAGGATTTATTGCAGGGAAAAGGAGTTGGAAGGGAGGCAGGTGGGGAACGAACGACACAGACGGGAGGAAGGCTCACGGCCAGCAAAACAGACAGACTGACCGACATGAAGTCCCCTTGGACAAGATTAAAATTCTGACCGTGAGCCTTCAGACAGACCGAGGGAAAACCAGATGACACGAACAGGAACACTGGGCACGAACAGGAATGGACACAACAGTAGACACCGACAGGGAGAAACACACGGGCAGGGCTTAAATACACAGGGTAACAATAGGAAGCAGGTGACAGACATTATGGTAACGAAAGGGGTGTGGCCGAGCAAAGTGCAGGCCGAGCGTGCTGTGGCACGGGCGTGACAGTTCTCTCCTTTTCTTTATGTTTTCCTGCGAAAAATTAGCAATGCACAAACAAAAACTTAAGCAGGTTAAAACATAAATATGTACATTGTTACAGCATGTTGGGAAAATAATACAAAAAAAATTATAATCCCTGTATTGATATACAAAAATGAAAGTACCAATTGGTTACTAAATCATGTGTTACACTTGCTTGAAAGTTGGGCATGTTGGGAAAATAATAAATACCCAAAAATTATAATCCTAAATTAATATAAAAAAATGAATGTACCAATTGTTTAATTTGGATACAGAAGATGACTTGGATGGATTTGCGTATGAATATTGATCAACAATGATGTGAGTACAGTAGAGCAGTGTTTCCCAACCTTTTTTCATTCACGGCACACTTTTTCATTGGAAAAAAAATCTTGAGGCACACCCCAACAAAAATCTGTTAAGTGTTACACCAGCTTCTATATTAAAATCAGTTATATTACAACGAAAGACGTAAAGTCCTATTCCTATATATGTATGAAGAGTCGAATAATTGAATAAAAATAAATACTAAATATTCTTTTAATTGTATTTCTTTTTTAAATAAAAGTGAGTATTTTAAAAATGTTTTAGACAGTGTAAGGAATAAACTATTGAAAGTGATTGTGATTCAAATCCAAAAGAATCAACATGACTTTGTTTACTGTTTTAGACTAGCGCTATAAATATTACGACAATAAGACAAATGTCACTTCGAAAGACGCTCTGCTGTTCTGACAGCAGCTGGGTGGCTATCACAGTCGAACTGAGCAGTGGTTTGGCGATCCTGTTTACAATGCGCTTCGTAATTAATATTGGACAATCCCACGGCACAGCTGAACATCTCTCACGGCACACCAGTGTGCCGCGGCACAGTGGTTGGGAAACACTGCAGTAGAGTACAGGGTTAAACAGTAGAATAAAGTACAACCGATTTTTGTTTACCTTAAATCATGGCATGCATGCGCCCTATGATTCGGTGTGCCTTATGTGTGTGTTAAATACAGTAATGGCACACATAACTGAGACTGCACTTTTTAGTACGGTGCGCCCTTTGGTCGTGAAAATACATTATGTTAGAAAATATGTATTTGTTCAATAACAAAATATTAATACTTTGTTATATACTCTTTGTTGGCAAAGACAGAGGTCAAACGATTTCTGTAAGTCTTCACAAGGTTTTCACACACCGTTGTTGGTATTTTGGCCCATTCCTCCATGCAGATCTCCTCGAGAGCAGTGAGGTTTTAGGGCTGTCGCTGGGCTACAACGGCCAAGACCAAAGAGCTGTCAAAGGACACCAGAAACAAAATTGTAGACCTGCACCAGGCTGGGAAGACTGAATCTACTATAGGTCAGCAGCTTAGTGTGAAGAAATCAACTGTGGGAGCAATTATTAGGAAATGGAAGACATACAAGACCACTCCCTTGATATGGAGCTCCATGCAATATTTCATCCTGTGGGGTCAAAATGATCACAAGAACAGTGAACAAAAATCCCAGAACCACACGGGGGCACCTCGTGAATGACCTGCAGAGAGCTGGGACCAAAGTAACAAAGACTACCATCAATAACACACTACGCCGCCAGGGACTCAAATCCTGAAGTGCCAGATGTGTCCCCCTGCTTAAGCCAGTACATGTCCAGGCTCGTCTGAAGTTTGCTAGACAGCATTTGGATGATCCAGAAGAAGATTGGGACAATGTCATATGGTCTGATGAAACCAAAATAGAACTCTTTAGTAACAACTCAACTCGTCGTGTTTGGAGGAGAAAGAATGCAGAGTTGCATCCATACCTACTCTGAAACGTGGGTGTGGAAACAGCATCCTTTGGGGCTGTTTTTCTGCAAGGGGACCAGGACGACTGATCCGTCAAAAGGAAAGAATGAATGGGGCCATGTATCGTGAGATTTTGAGTGAAAACCAACTTCGTTTCACAATGTCATTTTGAAAGTGGGTTTGCCTCATCTGCCATAATTGCAGCACCAAAGAAGGGAAATGTAGAGAGACATTTTCGGACTGTTCATGGGAAATATGACATCGACTTCCCGCTGAAAAGCGAGCTGAGAAAGGCGAATGAACTTGAATGAAAAATCTAAAATCAAACTTGAATGTGTGCTTGAGGCTGGTTGTCAGCAGCTAGCGTCCAGGTTATTCATCCATGGTTGATTCAATTCGGTGCAAGTCATCAAAGTCAAGTCAAGTAATTACAAAAAAATGTTCATGGTGAATTACGTTGTGTTGTACAATGTTGGCTCATATGATTTTGTAAGGTACATTGTCATACACTGTACATATAAAGAATCCTCAATATATTTGATAGTAGAGATGTTTTGCATTTTTCTAGTGGGTAGATAATTTTGACTTGGTCATTTTATAAGTAGCTTGCATGCTGAAAAATTGTGGGTACCCCTAAAATAGGCTACAACATTGCGTTTAAAGCTGCCGTTATTCTCACCACAAGTCCACCATTGTGATAAACTGTGATTGGACCGTTTTCTGAATTGCTTGCAGTGAGAACCCACTCCCAACAGTAGAGATTGCCATTCGTAACACAGGTGATGCAGACCAGTGGTGTCCTTTGTTGGAGACACTCACAGATGCTGAAATGGAGAAGAAGATCCGAGACCAAGACAGAAACACAAGGTGAGGCACATGGATTCACACTTACTGTGGCTTACTGTGTGCACAGTATGTGCATATATAATTGGGGTTCACATTGATATTCCAAACGTGACATAACTTATCGCACAGGTGTCAAACTCAAGGCCTAAGGACCAGATCTGGCCGGCCACATAATTTTATGTGGCCTGCAAAAGCAAATCACGCATAATGCATTATTTTGAATCGTCATATGTAAACAGAATTAAATTTCTGGAGGAATTGCATGTAAAGGCTGAGAGGTTAAATAGAAACAGTGGAATAGGATGAGCGGTTCAGATAATGGATACATGAATAAACTGCAAAAGGAAGGAACAAGGAATGACAAAAGCAAGGAAACAAAGAAATAAAGCAAGAAAACAAGGAAATGAATCAAGGAAACTAGGAAGCAAAGAAAATAGAAATTATGGAAACAAGGAAGTAAGAAAGAAGCAAGCAAAGAAACCAGAACTCAAGTAAGAAAAAAGTATCCTAAGTCTACCCAATATTTTGGCGAATATGACTGGGATGCCTGCAGACAAGAATATGGGGTGCACCTACTGTGGTGGAGGGGATTTCGTGTCTCAATGATCCTGGGCGCTAAATTGTCTGAGGTTGCATGCCGCTGGCAGTATCTATCACCCATGGCAAACAGGTCCCTATGTGAGGGACCAGACCAAGCATGGTTCATAGACCTCATATGATGAATAACATAAATTGACGTTTTCCCTTTCCTGGACACCAGGGCTACCCTCTGGAGCCAGGCCTGAGGTTGGGGCTTGACGGGGAGAGCGCCTGAGGGAGGGCCAAAGGAGTCGGGTGCTTTAATGAGCTGGGCAGTTGCCAAAGGGAGTGGAACCTTGGCGGTTTAATCCCCGACTACAGAAACTAGCTCTAGGGCAGTGGTTCTTAACCTGGGTTTGATCGAACCCTTGGGGTTCGGTGAGTCGGTCTCAAGGGTTCGACAGAGCCTCCACTGTGGAGGTCCGAACAAACCTAATTTATTGTGTAAATTCTGATTTGCCAGTATGTAATTTGTTGTGAGGTCATGCATAGTGTTGGTTTTGTTCTTTGAGCAAGGTGATGTTCATGCACGGCTCATTTTGTGCACTAGTAAAAATCATCTATGTCTTGAATTTCCCCAAAATTATTTTTCACTAACGAGGGGTTCGGTGAATGCGCATATGAAACTGGTGGGGTTCTGTACATCCAACAAGGTTAAGAACCACTGCTCTAGGGATATAGAATGTCATCTCTCTGGCGTGCGAGGCAAAGCGGTTCTGACAGGATATAGTCATGCTTGCCTTCACACAGCTTGGGCTCTGCTACCAGTCCTCTCAAGAGGGGCAGGACTCGCTTCCACTCTGGAGTTGTCCACGTTGAAAGGCGCCGACCAGGAATGGGTATACCTACCCTACCCCCTCACTCTGGCTTGGCACCTGTATATTGGGGTTCACCTCGGTGAACGAGAGGGTAGCCTCCCTTTGCCTTTGGGTGGGAAGGACGGATCCCGATTGTTGCTTTTGATTATCACCACACAGAAAATCAGAATGCCACCCTTTTTAGAGTCCTTGGAGGGTGTGTTTGAGAGCACTTCCCCTTAGGAGTCCATCGTTCTGCCTTGAGACTTTAATGCGTATGTGGGCAGTGACATGGAGGAATGGCCCCCACGATCAGAACCCAAGTGGTGTTTTGTTTTTGGATTTTGTATGCGCCATGGATTGTCCATAATGCTTTGTTCAAGCATATGTGCACTTGGCACCAGGACACCTTTGCCGTAGTTTGATGATCTACTGTAGTTGTGTCCTTGGATTTGCAGCCGCATGTTTTGGACACTCTGGTGAAGAAAGAGGCGGAGCTGTCAACCGATCCCAACCTGGTTGTGAGTTTGCTCAGATGGTTGGGAAAGATGCCGGTCTGACCTGGCAGACCCAAACGTATTGTGAGCGTTTGCAGAGAACATTTGGCAGAATCCTGTCAGAGTTTCAACTCCCACCTTCGGCAGACCTTTGCCCTCATCCTGGGGGATGCGGGGGACAATCGTTTGAGTGGACTATGTTACGTGCCTCCGTTGTTGAAGTGGCCGATCAGAGCTGTGGCCATAAGGTAGTCTGACAGGATATAGTGCCTGTTGTGGCAGCAATCCCCAACCCGATAGCAAGCAGTCAAGCTGAAGAAAGAGTCCTACCGGGTCGCTTTGGCCTGTGACACTCTGGAAGTAGCTGACGGCCAAACAAAACACAGCTTCGGCGGTCGCTGAAGCAAAAACTCTTGGGAGAAGTTTGGCAAGCCCGTGGAAAAGGACCTCCGGATGGCTTAGAATAAATTCTGGTCCATCATCTGGCGTCCCAGAAGGGGGAAGCAGTATGTGTGTACTGTATACAGTGATCCCTCGTTTTTCGTGGGCGATGCATTCAAGAACCACCCACGATAAACGAAGATCCGCAAAGTAGAAACGGTATATGTATCATTTATGAATTTACAAATCATTAGATCAAAATTTACAACACGTAGTGTTTCTTGTTAGCCGCTGGAGGGTATCGGTGCATTGCAAGTTGACTTGAAGTGTGATTTACCTTGTCAAGCAAAAAAGCTTCTGGATGTTGTAGGGGTGTCCTGTTTGACACGCCTCTACAACACTGCATGGACATCGGGGTCAGTGACTGTGGATTGGCAGACGCGGGGTGGTGGTTCCCCTTTTCAAGAATGGGGATCGGAGGGAGCGTTCCAACGGCAATCACACTCTTCAGCCTCCCTGGTAAGGTCTATTACGGGGTGATGGAGAGGAGGGTCCATCGGGAAGTCGAATCTCAGATTCAAGCGGCTCATTGTTGTTTTTGTCCTGGCTGTGGAACAGTGAATTAGCTCTACACCCTCGGCAGGGACCTCGGGGGTGCATGGGAGTTCTCACAGCCAGTCTGCATGTGTTTTGTGGACTTGAAGGAGCCGTTCGACTGTGTCCCTCGAGGAGTTCTGTGTGGGGTGCTGCAGGAGTATGGGGCACCTAACCCCTTGATAAGGGCAGTTCAGTCTCTGTACAATCGATGGTTTTAGGCCTATTTTTTTCAAACAATTGTTTTTAATAGTAAAGAGAAATGTCATACTATGCTGACTGTTATTTATGAAAGCTGGAATGACAGCTGCAACTGTCAGCAAGTTAAGAGATTTCTCTCTTCTAACTTCAACTATACAGATGTATCGTCTTACAACTCCATTCAATCATTGGTTTTAGGCTTCCTTTTTTCAAACAATATTTTTTTTCCAGTAAAGGGAAATGTCATACTACGTATGTTGATTGTTTATTATGAAGGCTGGAATGACAGCTGCAACTTAAGAGATTTGTTTTTATTGGAAAAAATACTTTGCCAAGCCAAGATGAACACCATAGCTCCAGCCAACAATCTTCTGATACTGTAAGAAAAATGACAGATTTCAGAACAAACGGTTCACATATGACTACCTCTGAAATGTCCCCGACCCTGTGATAAATAATGATAAATGTTAACATATTTTCAACAATGTCTGTTTAAAGTTTTGAACTATGACCATAGCCTAAATATTTGTATTATTCTGTAAATTGTACATATTGGAATGTAACGTGTCTTTGTAGACGTATGAGACGACTGGCCAACACTGTTCCATCCTGGTAGAAAGAAATTTGAAGTGATGGCTGATGATCTGGAAGACAACCTCTGGAGACCCAAAAGTTATTGAGAATGCTCACACATGCATTTATACACACACCATAAATATACTCAATGTAGTCAGTGCTCACACTTTGAGGAAAATAAAGTCATTTTGGAACAAAGGACCCTCATATAACCACATATACCAATTGCATTTGAAGGATAAAATGTGATTCAAGGATAAAATGTGACAACTCTTCAGCAACAAAGGTTTCAGTTGTCTAGGATTTAAACGTCTTTGGACAATGACCATAGCCAAAACATTTTAATTATGCTGCAAATGATCAATATTTTAAGATAATTGGAGTAAAATCTGTCCGTATGAACCTATCTGTCACCCAAATATGTTATTATTGAGGATATTTACACATGCATGGACAACACCATGAATATATTATGTCGTTGGTGTAACTGATGCATCAATTTGTATTATCCACACATGTATTTCTCTGCAAATCGATAATTTTTCATAAACTAGCTAAAAAACATCTGTAATTCCCTATTGAGAACTAAACTTTTGCATTGACAGTTTTACTCATCACCTCATTTAATTTGCATTTGATTTGCATACATGTAAGTGCTTGAAGCAAGGTTACCTGATAAACTGTTTAATGTTGATTATATATCATATAGTATTTTAACACTGAGCAAGCCAAATTTGTTGTTCAAAATACTTGTATTACAAAATGTGTGTAGAATGGCTCATAAGTCCCCAAAAAACTGTGTAATTGTTATTGGTGGCCTTATTTGCTGTTTTTAAAATGGTAGAAATAATGAGCACTATGCATGTTGATTCCAGCTAGGCTCAAGACGTGTATATGTAGAGGCCATTGATCAATGGAATGATTAGTTGCATGTGTTAACACATTGTATGCTATTACGTGGCAAAATTGTTGAAATGATAATTATGGGCATTTTTACTTGTGGCACTGAACGTCATAACTGTTTTTTTTTGTAAAACGTTTTTGTTTTATATTGAAATAAAAACACTTGCTCAAACTTGTTTTTTTATATATGGTATAGCATGCATTTATAGTCGTTTATTGGACTTAAGTAGAATTTCTGTGGTTAAAAATGAGAGACTATGAGCCACATGTTTTACTGTGCTACCGCGAAGAGCCACATCATACACTTGAGCACACATGAACTATCACCCCCAGGCTGCTCGGTTTTAAATGGGCCACGTTTAGCTGTGCATTTTTTTCCTGCCATTTTGAGAGTGAAATTGACAATTGTTTCCTTGAATGGGTTTGCCCCTCCTCCTTTGCGGGATTTCACCTCATGCGCATGGGCTTTTGACAAAAATACCATATTGAACTAAAGCGAAGCAAACACGCAGCGTTTGACGAAAATACCATATTGAACTCAAGCGAAGCGAAAACGCACAAAAAAACAACAACCAAAAAATGGTTGATATGAACGTAAAGGAGCCGCATGAAACCAGGCAAGGAGCCACATGGAACCAGGCAAGGAGCCGCATGCCACCCCTGCTCTATACCCTCGGCAGGATCCTCGAGGGTGCATGGGAGTTCACACAACCAGTCCACATGTGTTTTGTGGACCTGCAGAAGGCGTTGAACCGTGTCCCTCGAGAAATTCTGTCGGGGGTGCCAAACCTACTGATAAAGGTGGTTAGGTCCCTGCATCACCGTTGTCCAGCTCTCACTGGAGCGGTTCGCAGCGGAGTATGACGCGGTCGGGATGAAAACCACTACCTCCAAATCTGAGACCATGGTCCTCAGTCGGAAAAGGGTGGAATGTCCTCTCCGGGTTGGGGATGAGATCCTGCCCCAAGTGGAGAAGTATCTTGGGGTCTTGTTTGCGAGCGAGAGCAGGATGGAGCGCGAGTCCGACAGGAGGATCGGTCGCAGCTTATGCTGTGATGCGGACTCTGTACCGGTTCATTGTGGTGACGAGGGAGCTTAGCCGAAAAGCGAAGGTCTCGATTTACCGGTCGATCTACGCTCCTACCCTCACCTATGGTCATGAGCTATGGTTCGTGACCGAAAGAACAAGATCCCAGATACAAGCGGCTGAGTTATCTCCACAGTGCGTCCGGGCTCTCCCTTAGAGATAGGGTGAGAAGCTCAGTCATCTGTGGGAGATTCAGAGTCGAGCTGCTGCTCCTCCACGTTGAGAGGAGCCAGATGAGGTGGCTTGGGCATCTCATCAGGATGCCTCATGGACGCCTTCCTTGAGAGATGTTCTGGGCATGTTCACCCGCAGGAGACTCCAAGGACGATCCAGGATGTGGTGGAGAGACTATGTCTCTCAGCTGACCTGGGAACGCCTTGGGATCCCCGGGATGAGCTGGACAAAGTGGTTGGGAAGAGGAAAGTCTGGGCGTCCCTCCTAAAGTTGCTGCCCCTGTGACCCGATCCCAGATAAGTGGTAGAAGATGGATGAATGGATGTTTATACCTTGATAAGTTCCACTCACTGATTATCTTTTTTGATGGTTGAGCTGCAAGCGGTTCTGGAGTGGGTCTGCAGTCAGATGGCCAAGCCAAGAAGGAAGGAGTTGGGACCGAGGGACCAAAGGCAAGAGACGTTCAGAGACAAGAGAGAAAGACAAGAAGTGGCATCAGCTTTTATACTTGCGGGCCCCAATTCCAGACCTGCCTCATGTGGATACTGGAGACTGTCTTGTGACCCGATCCTGGCCCCCTCATTCAACTAACATCAATTTGAACATAACTGACTTACATAACTGACGGGAGCTGCTGAAGACCTTCTACACTGCCATCATCCAGTCTGTCCTCTGCACCTCCATCACTGTCTGGTTTGGATCGGCCTCCAAACAAGACAAGCACAGACTGCAACGGACAATAAGGACTGCAGAAAAGATAATTGGAATCAACCTCCCATCTATCCAAGACTTGTACCTGTCCAGGACCAGGAAACGTGCAAGTAACATCTCAACAGACCCTTCGCACCCAGGTTGCAGCCTGTTTGAACTACTCCCCTCCGGACGCCGTTATAGAGCTCTGTACACTAAAACCAGCAGACACAGAGACAGCTTCTTTCCCCAGGCTGTCGCTCTGATGAACTCACACCACTCTTAGAGTCTCAGAGTCATTACTGTGCAATAACATCCCGCTTGCCACACCTTTTTTGTCTACACTGTTTGTACTATGTGTCCTCTCTGCATCCATTGCAGCCTGGTCATCCTAGAAGAGGGACCCTCCCATCTGTGGTCTCTTCTCAAGGTTTCTCATTTCCCCTAGCTGGAGTTTTGAGTTTTTCCTTGCCCTCTTGGGAGTTTAAGATCAGGGGGTGTTTGAGAATATCTTTCGTTCTTCACATGTCCTGAGTGTTGTTGTTAGTCACCTAAATGTTGAACAGAGGCTGTGATTTACCGAAGTCAAATTCCTTGTTTGGCACGCTCAAACATGGCGAATAAAAAACTCTTGAATCTTGAATCTTGAATCTTAAGATGACTTACAGTCATAGCTTTGGTCATTTTCAATTATATAATAAATAGAGCTAATAAATATAGCTGTGCAACTTAATCAACGTTCAAGCAATCCACCATGAGTAATTTTGAAGGACATATCGTTTGTGAAGGTTCATACTATATTACTATACTTGTACTATATTTAACTGCAGCATATGTGGGGATAATCAGGGAATGGATGTAGAATGAGACCGATGCTTTTGTTTGACATTTACTTCCGTTGAATGCTAAGCTGCTAGCTAGCTCGCACCGCGCTCGTCAACACGGTCATTTTCAACTCTAAAGCGAAATACTATCAAACCACGCCAGATCCGCGGCCGCCAGATCCGCGGCCGCCACTGGGAATCCTCCCGGCGCAATTGGACTCGCGGTCACATTAGTGTCCCACTCCAACGTCGCCGGATTCGCTGCCGTTGCCGGACCTCGAGCCAACAACGCTGGACCCGCTGTTGGTGCTGCACTTCGTCCCAGCAACGCTGGACCCGTGACCGTCGGTGACTGCGTGCCAGTAACGCCGGACCTGCGGTCTACACCGGACCTCCAGGAGGCTAACACCATCAGCCCCAGGAGGAGAGCTACCATCTGGCCCAGTGTGCTAGCACAACCAGCCCCTGGAAGAGAGCTAACATCAGGCTCAGTAAGCTAGTACCACCAACCCCTAGAGGACAACCACCACCAGGCTCAGCAGACTACCATCACCAGGCTCAGGAGGATAGCCACCACTAGCTCCAGTGAGTTGGCACCACCAGCCGCCCTAGGAGGTCATCTGACACCGGGTTGTGTGGGATAGCATCTCCAGCCCCAGGAAGAAAGCTACCATCAGGTATAGGTTGATAGTCAGGATGGCCATGAAATTGCTCCAGAAGGACATGGAGGAACTGAAGCTATCAATGGAAGTGATGTCTTCAACTCTTGAAACCATAATGAAGCAACAGGCCATTATTACAGAGCTGATGGGAGAGGTGAAGCGGCTCAAACAATTAAATACTGAACAAAATAAGAAAATAGTCACCCTGGAAAATAGATTAGACAACTTGGAGCAGTATTCCAGAATGAGCGATGTCATCATCACAGGTTTAAAGATTAAACCACGAAGCTACCAGCAGGCTGTGAAAGGCCTTGCTTCAGAGGACTATCCTGAACATGAGGAGACAACCGAGGAGCAGGTAAAATCTTTCCTCCACAGCAAAGACATCATCATTGACACTATCAATATTGAGGCATGCCACACTCTGCCAACGAGGAGTCTAGATAGCAAGACACCACCTATAATTGTCCGCTTTACAAATAGGAAAAGTAAGATAAATCTACTCAAACAAGGTAGGAAATTAAAAGGCACGAACATATACATGAATGAACACCTCACCAAGAAAAATGGTGAAATAGCTAAAAAAGCAAGAGCTCTTAAGAAAAACGGTAAAATACAGTCCACTTGGACTGCAGGTTGTAAGGTATTCATCAAACCTGTTGGAGCAGCAGAGAGTTCTCATGGTTTCTGCATTAGTGCCATAGAGCAACTTAAGCGGTATGAAGGAGATCAGTAACCTGCACATCATTACTTAGAACCTCATGTTGTGATACTTTTATATCATGGAAGGTAAAAAACCTGGTGAACTTATCAACCTATCATGAACAGTACTGACAAATGCCTTTCCTTTCCAACTGGTCTGTTTAACAAACAAGCACTAATAGCTGAAAATGAAGAACTTGATTTGAAAACATTTGATTACACTGATCATAAGGGATTTGATATAGAGAACAATATTGATCCTGTGAATAACTTCTTTATCAACTACAATCAAACGAACTGTAAATACTATACTGTAGAGCAATTTAGCGAGAATGTAGCAACAAATAAGGCAATGTCAATTATACATTTTAATAGTAGGAGCTTGAAAGCAAACATCTCTAAGATCAAACAATGTTTAAAAGATATGAATAATCCGTTTACTGTTATTGCAATATCTGAAACCTGGTTAAAGGAAGATCAGGCTGAAAAGATTGACATAGAGGGGTATGAGAGTTATACATTAAATAGGATGGGAAAAAGATGCGGAGGGGTTGCTCTATTCATAGACAAAAACTGTAAGTGTAAGATAGTAAGAAATATGTCTCAAGCAATAGATAATCTCATGGAATGTATTACTGTTGAAATAGAAATGGAATCATCAAAAAACATTTTGGTAAGCTGTGTATACAGATGTCCATGTTCAAGTATTGAGGCATTTAGTGAACTATTATCAAGAATGTATGAAAGAAAAATCAATACGAAAATGGTCTATGTCTGTGGTGATTATAATATAGATCTACTGAACCCACTTCAGCTGACTCCAATAACAGAATTCATTAACTTAATGTACAGTATGAGTCTTTACCCTGCAATAACTCGTCCGACTAGAATCACATCTCACAGTGCCACTATAATTGATAATATATTTACAAATGTGATTGAAAAGAAAGTAAAAACTGGACTGATAATAAATGATTCAAGTGACCATCTGCCAGTGTTCGCGGTGATCCAGAACTGTACAAGGGAAAAAAAGGATGCTATAGCTTTTAAAATGTGTAGAATGAACTCTGGTAATTCAATTAACTCATTCAAAAATGATCTTCTAAAACAAGACTGGAAAAAGGTATATGTGGGTGATGTAAATGAAGCCTACAACACATTCATGGCCATTATATCTGAACTTTATGATAAAAACTGTCCTCTTGTAAGGAAAGCGGTCAAACACAACTCAGTGGAAAAACCATGGCTGACAAAGGGAATCTTAAACGCCTGCAAGAAAAAAAAACTGTTATACAAAGATTTCCTAAAGATAAGAACAAAAGAAGCTGAATTGAAATATAAGACCTATAAAAACAAATTGATCAAAATAATGAGAAACAGTAAAAGGAACTACTATAGCAAGAAACTGGAGGAAAACAAGAGTAACACAATAACAACATGGAAAGTGTTAAATGAAATTATTAAAAACAGAACTGGAAAGCCAGGATATCCTTCTTACTTTGTAAACAGTAACAATATAACTATAAATGAACTTGCAATGATTGCAGAGGAGTTTAATGATTACTATGTTGGTATTGGGCCTACTTTGGCGGAAGAAGTACCAAAAAAAGGGAGTACAAGTGACCTAATTAAGGATGTACCCATAGCCAAAAGTATGGTTCTAAGGGGAACGGATGAGACGGAAATAATAGAAATCGTTAGAGGATTTAAAGGTAAAAAGTCAACTGATTGTAATGGAATAGATATGTCACTTGTTAAAAATATTGTTGAAAGTGTGGTGAAACCCCTAACACATATTTGCAACCAATCACTGACAAATGGTGTTTTTCCGAGTGAAATGAAAACAGCTAAAATTATTCCGATATATAAAGCTGGGGACAAACACATATTCTCAAATTACAGGCCAATATCTTTACTCCCACAATTCTCCAAAATACTAGAAAAAATATTTTATAAAAGGCTTGATGATTTCATCACAAAACAAAATATTCTGTGTGACCAACAGTATGGATTTCGGAAAAATAGAACCACCACAATGGCTTTGTTAGATTTCGTAGCTGAAATAACAACAGCTATTGAAAATAAACGATATGCTGTAGGTGTCTTCTTAGATCTTAAGAAAGCTTTTGATACTGTAAATCATAAAATACTGTTAACAAAACTTGAGAGATATGGCATACAAGGTATGCCACTCACTTGGTTAAACAGTTATTTATCAAACAGGAATCAATATGTGCAATTAATGGACTTCAAATCAAAGTTAAAGCAGGTAAAGTGTGGGGTTCCTCAGGGCTCAATATTAGGCCCCTTGTTATTTATTTTGTATGTTAATGATATGTGCAAGGTCTCCAGATTACTCAAGGCCGTAGTTTTTGCAGATGACACGAATCTGCTCTGTAGTGGGGACGACCTGGACCAACTACTGGATATTGTGGGTATTGAAATGGAAAAATTACAGAGTTGGTTTGACACAAATAAACTTACATTGAATTTAAGTAAAACAAGGTATATTATATTTGGAAACCGTCCGACAAACACAGACAAAATTCTTACAATAAATAATATAGAAATAGAAAGAGTGAATGAAGTAAAATTTCTTGGAGTGCTAATAGATAAAAATTAAGTTGGAAACCACATAACGTATATCAAATCAAAGATCTCAAAATCACTGGCAGTATTGTATAAAGTAAAAGATCTTATAAACCAAACATCATTATATTCCTTGTACTGCTCCTTCATACTCCCATACATTATGTACTGTGTGGAGGTGTGGGGCAACACATACAAAACAAACACAGATCCAATCTACATTCTACAAAAAAAAGCTATACGACTTGTAAATGATGTTGATTACAGAGAACCATCTAACCCTCTTTTTGTAAAACTGAATGCACTGAAATACAATGATCTAGTCGATTTTAAAACAATCCAACTCATGTACAAAATAAAAAATAATCAATTACCAAACAGTATCCAGAGGTTGTTTGAGTGGAGGGAAAGTACCTATGATTTAAGAGGAACACCATCCATCCATCCATTTTCTGAACCGCTTAGTCCCCACGGGGGTCGCGGGCGTGCTGGAGCCTATCCCAGCCGTCATCGGGCAGTAGGCGGGGGACACCCTGAACCGGTTGCCAGCCAATCGCAGGGCACACAGAGACAAACAACCATTCGCACTCGCACTCACACATAGGGACAATTTGGAGTGATCAATCGGCCTACCAAGCATGTTTTTGGGATGTGGGAGGAAACCGGAGTGCCCGGAGAAAACCCACGCGGGCTCGGGGAGAACATGCAAACTCCGCACAGGGAGGGCCGGAGGTGGAATCGAACCCGCACCCTCCTAACTGTGAGGCGGACGTGCTACCCAGTGCGCCACCGAGCCGCCATTAAGAGGAACACTTATGTTTAAAAGAGATTTGGTGAGAACAACTTTAAAGTTGCATTGTATAACAGTTAAAGGTGTGGAATTATGGAACGCCAGCAGTGACGAACTAAAGAATTGTAGTTCATTACCTCAGTTTAAAAAAATGTATAAAGGCAAAATACTGATGGGATACCGTAGCATGCTGTGAGGTGTTTAAACTGCTTTTGTATTTATTTAAAGGAGGTGTATGTATGTATAAGTGTGTGTATGTATAATATCTATATGTATGTATGTATGTATGTGTATATGTATATATATATATGTATATCTTTAACAAATCTGAAAATGGACAAATCTTGACGGAATCAAGCAAACGTGGTTACAAGGGGTAGAGCTAGATAAGCCTAGGCTTCCTTCTACTCCCTTTTGAACAAATAAGATTTTTTATGATAAAGTGAAAATTTATAACGCAATGTTTTTTTTTTTTTTTCTGTTCTTTCTTCTCTATTGTACTATGGAGTTATTATTTTCAGTATTGTTACTTTCTTTCTTGTATTTCTTTAAATGTTCGAAATAAATAAACAAAACAAAACAAATACCAGGGCTGTGGATTCGGACTTTCGGACTTTCGGACTCTCGGACTCGGTCGGACTCGGTCATTTTTGCCGGACTCGGTGCTGATTTTGACAGAGTCCACCGAGTCCGACTAAAAAAAATACGTTCAATTTTATTTTCATCATGCTGCTGAGAATGCGCGTAGGAATACTGTCCGCAGCCCTGCTTTCGATCAATGCGGCCACGTTGAGTTGCACTTAGGCTAATGTTTACATTATGTACCAATGTCAAGGACGATTATGTCACCCAGCTTATATAATGATGTGTTTCGATAGTTGTGGGGTCGTCACTAATTATTTGTGTTTAGATAAATGTCTGAGCTATAATGGTGTAATTAATGATTAAAAAATATTATCTTACATGTCCTGTGTTTCAGAATGGTTATTTAATTGGACGAAAGTGTGTGTTTTCAAGCGTTTTGCCTCATGCCAATGGCACTCAGGGCTTCAATGACTATTTTTGTAAAGCCACGCATTTAATACCATGTCAAATAATATATTAGAGTGTAGGTTATGTTCCAATGTATCCACTTCTATCGGTTAAATTGTCAACCGTACATTTCTGACTATGCCATGAGTGATCTACGTTATGAACTAGCACAACTCCGGTAGGGCAGGGAAAATGTTATCGATCCGACGTCCTATTGGAACGTCGCCTCACTTTTACGTCCGCGCTCTCAGCAAGGGATCCTATATAAGCCGAACCAGCCAGTGTGAAAGCAGTTGCGTTCGTTCTGGTAGATTTTGATCTAAATTAGCTTTGAATAAAGACTAAGCAGTCACATGAATTAACAGAAAAAATGGACAGCCGGACTCGGTGGTCAAGAGGCCGGACTCGGACTCGGTGCAAAAATCCGACTGAGTCCACAGCCCTGGTTCATACTGTCCTTTCCGTTTACTGTGTTAAATGGTTATTTTGGTCAAACAGAAAAAAGTTTGATCTTTGCTTTACATGTTTTGGCTACTTCCTGTCGCCTTCCTCAGAAGTGTCACAAGATGGGGAAGTGACGTGTCTTACTGTTTGTTTATGAGGGTTAGGTGGTTCTTGGTTTGGCCAGACAGCAGGGGCGCTTGCGCCCAGAAATGACATCATGTAGCCTGAAAACTGGCCTTTGAGGATGCAGCCTGTAAATTTGGACACAGGGTGGGTGTGGGCCCCCTCATCTCGCGTCATACTTCTGGGACCTTGCTTGCGGATTTCGATGGCCTCTCTGATCCAGCGGTGGTGTTTATTGCTTTCAGCACATATGACCCTGGCATTGTTCCAGTCCACGATGTGATTTTTTTTTTTTTCTCTTACAATGATCGAATATGGCTGACTTGAGATTTTCTTGCTCGGCTTGTTGTTTTATTGCTCGTTTGTCTGTTGGTGGTCTCTTTTTCACATTCCTTCTGATGTCTTTTCCTTGTCCCAAACACAAATGCAAAAAATAAATAGAACATCAATCCACGGGTCATCCTACACACAAAACAAGTTTTAGTTACACCCAAGGACAAGATAAATCCAAAACACAAATGAGATGTAATATACGAAATACCTTGCCTATCTTTCAACAACACATACATCGGGGGGACAGCGAGAACATTTGGGAAATTTCGTCCACCCATCCGTTCATCCGCCCATCCGCTAGTATAGATCCTTCACTTATTTCTGTGATTCCATCCATCCATCCATCCATCCATCCATCCATCCATCCATCCATCCATCCATCCATCCATCCATCCATCCATCCATCCATCCATCCATCCATCCATCCATCCATCCATCCATCCATCCATCCATCCATCCATCCATCCATCCATCCATCCATCCATCCATTTTCTATACCGCTTGTCCCCACGGAGTCGTGGGCTCTATGATTTCAGTTATTTTCAAATAATTACTGTGTACAGTTATGGATTTTTTTTATTCTGGCACGTCGTAAAATATTCCGTCTTAATGAAAATAGCTCAAAGGTAACTCCAAGTAAACTACCTGCAAGCAGAGTGTACAATTATTTCTCTTGTGTTCTTTCTGTTAGGCATTAGGAAATCAGTCGCCTTATATACATAAGGTTGTACTGATTTGCTTATTTAATGAATCATATTAAAACAAGATAGGGAAGTGTGTCTGGACTGAACGGATTTGAGAGGTAGAGACTAAGAATATGCAGATTACTACTACAGGGGGTCCTCGGTTTACGACGGCGATCTGTTCCTACGCGGCGACGTAAACCGGTACGCGGTGTCGTAAAGATAAAAAAACTGGGACTTTGCTCATTACTTGTTACTTTGTTCGTCAAGTACTGTGTACATCTGTACTGCCTGTTCTCTTTTACTGTCTGGATAGACTAGCACAGGGCTTATTTTTTAGCATGAATGTGAGATTTCTGCATCACCACGAATTTCTGTACATTTAGAGACAACAGAGACACTTACTTCCTGTGTCTCCCCGCCATCACTTTGTTCAGCTTCAGTGTTTTCAACTTGAGTATGGGGTGGACCTGGGTGCTGCACTGATAAATGTCTATCGCTACCACAGTCTGTGCACTTTATCCCCACCTTGCAGTCCTTTGCTAAATGTTGAGTAGAGCCACAACATTTAAAGCAAATCCTGTTGTCTTTAAGAAATGATTTACGTTCTTCCATGGGTTTTGCTCTGAAGCTTTTGCACTTTTTAAGTGGGTGTGGCTTCTTGTGTAATGGACATAGCTTGTCAGGACTTTCTGTGAGCTTCTTGTAACTGTGTTGAGAAAAACTAGAATCTGCAGGTAAATCTGTTTTGTGCACGCTTATCACTCGCCTGTCATTGCCTTTGAAGCTTTTCTCAATTTTTAAGCTTGTGTTGGCAGGAAATGTAATGAAGAAACTTGGGTCGTTTTTAATTTTGGCTTGTTGTCTTATAAACTTTGAAGACGTTGAAAGGGGAAAAGGCGACTCTGTGGTCCTCTTTGTACTTTGCTACTATTGCAATCCATTTTTCCTGCATACTGTAGGGTAGTTTTTCCACGATCGGGCTAACTCCTCGAGCCGTGTCCAGATATGAGAGACCTGGTAAATATCCACAATCTTTGGCACATTCAATTTCTTGCAGTATGTCACTCCGCTCTCTTAACTTTGTGTTATCTTTGTCACTAAGTTTGGGAACATGTTCAATCTTTTTTGATAGTGCGTTTCCCACTACTTCCGGAGACCTGTAGCATTCCTGGAGTCTTTGCCACACAAGATCACAAGTTGCAATTGGACTGAAAATGTGAATTGAGCGAATTCTTTTAGCTTGCTGACCAGACTCATCTCCAAGCCACTTTATCATTAAATCTTGCTCCTCTTGAGCCGTAACATTTAAGTCTCTAATGGCATTTTGAAAGGATGATTTCTACACCCAATAGTTTTCAGGGAGATCATCAAACTTCAAGAGTCCTGTGCTTAACATATCTCGACGGATTAGGTACCTTGTAATAATATCCTGAACATCCCGTATGTCCGTTGGTGTTGTAGGGTTGCCATATGGATGCAGCCTGGTAGGATATTGTCTCTCTTGTTGTGTTGCGCCATTTTAACAGCTTCACTTTGTGCACAGCGTGCGGTTTTGTCTTCTGTCTTTATGTTCATAGACTTTTCACATCATTCACGTGCAGCTTTGTCATCAACAACTGGTTCAATTTGTATTTTGACTCCTTCATAGGAAATTTTGGTGTTTTCGTACATACTCTGCTGTGCGTTGCATTGCGTTGGCTGTTGTTCCCACGAACAAATGGCTCAGTTCAGTTTTCGAGAGTCCCTCCTCTTCTTCATGAACTGCAACCTCTGCTTCTGCCATTGCAACGGCTTTTTGACAGCTTAAAACGTGTAAATTAGCCTCTAGTTCAGATTTCTCTTTCATTATGGCAGCTTCCTTTTCTGAATATCCCATCTGTGCATGTGCAGCCATTACTTTTGCTCGTACTTTTAGAGCCGCAGAACTAGTTGATGAATGTGTGGATGTATGCGTGCGTGTAGACTTAGCTTGTAAATCTGTGTTGCTTGCGTTATCCTTGTTCACCATAAAAGTCAAAGTCAAAGTCAGCTTTATTGTCAATTTCTCCACATGCCAAAGACACACAAAGAAACCGAAATTTCGTTCCCCCCTATCCCACGGTGACAAGACATGGCTCACAACAGACAAACAAGTAAACAAGTATAACAAAAGCGTGCTGAATAAATAATGAATAAATAACACAACAATAAATAAATAAGAGGAGCAGAAAAAAAAGGAGCAAGTGCGCATACAGCAGACATTCCCGAAAATAGCGCAACAGTGCCGCACGCTACGCAGAAGGGGGTAGCGAGTTCAGGGCCCTAACAGCCTGGAGAAAGAAGCTGTTGGCGAGTCTGGTGGTGCGGGAGCGCAGGCTCCTGTACCTCTTCCCAGAGGGCAGAAGGTCAAACAAAGAGTGAGCCGGGTGACTCACATCTCTGGCAATCGAGGTTGCCTTGCGGGCGAGATGGGAGGTGTAAATGTCCTTCAGGGAGGGGAGCGAAGCACCAATAATCTTACCAGCCGTGTTGACTATGCGCTGCAGGGCCTTCAAGTTCTGTTCAGTGCAGTTACCACCCCAGACAGCGATGCAACTGGTGAGGACGCTCTCAATGGTGCCACGGTAGAATGTAGACAGGACTGCCTGAGGAGCACATGCACGCCTGAGCTTCCGCAGGAAGTACAGGCGGCGCTGAGCTTTCTTTGCCAGTGACGAGGTGTTTGCGGACCAGGAGAGGTCCTCACTGATGTGCACCCCCAGGAACTTGGTGCAGCTCACCCTCTCCACCACAGCACCGTCGATGATCAGCGGCAGGTGTGTTGTGTGACCCTTCCGGAAGTCAACAATGATTTCCTTGGTCTTATTGACGTTCAGCAGGAGGTTGTTGTCCCTGCACCACGTGGTCAGAAGGTCAACTTCCGACCTGTACCGAGTCTCGTCGCCCTTCGTGATGAGACCCACCAGTGTCGTCAGCAAACTTCACGATGCGGTTGTCGCTGTAGGTCGCAGTGCAGTCATGCGTCAGCAGAGTGAAGAGCAATGGACTGAGCACGCAGCCCTGGGGGGCCCCCGTGCTCAGCGTGATGCTGGCGGAGATTTTGTCGCCAACACGCACCACCTGAGGCCTCTGACAGAGGAAGTCCAGTATCCAGTTGCAGAGGGAGGTACTGAGGCCCAGCTCGTCGAGTTTGCAGATGAGTCGCTGCGGCACAATGGTGTTGAAGGCAGAGCTGAAGTCCACAAACAGCAACCTCACATATGAGTCCTTTCTCTCCAGGTGGGTGAGGGCCGAGTGGAGGGCAGAGCAGATGGCATCCTCAGAGGACCGCTTGGCACGGTACGCAAACTGGAAAGGGTCAATGGTGGGGGGGAGAACAGACTTGATGTGCTCCATGACCAGCCGCTCAAAGCACTTCATGATGATGGGCGTCAGTGCCACAGGGCGGTAGTCATTGAAGCAGGACGGTGCAGGTTTCTTCGGCACAGGAACGATGGTGGCAGCCTTGAAACATGAGGGGACGATGGCCTGCTGCAGGGAAACGTTAAAGATGTCCGTGAAGACACCCGACAGCTCCCCAGCGCAGTCCTTCAGCGCTCGACCCGGGATGTTGTCAGGGCCCGCCGCCTTACGGGTGTCAATAGCGGCAAGCGCCCTCCTCACACCGTCGGCAGAGAGGCGCAGGGGCTGCTCGTGTGGGGGGGGGAGTGGTCTTCAGCGGGCAAGTGCTGTTCTGGGCGTCGAAGCGAGCAAAGAAGCGGTTCAGATCGTTCAGCAGACGGACGTCGCCCTCACAGCTCCTCGGCGCGGGCTTGTAGTCCGTGATGGTCTGAATGCCCCGCCAAAGGCTACGTGCGTCCTTGCTGTCCTTGAAGTGGGTGGAGACCTTGCACGAGAACGCCTTCTTCGCTTCTTTGATGCCTCGGGACAGGTCGGCCCTCGCTGTCCTCAAGCCAGCCTCATCCCCCACTCTGAAAGCCTTGTCCCTGGCCCTCAACAGTCTGAGGACAGCCCCCGTCAGCCACGGCTTCCAGTTCGCGCGAGTGACGACGGATTTCGAGCAAGTCTGCCTCCATTTTACTGTCCAGTTGTCTTGTTCCATGTGAGTCGGGAATATTGTCCTCTTCTTAAACGTCCTGATGACACACTTTTCCTGAACGTAGGCTCATGGTGCTGATGTGTCTCCTGGTGGTTGTGCCTGCTGTGCTATTGTTCTTTTGCTGTGCTGTCCTCACTCCGAAGCGTCTACTTTTTCCACCAGTTAGACTGCCTGTTTCATGTGAGTCAGGAATATTGTCCTCTTCTGAAACGTCCTGATGACACACTTTTCCTGAACGTAGGCTCATGGTGCTGATGTGTCTCCTGGTGGTTGTGCCTGCTGTGTATTGTTCTTTTACTGTGCTGTCCTCACTCCGAAGCGTCTACTTTTTCACCAGCTAGACAGCGAGCGAACGATGCCCCAAATAATCAGACTTTATTGCTGATTTATTGAGGAATGGCCTCAAACCATTGCCCTCTTAAGACCATCGTAAAACTGAAAATACAAAATAAAGAAACACCGCGTTAGATAACCGTTAGCTTGTAGCATGTTGGTTAACGTAACTTCGATATGTAAATAAAATTAACATAGAATCGTTTACAAAAGTAAAGACAGAAAAAACACAAGTTCACAAGACTTACGGACAAATCTTGTCCAAGGCAACAACGTTTGAAGTATAACATCCACTTCGTACATCCACAGTAGGTATAACTGATTCGTCCGTGGGTCACGTGCTGAGTAAAACACTTACACTAAGCGTCCACAGGAGGGCGCTCTTAACAATTAAATAGAAAATGGTGACGTTTCATTACAAAACATACAGAGGGCAGAACACGATTAATACTAATTCAGTTTTCCAGCAGCATTCATACCGCTGAGTGGGTATATAAAAGACATACTAATGACATGAGCACAACTCAATAGACTTCTAGAAATGGCTGCCACAACAAATAAAACATGCATTCAAAACTTTGCACACACTACAGATATCGTTGATTTGTATTAAGTATCATATTTTGGATTAAATATTTGTATTAAGTATCTTATCAACTCGGTGGAGAACTGGTTACCACGTCCGCCTCACAGTTAGGTGGGTGTGGGTTCAATTCCACCTTCGGCCCTCCCTGTGTGGAGTTTGCATGTTCTCACCGTGCACGCGTGGGTTTTCTCTGCGCACTCCGGTTTCCTCCCACATTCCCAAAACATGCTTGGGTAGGCCGATTGAGCAACCCCAGATTGTCTCTAGGTGAGAGTGCGAATGGTTGTACGTCTGTGTGCCCTGCAATTGGCTGGCAACCCGCCTATTGCCCGGTAACTGCAGGGATAGGCTCCAGCACGCTCGTGGGAACAAGCGGTATAGAAAATCGATGGATGGATGGATGGATGGATGGATGGATGGATGGATGGATGGATCTTATCACTAAGGAGTGATGGGGCGTGTCCAGCCGCGATGCAGCAGCCAATCATTTTGCAGCGGGGTGTGTCCTGGCAAGATCAATGGGATTTATAATAACGCACCCCCATCATCGTGAGTCCCCCCGCAAATTATTGTGAAGTCTTTGTCCTAAATTGTTGTTAAATACCCCCACCCCCGGTTTGTGCACTAGACGTTCTGAAAGGGAATGCGTAGTAACGCTTAGGAGAATACAAAAATTGGTTGGACTCTACAGTTTTGCAGTCTTTGGTGAGTGACCTAACGTTGTAGCTTATCAATGCTAATGCTAACAATGGGATTTAACTAGCATTCTATGTTGTACAGATGGTGGTCGTGAAACCATTGTAAAATTTATTTGATGGAGTTACCGTGTCATATATTCTAGGTGCCACCTCGTTGCACTTACGGAGACCAGCTCAACCTTATGGTAGGTTTAGACAGTCGGGCCTTGTTACGGCTTGTGTTTATATCCTGTCGTGGCGCTAGCAAACCCCCTTTTCAGCCGAGTGCGTAACGGTGTTCAATCACAGCAGAATAACCATGGACAGTTAATTAAAAACGAAAACCTTGAAAGCAAGGCTAAGAAACTAAACATAGTAAATAAACCCTAACGCCTCTTCGCTGCTCCCGAAGCAGTATGTAATTGATCAAAAACATTTTGAGCAGAGGTACTCACTAGATGAACATAGATTAGAGCAGTGGTTCTTAACCTGGGTTTGATTGAACCCTAGGGGTTCGGCAAAGCCTCCACTGCGGAGATTTGAACACACCTGATTTATCGTGTAAATTCGTGATGACGCATATCTGAACTGGTCTTGCAAAGGCAACAGCAGAAGAAGTCACACTGATTTGCAGGTATGTAATTTGTTGTGAGTTCATGCATTGTGTTGGTTTTGTTCTTTGAACAAGGTCATGTTCATGCACGGCTCATTTTGTGCACCAGTAAAAAACATCTGTCTTGTATTTGGAAACAAATATTTTATTTTTCACTTAAGAGGGAATGCGCATGTGCAACTTGTGGGGTTCTGTACCTCCAACAAGGTTAAGAACCACTGGATTAGCGACTTGAGACTCAATTATCATCACAAATGTTTTTTTGCCACATTGGCAGAGCAAAACCAAGCCATCGGAAAGAGACGCTTCAATCGTTGCGCTTGTAACTGTAGAATAGAATCATCATCAAGTGTCTTGCCTGGAACAGGCATTGACGGCCATGGCCCTCCATTCTTCTCTGTCATCCGAAGCTTTCATGAACTGGTTGTTTGTTAGCTCTTTATGAGTTGCCCATTCATTGAGGCTGTCCACATACATTTGTCGTTTGCGTCCTCTGCTTCTCTTTCCCTCAATCTTTGCTGTTGCGCTGAGATGTTCTATTCCCTTTGTTCTGTAGATGTGCTCAAAGTATTTCATCTGTCTTTTTCGTACTGTATTGAGGAGTGATCTTTTCATATTCATCATTTCGAGGACCTCCTGATTTGTCCGTTTTTCCTTCCATGATATCTTCAGAATTCTTCTGAGGAACCACATCTCTGTTGCCTCTAGTTTTTTCCTTATGCTGCTGTCGATTGTCCAGCATTCGCATCCATACAAGAGAACCGACCATACATATGCCTTTAGTATTCTGAATTTGGTTGTAGTTTTGATGTTTCTGTTGGTCATGACTGGGGACAGCTGTTTAAATGAGACTTTCGCTACGGCAATGCGTTTTTGTACCTCTGATATGCATTTCCCGTCTGTAATGGAATAGCCCAGATATTTGAACTTGTTGACTTGTTTTACTTGTGCGCCATCACTTTGTAGTTGGCATGTTGGTGCTATAGGCTTTTTTGAGATCGTCATGCTTTCCGTTTTTGATATATTTAGAGCCAGTCCTTTCCTTTCACTTGCCTCCACAACAGTATTCAGTATCTCTTGGAGGGTCTGTTCTGACTGTGCCATTAGAACAATATCGTCAGCGTATCTTGGATTGTTGATATTGTGTCCGCCCAGCCATATTCCTCTCATGTCTTCGATGTTTCTTAGAATCATTTCACTGTATAAATTGAAGAGGCCTGGGGATAGGACACATCCCTGTCTCACTCCCCGCCTGATTGGAGTTTCTTCACTATACACGCCATCTATTGTCACTGTGGCTGTCTGTTTCCAGTAGAGGTTGCTCAATATTCTAAGGTCCTTGCCATCAATATCCAGTTTGTTCAGAATTTGGAAAAGTTCTACATGCCTCACTTTGTCGAAGGCCTTAGAGTAGTCAATGAAGCAAAGGTAGATATCATTTTGCATTTCTATACACCTTTCTATTATCATGGTCATTGTGAATATGGCATTTATTGTTCCTTTATCAGCAACAAAACCAAATTGTGCTTCTGAGATCTCTGGTCTTATTTTATTTCTCAGCCTCACCAGGAGTATTTTCAGGAGGAGTTTCAATGTATGGCTCATGAGGCTTATCGTTCTGTGACTTTCACAATCAGTTGTTCCTGTTTTTTTGGGGAGTGTGATAAATGTGGAGCGAAGCATGTCAGCAGGTATGTTCCCGGTATCATAGATGTCATTCAGCAGTGAAGTAAGTTTCTGTGTTCCCCATTCTCCAAGGGCTTCATACACCTCTATGGGAATTTGATCGGGCCCTACAGCCTTTCCTTTGTTCATCGTTTTAATTGCTTCTTCGACTTCCGTATCCAGGATTGGCGGTCCTTCCATTGGTTTGGTACTCTCTGGTTGGTCTTCTCTGTCGTCATCAAACAATTCTTCAATATACTCAGACCACCTGTTGAGAATGTCTGCTTTTTCCATCAGGATGTTTCCATTTTTGGATTTTATGCAACCGCTTTGGGATGTTGTCTTTTTGCCAGAAATGTCCTTGATCTTGCTGTGCATGTACTTGCTGTCCGTCCTGCATGTTCTCTCTATTTCATTACACTGTTCATTTAACCAAGCCTCTTTAGCATCATTGCACATTTTCTTTATTTCCTTGTCAATGGATTTGTATGTTGTAGGGTCATTTTTCGCTTTGCGTCTGGAGTCCATGCGGTCCAAGATCTCGTTTGTCATCCATTTTTTGTGCTCTTTCTTTGGCTTGGATGGGATATTTTCTTTAGCAGCCTCTTTTATGCTTTCTTTCAGATTTTCCCATTTTCTCTCCTCTTCTGTGATTGCTTCAAGAGCATTATATTTGTTTTCTACATCAACTGCAAATTTGGTTCTGAGGTTGTTGTCCGTTATCAATAATTTGAAGTTGTAGCTTGGATATGTTTTTGCCTTTTTGATAGCTTTGAGCTTCACCTTCATTTTCGCTACCACAGGAACATGGTCACTTCTGCAGTCCGCGCCGGGCATGGATTTGGCTGATTGGATTGCATTACGGAAGCGACACTGGATCAGGATGTTGTCGATCTGATTGCGTTGTCTGTCTCCTGGGCTCATCCATGTCCATTTCCTTCTTGGATGATTCTTGAACCATGTGTTTGTCACTGTGAAATTGTTTTCTGAGCACCATTCAGTCAATCGATCCCCTCGATCATTCATTTGACCGAGTCTGTGTGGGCCAATGATGTTTTCAACTCTGTTTGCTCCAACTTTAGCATTGAAGTCACCCATTATAATCTTGACATCGGACGTCTTCAGCTGTTTCAATGTTTTGTCAAGCTCTTCGTAGAATGACTCAACTTCTGTGTCATCATGGTCAGTTGTTGGTGCGTATACCTGTATAACGCTGATGTCAAAAGGCTTGCTGTTAAGAGTGGTCACAATGATACGGTCTGATATTGGCCAGTATCCTTTCAAAGATTTTGCCATATTGGGTGTGAGCATTACTCCAACACCTCTCTGGTGTTGGTCTCCTCCAGAGTATAGTAGTTTGTAGCCGTCTGAAGTAAACTCTCCTGCTCCCTTCCATCTGACCTCTGCAAGTCCCAAGATGTCAATCCCTATTCTTTTCATTTCCATCTTTACATTTTCAAACTTTCCTTTCTGGTGTAGACTCCTCACATTCCATGTACCTATATATACTGGTTGTTTCTTTGGTTGGTTTTGGGCAGTATCTTGATGATGATCTGGTGCCACCTGTCCATCATGGCAACCCCTACCGAGCGAAGTGTTCTTATTGAAAACCCCATTCACGCTGTTCTTCGATTTAAGTATTGAATGTCTTTCCATGGCTTTCTTTGCAATTTTACAGACAGTAGGTTGCAATTGCTTTCTGTCCGAGCAGTGTCCATACTGGGCGGCTGTCCTGACCATTGTACCTAAGGGTATCCTCTGCTCAGCACGACGAAGTCCAAAACCAGTAACAAAGATACTCTCTGGCTGCCTTCAAGCTTCATCCACCACCTGCTTCCCGTGGCTTCATCGTGACCCTGACAAGGGGGGCTAAATGGGTACTCAGTCTTGCCCAAGGACCTCCCATAGGCTAGCGGAGGGAAGGAGCGCCTTACACTTCCTTTGTCAAAGCAAGCTCTGACCCGCCACCCGCATAGAATAGAATAGTATAGAATAATAGAATGCCTTTATTATCATTGTACAACAGGTAAACAACGAAATTGGGAGTGCTGCTCCGTTGGTGTTCTGTAGTAGGAAATGGGTGTGTGAAACATAAATGAGTATCAGTTGCGGTTCTCCACTGAATTACTCCCTGGGCGAGACAATTTCCGAGTGGAACAGCGATGCTTTTGTCTGAATTCCTCATTTTGATACTGTCACAGGTCTCTCTTTTCTACTCGTTCTGAGGTGCGGCAAGACGTTTTGGTGCAGTATCTCTAAATGCAAATGAGATACTTCTCAGGCCGCAAGATGTGCAACTCCCTTTCCGGTCGATGTTTGTAGTTTTTTTTAGCCGAGGTAGCGTTTACATTTTTGTTTTTTTTGCTTTATTTAAATGAGGTAATGTTTACTTTTGCGCCACAAACTTTTTGATTGATTAAAAGATATCAGCGGCAGAAGACTTGTCCATTCAACCATACATGACACATAAATAAATCCCCTTACAATATTTATGAACGTCTCATAAACAAGCACTGCAGTCAAGCTACGACGTAAGCTAATGCTAGCGAGAAGCTAACGAATGCATTGAACGTATTCGTGTTCCCCAAAAATACAATTCTTTAAAACTCGATGCGATTCATCTGATACAACTACTCAGAATACACCCACAAGAGGTGAAAACATAGGGTGCACAGCTCCAAAATCGGCAGAAAGACTGACACCAATGTAGGGTGACCAGATGGGTTTCTGAAAAAGAGAACACCTTTTTTTGGAGGGGGCGTGGTCATTTTTGGGAGGGCGGGGTAATTTTTTTTTGGGGGGGGGGGTCATTTCTGTCATGTTAGGACACAAATGGCATGGTGTCTGTACAGTAATCCCTCGTTTATCGCGGATAATTCGTTCCAAAGCCACCCCGCGATAAGTGAAATCCACGAAGTAGGGTGACCCTCTCTCATCTGTATATTTTTTGTGCTTCAATAAATGTATATGAAATCATTTAAGTGCATGTTATTATTAGAACATTAAATAATTGTTTCAAACATGTAAATAATGCATTAATACTATAAATAACATACAGAAAATATTGTATAAATATTGAAAATATAAATATTATACGCGTGTGTGCGTGTGTTTGTGTGTGTATAACATATGTAGATGTGATGTTCTGTTGTTAACCTTGGTTAAACAGGGACCTCTAGTGGTCACAAGTTACCATAGCAGCACTATGCGCATTTTGTAGATGTAGATGTAGATGCAGCTAAAGTATACATACTGTAGATATGATTTTAAGACTCTTATTATTATAACAACTATTTATAACAAGGTACATTACTGTAAATATGTTTTCAGAAGTCTTTTGTGATAACTTCGTTTATAACAAAGTACAAGACTGCAAATATGTTTTTAGAACTCTTATTCTAACAACTTTTTTTGGGGGGCTGGAAAAAATCTACGATGCAGTGAAAATGCGCTAAACGAACCGCAAAGTAGCGAGCGATCACTGTATAGCAATTGCATTTATTGGCCCGAATAACACAAAACAACATATATACAATAACAAAAACATATTTACACAAAAAAAAAAAAAACATGTGTACAATGACTTTTTTAGTTTTATAGGGGTACGGCCATCGGTGCAGCATTTGAAGAAAAAAAGAAGGGCTCCTCCTCAGTCCTCCTCTTGCTGGGTGCGTTGGCACCTTTATTTGCCACAGACACGTAAATGCCTTTCTTGCATGTCAAGCACTCGGCTTCATAAGGGTAACGACCATGTTGAAATCACGGGAATTGTTTTTATTCAACTTCTCCGTGAATGTGCATTTTCGTTTCGGCATTGCTTCTAAATACTCGGTGGAGAGTGTAGACTGGCCAGCCCACCCTACTTTGTAGCAAAGTGACTAGATTTGAGGAGAAGGGCGTAACTTATTTGCGAACGATACAGAAAAACCTGGAATTGAGTGAAATGGAACGGAGTGGCAATTGTATTGACAATGTACTGTACGAGTATTGTGTTTGAGGCAGTCCCACAAAATCCCGGACAATTTCGAAATTCCCCCCGGATATCTTTTTCATGGGCTCAAAAGTAGGACATGTCCGAGAAAAAGAGGACATCTGGTCACCCTAGCTCAGGGGTCGGCAACCCAAAATGTTCAAAAAGCCATATTGACCCCCCCCTTGGATAGATGGGAGGTTCATTCCAATTATCTTTTCTGCAGTCCTGATTGTCCATTGCAGTCTGTGCTTGTCTTGTTTAGAGGCCGATCCAAACCAGACAGTGATGGAGGTGCAGAGAACAGACTGGATGATGGCAGTGTAGAAGGTCTTCAGCAGCTCCTGCGGCAGATTGAACTTCTTGAGCTGTCTCAGGAAGTACAGCCTCTGCTGGGCCTTCTTCCGGACAGAGTCTATGTGGCCGGTCCATTTCAGGTCCCGAGAGATTGTGGTTCCCAGGAACTTCAAGGTGTCTGTGGAGAGAATAGTATTACTGCGGATAGTGAGGGGTGAAAGTGGTGAAGGGTCTCGCCTGAAGTCCACTGTCATCTCCACGGTCTTGAGCGGGTTCATCTCCGGGTGGTTTTGGCTGCACCAGTGGACCAGCCGCTCCACTTCCTGTCTCCTGGATCAGTTCGATGAGAGTGGTGTCGTCTGCATACTTCAGGAGCTTCACAGGAGAGTCACCTGAGGAGAAATCGTTGGTGTAGAGAGAGAAGAGCAGTGGGGAGAGGATGCACCCCTGAGGGGCGCCAGTATTGGTGGTCCGGGTGTTAGATGTGATGCTACCCAGCCTCACACGCTGTCTCCTGTTGGTCCTGAAGCTGGTGATCCACTGATAGGTGGAGACAGGCACCGCGAGCTGGATGAGCTTCTGTTGGAGCTATATAAGGCAACATAGACTGTCAATACATGAGCTGTATGGCTACTATTAAAATAATTAAGTAGGCTACAAATACAAAGCAACAAAGCGACGAAAAATGTCGCCCCTGGATAGCCAGCGGACTTTGTTGTGCAGCAGGAGATCGGCATATTCGCTGTCAACTTCATCTAGCAATTCACAGAACTGGCGGTGGTTTAATGCTTTTGTGATAATTTTGTCCACAATATGGATGACAAGGTTCATTACCTCCATACACTCCGGTGGGAATATTTACGCACACAGCGCCTCTTGGTGCAATATGCAATGGAATGCAAACAAATTTCAAACCAATGCTTTCTGTCGTGAAGTCACAAACTTTTGCGACCCTCTCATACTCGGTGACCCGTCTGTAGCGACTGAAATCAGGTGGCCAGTGTGTATCTCGCAGCACAGCCTCGCAGATGTCCTACCCCCGTGTGTGGCCTTTTAGTGGTACCAATTTCTTCTTGCGACCCATTAGAGTTCACGTACCTGCATAGCAGAGCTGCTGATATCGGTCACGTCACACGACTCGTCCATCACAGGCAATTGAGAAAGCTGGAGCTGAATTGATGTCCTTGATTTGCTGATCGGTGATATTGCCATTCAAATGACCATTTCCTTCACAGTTTTTGCGGAGAGGCATGTCTTTAATTTTCTGAATGATCTCGGTTTTGTTTTTGAAGTCCGAAAATAGGCACTCTGAGATTTTAACGAATGAATCCCTCATGTACTCGCCATTGGTGAATGGTTTTCCGCGCTTTATTCCGCGGGCTGCAACAAAACTTGCAGCAGTAGTAGAGTTTGGAGATGCAATCCACCTCTTGAAACAGTTTTTTCGTTCCTCAAATTGCACCTTTCCTCTCAGTTCCAACTGGGTGATCAGCAGCAAATTTAGCATGCTTTAGCTGAAAATGTCGCTCCAAATTGCTCTTCTTGTTATATTTGACAACTTCTCATTGCAAATCACACATTCAGGCAATCCTTCAGCATTGGCAATGAAAGCAAATAGTTGAATCCATTCTTTCTTTAACCCTCTGTTCTCATCAGCAATCTTTCTCTTTTTGCCTTTTGAATCCATGGCCCGTCACTCACGCACCTGTTTACAACTCGCCTGTGCTGTGTCGCTTGCAATTTTGCGCCATTCTGAAATTTGGTATTTTTAATATATTTACAACTACATACATTTTCCACAGCATAAGCATGTTTGTGTCATGATTACCATCTAAAAACCATATTTAAAAAAAAAAACAAAAAGAAAAAAAAAACATTTTTCCATTTTTATGCATTTTTGCAAGAGCTCCAGGGAGCCGCTAGGGGAGAGCCGCGGGTTGCCGACCCCTGCCCTAGCTAATGCTATGGACGTCTTGTAAAGAAGCACTGCAGTCAAGCTACGAAGTAAGCTAATGCTCTCGTTAGCGAGAAGCTAACTAATGCCTTGAACATATTAGTTTTCCCCAAGAATAAAACGGTACATGATGCGCAAGTTTAAATGTACTATTTCATTGATGTAACATCTAACCATAAGATTGTAGCATAGCCTGTAGTTATGCATTTAAATAGGAATGAAATCTTATTTTCATTTAGGTGCAATTCAACAGAAGAAAGAAATGACTTGGAAGCAGCTCAAAATGAAACAAAAATATCGTTAAAAAAAGGTAAGGCATGTTTTGCTAGGCTGTGATTACACCTCATTTAATTTTTATTTTATTATTTTAATGTACTCATGCTATTAAACAAGGTCAGTATTAATTTAAAATAAAATATTAATTATGTGGCTATTTCAAATAATTTAAACCCCAAACTAAATGTTTTCCAACGTCTTCTCAGTTAATTCTACAATTCTATTTCTAATTCTATTTCTTAATTCTGATTCTTTGCGGATTAAAACTTGACACAAATTCAATTGTTTCATACCTATTGTAGTCATTTAAAATGTGACGCCATAGCCTACACCAACACTCATTAAAATACTATTTTAAAACAAACGCTGAGTTCTGCTCAGCCAACAGAAAAAAAGTAATGCTCTGCATCCCCAATATTATAAAGAAAATGCCATTTGCAAAGCGGCAGTGCTATGCATAAAGGTTGCTCTGATCTTAGTGGTCATTCGGAGTGTGTGGGAATTGAACTCATGATGCCTGCACATAAGAGGCGATTGTACCATTACACCATCAGGCATCCCACAGCCAGTGAATGTTATTGAGATAAATTATACTCTTCAAACGTAAAGCATTTCAAATTACTACGGCTTCCATATCAATCGGATTTTGAATTAAGGGCCAATCCATGATTAACAGCTTTCTTTATGTGGGAGAAGATAGATTGAAATTCTGGGTCTCTTATAGCAAACCTGCTAGCGAGCAGGTCATGTTCACAGAGTAAATTACTGAAGTAACTGGCCCAGAGTTTAAGTTACCTCTCTTTCTGGAACGGATAACTCAGTTTCCCTTGTTTCCGGGGTAACTTACTCAAACCCGCTTTCTGGAATACCCCCCAGGTGCTGCAGAGATACTATTATGATTGTTTTAAATAAGGTGATCTGTTTTTTCTCAGTTGTTGTCATGGTGACTTGTGGTATCGGGACTTAATTGATAATGGCTTTTTATAGGAGTTGTGCACGCGCGTAACTCCAGGTGAACATACTCAGAGTTGATTGAACTAACTCGGATCAGCTTTTCTGGAACCAAATAGTCTCCCATCTCAGAGTAAGTTAACTCAGAGCTTAGGGATAGACTCGAGTATGTTGAACGAACCTACTTTCTGGAATACCCCCTGGAGGGATACAGTTGGGCAAATAAGTATTTAGTCATCCACCAATTGTGCAAGTTCTTCCACTTGAAAGATGAGATGCCTGTAATTTTCATCATAGGTACACTTAAACTATGAGAGACAAAATATAAAAAAAAAAATCCAGAAAATCACATCGTCTGGGTTTTAAAGAATGTACCGTAATTGCCGGACTATAAACCGCACCGGATTATAAACCGCACCAGCTAAAATTTAGGGATATTTCATTTTTTTTCTTACATAAGCCGCACGTGCACATGAGTTTTTTACAAAGAAAGACAGTACATAGAAAGCCTTTTTAACAACGTTTTAATAACATACTTGAACATGTCTTTCTTAACATTGCCTGTGATGCAGCAGTAGTACCGCAGCAACGCGGAAGTGTGCACGAAAGTTATTAGCGAAGAAAGACTGGACACAAAGTTTTTTTTAAAGCTTTAATAACATACCTTAACATTTCTTTCCAAACACTGCCTGTGACGCGGCAGTAATACCGCAGCAACACGGAAGTAACACAGCACCAACACAGCAGCAACACGGTAGCACAGCACGAACAGGGCTGGTTAAAAAAAACATACCAGTAAAAGTAAAAAAAGAGCCGTCTTCATCTTCCTCCTGTGCACTGAAACTATCGAAGTCTTCGTCCTTAGTGTCCGATTGGAATAGCGTTAGATATCCTTCGCCTCGCACTTTCTCAGTCTCTCTTTCGTCGGCGGTTTTATGCATTTCTTCGAGTGTGAAGAGGTTCTGTTCATGGTAATCTTATTCATGCACGAAGCGCTAAATTATATTAAACTAGCGAGCGGCACGTATTGCTTAAAAGCGGCATCATATGCATTTCTTTTATCCCCCATAATGACGGTTTGTGTATGAAAGCTTCCTGTCTTTGTGTGAATGCGGGAGTGTGCGTGATGTGCGAGACGATCACGTCTTCTTCGGCGCATTATCTCTTCTTCGCCTGTCCCGCTCTTGCTTCCTGCTAGAGCGCCCCCTGGAGACCGGAGGCCGGAAAAATCCATAAGGAGGCCACGCCGCCGTTTAAGGTTCAAAGTAACCTTCTGAATAAAATGCATTAAAAGTTCACATTCATTACAACTTGTTTTTGGTGAGCAAAATGTCAGAAGAATTTAATTTAAATGCGGATTGATTGGGTTTTAATACAATGCAGATTACTTCGCTGGTTTCTTTTATATCAAACAAGAAACCAGTGAAGTGATTAAAAAAAGGAAAAACAAGATGAACTTAGTACAATTACAATGCAGATTGTCCAAACAGCGCCACTGCTTTGTGTAATCTCTGAGTGATATGGCAGAGTAAGAGAAAGGGTTTAGAGCACAGGTGTCAACCTCAAGGCCCGGGGGCCAGATACGACCCGCCACATCATTCTATGTGGCCCGCGAAGACAAATTGTGCATCAAATTCGTGTCATTACTAGAATTGCAAATTGTCTTCACTTTTAATAATAGCTTTTTTTTTAAATATTTGACCAGTTTTTACTCCTCTGATTTGAAAACGAGTTATTTGTCAGTTTGTTTTGTAGCTTTTACTGTATATAATAGTGTTAAGAGTAAACGTGATCAAGTCATCACAAAAACCTCGAAAAAAATCGTATATAAGCCGCACCTGACTATAAGCCGCAGGGTCCAAAATTTTGGAAAAATGTCGCGGCTTATAGTCCGGAAATTACGGTACTTGCAAATTATGGCGCACATTCCATATGTCATTCTCCCAATCCTTTTCTGGATCATCCAAATGCTCTCCTGCAAACTTCAGACGGGCCTGGACATGTGCTGGCTTAAGCAGGGGGACATGTCTGGCACTGCAGGATTTGAGTCCCTGGCGGTGTAGCGTGTTACTGATGGTAGTCTTTGTTACTTTGGTCACAGCTCTCATTCAGTAGGTCCCTCCGTGTTTTTCTGGGAATTTTGTTCACCGTTCTTGTGATCATTTTGACCCCACGGGGTGAGATCTTATTGACCAAATACTTATTTTCCACCATTATTTGCAAATAAATTCTTTAAAAATCAATGTGATTCTCTGGATTTTTTTTATTTAATTTTGTCTGTCATAGTTGAAGTGTACCTATGATGATGAAAATTTCAGCCATCTCTCTTTTTGTAAGTGGGAGAACTTGCACAATTGGTGGCTGACTAAATACTTTTTTGCCCTACTGTATATCACAATTTTTTTACACTCCTGGATACTCCATATACACAAGAAAATGATTTCAAAAGCTAAAACAGTCAATTTTCCATGACATGTGTCCTTTAAAAGAGCCCCTGTAAATGCAATTGCGATTGAACTGCCCCAAATTCTATGCTTGGCACACGCTCAGTTATGACAGTTGTCAGGAAATATAATTGCACTAGCAAATGGCAAGTGTTTGTCTATGAAACTAGCTTCAGATATGAGCATTCCGTTAGCTAAATACAGGCCAACGTTAACTCGAGGGGAAATAAATAGGCCTAATAATTGAACTTGTAACAGTTTTGTTGCTAAGCACAATCTTATAATCTTAAAATTATGTCTCATGTTTGTTGAGTCTGATATTGTCATCTGCGTATTGCTTCTTTTTTAACAAAATATCAACAGACCTCGATTTGTGTGGAAGATGGACGGCAAACTGACCAAAAACACACCTGACCTGAAATAATGTAACAAAGGACCCCTTCGGCGGTCCAAAAATGTGCCTTTCTCAAAATAAAACAAGGCTTTCTATACAACGCGCTTTCGGGGTTAAAGCGATTGAACGAAAATGAACCCATCAGTGGCCCCAGAATGAGCGCAGTCACACAAAAATGTTCACAAAGCAACAATACACACCGTTCTGTTCATGTTTGTCCAAATATGAATGAGTTCATGAACTTGGGTTCATTAAACACATTCAGGTACCACTGCTAGTGAAATATTTGTTATGTGAAATGTTAGAGATTTGCTCACTCCAACTTATTTTGCAAGAACCACACGGGAGACAAGCAAGTCCTTTTAGACACGTGCAGGTGGAGAGTTCACTCGCTCAAGGAATGAAATCTGAAAGTCTCCTTCCTGCAAGGGCATATTTATTAGGAGGAACAGAGTGGGGGTGAGAGTGGACAGGTTTGGTGAACCCCCGGGCTCTGGTAAGATCAGAGCAGGGGGTGTTTTACGATGTTGTGGGAAACAGAACAACTTTGATTGCTTCCTCTGCAGCTGGTCACTCAAGCAGAGGAAGCAACCACTTTATTTTACTGTTGTGAGAGCAAGACAAGATTGGTTAATCATTATAGTCTACATTCCAACATAATCCTATGATAAAGATAACCTGGAAAACCCTAACATCTCCCTCCTGTTTTATCATATGATTATGCCACCCCAAACAACAAAGACAAGTACGAAAAAAAATATATGTATAATGAAGAAAGAAGAATTGTAAAAATAAAAAACAACAAACAATGATAGCAACACTTCCCAGTGAAGATGAGGCATTACCTCAATACCCCAGATCAAACGTATTGTGTAAGCGAAAAACCTGCTGGCCAGATGTTATTAGCAGGAAAATTCTTACACGGCCCCTTTGCCTTAGGCGACCAGAATGCTATCAATAAAAAAATAAAAATAAAAACACAGAAACAGTACATCATTGTATCCATCACTTGCGAAGCATTTTCGATGGTCAAATCATCAAGTTTCTGTAAAACATGCTCAACAGAACAGCATCTACGCAATCCACGTTTCATTATCGTCATCACATCCGTCATCTCTAAGAAGTTGTATATGAACCTAGGCTACAGTAGAGGACACAAACTTCGACACAGCAGACTTCAAACATGGGATAACGCAGGTCGTAAACAAGCACAACACCACCAGCACAACAAGCACAGGAGACAGCAATTTCAGCAGCAGTTGCCACCAGTTGCCAGAGAATAGCCATGAAAAGAAATCAAACTGATGTGGGACCTTTTCTTTAGACATGGCCTACTGTAAGTTCTTCAGCGAATTCATGGCGTCGTTGATGTGGGTGTCATTTTCTCCTGGTATATATGTGCAACAGGAAGTCCCAATGATGTGGCACACACCACCTTGTGCTGCCGTGAACAAGTCCAGAACCATCCTGTTTTGCAAGACCATCAGTCTAATAGCCTGAATATCTCTATTTTGTCAATCGTTGACTTGCAGTGAGAGATTCACAAAGGATTGAAAACGATAGTTCAGTGTCTCGATGAAGAGCGATAGTTTCCCAACCCCAATCTGAGGGAAGAGCGCAAGGACAACTTTGTCTCCGACGGACCATACTTTATGGTCCTCTGGAACGTTCGCACCCCAGACAGGGTCATGAGGGTCAAAGGTTGCAACTGCTCTGCGTCGACGTCCAGAAGAGTTGTGTGCTCCTGTCAGCTGATGATGTCGTATCCTGTAGGTGTGGTCTGTCACCCACACTGGTGCACACACTCCTGTCCAGTTGGCGGGCAGCATCGGATAAACCTTGTGACCACAAAGCCACCAGCCATTCTGTATGAAGTATGTTCCGTTCGATGGTGCAGCCATGTTGGTTGGAGAGCCCTCACCACCTGAAATGGCTCTCTTATCTTGACACTCATCGGTGATGTCCAGAGCTCCCATCCAGTTTCCTCCTGGAGAGCAGTCGTCGTTAATGCAGACGTGGGTCTTGTTACCTTGGATGTAACGTGGAATTCACTCCAGTTGGTCTCTCTGTGTAGGCCACTTGTGGTATTGTTCGTCCTTTAACAGTCACATTGAGATTTGTCCAGAATAGCTGATCACAGGCACCGTCAGCAAGTCCAGGGCGGTAAGGGTCGGCATCTTTGACTGCGACGGCACGGTGCTGATATCCAACTCCTCCCATGGATGGCATACATTTTGCTTCAGTGACATTCATTGCTCTGGCCTCCAAGCGAACTTGCGTGGAGGAAGGGGGGAGTTTCGAACACACATAGCACGCCTCCTGTGTGTGAGCTCTCACAGTGAACCTGACATACCGGTACCAAGTGTTGGTTTCGTGTGGGTTTCTGGGGTCCCATGACCAGTCTTCAAAGTTCTCATCATGTGACCATTGTTTACCACGGGCAACATTGTCATTTGGTCTGTTCAGATGAGTCAATAGACCATAGCACGCTCCAACCACAACGCAGCAGAGGATCCATCTGGCATATGGAGCCCCGTTGCTACTAGGATGGCAGAGACACCGGGACATCCCCTCGCCTAGCGGAGTGGGGATCGATGAATTCTTCACCAACATTGAGACGCCTCACCCTAAACGATGGGGCCCCTTTGTAGTCAGGCTTCCCCACCACTCCGAATTAGGGGTCCAGCACTCTCTGCAACTTGCAGTGGCTGAGGTGAATCCAGCTGGGCCGTTGAGAAATTTTTACCGCCGTCGGAGTAGCAAGCAAAACTTGGAACGGTCCCTCCCACCGCGGGCTGGCCCAGCTCTTTCTTTTGATGACCTTGATGTAGACCTAGTCTCCTGGATTTATGGTGATGAGATCAGGCGGCAGTAAATTTGCATTTGACACATCTTTCAGTTTGAGCGTCCTGATTAGATAATCTGCCAAGGTCTGTTCTTCATCTGCTTTTTGCAAATCTGCAGGGAACACTGGTAGTCTTTATGGTCTCCCATGTATGATTTCAAAAGGTGTTAGTCCTTCTGAAGTGGGAGTAATTCTCATATAGAGCTTCACTAAGTCGAGGCACTCTGGCCAAGGTCTGCCTGTTGTTTCCATGCATTTTTTCAACCTGCTTTTGATGGTAAAGTTTGCCTGTTCAACCAGGCCTGCGCTCGAAGGATGCCAAGCACAGTGGTTTTTTAACGTTATTCCAAGGTGTACAGCCATGTTCTGCACAACTTGGTTCACAAAGTGTGGACCATTGTCACTGTAAATGGTTTGGGGGATGCCATGAGTTGGTATGATGGTTTTGCAGATGGCTTTTGCCACTGTTAAGGCATCTGCGCGTTTAGATGGAACTACTTCCACCCATTTGGAAAATGCATCAATCATCACTAGGCAGTATTCGTAAGGTCCACTTTGTATGAGTTCAATAAAATCCATATGCATGATTTGAAATGGATAAGAGGGTTTTGGAAATGAGCCTCTCTTAGGTCTCATGTTTCCTTGTGGATTAGGTTTCACACAAACAGGACATGCTTTACAAATTTTTTTTGAGTAAGCATCTAAACCAAAGGTAGTGAATTGTTGATCTATGATGGTCTTCATCCCTCCTGTCGACACATGGCAAAGCCCATGTGTCGCAAGCGCTGCTGCCTTAAAAAGTGATTTTGGTAAAACAGGTTTGTCATTGATGCGGTGGATATTATCTGTATCCACTATTGCACCTTTTGTCGTCCACATTCGTTTTTCCACCATTGGAGCATTGCCCTGCATATCTGTCAGGACAGTCTTATCTATGAGTTGTGTGTCCTCTGAACCCAGCAAAAAAAAATAAAAAATCATGGCCATGTCTCCCTGCAGCTGCTTCTTTTGCAATTTTGTCTGCTAATCTGTTTCCATTTGAGACTTCATCTCTGCCAGTGGTGTGAGCAGCACATTTACACACAGCTAGTTTAGTAGGTAAAAGAATGGCCTGCAACAAGTCTTTTAACAAGGAGGCATGGGTAACCGGCTTACCGGTTGATGTTGTCATCCCTCTGCGCTCCCATTGTTTCGCAAAATAGAACAGAGTAGAAAACGCATACTGACTGTCTGTGTATACAGTGACTTCCTTATCTTCCGCTAATTGACAAGCTCTTGTTAGAGCAATCAGCTCAGCAGCCTGTGCTGACCTGTTGTATACATGCTCCTCTGCTTCAACAATCTGGTTTGGCAATTTCACAATTGCATAACCACTTTGATTGTTTCCTTTAGGATCCTTTGAACATGATCCATCCACAAACCACTTTTCCCCTTTGTCAAGTGGCGTGTCACTTAAATCTTCTCTGGGCAGCTTTCAAAGTCAAAAGTCAAAGTCAGCTTTATTGTCAATTTCTCTACATGCCAAAGACACACAAAGAAACCGAAATTTCGTTCCCCCCTATCCCACGGTGACAAGACATGGCTCACAACAGACAAACAAGTAAACAAGTATAACAAAAGCGTGCTGAATAAATAATAAATAACACAACAATAAATAAATAAGAGGAGCAGAAAAAAAAGGAGCAAGTGCACGTACAGCAGACATTCCCGAAAATAGCGCAACAGTGCCGCACGCTACGCAGAAGGGGGTAGCGAGTTCAGGGCCCTAACAGCCTGGAGAAAGAAGCTGTTGGCGAGTCTGGTGGTGCGGGAGCGCAGGCTCCTGTACCTCTTCCCAGAGGGCAGAAGGTCAAACAAAGAGTGAGCTGGGTGACTCACATCTCTGGCAATCGAGGTTGCCTTGCGGGCGAGATGGGAGGTGTAAATGTCCTTCAGGGAGGGGAGCGAAGCACCAATAATCTTACCAGCCGTATTCACTATGCACTGCAGGGCCTTCAAGTTCTGTTCAGTGCAGTTACCACCCCAGACAGCGATGCAACTGGTGAGGACGCTCTCAATGGTAGAATGTAGACAGGACCGCCTGAGGAGCACATGCACGCCTGAGCTTCCGCAGGAAGTACAGGCGGCGCTGAGGTTTCTTTGCCAGTGACGAGGTGTTTGCGGACCAGGAGAGGTCCTCACTGATGTGCACCCCCAGGAACTTGGTGCAGCTCACCCTCTCCACCACAGCACCGTCGATGATCAGCGGCAGGTGTGTTGTGTGACCCTTCCGGAAGTCAACAATGATCTCCTTGGTCTTATTGACGTTCAGCAGGAGGTTGTTGTCCCTGCACCACGTGGTCAGAAGGTCAACTTCCGACCTGTACCGAGTCTCGTCGCCCTTCGTGATGAGACCCACCAGAGTCGTGTCGTCAGCAAACTTCACTATGCGGTTGTCGCTGTAGGTCGCAGTGCAGTCATGCGTCAGCAGGGTGAAGAGCAATGGACTGAGCACGCAGCCCTGGGGGGCCCCCGTGCTCAGCGTGATGCTGGCGGAGATTTTGTCGCCAACACGCACCACCTGAGGCCTCTGACAGAGGAAGTCCAGTATCCAGTTGCAGAGGGAGGTACTGAGGCCCAGCTCGTCGAGTTTGCAGATGAGTCGCTGCGGCACAATGGTGTTGAAGGCAGAGCTGAAGTCCACAAACAGGAACCTCACATATGAGTCCTTTCTCTCCAGGTGGGTGAGGGCCGAGTGGAGGGCAGAGCAGATGGCATCCTCAGAGGACCGCTTGGCACGGTACGCAAACTGGAAAGGGTCAATGGTGGGGGGTAGAATGTTCTGTAGTATCCAAACAGTTATGTGGTGTTCCATCCCCTGGCAACGGGATCAACGTTGCTGGGTTAAGGATTGTGCACCTCTTTATCACGATGTGTGGTTGTGACAGAAGTATAGCAGTGTAGGACAGATGTCTGGCTGGTGACAAAAAGTTCATTTTGCTTTTCAGCAGCAACACATCTACAGCATGTGGAACCAGCAGCTCCATTTTGTGAAAGAGCACCACATCTGCAGATTGTCTCACTGCAAGCGCCGCCGCGCATACTGCTTGGACACTGGATCCAGTTTCTTTGAATAAAATGTCTTATAAAAGGTCTTAGTTTGCTGCCATGACTCTGCAGTAACACTGAGGTCATAAAACCATTCCTGCAGTCTGCTGTTTGCACAAAGGTTTTATTGTAGTCTGGCAAGATAAGAGTTGTGGTCTCTATCAGAGCCTGTTTCAGCACTACAAAGGCATCATCCGCTACTGGTGTCCACATGATTTTTTTTGTCATTGTCATGGGAACTCCATGCACAATATCCAGCAGCGGTTGTGTTTTTTCCGCTTAATGTGGGATCCATGCTCTGCAGTAATTGCAGAGCCCCAAAAATGACATCATTTGTTTTTTTTGTTTAAGGTTTCGGTGCATCTGAAATAATCTGCTTTCTGGTACTTTGTATCTGTCTTCCAGAAGCCGACAAAGTGTGACCTAAATAGTTCACTTCCTGTCTAACCCATTGTAACTTATTTTTTGCTCACTTTATTCCCTGTTTTGCAGAGATAGTGTAACAATGCTAAGGAGTCTGCCTTGCAAGCAGCTTCAGTTTCAGAGGCTACCAGGAGATCATCTACATAAACTAGAAGTTGGCTTTTGTTTGACATCTGAAAATCAGCCAAACAGTCCATAATAGCTTGAATGAAAATAATTGGACTATCAGCAAATCCTTGTGGCAATCTGGTGTATGTATAGCTTTGTCCTTTAAAGGTAAAGGCGAGCCAAAACTGTGAGTCTGGGTGAATTGGCACTGAGAAAAATGCATTGCTGAGATCAATTACAGTGAAAAACTTCTGATTAGGCTTCAAAGTGTTCAGAAGTGTGTGTGGGTCAGGCACATTGGGTGCTCTTGTTTGCACTGCATCATTCACTGCTCGTAGATCTTGTATCATTCGCCAATTAATTTTGTCGGCCGTTTGGACTGGAAAAATGGGAGTGTTGCAAGGAGAATCCGAGCACTCCCTGTCAAAAGATCATTTATAACAGGGGCAATCCCATTTATTGCCTCCTGTTTTAAAGGATATTGCTTAACTCTCGGACGCCACTCTGATCTTGGTTTGATCTGTACTGGGGAAATGGATCGTAAAAGTCCTACATCAGACGGGCCCTTGGTCCACAGTTTTTCAGGAAGCCCAGCCAATTCCCCCTCCTCCTTTTCATTCAAACAAATGTCAACTAGTCAGGGAAGCGCACAAGCGCCTGCTCTGCCTACAGCTACTTCACACACTGTTTGCTTCCACACGTCACAACTGGTACTGTAGCTCCACCCATCACCTTTGTCCTCATAATCAGTCACAGATCCAGCAAGTTTAATTCGGGAACCCACATCTGCCCACGTTATACTGTGAGGTTTAAACAATGAGATGTGGGGTACAGCCGACAATTTGTATCTGTCTTTCTGAGGAGCGGGCAAGAGCACAGCAGCAGCTGCAAATGACCTGCGATCAGTGTACAGAGCAGTGATTGTTAAAGTTACTTCTGTGTCGCTGAGAAAACTTACAATATAGTCATCTTGTGGATCAGTGAGAATATTCATGGTGACATGTAATTCATTACAAGTCATTTCTGATTCAGGTTGGGACAATTGTTTTCGAGCTTCACTCAGCAATCTGCTTGGGAGTTTAGGATTTCGTTCAGGAGGGATGGCATAGGAGCAGCAAATCTGTTCACCTGCTTGTGCAGCATATGAGTCCACATCTCTCACTCTACATGCTCGCATGCCATCCTTTACTGGAATTATTGCAATTCCCAACCGAGTCATCAGATCTCGTCCCAGCAGGTTTATGGGACATTTTGGAGATAGGACAATCGAAACTGAAACCATGCTTCCAGTTTCCTTATCTCTCACTTAAACTGGATTAGAGATACTCTCCTTGTGTACCTGCCCATCAGCAGATTTCACCCAAATAGTATTTTGGGAGGCCTTTAGATTTGGGACTTTAGTTTTTATCACGGTTTTACAAGCCCCGGTATCACACAAAAACTCGACATCACTGCCTCCAATGTTTAGAGTAACATATGGTTTTTCTTTTAATGCACTCAGAATGTCCCATGCTGTATGGACCTACTATTTCTTCCTCTATAGGAGCACCAGAGGTCAAAGGGGGGGAATCTAGTCATGATGAGAATTTGGCCCTTCCTCCGCCCCTTCCTGCACCCTTTGATTGATATTGCTTTGCAGAACGACACACTCTTGCAAAGTGTCCTCATTTCCCACAGTTCCAACAGTTGTCAGAATCTCGTGGGGGTTTTGAATTATATGGCGGCCTGCGACCTTGTTGGCCTCTACCTCTTCCTCTGCCTTGCTGGGACCCTTGGAAGAAGACTGTTGTATCTTCATCTAGTTCATCATCATCATTATCTAGATGAAAACCCTAACCCTAACCCATCAGAACTTTTGCCTTTTTTGATCACTTTTTCAGCATGTCTGGCCCATTGCATAGTTGTTGTCACACTTGCAACATCCACTTCCACCAAATGTTTCCTCACCCTGTTGCCTATTTCAGGGCGGAAATTAGTGAAGAGCGCATTTTTAAGCTGTTGTTGATAAGCACTCTCAGCTGTATCATTGAATCGGATGCCACTATGCACCCTGAATTCTTATACAAGCAAGTCCTTTTAGACACCTGCAGGTGGAGAGTTCACTCGCTCAAGGAATGAAATCTGAAAGTCTCCTTCATGCAAGGGCATATTTATTAGGAGGAACAGAGTGGGGGTGAGAGTGGACAGGTTTGGTGAACCCCCGGCCTCTGGTAAGATCAGAGCAGGGGGTGTTTTACGATGTTGTGGGAAACAGAACAACTTTGATTGCTTCCTCTGCAGCTGGTCACTCAAGCAGAGGAAGCAACCACTTTATTTTACTGCGTTGTGAGAGCAAGACAAGATTGGTTAATCATTATAGTCTACATTCCAACATAATCCTATGATAAAGATAACCTGGAAAACCCTAACATGAAATATGACAGAAAATATTGGGTGAGGCTAGATACGTCATTTTGTACCCCCCTCCCACTCGAAACATTTAAACAGCTTTGATTTACGATAGCTGATTTTCCTTTCCTTCTCTAAATTTGTTAAGCTTTCGTGTAATGTGTTAGTATTTTCAATCACTCAATCAATCAATCAACCAACCAACTAGTTTTACCGGGGGTAAGTAGTCTATTTTGGTAGAACACATTGGGCGCTTCTCAAGACGTATTCCTCTTGCGTACACACACAGAAGGATGCATGCCAGGCACTTAAAGCCGCTTCCTCAACAACATACAGGTGGTTTGGCATATGCATATACTTGCCTTTGAGACAAAGCTGGCAAGCTGTAAATAAAAAAATACTGAGAAGAAAAAAAGAAAGGTATCAAGATATTTTTGATGCTAAAATACCAAAGTATTGTACTGATATTGGTAACGGTATCCCGTGCAACACTAGGTCAGCATAATTTTCTTTCCAATTTGCTCCCCTTTTCCCTTTTACAGAGATCATGTGATAAAGAACTCCTTGAGGTTGTATTCAGCTGTGATTGTAAATGTATTTCAAGATGTTCAAGTTAACAAGTAAAAACTAAGTTTTTTATTTTGTCAATCATTGTTGCAGTGGTAACATGCATTTAATGAAGCTTGTTTTTACTCTGGTGTACTCAATTAAAAATTCCATCTCTAGTTTTCGATTTTGCCATCGGGCCAATACTCTGTGGCCAGGGTTGCAAGGGAACTTTATAGCTGCTCGTAGCTCAAGTTTTTGTTTAGGTAATGATTTGGGCGTATTCTTTTTTTAATCACACTGTGTATGGTGGCATATAGTTTTTGAGATGTATTTGATTTCATGGTGGATTTTTTTCCCCAGTATTGCCCATCTCTAGTTCTCTCTCCACTTCACCTCCCTAAAAACCTGAAAAAATCTTTTCATATTTTATTTTGTTTTACAGAAACTTTGAATAAAATAATTATTGAAATATTTTTGGCAGACTTTGTGGGTTACTTAATTGCATTGATGATATGAAACATTTAAGTATGATGGATGCCAAAATGCTCCAAAAAACGAAAATCTGAAACTAGGACGAGGCAAATCCTATTTCATCACATTATATTCATCATATACTAAAACAATTCATCAAATGATTCCTTACAATTTTTTGAATGAGAAAAATTGCTTTACTCTTTGAAAAATTGCTTTACCCTTTGACTGCAGAACTTAAGAGATGCCTGAAGTTTGGGAACTTTCTGAGGCTTTGCCAGAGCTGCCCATGGACCCAATCACTGGAGTTGGTGTTGTAGCCTCCAGGAGCAGAGCACCAACTGGTTATGATGTTGTAAGATAATTTACTTTTTTCATTGTTTGTATCCTAGTGTAATTGTCCTAAATAAACATAATAAATCATGATTATTACTAGTTAATCCCGGTCATACAGTGAAGTTGTATGCAGCATCTCCTATGTCACTCCTGAGATGCATATGAATTTTGCAATTGCATTCAAACTAGGACTGCCACAAGCAATTACTTTGCTAGTTGACTAATCACTAGCAGTAGCTGCAATTAGTCGACTTATCGAATCATGTAAATCACAGCATATTGCACCAGCAAGCAGCTGCTCCTATATCACCATCAATACCTTACAGCTTGAATTCTTTAAACTATGTATAAAGACGATGATGATAGTACATTCAACGTGAATTAAACTTGTCCCAGCATTCCTGACACCTTTTTAAATAATGGAACAACAGAAATTGAAGGCGATGTTTTAGCTGTTAATATTCAGTCAGGTGGATACAACCTACTGTATTTTCCGCACCATAAGGCGCTTCGGGTTAAAAGGCACAGACTCAATTCCGGGGTCTTTTCTGTATTTAATCCACACATAGGACGCACTGCATTATAGGGTGCATGCATGCCATGATTTACGGTAAAGGAAAAAAAAAAAAAGTCACAGGAGCAAGGCTTCTGTTGTACTTTATTGTACTATTTAATCATGTACTCACATTGTTAGTTGATATTAATATGCAAACTTATCAAAATCCTCATCTTTTGTATCCAAATTAGACAGTTTGGTAAGTTCGCCATTAAACATGCCAAGTTCCCTTTCGTCCCTCATTATCTTGTCCTTGTCACATTGCGCTTCTGCAATGATCCTGGCTTTCCAGAAAGCTCAATTTGTGTCTCGTAAGCAGCTATGCCTCCCCTGCCATCATGAAAAGGGGAAAAACAAATGCAATTGGGTTTTTTTCAGGGCTGTTGACTCGGTCGGATTTTTGCACCGAGTCCGAGTCCGGCCTCTTGACCACCGAGTCCGAGTCCGGCTGTCCATTTTTTCTGTTAATTCACGTGACTGCTTAGTCTTTATTCAAGGCTAATTTAGATCAAAATCTACCAGAACGAACGCAACTGCTTTCACACTGGCTGGTTCGGCTTATATAAGATCCCTTGCTGAGAGCGCGGACGTAAAAGTGAGGCGACGTTCCAATCGGACGTCGGATCGATAACATTTTCCCTGCCCTACCGGAGTTGTGCTAGTTCATAACGTACATCACTCATGGCGTAATCATAAATGTACGGTTGACAATTTAACCGATAAAAGTGGATACATTGGAACATAACCTACACTCTAATATATTATTTGACATGGTATTAAATGCGTGGCTTTACAAAAATAGTAATTGAAGCCCACCCTTAGCCCTGAGTACCATTGGCATGAGGCAAAACGCTTAAAAACACACACTCTCGCCCAATTATATAACCATTCTAAAACACAGGACATGTAAGATAATATTTTTTAATAATTAATTACACCATTATAGCTCAGACATTTATCTAAACACAAATAATTAGTGACGACCCCACAACTATCGAAACACATCAATGATATAAGCTGGGTGACATAATCGTCCTTGACATTGGTACATAATGTAAACATTAGCCTAAGTGCAACTCAACGTGGCCGCATTGATCGTAAGCAGGGCTGTGGACGGTATTCCTACGCGCATTCTCAGCAGCATGATGAAAATAAAATTGAACGTATTTTTTTTATTGTCGGACTCGGTGGACTCTGTCAAAATCAGCTCCGAGTCCGAGTCCAGCAAAAATGACCGAGTCCGACCGAGTCCCCGAGTCCGAGTCCACAGCCCTGTTTTTATTATAAAGTCATTTTCCTTTTAATTTCAATAGTTTTGTATCATTTTGAACCAAAATCGCTGAATTTTTATAGTTATTTTAAAACCGAAGACGATTCGCTCTGAGGAGCCAACTTCCTGTCTAGCCTCCTCTGAGGATTGCGTAATCACACGACTGCCTATGTTGACAGGCAGGCCTGGTGGAGGGGTTTGCATGTCCCAATGATCCTAGGAGCCTTGTTGTCTGGGGCTTCATACCCCTGGTAGGGTCACCCATGGCAAAAGGGACCTAGGTGAAGGGGCCAGACAAAGCACGGCTTACGCAAACCCCTTATGAAGAAAAATATAAACGGACTTCGTTTTCCCAGGCCACCGAGGCCCCCCTTTGGAGCCAGGCCTGGAGTTGGTGCTCAAAGGCGAACATCTGGTGGGCTTCACCCATCGGGCACGGCCGGGCACAGCCCGAAAAGAAAACGTGGTCCCCCTTCCCCTGGGCTCACCACCTGTGGGAGGGGCCAAAGGGGTCGGGTGCAAAGAGAGCTGGGCGGCGGCCAACAGCGGGGACCATGGCGGTCCGATCCCCGGCTGCAGAAGCTGGCTCTTGGGACATGGAATGTCAACTCTCTGGCTGGAAAGGAGCCCAAGCTGGTGTGCGAGGCAGAAAAGTTCAGACTAGACATAGTCGGACTTGCCTCCACACACAGTTTGGGTTCTGGTACAAGCCCTCTTGAGAGGGGCTGGACTCTCTTCCACTCTGGAGTTGCCCATGGTGAGAGGCGTCGAGCAGGTGTGGGTATACTTATTGCCCCCCAGCTGGGCGCCTGCAGATTGGGGTTCACCCCGGTGAAGGAGACGGTAGCCTCCCTCCGCCTTCGGGTGGGGGCCCTTTTGCTGACTCTGCACCAAACGGCAGCTCAGAGTACCCGCCCTTTTTTGGAGTCCTTGGAAGAAGTGCTGGAGAGCGCTCCTTCTGGGGACTCCATCGTTCTACTGGGGGACTTCAATGCTCATCTGGGCAATGGCAGTTAGACCTGGACCCCCCCCCCCCCTGCCATCGATCTGAACCCAAGCGGTGTTCTAGTTTTGGACTTCTGTGCTCGATACGGATTGTCAATCATGAACACCATGTTTAATCATGAGGGTGTCCATGTGTGCACTTGGCACCAGGACACCCTAGGCCGCAGTTCGATGATCGATTTTGTAGTCGTGTCATCGGCTTTGCGGCTGCATGTTTTGGACACTCGGGTGAAGAGAGAGGCGGAGCTGTCAACTGATCACCACCTGGTGGTGGGTTGACTCCGATGGTGGGGAAGATGCCGGTCCAACCTGGCAGATCCAAACGTACTGTGAGGGTCAGCTGGGAACATCTGGCATAATCCCCTGTCAGGAAGAGCTTCAACTCCCACCTCTGGCAGAGCTTTTCCCACGTCCTGGAGGCGGTGGGAGAACTTGAATCCTAGTGGACCATGTTCTGTGCCTCGATTGTTGAGGCAGCCGACCGGCGCTGTGGCCGTAAGGTGGTCGGTGCCTGTCGTGGCGGCAACCCCCGAACCCGCTGGTGGGCACCGGCGGAAAGGGATGCCGCGTCAAGCTGAAAGAGGAGTCCTACCGGGCTGTTTTGGCCCGTGGGACTCCAGAGGCAGCCAACAGGTACCAGATGGCCAAGCAGAACGTAGCTTCGGCGGTTGCTGAGGAAAAAAAACCTGGGCGTGGGAGGAGTTTGGCGAGGCTATGGAGAATGACTTCCGGATGGCTTCAAGGAAATTCTGTCTCCACCATCCGGCATCTCAGGAGGGGGAAGCAGTGCACCGTCAACACAGTTTACAGTGGAGATGGCATGCTGTTGACCTTAACACGGGACGTCATGAGTCGGTGGGGAGCATACTCCGAAGACCTCCTCAATTCAACCAACACTCCTTTCATTGTCGAAGTAGGGCCTGGAGACTCTGAGGTGGACTCTCCAATCTCTGGGGTCGAAGTCACTGAGGTAAAAACTCCTCGGGGGCAAGGCCCTGGGGGTGGATCAGATCCGCCCGGAGTTTTTAAAGGCTCTGGATGTTGCGAGGCTGTCCTGGTTGACACGCCTCTACAGCATTGCGTGGACATCAAGGATGGTGCCTCTGAATTGGCAGACTGGGGTGGTGGTTCCCCTCTTTAAGAAGGGGGGCTGGAGGGTGTGTTCCAACTCCAGAGGAATCACACTCCTCAGCCTTCCTGGTAAGGTCTATTCAGGGGGGCTGGAGAGGAGGTTCCACTGGTAAGTTGAATCTCGGATTCAGAAGGAGCAGTGTGGTTTTCGTCCTGGCCGTGGAACACTGGACCAGCTCTATACCCTCGGCAGGATCCTCGAGGATGCATGCGAGTTTGTCAACCAGTCCACATGTGTTTTGTGGACTTGGAGAAGGCAAGGCGCGTGTCCCTCGGGAAGTTCTGTGGAGGGTGGTTCAGGAATACAGAGTACCGATCCAACTGATAAGGGCAGTTCTGTCCCCGTATCATCGATGCCAGAGTTTGGTCCGCATTTCTGGCAGTAAGTCGGATTCGTTCCCAGTGAGGGTTGGACTTGGCCAAGGCTTCCCTTTGTCACCAATTCTGCTCATAACTTTTATGGACAGAATTTCTAGGTGCAGCCAAGGTGTTGAGGGTGCCCGGTTCAGGGACTTGAACCTTTTTGCAGACAATGTGGTGCTGTTGGCTTCTTCAAACCGTGATCTCCAGCTCTCGCTGGAGCAGTTCGCAGCCTCATGTGAAGCGGTCGGGATGAGGATCAGCACCTCCAAATCTGAGTACATGGTCCTCAGTCGGAAAAGGGTGGAATGGCCTTTCCGGATTGGGGATAAAATCCTGCCCCAAGTGGAGGAGTATCTTGGGGTCTTGTTCACGAGTGAGGGCAGGATGGAGCGTGAGATCGACAGGCGGGTCGGTGCAGCGTCGGCTGTGATGCGGACTCTGTACCGGTCCGTTGTGGCTGAGCCAAAACGCAAAGCTCTCAATTTACCGGTTGATCTACGCTCCTACCCTCACCTATGGGTCGTGACCGAAAGAACAAGACCCCAGATACAAGCTGCCGAAATGAATTTCCTCCGCAGGGTGTCCGGGCTCTCTCTTAGAGATAGGGTGAGAAGCTCGGTCATCCGGGAGAGACTCGTAGTAGAGCCGCTGCTCCTCCATGTTAAGAGGAGCCAGATGAGGTGGCTCGGGCATCTCACTAGGATGCCTCCTGGACACCTACCTGGGGAGGTGTTCCGGGCATGTCCCACCGGCAGGAGACCCCGTGGACGACCCAAGACACGCTGGAGAGACTATGTCTCTCAGCTGACCTGGGAACGCCTTGGGATCCCCGGGATGAGCTGGACGAAGAGGCTGGGGAGAGGGAAGTCTAGGAGTCCCTCCTAAAGCTGCTGCCCCCGCGACTCGACCCCGGATAAGCGGAAGAGGATGGATGGATGGATGGATGGATGGATGGATGGATGGATGGATGGAAAACTAAAAAATACACAAAAAAGCCTCCATAGGGTCCGTGAACTGGCGCAGAGGCAGTTCGGCGATTCGCAGGCAACGGTGCACGCGGACAGACTGGTTGCAATTCGTCAAAACATCACAAAACAGTCGTGCCGTGTTCTGGCACTCTGGCTGGGCAGATGCAGATGGTGTGCATTCAGTTGTTTCTGCAGAAAAACACTAAAAAGCCAACAAGCGCGAACGACACAATGTGGGCCCAGCGCTGGTTATAAAATATTGTAAATGTATGTATATAATACATATACAGATAAATATCACTACATGGACATATTTTAATGATTTACAATTAGTTTTAGAATTATTTTATATTGTGACAGACCTCAGGACCAGGCCTCTGACCAACAGGGTTAGGTGACCCTAACCCTGCTGGTGAGAGGGTTATATACGTACATTTGAGTTAGGTGACCCCTACCCAAATGTACGTATTTAATACATATACAAATAAATATCAATACATGTACATATTTTAATGATTTATAATCAATTTTAGAATTATTTTATGTTATGGCACACCTCAGGACCAGGCCTCTCACCAGTAGGCCAGCAGTTAGTGATTGAGTTGTATGTGTGTGGCCTTTGTTGCGTCATGTTGGCTTTGTTGCTTTGAAGACTTGCCACAGTTGTTGGCACAGTCATGGAATAAATGTGATCCTCACTTCTGCCATAATATCATCACTTCCAGGAGACTCCACAAAAACTCTAAAAAAACAAATTTGGCTTTTAGTCTGAGACAGTGAAAATCGTTAGGTGTAAACCCACCATGAGCACACAAAAACTGTTTTGGTTGTTAATAAACGTGAATTCACTAACCAATGCCTCTGTATTCCACAGCAAATGCTACAATATATTCGCATACCCACTACATGACTTTGAAGAGTTCCATCAAACACATGCTACCATGGTAGCCTGCATGTCTACTAACTACAGCTAGCCTCCAGACACGACTGTTACTATGTCAGAAATTAAATAAGGCATCAGTCACAACGTGCTTCCTTTTTAGATGCCTATTCTCCACCACCATGTTACCATGAAAGGAAGGTTTGCATCTTATAAAGTATTCCTGGTGAAATCTGCCCGAACTTTTGTACTCTGTTGCTAGCGCTATTGTTGGTTAGCCATGACACTGAATTATCTGTTATGAATCACCAGAATTACCACTATTGGGCATGTGCATTTCAGACAGGCATACAGCCAGAGGAGGAAAGGGCGATAAGGCAGTTTCGAGAAAACAGTAAATAAAATTAGATACTAGATTTTGATCTAAATCAACTAATCTTGACAGCCCTAATTCCTAACCATGCTAATCAGTGACTATTCTGTTGACTCTAGGTTTCAACAACATCTGATGGTCTGGATGCTGATCTGTGGAAAGATGGACTTTTCAAGTCCAAGGTGACCCGATACCTGTGCTTCACCAGGGTATTCTCAAAAGAAAATGTAAATGTACTAATCCTGCTATCTGTGCATGAAACTCATTGATTGATTGAACATTTATTGATCCTGGGGGTGGGGAAATTCAGGCCCCAGCAGTATCCATACCACAGAGCGGGTATACAAAAGACACACAGATCGCATGAGCGCAACTCAATAGGTTCTCATAAGGCTGCCACACAACGGCGCCACAAAGAAAGCCAGAAAGTGCGAAAGATAAAAGCCAGCAAAGCAAGCAAAAAGACAAAGGAAAAAAGTAACAGCGGCCAACCAGCACCCCTCAATATCAGAGAACACCCCAAAACACACAAAATAGCCTCCACGGGGTCCATAGACAGGTGTAAGGGCAGTCCAGTTCAATGGCGCCCAATGGACCGTGGTCGTGAATCGGTGAAAACATCACAAAGCAGGCAAACATGTGAGCAGCGTCCTGGGCACCCAGTCGGGGCACGCGCAGATGGTCACCACGGGGCTAGCATGGTGAAGGTCGTTGGTTCTGACGAGCACGAGAGAGCGGACTCCCCACAGGGGTCGCGGCTGCAAGGCTAAGGCGAGGGACCTGGTCAGCACCTGCCGTATAAGCAGGAAGCCGCCGTAGAGTTACGCCAATCTCGACCGATGTGCGCAGCCATTCCGGTCCCAGGGAAAAACAATATCCGATCCGAAGCGATACCGAGGTGCGGTAGAAGGCACCAGCATCTCCGAATGGACAAAAAGACAGAAATAAAAAGGAGAAAAGAAGGAAATAAAGAGAAAAAGAGAGAACACTGCTGGGAGGGTGCCACTCACATCGGCGCCATACCAAAAAAAAAGATAAGGGATGCACATGAACAAATCTGTGTGTTTCTCAAAAGAAGACCAAAGGTGGTTGTTTGATGCTCATTTGGTTATTCTATGTCAAGTCAAAAACCCTCCTTACTGACATTTTCAGTTTTCTTGGTTTTTATTCTGTTAGTAGCTCATAATGCCAAATAAAATGATCAAAATTTTGAACCTCAGCTCAAATGATTTTCGAGTTACGGCCAATCAACGTTTGTGTGCCATGCCCACTTTTGTGATCCAGAAATTGCACACTAAATTTTGGACCATATTTGGAGGCCCTCATATTTTGTTTTAAGGTAGGTACAGACCTATAAACTGCTATATATTGAGTTAATTATGAAAACTAAATTGCTGTGTTTGTGTAACGTATTAAAAATCAAACTGAAATACCACTTTGAATCTAACTTATAAAAATGTTTAAACAAGGATGAAACAGTTCCCCAGATGACGTACATTTTAAAATTTAAGTTGCGTGAATCAGAAGAAAAATGTGGCAGGAAATGCAGGAGAAAAAATGGGCAGAATAAAAAAGAAAAATAAAGAATAAGAAGAACATATGTGAAATCCTCCGCCTTCACAAAATTAAGATCTGCTCTATTACCTAATACCTGACTTTCTCTTGCTTTTCGTTTCCACCCACAATTCCTTTCTTGTTCTTACAGAGCCATTTAGGTAATGTTCTTGTTGACATGAAGCTGATCGATATAAAGGACACCCTGCCTGTGGGCTTTATTCCAATCCAGGAGACTGTTGACACTCGTAAGTCACCACTTCAAGTCGTGAGTAATGTTAACTGACTGGACAGACATACACGATGCAACCGAAAAGGATTTGAAAAGGGAAACTCAACTAAGATTGTAATTAGTGGATGCAATTATAATTAATTATAATATATACAGTATTTTCTGCACTATAAGGCGCACTGGATTATAAGGCGCACCTTCATTGAATATTTTATTTTAGAAACCCCTGACCACGGTTGCCATAATGCTGAAAGCAATGCGACCTTGTGATTTACTAGTCGTACTGAAACATTTTGGTAGAGCGCTGTGTACAACCATTATGGCTCAACAAATTCACCCAATGATCCATATAGAAAACGTACCGGGTTATAAGGCGCACTGTGGTTTTTTGAGTAAATTAAAGACTTTTTAAGTGCGCCTTATAGTGCGAAAAACCCCCGGTAATTACCGTATTTTTCGGACTAAAAGTCGCTCCAGAATATACGTCGCATCAACCATAAAATGCACAATAACGTGAAAAAAAACATAAGTCGCTCCAGAGTATAAGTCGCATTTTGGGGGAAATTTATTTGACAAAATCCAACACCAAGAACAGTCATGAGCAACAACAGGCTAAACGATATGGTATGCTAACGTAACAAACACAAACGGGAAGCTGAGAACGGGCCTGATGTAACAATAACAGTTATTCAAATAACTATAACATAAATAACACCTTTATCAAACCATCTGTGTCACTCCAAATCATTAAAGCCATCGATCGAGTTGGTCCTCCTTTATGTTGTCAAACCTGCACTTTTTATTAAAGTGACCGGCTTCCTATTAAAGGGTTCGGTAAGCCGGGGTGAAGGGACTCGTCCGTCTCTGACCACCTGAGTTAAATTAATTCTAAAAGAATCAATATGACGCCAATCCCTCTCAAGTCAAACGACGCTCGTGCTGAGTAACTCAAATTTGAGGCACGTCGTCAGAATAACGGTCGGTTGTTTGATGCTTTTGTTATCCATCCATCCATCTTCTTCCGCTTATCCGGGGTCGGGTCGCGGGGGCAGCAGCTTTAGGAGGGACTCCCAGACTTCCCTCTCCCCAGCCACTTCATCCAGCTCATCCCCGGGGATCCCAAGGTGTTCCCAGGCCAGCTGAGAGACATCGTCTCTCCAGCGCGTCCTGGGTCGTCCCCGGGGTCTCCTACCGGTGGGACATGCGGGGAACACGTCCCCAGGGAGGCGTCCAGGAGGCATCCTGATAAGATGCCCGAGCCACCTCATCTGGCTCCTCTCAACGTGGAGGAGTAGCGACTCTACTCCGAGTCTCTCCCAGATGACCGAGCTTCTCACCCTATCACTAAGAGAGAGCCCGGACATCCCGCGGAGAAAACTCATTTTGGCCGCTTGTATCCGAGATCTCGTTCTTTCGGTCACGACCCATAGCTCGTGACCATAGGTGAGGGTAGGAGCGTAAATCGACTGGTAAATTGAGAGCTTTGCCTTTTGGCTCAGCTCTCTCTTCACCACAACGGACCGGTACAGGGTCCGCATTACTGCCGACGCTGCACCAATCCGCCTGTCGAGCTCACGCTCCATCCTCCCCTCACTCGTGAACAAGACTCCAAGATACTTGAACTCCTCCAGCTCAGTGGCCTAGTAGTAGAGTGTCCGCCTTGAGACTGGAAGGTTGTGGGTTCAAACCCCGGCCGGGTCATACCAGACTATAAAAATGGGACCCATTGCCTCCCTGCTTGGCACTCAGCATTAAGGGTTGGAATTGGGGGGTTAGATCACCAAATGATTCCCGAGCGCGGCACCGCTGCTGCTCACTGCTCCCCTCTCCCCCAGGGGATGGATCAAAATCACATGGGGATGGGTTAAATGCAGAGGGCGAATTTCACCACACCCAGATGTGTGTGTGACGATGATCATTGGGACTTTAACTTTAACTTGGGGCAGGATCTCATCCCCGATCCGGAGAGGGCATTCCACCCTTTTCCGATCGAGGACCATGGACTCGGATTCGGAGGTGCTGACCCTCATCCCGACCGCTTCACACTCGGCTGCGAACCGTTCCAGCGAGAGCTGGAGATCACGGCCTGAAGAAGCCAACAGCACCACGTCATCAGCAAAAAGCAGAGACGCGATGCTGAGGTCCCCAAACCGGACGCCCTCAACGCCTCGGCTGCGCCTAGAAATTCTGTCCATAAAAATTATGAACAGAATCGGTGACAAAGGGCAGCCTTGGCGGAGTCCAACCCTCACTGGGAACGAATCCGACTTACTGCCGGAAATGCGGACCAGACTCTGGCATCGGTGATACAGGGACCGAACCGCCCTTATCAGTTGGCTCGGCACCCCGCACTCCCGAAGCACCCTCCACAGAACCTCCCGAGGGACACGGTCGAACGCCTTCTCCAAGTCCACAAAACACATGTGGACTGGTTGGGCGAACTCCCATGCACCCTCGAGGATCCTGCCGAGGGTGTAGAGCTGCTCCACTGTTCCACGGCCAGGACGAAAGCCACACTGCTCCTCCTGAATCTGAGGTTCGACCTCCCGACGGACCCTCCTCTCCAGCACCCCTGAATAGACCTTACCAGGGAGGCTGAGTAGTGTGATTCCCCTGTAATTGGAACACACCCTCCGGTCCCCCTTCTTAAAGAGGGGAACCACCACCCCAGTCTGCCAATCCAGAGGCACTGTCCCCGATGTCCACGCAACGTTGTAGAGGCGTGTCAGCCATGACAGCCCCACAACATCCAGAGCCTTTAAGAACTCCGGGCGGATCTCATCCACCCCCGGGGCCTTGCCACCGAGGAGTTTTTTAACTACCTCAGTGACTTCGACCCCAGAGATTGGAGAATCCGCCTCAGAGTCTCCAGGCCCTGCTTCCTCAATGGAAGGCGTGTAGGTGGAATTGAGGAGGTCTTCGAAGTATTCTCCCCACCGATTCACGACGTCCCGAGTCGAGGTCAGCAGCACGCCATCCCCACTGTAAACAGTGTTGACGTTGCACTGCTTCCCCCTCCTGAGACGCCGGATGGTGGACCAGAATTTCCTCGAAGCCGTCCGAAAGTCATTCTCCATGGCCTCACCGAACTCCTCCCACGCCCGGGTTTTTGCCTCAGCAACCGCCGAAGCCGCGTTCCGCTTGGCCATCCGGTACCTGTCAGCTGCCTCCGGAGTCCAACAGGCCAAAACGGCCCGATAGGACTCCTTCTTCAGCTTGACGGCATCCCTTACCGCCGGTGTCCACCAGCGGGTTCGGGGATTGCCGCCACGACAGGCACCAACGACCTTACGGCCACAGCTCCGGTCGGCCGCCTCAACAATGGAGGCGTGGAACATGGTCCACTCAGACTCAATGTCCCCCGCCTCCCCCGGGACGTGGGAAAAGCTCTGCCGGAGGTGGGAGTTGAAGCTCTTCCTGACAGGAGATTCTGCCAGACGTTCCCAGCAGACCCTCACAGAGCGTTTGGGTCTGCCAGGTCGGACCGGCATCTTCCCCCACCATCGGAGCCAACCCACCACCAGGTGGTGATCAGTTGACAGCTCCGCCCCTCTCTTCACCCGAGTGTCCAAAACATGCGGTCGCAAATCCGATGACACGACTACAAAGTCGATCATCGAACTGCGGCCTAGGGTGTCCTGGTACCAAGTGCACACATGGACACCCTTATGTTTGAACATGGTGTTCATTATTGAAAATCCATGTCGAGCACAGAAGTCCAACAATAGAGCACCGCTCGGGTTCAGATCAGGGGGGCCGTTCCTCCCAATCACGCCCTTCCAGGTCTTACTGTTATTGCCCACGTGAGCATTGAAGTCACCCAGTAGAACGATGGAGTCCCCAGAAGGAGCGCTCTCCAGGACTTCCTCCAGGGACCCCAAGAAGGGTGGGTACTCTGAGCTGCCGTTTGGTGCATAGACACAAACAACAGTCAGGACCCGTCCCCCCCACCCGAAGGCGGAGGGAGGCTACCCTCTCGTTCACCGGGGTGAACCCCAATGTGCAGGCGCCCAGCCGGGGGGCAATAAGTATACCCCCACCTGCTCGACGCCTCTCACCGTGGGCAACTCCAGAGTGGAAGAGAGTCCAGCCCCTCTCGAGAGGGCTTGTACCGGAACCCAAACTGTGCGTGGAGGCTAGTCCGACTATATCTAGTCGGAATCTTTCTGCCTCGCACACCAGCTCGGGCTCCTTTCCAGCCAGAGAGGTGACATTCCATGTCCCAAGAGCCAGCTTCTGCAGCCGGGGATCAGACCGCCAAGGTCCCTGCCTTTGGCTGCCGCCCACCTCACATTGCACCCGACCCCTGCTTTTGTTATATTTCGGATATTTTTAGATGTCTTTGTTAAGACCTCAGGGATTTGTTGATCTAGTGCACACTTGCCCTAGTTGTGCCGAAGTAACTATTTATATGGGTCTGCTCTACTTTGTTGCCGAAGTAGCGAGCCTACTTGTCTTTATTCGATGACGGGTCGAATCAATGGAAGTACGACAATAATAGTAGGAATTCACTGGGGAGCCAAGGGGGCGCTAGTCTGAAAAAGTTTGGGAACCACTGGTTTAAACGAATATTTTTAAAACGAATCAAATATTTAAGCGAAATAAAATTATCCTTCAAATAGTTTTGAAGGCAATTTAATTTGTCAATTGTCCGAGTTACATTTGAACGCGGCCAGACAAGTACAGGACGGGCCTGCAACCAACGAACAATTGAATGGATTTGAATCCAACAATAATCCGACTAGTTTAATTTAGACACATTCGTTGTTTTACTTAATTGAAGTAAATATCTAAACAAATTAAACATTTAACGGGATAAACTTATCTTTCAAATAATTTTGAAGGCAATTTAATGCGTCAGTTGTCCAAGTTGGATTTAGACGCGGCCCGACAAATACAAGACGGGCCTGCGACCAACGAGCAATTAAATGGATTTGAATCCAACAATAATCCAACTAGTTTAATTTAAACACATTCGTTGATCTTATTTATCACGGTCCGATTTTATACCATAATAATGACCTGTAACCGAATCGAATTGTCAGATCAAAAACAATCGATTACCATACAAATTAGCGCACAACGAATTTAATGATTATACAAGCCACATTTATTGAAAAAGTATGCAATAGAATTACAAATCTTAATTCCTCCAACAACTTGAACAATTTCACTCACTGATACCCGTGCAAATAAAATCGTTCAGTCACTGAGTCCTTTTGATTATAAAACATAAATCAGTAAAGTAGGAAAAGGTAGCTACCAGTTGTATCAAATTTGGGAAATAGGTTGGCCTCGAGAGGACCGGCGCTCGCCCCGATGGCTGTCCTCCCCCCGGCTTAAACACGGAAAAATCCGTTCCCCTCACCTAGTTCCTTGTGAAATGTCGTTAAATCCAATTCTTTGAGTAAATCCAAGTTAACCCAAGCAAACGATCTTGCGTCTTACACTAAGATTCCTGAGGCTGGAAAAAGTCTTGGAACTCTTGCGGGCTTCTTCACGTATTAATGCTCTTTGGGAGAGAAAAGCCCCGTGGTTGTCTGCGGTGGCTTTTTTATAGGCCGCTCTGACACCCCCCGCCCTTTACTCGCATCTATACTTCGCATAGCATAGGATTGCACAATCTCAGTTGATCTGTGAGGATTGCGCAATCCCCTTTTGCCTCAGCAGAGAACCACTGCTGGTTCCGCGTCCTTACCCAGGATTGCCTAATCCAGGTTTTTCCCAGATTAGGCAAAACTGCTGCCGCTTGGCAGCTGTTTCCACTTTTTCATTTTTCCCACGAACTATTTTCCACCAAAAATACAGCCAACACCCTGGTGAGCCCCCCTTCCTTTTTAAATCCTTCACAACACTTTTCATTATAATAAAACTTCAACGTTACATAAAACATAAAATCAGTAATCGTTGACTATACTGATTGAAACATCTCAAGACATTTGAATCAACCTTTTTGAATATTTCTTACTGGTTAACACATCTCAAAACATTTGAATCAATTTTTTTGAATATTTCTTGCTGATTAACACATCTCAAAACATTTGAATCAACCTTTTTGAATATTTCTTACTGATTAACACATCTCAAAACATTTGAATAAACTTTTTTGAATATTTTTTACTGATTAACACATCTCAAAACATTTGAATAAACCTTTTTGAATATCTCTTACTCATTAACACATCTCAAAACATTTGAATCAACCTTTTGAATATTTCTTAACAAACCACCATATTCTAATGGTAGTGGGCACCTTGGTCCAATTATGTGATAATATTGCTTTAAACTGTTACTGAATATATGTAGCCAAGCAAAGAAATAAAATAAAAAATCCAAACATTTGTGCTTCCATGTGTGACTCAAAACCGACCCCGTGCTATTCTATGTATCCATATTTTTGCTAGTTCAGCTTGTTTTGCTCGACTGCCCCTTCTGGTCTCATGTATAGGTTTGGCACCAACTCTTAGAAAAATTTGGAATTTCAGCAATGCCAATTTACCCAATAATTCTCTATTCACATTTTGCACCATCTGCTGCTAAAATTTGGAATTTCAGCTATGCCAATTTATTCCTGGGAACAATCCAATACTCACATTTTGCACCATCTGTATTCCCCATCCACCATGTTACTTGACAATGTAAACAAGTGTGTCACTCCAAATCAATAAATCCGTCAGAATCTTCGTCTTCCGTGTCACTTGGAAAAAAAAAAACAAAACACAGCTGTTGACACCGGAACTACGTGTGCTGCTGACGTCAGACTAGATATATCAAATAAATGTAATATAAACAACAATTTTATCGAACCATCCGTGTCACTCCAAATCAATATTCATCCTGTGTCAAGAAAAAACCAACCCCCCAAAAAAACAGCTGTCGATTCCGGAACTACGTGCACGCTGACGTCAGTCTCGTTGTCAGTTGGCGGCTCCAATTATTCCACAGATCTACGTATATAACTATGTTGTAGCATTACCAAAGTACCAGGCAGTTCCTGGGAACCACAATCTCTCGGGACCTGAAATGGACCGGCCACATAGACTCTGTCCGGAAGAAGGCCCAGCAGAGGCTGTACTTCCTGAGACAGCTCAAGAAGTTCAACCTGCCACGGGAGCTGCTGAAGACCTTCTACACTGCCATCATCCAGTCGGTCCTCTGCACCTCCATCACTGTCTGGTTTGGATCGGCCTCCAAACAAGACAAGCACAGACTGCAACGGACAATAAGGACTGCAGAAAAGATAATTGGAATCAACCTCCCATCTATCCAAGACTTGTACCTGTCCAGGACCAGGAAACGTGCAAGTAACATCTCAACAGACCCTTCGCACCCAGGTTGCAGCCTGTTTGAACTACTCCCCTCCGGACGCCGTTATAGAGCTCTGTACACTAAAACCAGCAGACACAGAGACAGCTTCTTCCCCCAGGCTGTCGCTCTGATGAACTCACACCACTCTTAGAGTCTCAGAGTCATTACTGTGCAATAACATCCCGCTTGCCACACCTTTTTTGTCTACACTGTTTGTACTATGTGTCCTCTCTGCATCCATTGCAGCCTGGTCATCCTAGAAGAGGGACCCTCCCATCTGTGGTCTCTTCTCAAGGTTTCTCATTTCCCCTAGCTGGAGTTTTGAGTTTTTCCTTGCCCTCTTGGGAGTTTAAGATCAGGGGGTGTTTGAGAATATCTTTCGTTCTTCACATGTCCTGAGTGTTGTTGTTAGTCACCTAAATGTTGAACAGAGGCTGTGATTTACCGAAGTCAAATTCCTTGTTTGGCACGCTCAAACATGGCGAATAAAAAACTCTTGAATCTTGAATCTTGAAGACATGGGTTTGAAAACCGGCTCTTTATTTCACAAATCAAGAGCTCAACATGTGAGCCAACACACGCAAGCGCCCTGGATCGCTCGTTCCGCGCCCCCCCCCACACACACACGTTGCTACTCTAAATAAACTATATATCAAATAACTATAACATAAATAACCAGTTTATCGAATAATCTGTGTCACTCGAAATCATTAAATCTCCCGACTTTGGAAGTCAGTGATGGAACTCAGTCAGTGAGGCTCCAATTATTCCACAGCTATAGTGCGCCCTCATGCGGTTTAAAGTGAAAATAACATGTGAAGTGATCAACTATACTAGTAAGTAGTGTTAATGATCAAGTAAAAATTTGTGAAAAAATTCACATATAAGGCGCTCCTGAGTATGTCACCCCCCCACCCAAAGTATAAAAAAACGCGACTAATAGTCCGACAAATACGGTAATTATTATTAATTTTAAAGGGACAATAAAGCGAAGATTGTTCATTTCTTACTGACGAGCCCAGTTTACCGTATTTTTCGGACTATAAGTGTCATGCTGTCATGTGTCGTCCGGATCACTTCCTGTTTTATTGTGTAATTTTCCTCTCGTTCCAGTCGGTGTGTCCTTCCCCTGTGCGTCCGGTCACGTGAACCCCCGATTCCAAGTGTGTGCACCTGCGTTAATGACCAACTGTCTACACCTGTGTTCCCCTCCTGTGTCCATATAACCCGCGTCTTTCCCAGTATCCAGTGCCAGTGCGTCTTGCCTTGTAAGAACACTAGCGATCACGAAACCCTCGAGTTCCACGTAGAAGCCTTGTTTGAGCGACTTTGATCACCAATGTTAACTTGGTTACATCGCTATCTTGTTTTTGTATTTCCCTCGGTTCGAGGCGCTTTGATTTCCCCTTTTTCTCCCTCGGTTCGAGGCGCCTTAGTTTTCCCTTTTTTCCCTCCTATTGAGGCGTTTTTTGTTCGACTATCAGTGGAGACAATAAAAGCCTTTTTGGACATTGAAATCTCTGCATTCGAGTCCTCTCCCTGCTCTGCGCCTGACAATAAGTCGGGTTTTTTTCATAGTTTGGTGTCGGGGGGGCGACTTATACTGAGGAGTGACTTATAAGTGAATTTTTTCACAAATTTTCAAAATTCCCCCCAAAAAAAGTGAAATCGCGATAAACCAACCGCGATGTAGCAAGGAATTATTGTAATTTGAATTTCAAGTGATGTCATCGTTGCAGCGCAGCAGTTGTTTACATAAAGGACAAAGATCCGATCACGGGATGACAAAGATGACGAAGGGCCCCACGTACTACCGGCATCATTAGCGACTTTGTTTGTAAGTGACACGGAGGACGAAGAGTTTGAAGGATTTAATGATTTGGAGTGACACAGAAGGTTTGAAAAACTATTATGGCTTCTACGCACGCCCGGTCCTACTCTACGGAGCTCTCTTTCACCTCCGTGGATGGAAGTCGGGGGCCGGCGCTCTGCCGGGTGGCTGTCCGGGGACAGTGGATCGGGCTCGGACATGGCTTTTACGCACGCCCGGTCCTATTCTATGGAGCTCTCTTCCATCTCCGTGGCTGGAAGTGCCACCTTCGGGGATGGAAGTCCACGCCGCCACACGCCTGGAAGTAGACGGCGGTGCTTGGGGCGGTGAACTATTTATGTTAGTTATTTGATATATTTTATTTCGTGTAGCAACTTGTATGTTTTTATCGTTACTGTTCAGTAGTTGTTGGCTCGTTGAACTCTTGTTTTGTTAAATAAAGAGCCGTTTACCAAACCCACGTCTTTCCTTGTACTTTGTTAACGCTACAATATAGTTATATACTAGATCTGTGGAATAACGATGAGGCTGACGTCAGGTCGCACGCGCGGCGTTGTTGACAAAGGACGAGGAATTTGATCGATGGATTTAATGATTTGGAGTGACACAGATGGTTTGATATTATTGTTCATATAATAGTTATTTGATGTATAATTTGTACATCGTTATATGGGCCTGTGGAATATTTTGAAGTGCAACCGCCGTCAGCAGCGCGCACCCGGTCGGCATTGTTGACATAAAGGACGATCGACGGATTTAATGATTTGAAGTGACACAGATGGTTTGATAATATTATTGTTTATATAATAGTTATTTGACGTATAATTTATACATCGTTATATGGGCCTGTGGAATATTTTGAAGTGCAACCGCCGTCAGCAGCGCGCACCCGGCCGACATTGTTGACATAAAGGACAATCGATGGATTTAATAAATTGGAGTGGCACAGATGGTTTTATAAACGTGTTATTTTTGTATTAGTTATTTGAACAACTCTGAATGTTACGTCAGGCCGGTTCTCAGCTCTTCATTTGTGTTTGTCACGTTAGCATACCTATCGTTTAGCCTGTTGTTGCTCATTCATGTCTGTTCTTGCTGTTGGATTTTGTCGAATAAATCTCCCCCAAAATGCGACTTATACTCCAGAGCGATTTATATGTTTTTTTTTTTCACATTATTGTGCATAACTAGCTCAGTGGCCTAGTAGTAGAGTGTCCGCCCTGAGACTGGAAGGTTGTGGGTTCAAACCCCGGCCGGGTCATACCAAAGACTATAAAAATGGGACCCATTGCCTCCCTGCTTGGCACTCAGCATTAAGGGTTGGAATTGGGGGGCTAGATCACCAAATGATTCCCGAGCGCGGCACCGCTGCTGCTCACTGCTCCCCTCTCCCCCAGGGGATGGATCAAAATCACATGGGGATGGGTTAAATGCAGAGGACAAATTTCACCACACCCAGATGTGTGTGTGACGATGATCATTGGGACTTTGACTTTGGGACTTTGACTTTATGGCTAATACGACCTATACTCCGGAGCGACTTTTAGTCCAAAAATATGGTATTTAAAAATTGATAAGGGTTCATTTGATTTACATTTTGCCTGAATTTCACGTATGGATTAGCACCTCCGCTGCCTTTTGGAAAAGGTGCTTCAAACGGCCACACACAGCTTGCTGGTGCTCCCAATCTTTCCAACAAGCCGACATCCGGGGGTTGCCTTGCCGTTATTTATCCGAAATTGACGGCTGACGCGGTCCACGCCATTCAATTGAAACGCGGCTGACGTGGCCCACGGGAAGCCTGTTTGATGAGCCACGGGCTTCCGACGCCGTCCACAGCAAGCCCTCATGCTGAGCCGCGAGCTTCCGACACCATCCACCGCGAGCCTTCGCGCTGAGTAGCAACAGTCTGAGGTGAGCCTCCTCACTGAGCCACGAGCCGGCTTGCCCCAGATCGCGCCACAACCCCCAGAGCACCGGACTTACAGCAAGAAAGTGTTCCTTCAGCGAGTGTTGTCATTAAAGCACCTCCTTTTCGGATAGGTGGCGGAGGTGTTAGCCCAGGGGTGGGCAAACCTTTTGACTGGCGGGCCGAATTTGGTTCTAAATTTAGACCGGGGGGCCGAACCAGGAGCAGATGGATGTAGTGTTTGTAGAAATGTGTAATAGATGTAATAGAAATTACATGTAAAGGTCATTGCTTAAAAGGTTTGCACTTTTAGTAGGTAGTAAAGCATGGATATTAAAAAAAGAGGTTTTTGAAAACAAATGCATTATTAACAGCATTAAAAAGATATTTCACCAAAAAACTACTATCAGTGATTCTCTTTATATACGACACTGTTATTATGAATAATAGTTTCCATCACTTCAGCGCCTGCAGGTCAGATTTATGAAAGATGTTTAGCTCATGAGGCGAAATCACATCAAACGGCAAACATTCTGACCAAATACATCATCTTGAAGAATCAGTGAAAGAATACATCTAAATAAAGTAATAAAGAAATCAGTAGTATTGTTGGTCTCCCGTTTTTGCAAGTGCATCATGGTCTGGAGTAAAATGTTTTGTGGTAATACTTAGGATAGAGCCGATGTGTCGGTCCGTTAACCTAGATCTGTGACGGGCTTCGTTGACATTCATGTGGCTGAATGTCTGCTCACACACGTAGGTCGAGCCAAATTGTCTACTCTTTTTTTTCTTAAATAGTCGGCACTCAGTGTCCACCTTTCTTTTCCTCGGGCCACTCATTTTAATGGAAGGATTCCAGGGGAAGGTTTGTGGGTGGCATTAGCGTAAAACTGTATCTGAAAGTTCAGTTCGCGAATTACAAGAATGCTGACGTCACAGCCCACACTCGAAATTCGGCACTGATGGAAATAGAGCGCGGAGTGCGCCGGGTCCGTACTACTTGGTACGTATACGCACTTCCGGGAGTAAATGCGCAGGCGGGCGCTTCCCCATCTATATGGGAAACATAGTAATTGCAGGGAAAATGACCCCAAAAAAAGTTTGATAATACAATTTATTCAGGTTTGGCGGGCCGGATTAAACGGCCCCGTGGGCCGGTTGTGGCCCGCGGGCCGTAGTTTGCCCACGTCTGTGTTAGCCCATACATGGACTTCAGGGGAAATGTAAGTCAAATGGACCCTTTCCAATTTCAATCGACTATATAACGACAAGTCAACCTTATTTATATAGCCCTTAATCACAGACAAGTTTCAGGCTTCACATGGTGAAAGTTGACAACTATTCTCAACATGCACTGATCTTAACTCAGCTTACATAAAGCCTCTCGAAACACGTCGCGTTTGTGTATGTTGGTGACTGGTCAAAGGAAATAGACGGGCGTGACAGGGCACTTTAGCTCCAGAGACTGCTCATTCCTTTACATATTGTGACACGCTTGCTGTGCAAGTAACTTGGTGCATTCAGTGTACTTTCACTACATCGGGAGCTTGTGCTGTTTAGCGCATGAGTCATTTTTCTTTGATTATGTTTTTAAGATTGAAAAATAAAATTTAAAAAATAAGAATCGTGATTACATTTTGACTGATTGCCCAGCTCTACTCAGGCCCCTACATTTTTCATCATCAATCACGAGTTCGGCTGTCTCGCCTTGTCATCTTCTTGGGTCGTTTGAGAAACACCTGATTTGACTCTCATATTTGTGACCTTTATAAATGAAAGACATGATGGAAGTTTGGAAACCAGACTAGGGTTAAAACTGGCATTTATCACAGCAAGTTTTGATTTAAGAATTGCTTAGAGTGGCGTAGCAACTAGTCAAAAGTAGATGCGACTTGACCTTTGACTAAGTGGTAGAAAACATGAAAATCAATATGGTCTGTAACGCTTGCTTGTTTTGGTGTTTTCTATTGTGTAGAGGAACAGGCATTCAGGAAGAGGCGACTCTGTATCAAGTTTATTCCAAGAGACTCTACAGAGGCAGCCATCTGTGATATTCGTATCCTGGGAAGATCAAAGCAGGCTCCCCCACAATACACCTTCATTGGGTTTGTCTCTGCATTGTTTTTTTCCCCAATATTGTTTCTATTGCAATTGTCATCAATGCATGCAAAACATTTCCCCACCAACACTCACAAAAATCTATATGCGTATAGAGTGGGCCAAAAGTAGGGTTACATTGAACAATTTGACATTTTACATTTATTAGACATTTAGACATTTATTCATATCTGTCCAAACCACAGTGACACACATTATGATGCAAAGTTCCATCTCCATCAATTTCAGTAAACTTATTTGAAATGGCCTGGATCTGGGTCTCCACGCAAGATCTCACCCCGTGGTGTCCAAATGATAACAAGAACGATGAACAAAAATCCCAGAAACACACAGTGGGACCTAGTTAATGACCTGCAGAGAGCTGGAACCAAAGTCACAAAGACTACCATCAGTAACACACTACGTCGCTCAAATCCTGGAGTGCTAGACGTGTCCACCTGCTTAAGACAGTACATGTCTGTTCAAATGCAAATGGGATACTACACACCCCACCCCTTCCAGGCTGCAAGATGTGCGCCTCCCTTTCCGGTCGACATATTTGTAGTTTTTTAGCCGAGGTAGCATTTACTTGAAACTCTATAACATCAATGAGAATATAATTGCAGTCGTTGAGAACTTATACAAGACAGCCACAAGCGCGGTATACCTACAAAACAACATAGTGGTTTAGGACAACAATAGGAGTGCGTCAAGGTTGCTTGCTATCCCCCATGCTCTTCAACATCTTCCTTGAAAGAATAATGACAGAGGCCCTTGAACACCATGAAGGCTCAGTGAGCATTGGAGGCAGAAAGATCACCAATCTCCGCTTTGCGGATGATATTGATGGTCTTGCCGGCGACGAACAAGAACTAGTCGACCTGATCCACCGATTAGAAGAGACAGCCAGAGACTATGGCATGGAGATAAGTGCAGAAAAAACAAAACTAATGACCAACAACCCCAACGGATTCACCGAAGACATCAAGATTAACAACCAGACCCTAGAGGTAGTCAACAACTTTAAATACCTAGGTGCTGTGGTCTCAGATGAAGGATCTAAACCCGAAATACTTGCCAAGATTGCCCAAACTACAAATGCAATGACCAAGCTGAAGACCATCTGGAACAACAAAAATATCTCTACCAGCTCGAAGATCAGACTAATGCTCTCCCGAGTAATCTCAATCTTTCTATATGCTTGTGAATCCTGGACCCTAACAGCAGACACTGAAAAGCGAATCAAGGCACTGGAAATGCGATGCTACAGAAGACTCTTTGGAATATCTTACAAAGACCACATCACAAACGAAGAGGTAAAATGATGTGTAAAGAGTGCAATCGGACCATACGTCGACCTACTAACGACAGTCAAAAGGCGGAAACTGGAATAGTACGGCCATGTCACAAGATCAACAGGACTTGCCAAGGAGATCCTGCAAGGCACAGTGAACGGAGGCAGAAAGAGAGGGGGACAGAAAAAGAGATGGGAGGACAACATAAAGGATTGGACAGGCCTAAAAACATACGAGTTATTGAGAACAGCGGAGAACAGAGAGGAATGGAGAAAACTGACTGTCAAATCCTCAGCGGTGCCCCAACGGACAAAGGTCTAAGGGATTGGAAGTGGAAGTGGAAGTGGCATTTACTTCCTCCGCAAACTTCTTGATTGAGTAAAAGATGTTAACGGCAGAAGACTTGTCCATACATACATAACACGCAACAAAATAAATCCCCTCATAATATTTATGAACACGTCTTGTAAACAAGCACTGCAGTCAAGTTCACCAGTAGGCGAATGCTAGCATTAGCGAGAAGCTAACAACTGCATTTAACACATTATTGTGTTCCCCAAGAATAATACAGCACCTTCGATGCAATTCATCTGATACAACTACTCAAAATACACCCATAAGAAGTGAAAACAGAACGCACAGCTTCAAAATTAGCAGAAAGACTGACGCTAATGTTATGAAAATGAGTGCATAGACATGCAATATTATTAAAGTGAAATACAGTTAATTATTTTTATGTCACCTGAAGTTTACCGCTTTACTGTGTTTCCATAGATTGAAGGAACTGAACCTTAAACAAAACTAAGCCTATCGGCAAATTCTTCTCTATAGTGAAACACTCGCCCTTGAACAAGCAAGACTCTGCCCACATACGTGGGAAAACTGCTTGAAAAATGATATTTGACCAGGCACTTCTTTGAGTTCTGATGCAGGGGGACGGTGCAATGACTTGTGTGAATTGATGCATCCAACAACAGAACATTTTGACCTCTCCACTTCGGCATCCTCGAGTTGTTTGGACTACAAAAGTCTTGCGGAGTAATAAAGATGGCGGATTTGCAAAACCGTTTGGCCACAGCCATTATCTTGTTTGATAGTTACGCCCCAACGGATGTGATGTAATCGATACCGTATTTTTCGCACCAAAAGGACCACTAGATTATAAGGCGCACCCTCATTGAATTTTTTATTTTAGAAATTATTTCATATATAGGGCGCACCGGAGTAAAAGGCACATAAAATAGAAGCTATACTGCAACAAACTGAGGTTGACTCGGGTTGCGGTATGTATCCACTAGCCAATAACCAATGAGCCCTCTGTAAACAATTGCGTTTCTCAAATGATCAGAACTGTCTAAAGTTCAATCTAACGCATTGGTACTGCTTACCTATGTTTCCCTTCCATATCAATCCGTAAATTTACTCGAAATAGTAACAGAGCAGCCTATTTTGACATGAAATAGCCTCGTGCGTATAGAAGCTATCATTATAGCATTAGCCACCCGCAAACTCCCATGAGCCTCAGCTCGCAGAGTCCCATGAGCCTCTGCAAAATGTAAACAATCGCGTTTCTCAAACGATCTCCTATAAAATGATGGGAACTGACTAAAGTTCAATCTAACACATTGGTACTCCTTACCTATGTTTCCCTTCCATATCGATCCGTAAATTTACTCGAAACATTAACGGAGCAGCCCAGTGACGTCCCCTGACCACGGTTGCCGTAATGCTGGGAAGCGATGCGATCTTGTAATTTACTACTCGTACTAAAACGTACTGAAACATTTTGGCAGAGCGCTGTGTACAACCAGTATGGATCAACAAATTCACCAATTGAGCCATATATAAGGTGCAAATTTTAGGTTTTTAGGTGCGCCTTATAGTCAGGTAACTACGGTAATAGAAAACAGAGAAAACTGAACGGATGGTTTGATAATATTGTTGTTTATATAATAGGAATTTGATATATACTTTACATATCGTTATATGGGCCTGTGGAATATTTTGAAGTGCAACCGCCGTCAGCGGCGCGCACCCGGCCGGCATCGTTGAGATAAAGGACAATCGATGGATTTAATGATTTGGAGTGACACAGATGATTTGATAATATTATTGCTTATATAATAGTTATTTGACATATAATTTATACATCGTTATATGGGCCTGTGGAATACTTTGAAGTGCAACCGTGTCAGCGGCGCGCACCCGGCCGGCATCGTTGACATGAAGGACGATCGATGGATTTAATGATTTGGAGTGACACAGATGGTTTGATAATAATATTGCTTATATGATAGTTATTTGATATATAATTTATATATTTGATGGTGAATATTTGTTACACGTGAAGTTATCTAAAACAGGCACCGTTTCATCAGCAAGACCGGTCGGGGCGGGGTGATTGGATTTGTCTACTACCCCAGTAGAAAGTGTGTTTATGTGTACTGTAGCACTATTCAAACTGTCACACTCTAGTCTAGGCTGTAGTCAGCCCGCTAGCCCGGTTAGCATTAGCCCCAAGCGGCTTGCTAATCGCGATGAGCCAGGTAAGACGCATAGCCGTCCAAAGTCATCTCGGTCTACTGGCCCTCGCACATTGGTCATAGGTGACTCCATTACCCGAAACATTACGCTTAAAAATCCAGCCACGGTAATGTGTATTCCTGGGGGCAGAGCACCCGACATAGAACCTAATCTTAGGGAGCTGACTCGCAATAGGCCTAGTCAACGGCGTAGTTCCACCAACACTAGCTACTCGGACATAGTGATACACGTCGGCTCCAATGATGTTAGGATGAGACAATCAGAGATCACAATAGGGAGCTGACTCGCAATAGGCCTAGTCAACGGCGTAGTTCCACCAACACTAGCTACTCGGACATAGTGATACACGTCGGCTCCAATGATGTTAGGATGAGACAATCAGAGATCACAAAGAAAAACATAGCGAGGACTTGTGATCTTGCTAGAAAGATGAGTCGGCATCGAATATTTGTCTCTGGCCCCCTGCCTGGGAGAGGCACTGATGAGAGGTTTAGTAGATTAGTCTCCCTTAATCGATGGATGGCTGGGTTCTGTAAAAAGCAGGGACTGTATTTTATAGATAACTGGTCCTCCTTCTGGGGCCGCCCCGACCTGCTGAGGAAGGACGGCCTTCACCCTAACCGTGAAGACGCCTTCACTCTTTCTAGGAATATAGATTACTGTCTGAGCCACTCATGACAGGTCACTTTAGAGCAGGCCAGGGCACAGGTGATTAGACCACCTGTGAGGATGGGTTTGGAGTCTGTTAAGTTAAAGTTAACTAGCGCTAGGCTAGACTTTCAGCATACACGTAGCTCCTCATGTAGACTAGAGCGCGACAGTTTGAATAGTGCTACAGTACACATAAACACACTCTCTACTGGGGTAGTAGACAAATCCAATCGCTCCGCCCCGACCGGTCTTGCTGATGAAACGGTGCCTGTTTTAGATAACTTCACGTGTAACAAATATTCACCATCAAATTCCCACGGTCGTTTCATCCCACCGCACTAATAAACTTTTGAGAGGTGATGTCAGGCCTAGAGAACACAATCTTACTCGCATCCCGTTTAAAAATCCTTCGATAGATACGCACCCTGATCGACTGATTACACTTAAACTCGGTTTTGTGAATATTAGATCGCTTCATACGAAAGCAGTTCTCGTTAATGACCTTATCACGGAACATAATCTAAACGTTTTCGGTCTTTGCGAGACCTGGTTAAAACCTAATAAACTGCTGCCGCTTAACGAGGCCTCGCCTCCAAATTTTGTGAGCTCGCATGTAGCGCGTCCTCGAAAAAAGGGTGGGGGTGTCGCCCTCATCTCAAATTCTGAGCTTAGATTTAGGCCTCGTTCAATTCACGTATTTAAAACATTTGAAGTTCTCATTATGCGATCCACTGCTTTACCGTCATTCTATCTTGCTGTTATTTACCGTCCACCCGGGGCTTACTCTGGCTTCCTGGATGAATTTTCTGAATTTGCGGCTGATCTAGTGACAAATGCAGATAATATAGTTATCATGGGTGATTTCAACATCCACATGAATTCACCATCAGAACCACTGACTTCAGCATTTCAGACTTTAATGGATACGTTTGGTTTTACGCAAGCCGTACAGGCAGCAACGCATAAGAATGGAAATACCTTAGATCTGGTATTATTCGGGGACTAGCAACCTCAAATATAGCAGTACTGCCATACACTACTGTTTTGTCTGATCATTTCATAATAAAATTTGAAATTTTTGTTCCTTGTCAAAGACAAGAGAGCAATCAGAATTATAGCAGCCGTAATTTTAACTCCATGACTGCAAATGCGCTATCTGAGTTACTGTCGCCGGCAACCGCCATGTTTCCCGCATACAGCGGCTCTATTGATAATCTTACAAATGAATTCAATGCGACATTATTAAAAGCCATCGACTCTGTGGTGCCGCTACGTCTGAAAACTCGCCGTGGATGGCCAACTCCGTGGTTCGCAGATGAAACACGTACGCTTAAGCAATTATGTAGAAAGCATGCGCGCAGATGGCGTTTAACCAAACTTGAGGTTTTCCATCAGGCATGGAAGGACAGCCTCCTGAAATATAAAGATGCGCTTATCTTAGCAAAAACTCGTTATTTTTCGCAAGTCATTAATCTCAATAAAAACAATCCTATTTATCCTATTTGATACAGTGGAAACGCTAACTCTACGCCAGCCGACCCCCGATAGCTCCTTCCACTCAGCTGATGAGTTTATGAAATTTTTTGCTCAAAAGATTGAGTCCATTAGGGACGAGATCAAGAATACGATTCCAATCGCTCCGCCGGTTACTAGCGCTGGGGATCATGTAATAACCCTCTCAAATTTTAAAAGCGTGTCCCTTGAAAGGCTTACACAATTGGTTAGTGCGGCTAAACAAACAACATGTTTACTCGACCCGCTTCCAGCCAAACTACTTAAAGAATTATTTCCAATTTTAGGACCGTCCGTCTTAAGTATAATCAATCTGTCTTTCTCCTCTGGGATAGTGCCAACAGCCTTTAAAACCGCTATTATTAAACCGTTACTTAAGCGAGTAAATCTTGACCCGGACTGTCTCATTAATTATAAGCCAGTTTCAAACCTCCCATTCATAGGAAAACTCCTTGAAAAAGTAGTAGCGCAGCAGCTTATTGATTACATTGTTGCTAATAATCGATATGACTCTTTTCAGTCTGGCTTTAGAGCTAATCGTTCCACAGAGACAGCACTTGCTAAAGTGACTAATGATCTCCTCATAGCTATGGCTTCAAATACGTCGTCTGTACTGTTACTACTCGATCTTAGTGCTGCCTTTGACACTGTAGACTTCGATATTTTATTAGGGCGTCTTAAAATTTGTGTTGGTATCTCAGGGTCAGCACTAAGCTGGTTATATTTCTATCTATCAGACAGGACTCACCGAGTGGTCCATGGCAATACGTCCTCTGAGCTCTGTAATGTTACGTGTGGTGTCCCACAGGGATCGGTACTCGGACCGATTTTATTTAATATTTATATGATTCCGCTTGGGGATATAATACGTAAATATAATATTAGTTTTCAATGCTACGCGGATGACACCCAATTATATATGCCGTTATCGATGACAGATCCGCGGGACTGTTGTAATCTCGAGGCGTGCCTTGCGGAGATCAAGCAATGGATGTCTCAACTTCCTTCGTCTTAACCCAGATAAAACTGAGATGTTGATAATTGGTCCTACTCGTTATCAACACTTATTTAAGGAAACCACTATAACTATAGATAACCGTACTATCACTCAGAGTGATACTGTAACTAATCTCGGGGTAATATTTGACCAAACGCTCTCCTTTCAAAAACACATTAAGAATACAACCAGGATTGCGTTTTTTCACCTTCGTAATATTGCTAAGATTCGTTCGATCCTCTCGACCGGGGATGCGGAAACTATTATACATGCGTTCGTCACATCGCGCCTGGACTACTGTAATGTATCATTCTCTGGTCTTCCTAAGTCCAGTATCAAAGGTCTACAGTTAGTACAAAATGCCGCTGCGAGGCTGCTGTCACGGTCAAGAAAATTTGATCACATTACCCCAATATTAGCCAACTTACATTGGCTCCCGGTCCATTTAAGATGTGACTTCAAGGTTCTTCTACTAACCTATAAATCACTGCATGGCTTAGCGCAGGGGTGTCAAACTCATTTTGGTCTGGGGGCCGCATACAACTTAATCGGATCTCAAGGGGGCCAGACCAGTAAACTCATTCCAAAATTACATAGAACTAACAATAAGTCCACTTTTTTTCTTTGTAATAGTGCAAAGAAGATGTAAATTATAAAAATCTTTATATGAAATGAATTGTCCCTGTTACTAAATATATTATGAACAACTTAAGAGTTTTTAAGAAAAGTATGTGCAATTTCACTAACACTTTTAATCACTTTAACATTTATTCAAGTGCAAAACTCACATAACATATATGGCATGCATAAGAAATAATGCAAAGAAAACTGACAAGAAAACTGACTAGCACTGACTTTTCCAGCAATTACAACAGCAAATATTCAGAGCTGTTTATTTTTATAGTGCAATGTTGAAAGCAGCATTCCATAGGATTTAGTCTTGCTCAGTATTTGCCCCTGAAACTTGGCATCTTTTAGCCTGCATCAATATCAGGCATCATGTCCTGAGAAGCAGCCAGTTTCAGAATCTCATTTAAGTGCTTATGTGTGAGCTTTGAGCGAAGTTTTGTTTTATTAATGTTCATTACTGGTAGGAGATACTTGCAAAATGTGTCCAAGCCCACAGAAGCAAATTTGTCCTTCAATTCTACATCACACCGCAAACCAATGATTTCAAGTTGCATTTCAATGGGCACATCAGAAGCTCTGACTGTGAATGGTGAGCGAAAAACTGCAAATTCTGTCTCAAGTTCCCTAAAGACCTGAAATCGCTTCTCAAACTCCCTCAGCAACCCTGTAATCTTGTCTTTGTACTTTGTCACTTCAGGATTAACGCTTGCAGCTCACACATCTCTGAGACAGGGAAAATGAGCAGGGTCACCGCTTGCCATCTGCGTCTCCCATAACGCGAGCTTTAACTTGAATGCACGTATGCTGTCATAATACTGTGTTACAATTTCTTTGCGTCCTTGCAACATTTTGTTCAGATTATTCAAGTGCTCCGTAATATCAACCATAAATGCAAGGTCCTGCAGCCAAAGTGGGCACTGTAATTCCTTAACAGGTTTTCTTTTTTTCTCCATGAATTGTCCGATTTCCCCACGTACGTAGATCAAAGAAGCGCTTCAGCACAGCACCTCTGCTTAACCATCTTACTTCAGTGTGGTATGGCAGACCATGGGTAATGTTACAGTCACTGAGAAAGCTGTCAAACTGACAATGATTGAGACCTCTGGCTGGGATGAAATTAACAGTTCGGACAACCACCTCCATGACGTGATCCATTTTTAGCGACTTGCAACATAATGCCTGATGATGCAAAATGCAATGAAATGTCAAAACAATCACCTCTTCCATTTGCGGCTTGTACTTTTTCTCTGAACTTTGTCACAACACCTGCCTTTTTCCCGATCATTGACGGCGCGCCATCAGTAGCCAGGCTTATGGCGTGGGACCAGTCCGCCCCGACAGCGCTCCAACAATGGAGCGTAAAATGTCATCAGCAACTCTTCTGTGACAGTCAAAGTCTCGTCAACTCCACGAATTAATATGGCCAGTTGAGCGACGTCCGTAATATCAGTACTCATCATTTGCAATGGAAAATGCCAGAAATGACTCCTCTTTGCGTTTCAGTTGGCTGTCCTAGTCTGCCGATAGTTCCGAAATCCTGTCTGCCACGGTATTTCTCGTCAAGCTAATATTGGCAAAAGCTTGTCGCTTCTCAGGACACACAATTTTGGCAGCCTTCAGCATACAGTTTTTGACGAACTCCCCGTCACAGTACGGCTTTGACGCTAATGCTATTTGGCTAGCAATTACGTAGCTGGCTTTCACCGCAGCATCACTGACCTCTCGGCTCCGGGTGAAAACAGATTGCTGTTTCCTCAGACCCACCAGCATTTCATTTACCTTCTGTTTTCTCAGTTCTCCGTGCAAGCTGTTGTATTTTTCTCCATGCTGAGTTTCATAGTGGCGCCGAATATTGTATTCCCTAAGCACCGAAACTTGCTGCATGCACACCAGGCACACGGGTTTCCCATTCACCTCCGTGAACATATGGGAAGAGGTCCATTTTTCTTGAAAACTCCGACACTCTGTGTCCACTTTCCTCTTTTTTGACAAACATTTCACTGAAGAGGGTGCCAGGGTCAACAGAAAAGGCAGGTAAAGCGATAGAATTGACTAAAACACAGCGCCCCTAGCGGACAATATAGGAACTGCACATTTGAGAGAAAATTAAGTTTATTCGTCTTTAATAATGTAGATTTATCCCGCGGGCCAGACTGAACCCACTGGCGGGCCGGTTCCGGCCTGCGGGCCGTACGTTTGACACCCCTGGCTTAGCGCCTTCATATCTCGTCGACCTAGTCGTTCCTTATGTTCCGTCTCGTAACCTTTGTTCGCAAAATGCTAATCATCAGAATCAGCTTTATTGAGTAGTAGTTTATTAAGTTTGTGCATGCCAAACATGGAATTTGACTCCGGTTGATCTCAGCCTCTGTACAACATTTAAGTGACTGGCAACATTTAGGTAACTAACAACATTGAAGTGGTGAGAGCGGGATGTTATTGCACAGTTATGTCTCTGAGTCTCTATGAGTGGTGTGAGTTTATCAGAGCGACAGTCTGGGGGAAGAAGCTGTGTCTTCGTCTGCTGGTTTTGGCGTACAGCGCTCTGTAACGCCATCTGGAGTGGAGGAGTTTAAACAGACTGTGTCCTGGGTGAGAACAGTCTGCGGAGATGTTACTTGCATGTTTACTGGTCCTGGACAGGTACAAGTCTTGGATAGGTGGGAGGTTGGACCCGATTATCTTTTCAGCAGACCAGATTGTCCGTTGCAGTCTGTGCTTGTGTTGTTTGGTGGCCGATCCAAACCAGACAATGATGGCGGTGCAGAGGATAGACTGGATGATGGCAGTGTAGAAGGTCTTCAGCAGCTCCTGTGGCAGGTTGAACTTCCTGAGCTGTCTCAGAAAATACAACCTCTGGTGGGCCTTCTTCCGGACAGTCTATGTGACCGGTCCATTTCAGGTCCCGGGAGATTGTGGATCCCAGGAACTTGAAGGTGTCTGTGGTGGGAAAAGCATTACTGAGGATGGTGAGGGGTGGAAGTGGTGAGGGGTCTCTGCTGAAGTCCATTGTCATCTCCGCGGTCTTGAACGGGTTCAGCTCCAGGTGGTTTTGGCTGCACCAGTGGACCAGCCGCTCCACCTCCTGCCTGTACACTGTCTCGTCACTGTCCCGATGAGAGTGGTATCGTCCGCATACTTCAGGAGCTTTACAGAAGAGTCACCTGAGGAGCAATCGTTGGTGTAGAGAGAGAAGAGCAATGGGGAGAGTACACACCCCTGTGGGTCGCCAGTGCTGGTGGTCCGGGTGTCGGATGTGATGGTCCCCAGCCTCACCTGCTGTCTCCTGTTGGTCAGGAAGCTGGTGATCCACTGACAGGTGGAAGCAGGCACTGCGAGGTGGATGAGCTACTGGTGGAGGATATCGGCAGCGATGGTGTTGAATGTGATGCTTCTCTAATTTGTGTACTTAATAGTACCTGTTACTTACATATAGCACAAAAGAGGTGGCAGCAATCACTAACTCACTTCACAGCCGGTCTAAAATTCCAGCAGAGCATTGTAAAAAACTCAGTGGTGGTTACCGGAAGCGGTTATTTGCAGTTATTTTGTCTAAACGTTGAGCTACCAAGTATTCCGGCACACGTATGTATATATATATATATTTGCATACAACTGTGTGTGTGTGTGTGTGTGTGTGTGTGATTGGGCGCGCGTGTGTGTGGGTATATATATATATATATATATATATATATATATATATATATATATATATATACACGTATATGTATATATACACGTATATATATATATATATATATATACATCTTTGCTTTTGTAAAAATCCATAAATATGCTCCAGAGTAGACACAACACAATGTCATAAACATCGACTGCCTTTGGCTTAAAAGCGGCATCATATGCATTTCTTTTGTCCCCCATAATGACGGTTTGTGTATAAAAGCTTCCTTCCAGTAATGTCTGTCTTGATCGCGCTCTGCGTGATGCGCGAAATGTTGTAAACACAAAGTATCGCGCCTTCTTCGGCGCATTAACTCTTCTTCGCCTGTCTCGCTATTGCTTCCTGCTAGAGCGCTCCCTGGAGGCCGGAGGCCGTTAAAATTCCATAAGTATGCCGCGCCGCCATTTAAGGTTCAAAGTAACCTTCTGAATAAAATGCATTAAAAGTTCACATTAATTACAACTCGTTTTTGGTGAGCAAAATGTCAGAAGAATTGAATTTAAATGCTGATTGATTGGGTTTTAATACAATGCAGATGGTCCAAACAGCGCCACTGCTTTGTGTAATCTCTGAGTCACATGGCAGAGTAAGAGAAAGGGTTTAGAGTACAGGTGTCAAACTCAAGGCCCGGGGGCCAGATACGGCCCGCCACATCATTCTATGTGGCCCGCGAAGACAAATTGTGCATCAAATTCGTGTCATTACTAGAATTGCAAATTGTCTTCACTTTTAATATCTTTTTTTTTTAATATTTGACCAGTTTTTACTCGTCTGATTTGAAAACTAGTTATTTGTCAGTTTGTTTTGTAGCTTTTACTGTATATAATAGTGTTAAGAGTAAAAGTGATCAAGTCATCACAAAAATCACGAAAAAAATCTTATATAAGCCGCACCTGACTATAAGCCGCAGGGTCCAAAATTTAGGAAAAAATTCGCGGCTTATAGTCCGTAAATTATGGTATATGCATATATGTATATGTATATATGTATATATGTATGTATATATATATATATATATATATATATATATATATATATATATATATATATGCATATATATATATATATATATATATATATATATATATATATATATGCATATATATATATATATATATATATATATATATATATATATATATGCATATATATATATATATATGCATATATATATATATATATATATATATATATATATATGCATATATATATATATATATATATATATATATATATATATATATATATATATATATATATATATATATATATATATATATATATGCATATATATGCGTGTGTGTGATGGCTGCTGGGATAGGCTCCAAGCAGGTCCGCGAGCCCGGTAGTTCCATCACAGATCATTCATGCTGATCCATTACTGGTTTCTCATGCTTTTAATTAGCATTTCCTTTCTATCTGTAATTCATATCACTTTGACTCTTATTGGACTGCCTGCCCCACTTATAGTTCCATCTGAGATCATTCATTTTCCTTTAAAGGTTTTTGCCCAATGACATTTTTCTTGCTCTACAGCAATTGAAATAAAATACTAGTTCTGGTCCAGATGGTCTTGAAGTTAAATTTATTAGACTTGCTGCTCATGTTTTGATGTATCCTCTTGCTGATTTTTTCAATTTGTCTCTGTCCACCTGTTCCATTCTAATGATTTGAAAATGTGCTCGGGTTACTCCTCTTTAAAGGAAGTTACTCCTCTTATATAAACAGCTATTGCCCCATTATTTGCTCTATTGCAAAAAAAAAAATCCTTTTTCATTACATGAATTTATTTAATATTCTATTTCCATTCCAGTTTCAATTCAGGCCAACTTTTTCCACTACCACAGCCAAAGTTGCCTCTAATTTTTCAAGTGTCTGTGCAAACAAACAAGCTCCCTGTACACACTGTGGACCACTGTGTGCAACACTCGATGAAATAAATAAACAAATAAATGAATGAATGAATAAATGAAATATTGTCAATGAGAAATGTAACTTGCTCCAGGTCGGATTTTGCTTTCTTTTTTCTTTTGTGCTCTCCCGCAATAATGTAGGGATCCCCTGTCCCATCTTTGTACAATTTCAACAGCTTTCAAATGACATTTCTCTGAATGTGACACTTGAAGTAGCCAAACTTCCATTCAGTCAATATTTTTCCCTCCGTAAACTCGCCCGCCACTTTGGCTTCACTGCATGTTTTGCATAGTAGACCATTCTCACTCGAAAAAGAGAAAATCACACCTAGTTTCACCGTTTGCTCTGTTATTTGTACACACACCGACAACCATTCCATCTTAAAAGAACCGCCACATCTCTTATTTACTTTGGCTTGGCGTGTGGATGTGTCGCTGCTCGTTCGTTTTGCCATGAATAGGGGTTAGCTAACTTAGCATTTGCATCTCTCGACTCCGCCGCACAGTTAGCTAGCTAACCTGCACGGCACGGATGGGCACAACACATTTCCAGGCACTGTCAATGCTATGATTGGCTATGTAGCGTAGGTGAACCATATCATATCATTGACTGGACACCTTTCAATCACTGATTTACACTACAAAAAGGCACAGAAAGAAAATCATTTGTCCGCTTAATTAAATCAAGTCAAGTCAAGTTTATTTGTATAGCCCTAAATCACAAACAGTCTCAAAGGGCTTCACATAGCCAAAAATTGACAATTATTCTCAAAGCATCCCCTGATCTTAAGCTCCCAAAAGGGCAAGGAAAAACTCAAAAAAACCTGCCAGGGGAAAATGAGAAACCTTGAGAAGGGACCACAGATGGAAGGATCACCAGGTTGTAATGGATGCAGAGAGGGCACAAGTAATACATAATATGAAAATCAATGAAAAAATGGATGTCGGAGGCGCCCTCGATTGTCCTGGCAGTGTTTTCAAGGAGGTTGAGCTGCAGTTTCTTCATCTTGAATTGGTCCCCGAGAATCCAGCTAGCCGCTATCAGCTTTTGCGCCACCTAACCCCCTCCCCAGCCAGGGAGGGGGTGGGCAGAGAGAACAAAACAAACTCCGGCCGAATCGGCCACTACAAGTTAGTTAAAGGCCATCTCATAGAAATGTGTCTTTAAACGTATCTTAAATGTTTCTACTGAGGTAGTAGTTCTAATATCCATTGGTAGGGCATTCCAAAGCTCTGGAGCCCGAATAGAGAATGCTCTACAACAGGCATGTCAAACTCAGTTTGGGTCTCGGGCCGGATCTAGACTTTCTGTTCTCAGGTGGGCCGGATCAGTAAAAGAATGTCAACTCCAAATATTTTGCTTTGTTTTTCAGTACTATGCTTTATCATTCAGCCTACATTTGTAGCCTACCCTACATATTATAATCACGGATGACAAGGAATCTTTTCTAAGCACAACACATTTTTTTCACAAACAATGAAAAAAAATGATTTCATGGTTCACTGGTTTATTTTAACAATGAAGTGAATGCAGTTTTACACCTGAACCAACTCACCACACTTAACAAACTCAAGTGGGAGCTATGAAAAAAATATTCTCGCCTTAATTGTCGTACTGCTTTGAAATAAATTAAAAAAGAAATACAAAATAAAAGTTATAGCAGTGCATGCTTATACTACATGCATGCTTATACTACATCCGATCAAACTACTAGGCTGGGCCTACTGACTGCACAATATTAACTGTCTTTAATATGAAAACAGATTAATCTTATTTTTAATGATCTGTATTGAGTGCAAACAAATTTCGTGTCATCACACTTTCACTGCACTCCTGCAGTCTACTTGCTGCTGCTGGCTCCTGAAACTTGGGATCTTTTTGCCTTCACAAGTGTATCAATAATGGGTGTCAAATCCTGAGTAGCAGCACATTTAACAATATCATTCAAGTGTTTATTTGTTAACCTTGAGCGCTGCTTTGTTTTATTATTGTTCATTACGGAGAAAACCTGTTCACAAAGATAAGTAGTCCCAAACATGGATAGAACGTTTGCAGCCATGGCTGTTAATTCGGGGTAACCTGGCACGAGATATTGATAAAACGTATCCAGTCCCACGGACCCAAATTTATCCTTCATAGCGGAATCGCACTGCAAGTCAATAAGCTCGAGTTGAATGTCAGCTGGCATATCAGAAGGCTTCACTGTAAATGGCAAGCGAAAAAAGCCAAATTTGTTCTCAAGTTCACCGAATACCTGAAACCTCTCAAACTCTCGCAGAAAAATCTGTTATGTTGTATTTATATTTTTTCAAATCATTATCGGGACGGTCCGGTGCCTCCGGACGAACAGCTGTGATACAAGAGAAATGCACAGAGTAACTTCTGTGAATAAATAATGCTCAGTCCATTTTTCCTTAAACTCTGCACTCCGTGTCCACTTTTCTTTTTTTTTGACAGTGCCATTTTGGGAAGGGTGTGTTGACTAGCAGGCTAGACTTTCAGCATACACATAGCTCCTCGTGTAGACTAGAGCGCGACAGTTTAAATAGTGCTGCAGTACACATAAACACACTTTCTACTGGGGTAGTAGACAAATCCAATCACTCCGTCCCGACCGGTCTTGCTGATGAAACGGTGCCTGTTTTAGATAACTTCACATGTGTAACAAATATTCATCATCAAATTCCCACGGTCGTTTCATCCCACCGCCCTAATAAACTTTTGAGAGGTGATATTAGGCCTAGAGAACACAATTTTACTCGCATCCCGTTTAAAAATCCTTCGATAGATACGCACCCTGATCAACCGATTACACTTAAATTCGGTTTTATGAATATTAGATCACTTCATACGAAAGCAGTTCTCGTTAATGACCTTATCACGGAACATAATCTAAACGTTTTTGGTCTTTGCGAGACCTGGTTAAAACCTAATGAACTGCTGCCACTTAACGAGGCCTCGCCTCCAAATTTTGTGAGCTCGCATGTGGCACGTCCTCGAAAAAAGGGTGGGGGTGTCGCCCTCATCTCAAATTCTGAGCTTAGATTTAGGCCTCGCTCAATTCACGTATTTAAAACATTTGAAGTTCTCATTGTGCGATCCACTGCGTTACCGTCATTCTATCTTGTTGTTATTTACCGCCCACCCGGGGCTTACTCTGGCTTCCTGGATGAATTTTCAGAATTTGTGGCTGATCTAGTGACAAATGCAGATAATATAGTTATCATGGGTGATTTCAACATCCACATGAATTCACCGTCAGAACCACTGACTTAGGCATTTCAAACTTTAATCGATACGTTTGGTTTTACGCAAGCTGTACAGGCAGCAACGCATAAGAATGGAAATACCTTAGATCTGGTATTATCCAGGTACTAGCAACCTCAAATATAGCAGTACTGCCATACACTACTGTTCTGTCTGATCATTTCTTAATAAAATTTGAAATTTTAGTTCCTTGTCAAAGACAAGAGAGCAATCAGAATTATAGCAGCCGTAATTTTAGCTCCATGACTGCAACTGCGCTGAGTTACTGTCGCCGGCAACCGCCATGTTTCCCGCATACAGCGGCTCTATTGATAATCTTACAAGTGAATTCAATGCGACATTATTAAAAGCCATCAACTCTGTGGCACCGCTACGTCTGAAAACTCGCCGTAGATGGCCAACTCCGTGGCCACAGATGAAACACGTACGTTTAAACAATTATGTAGAAAGCATGAGCGCAGATGGCGTTTAACCAAACTTGAGGTTTTCCATCAGGCATGGAAGGACAGCCTCCTGAAATATAAAGATGCGCTTATTTTAGCAAAAACTCGTTATTTTTCGCAAGTCATTAATCTTAATAAAAACAATCCTAAATACCTATTTGATACAGTGGCAAAGCTAACTCTGCGCCAGCCGACCCCCGATAGCTCCTTCCACTCAGCTGACGAGTTTATGAAATTTTTTGCTCAAAAGATTGAGTCCATTAGGGACGAGATCAAGAATACCATTCCAATCGCTCCGCCGGTTACTAGCGCTGGGGATCATGCAATAACCCTCTCAAATTTTAAAAGTGTGTCCCTTGAAATGCTTACAAAATTGGTTAGTACGGCTAAACAAACAACATGTTTACTCGACCCGCTTCCAGCCAAACTACTTAAAGAATTATTTCCAATTTTAGGACCGTCCGTCTTAAATATAATCAATCTGTCTGTTTCCTCTGGGATAGTGCCAACAGCCTTTAAAACCGCTATTATTAAACCGCTACTTAAGCGAGCAAATCTTGACCCGGACTGTCTCAGTAATTATAGGCCAGTTTCAAACCTCCCATTCATAGCAAAACTTCTCGAAAAAGTAGTAGCGCAGCAGCTTATTGATTACATGGTCGCTAATACTCGATATGCCTCTTTTCAGTCTGGTTTTAGAGCTAATCATTCTACAGAGACAGCACTTGCTAAAGTGACTAATGATCTCCTCATAGCTATGGATTCAAATACGTCGTCTGTATTGTTACTACTCGATCTTAGTGCTGCCTTTGACACTGTAGACTTCGATATTTTATTAGGGCGTCTTAAAAGTTGTGTTGGTATCTCAGGGTCAGCACTAAGCTGGTTCAATTGCTACCTATCAGACAGGACGCACCGAGTGGTCCATGGCAATACGTCCTCTGAGCTTTATAATGTTACGTGTGGTGTCCCACAGGGATCGGTACTCGGACCGATTTTATTTAATATTTATATGATTCCGCTTGGGGATATAATACGTAAATATAATATTAGCTTTCAATGCTACGCGGGTGACACCCAATTATATGTGCCGTTATCGATGACAGATCCACGGGACTGTTGTATTCTCGAGGCGTGCCTTGCGGAGATCAACCAATGGATGTCTCTCAACTTCCTTCGTCTTAACCCAGATAAAACTGAGATGTTGATAATTGGTCCTACTCGTTATCAACACATTTAAGGAAACCACTATAACTATAGATAACCGTACTATCACTCAGAGTGATACGGTAACTAATCTCGGGGTAATATTTGACCAAACGTCCTTTCAAAAACACATTAAGAATATTAGTAACCGGCGGAGCGATTGGAATGGTATTCTTGATCTCGTCCCCAATGGACTCAATCTTTTGAGCAAAAAATTTCATAAACTCGAAAGCTGAGTGGAAGGAGGTATCGGGGGTCGGCTGGCGCAGAGTTAGCTTTGCCACTGTATCAAATAGGTATTTAGGATTGTTTTTATTGAGATTAATGACTTGCGAAGTTTTTGCTTAGAAAAGCGCATCTTTATATTTCAGGAGGCTGTCCTTCCATGCCTGATGGAAAACCTCAAGTTTTGTTAAACGCCATCTGCGCTCATGCTTTCTACGTAATTGTTTGAGCGTACGTGTTTCATCTGTGAACCACGGAGTTGGCCATCTACGGCAAGTTTTCAGACGTAGCGGCGCCACAGAGTCGATGGCTTTTAATAATGTCGCATTGAATTCATTTGTAAGATTATCAATAGAGCCGCTGTATGCGGGGAAACATGGCGGTTGCTGGCGACAGTAACTCAGATAGCGCAGTTGCAGTCATGGAGTTAAAATTACGGAGAAAATATTAATCAATTTAAAATGTGATTAGATTAGATTACGTCAAACATTAGATATTACTCAATCAGTTTATGCTGAATTATTTTGTGTCCAGCATGGATTTACTTGTGCGCAGAGACTGCACGAGCAGTGCGCAATTACGCAGCTGCGCAGCTTAGAGGGAACACTGACCACAGCCCTCCTGAAATTCACTAATGATGTGTTCACTTCCTTTGATAAAAGTCAGTATATTGTTGCAATTTTCATTTCTAAGCTTAAGGCTAGCCTAACGTAGAATCAGAGACACGATAAATCATTGATTCCCTGCATAATTGTGGGGAATATGAACTCGCTGTCTGTTAAGATTGACGAGATGTCTGCACTGACCAACCAGCGGGTTTATCGGGAATGCAGCTTTTTATTGTTACAGAAACGTGGTTGAATCGCCTCATACTTGATGCTAACATGGACCTGTGGGGATTCACTACGGTGAGAGCTAAAGCTAGTGAGAAGCAGAAAGGTGGGGGGTCTGATCATATTTGTGAACCAGCATTAATGTAACTCTGGACATGTCTTAGTAAGGACTGTGATGTGCTGCCGGGACCTCGAGCTGTTAGCTTGCGGCCATATTATCAGCTGAACGAGCTGAGTCACGATGTCGCGGCCAGGCTTCAGACACGCCATTCTCCCTTGGACGATACTTTGCCCGTTTTTCATCAGGCTCTTGACTGTCCTATGAGAAACAACAGGACTATTGACCTCCTGTAAGCTAATGTAACCCTTACCCCAACTGAGGAAGTCGCACCACAACCTGGTTCACCTGCAGCCTAAGTATGCCCCACGAGTCCGAAAGCAACTGGTTACAACCTACACCATCAGGAGGTGGTCCCTTGCGATAGAAAGTGGATTGACTGACTGCTTTGACTCCACTGACTGGAATGTGCTGCTTGATCCGCAAGGTGAGGACATTGAGTCGCTGACACTTTCTGACGGACTATTTGAACTTCTGCACTGACGTGGTCTCTTCTGTTGTGACAGTCTTCTAATATCCGAATAATAAGCACTGGGTGACGTGGGAAGTAAAGGCTGTCCTGAACAGGAAGAAGGCTGCCTTCAGGAACAGGGATATGGAGGCCATGAAGGCATTGCAGTGGGAGGTAAAAAACTGTGGGAGGGTGGCCAAAGACGCCACAGGACAGACACAGGAGAAAGGTGGAACAGAAGCTGATGGACAATGACATGAGAGCCGTCTGGGACGATGTGAGGACCATGATGGGCTACAACATTAAGTCCAGGGACGTTGACGTGTCCATGGAGCAGGTAAGTGAACTTAACATAGTTTTTAACAGGTTTGACCTGCCCTTGACTCTCCCGCCTCTGCCGCGACCATCTCCCCTTCCCCCCCAACAACTCATCTCCTCCGGACAACACAGCCTCCCCCTGTCAGCCCATCTTGGCATATCCCCTGTCATACATCACTGCTGACCAGAGGACAGCTGAGGAAACTTCATTCCAGGAAGGCAGCAGGCCCGGATGAGGTGTGTCCAAGACAGCCTAAAACCTGCGCTGCAAAACTGGGGGAGCCACTGCAACGGGTCTTCAACCTCAGCCTGTGACTAGAGAGAATGTCTACCTTGTGGAAGAGGTCTTGCATCACACCGGTCTCTAAAAAAATGACCCAGTGACTTCCGTCCAAAGGTGCTTACCTAGCACCTGATGAAGACGTTGGAGAGAATCTTCCTCAATCTTCTCAGACCTCAAGTGCAACATGCCCAGGATCTCCTGCAGTTTGTGTACCAGCCAGTTGTGGCGGTTATGGTGCCGCCCTCTACTTGCTGCACCGAGTCCACTCCCACATGGACAAGGGTGACGGCAAGGATCCTCTTCCTGGACTTCTCGAGTGCCTTTTAGCCCCACCCCCTAGCCTGCTCGGTAAGAAAAACTGAATAGGATGGGAGTGAACCTCTTGCTTGGTGGAATGGGTCTCTGACTATCTCACAGGCAGGCCGCAGTACGTCAGGCTGAGAGACAGCATCTCTGACACTGTGGTCAGCAGCTCTGCCCCAACCCCAGGACACGGTTCTGGCCCCTGTATTCTTCATCCTATACACTGTGGACTTCAGTTACAACTCTGAGCTGTCACATACAGAAGTATGTGGATGACACAGCCATTGTGGGGTGTATTACGGATGACAATGAGGAGGAGTTCAGGAGTCTGGTGGGGGCTTTTTCCGCCTGATACCACACCACCGATTTGGAACTCAACATCTCCAAGACAAAGGAGCTGGTCATAGACTTTGAAAAGTTCAGAACAAAGCCTAGGCCAGTACTACTGGAGGGTGCCAAGGCGCTGGATTCGTATCTTGTAGTGTGGCTGGATGGTAAACTAGACTGGTCAGCACACCCCACCTGCACAGGAAGATTCAGAGCATGATGTACTTCCTGAGGAGGCTCTGGTTGTTGAAGCTGTTGAAGGTATTCTACCAGTCTGCGGTTACTAGTGTCCTCTTCTAACACATCCATGAAGGATGCTTCCAGACTGGATAAACTGGTCAGGCGAGCAGGCTCTCTGGTTTTGTAAAGGTGTGAAGTATCATATTTTCACACAAAACATTTTTCAAAAGCTGTTGTGAAAAAAAAATCCTAATGGTCCATACTTTTTGGTTTAATTTTTCTTTGTTCATCAATGCGTAACCATTATTTTTTATTTTACAGAGAGCTAAACAACATGGGTATCTGGTATCGTATGGGAACTGTGCCACGAACTCAGGAGTCCTCTCACACATCAGGTGTGACTGACATCCAGAATGTGAATTCTATCTCCACTTCAGCCTCTGTCCCACCAGCATCCGTGGCTAAGTATGCCCACTCATATCTATTTGCTACATAATGTTGATTTGTACTTATTGTTATAATCATTTTAGGTTATGATCTACTACATGTACTGTGAAAACAGTCTACATATTTTTAGCCAGCTATTTTCAGACTAAATGGGTCGTTTCATTTTCCAGGAGCCCAAAGGTTATGGTTAAAGTTAATCTTTGTCTAAGTTTATAAAAATACAAACCGGATTCGGTTGAAGTTGGGAAATTGTGTAAAATGGAAATAAAAACAAAATACAGTGGAGTCTCGGTTTCCAAATGTCCCGGTTCTTGAACAAATCGGTATTCGAGCAAAAAATTCGAGATTTTTTTGCTTCGGATGTTGGTCGAAATTCGAGATGAGCCGAGAGAACCTGCATGCCAACTGACTCCGTACGTTATTACATTTTCATTACTCTGAGGATAGCATCAACTCTAATCATGCCTCCAAACGAAGCAATTGGGAGCAATAAACCCATCCTAAAATACGAAGACGCTTCTAAAGCAATGCAACAGTGAGCGCCCGGCGCGCTGCGGTTGCGCGATTGGACCAAGTTAAGCTCCCTGCGCACTGAGGTCCACTTAAATTTTGGAAAGTCCATTGGGACTTTAAATATATTTTCTAAATTTTAGCGACCGCTCTGTCACAATAATGCAACCAGCGCGGTGCAGTTGCGCGGTTGGCAGCGCGCTACAGTTGCGCATTCTGCGGTGCGCGATATGACAAAATTAAGCTCCCAAAAATTATGTCCCAAAAAAACAAACCCCCACGTGCTGAGCGGGAGGGGAGAAGCGCTCCATTACAAATGACCCCACTGATCTGTGGCAAAGTCCGAACCGCTCTCCGCGGCACATGGGTGCACAGAACCGCGCTCGGCGGAAACTCCGGGAACAGAACCGCACTCGGCGGAAACTCGAGGAACAGAACCGCGTTCGGCGGAAACTCGGGTAACGGAACCTCGCTCGGCGAAAACTCGGGGAACGAAACCACGCTTGGCGGAAACTCTGTGAACAGCACCGCGCTCGGCGGAAACTCGGGGAACAGAACCGCGCTTGGCGGAAACTCGGGGAACAGAACTGCACTCGGCGGACACTCGGGGAACAGAACCGCACTCGGCAGAAGCTTGGGGAACGTAACCGCGCTCCGCGGCAAACGGAGAGTCTGAACCGCATTCGGCGGCATACAGGAAGTCAGAGCCGCAATCGGCGTCATTTGGAAGTCAGAGCCGCAATCAGCGGCATTCGGGGAGCCAGAACCGCAATCGGCGGCATTCGGAGAGTCCAGACCGCGATCGGCGGCATTCGGAAAGCAGAGCTGTGCGGAGCAGCAAGAGCCACCATGCGCCGCAGCAGTGGGAGCGTTGTCAGGGATGATTGCGGGTCCGGCACAGCTGGCTCGAAGTCCGGCGATGGCTGCGGGTCCGGCAACGCTGGGGTGAGACCGCGAGTCTGATGGCGGCCGCGGGTCTGGTGTCGCTGGAGCGAAGTCTGATGGCAGCCGCGGAGCCAATGGCGCCGATGGCGTCGGGAGGAACTCCGATGGCGTTCCGCGGGTCCGATTCGCTGGAGCAAAGTCCGACTGCGGCTGCGGAGCCCGTGGCGCTGGAACAAGCTCGGACGACGGACTGGATCGGGCGTCGCGGCGGGAGCTGGTGGAGGAGATTGGTCCAGGGGTGGTCGCTGTGATGGTCGGATCGTTCTGTCACGGATCGGAATGGAGCAGGGCGACCAAATGCAGCTTGGACCAGGGTTTATTGAGGGAAAAGGTAGTTGGAAGGGAGAATGAGGAGAACAAGACCAACAGAACCGGCAAACTAACATAACTTAACAGACCGACCGACAGACTGGCCAACTGAAACAGAACTGACAAAGACAGGAACCAAGAAACAAGACATCAACGGTCCGACGGAAGTGAGGAGCAGACAGGACTTAAATACAAGACAGGTAACAAGAGGCAGGTGACTGTGATTACATTGATTGAACACAGGAGGGGAGGGGCGACGCGAAAAGAAACCATGGTAACTATGGTGACGTGTTGTGACAATATTCAATTGAATACATTACAAAGACAACATATTTAATGCTCAAACTCATAAACTTTATTTTATTTTTCAAATAATAATTAACTTAGAATTTCATGGCTGCAACACGTGCAGTAGAAGTTGGGAAAGGGCATTCTTTACCACTTTGTTACATCACCTTTCCTTTTAATAACACTCAATTAACGTTTTGGAAGAGAGGAGACTCCCATTCTTGCTTGATGAACCGCTTCAGTTGTTCAACAGTCCGGGGTCTTCTATGTCGTATTTTACGCTTCATAATGCGCCACACATTTTCAATGGGAGACAAGTCTGGACTGCAAGCGGGCCATGGAAGAACCTGGACTCTTTTGCTTCGAAGCCACGCTGTTGTAACACGTGCAGAATATGGCTTGGCATTATCTTGCTGAAATAAGCAGCACCGTCCATGAAAAAGACGTCGCTTGGATGGCAGCATATGTTGTTCCAAAATCTGTATGTACTTTACAGCATTTATGTTGCCTTCACTGAAGTCCAGTCACCCATGCCATCCGGACTGTTATCAACGCAAAGTTCAAAAGCACTAATGCACCCCATACCATCACAGATGCTGGCTTTTGAACTTTGCATTGATAACAGTCCGGATGGTCCACTTCCTCTTTGGTCAGGAGGACACGATGTCCAGTGTTTCCAAAAACAACTTGAAAAGTGGTCTCAACAGACACGAAACATTTTTCCATTGTCAGGGATGAGAATTTTCCGCGGCTCTGCGGATTTCCGTGTTTTCTTCCATAAAAAGTATATTTTCGTGAATTGTGTAAATCCGTGACCTATGATCACGAGCTATGGGTCGTGACCGAAAGAACGAGATCCCGGATACAAGCAGCCGAAATGAGTTTCCTCCGCAGGCTGTCCGGGCTCTCCCTTAGAGATAGGGTGAGAAGCTCGGTCATCCGGGAGAGACTCGGAGTAGAGTCGCTACTCCTCCACGTTGAGAGGAGCCAGATGAGGTGGCTCGGGCATCTCATCAGGATGCCTCCGGTGATGACCCAGGATGCGCTGGAGAGACTATGTCAGCTGGCCTGGGAACGCCTTGGGATCCCCCCGGGATGAGCTGGATGAAGTGGCTGGGGAGAGGGAAGTCTGGGAGTCCCTCCTAAAGCTGCTGCCCCCGCGACCCGAACCCGTACTTTTTCCCCTTTATAAACATTTCTGATTCAAAATACCATAGTAAGTGGTAGAATAGACTATGTTCTTCTGAAAATACTACAGTAAGTCTCAATTATACTGTTAGTAATGCTGTAAATAGGTATTTTATGCCAATCCCCATTTGGGGATCATGGGCAGTAAGTTTTCTGATTTCTGATTTCTGAAGAATATTGTAATGCCTAGGAAAATGTATTTTGTCACTTACTGATATATTACCTCAATTTTTCATAAAGTAACAAAATTTACCAGCATTATCATTCACTTAGCAAGGGAAATTGAAGGAATGACGCAAAATAAATTATTTCATCATGTTTTTGATTTGGAACTGAACCTGAACATCTTTGTAATACAGGCTCCAACTCGGTTTTATCTACTGAAATACATGGATCATGTATTCTTCTTTGACAATTTCTTCACAAGGTTCGAGCTCTTGAAATTACTAACTGAACAAGATGTGTCCGCTTCTGGTACAGTGAGGCTCAATCGTACCAACAAGTGCCCTCTCGCATCTGAACAAAGAGTAAAAGCCCTGAAAAAGCAAAAAAGGGGCTTTATTGACTACAGTTATGACAGTAGCAATAACATTTTTGCTGTTGTATGGAAAGACAGCAACGATGTCAAGATGTTGTCAAATCACCAGGGTGTAGAGCCGACTGAAAAAATGAAAAGATGGAGCAAGCAGAAGAAGGATCAGGTCTCGTTAGAACAACCAAAGTGCATCGCTGATTACAACAAGTACATGGGTGGTGTGGATAAAATGGACTGGCTCATCAATAAATACAGGATCAAAGTTCGTGGAAAGAAATGGTGTTTTCCAATTTTCACGAACATTATTGACATGACAGTCATAAATGCACACATACTGTTTTGCATGGCAAACGGAAAAATGCCCTTGCTGGAATTCAAGAGTGGAATAGTAAGGATATATATGCAAGTATCATCTTTGTCAGATCCTAAGAAATCAGGTCGCCCATCATTCAGTAAGCAATCAAAGCGGCGTGTGTTGGACGACGTTCGAAGAAGTAATTCAGGGCATGTTCTACAGCGAACAGATGGTGGAAGACAACGGAAGTGCGCTGTTTGCAAAATAAATGTCCGAAAGGAATGTTCCAAGTGCAACGTTGGGCTACACGTTGAATGCTGTTTTTTTCATGTAATCTAATTCATTTTGTGCTTTTTTTGTGGTTATAAATAAAGGAATTTGCAATTTGCATTAGAAAGAAGCCCTATTATCACGTACTCGCTTCATAAGTTTAGAAATAATGATAAGAAAGGTGACGAAAATGAATTAGTATTTTTTTATTACCCTTTTGCCCATGATCCCCATTTGGGACTTTTTTTTTTTTTAAACAACTGCTACTCTCATTCTATCCTCTAAAATTGGGAAGAAACTGTTTTATATGAAATATTTACACCATATGAAAGTGTTTAGATGGAAATTGCACAAATCATACATTTGGGCGTTAATGGGTTAAAACTGTTTTTTATTATTATAACAATTTTTCTATAACAAAGTATAACACTCTTAACCCTTTGATGCACAACATGGGTCTAAAAAGACCCGGCTGAGTTTATATTTTATATATCTTTGCAATAAAATTAATTCCATCGGTTGGTACTCAAGGAATTCCTCAATTAACTAGTTTTTGATGACCCTACAACCTTATTTTCATTTTTACATTTTTGAACAAATAACATTTTTGTATCACTACCCCTCTAATGAGCAACATGGGTCTAAAATAACCCGTATCTATTTTCTATGGTATTTCATGTATGGCCGAGTATTTCAATGCTGCAGGAAGAAGCAGATGAGGAAGATGAGGAGGCATTTTTTCCAAATTTAGAGTGTGAGGTTTCTTATGATGACCCAGAATATTTGCCACAGGGTGAATTTGTTTCTGGGAATTCATCTACCGTATTTTTGGACTATAAGTCGCGTTTTTTTTCATAGTTTGGGTGGAGGCGGCGACTTATACTGAGGAGCAATTTATATGTGATTTTTTTTAAAAAAAATTCAAAATTAAAAAAAATAATAAATGAACCGCGATGTAGCAAAGGATTACTGTAGTTTGAACTGCAAGTGACGTGTGAGGCGCGGCGGTTGTTTACATAAAGGACAAAGGTTTCGATCACGGGATGACGAAGATGACGAAGGGGCCCACGTACTACCGGCATCATTAGTGGCTTTGTTTGTAAGTGACACGGAGGACGAAGAGTTTGAAGGATTTAATGATTTGGAATGACACAGAAGGTTTAAAACACTATTATGGCTTTTACACACGCTCCTACTCTACGGAACTCTATTTCACCTCCGTGGATGGAAGTCGGGGGCCGGCGCTCGGCTGGGTGGCTGTCCAGGTACAGTGGATGGCGCTTGGACATGGCACGCCCGGTCCTATTCTATGGAGCTCTCTTCCACTTCCGTGGCTGGGAGTGCCATCTCCGGGGATGGAAGTCCACGCCGCCACACGCCTGGAAGTTCACGCCGGTGCTTGGGACCGCGTGGCGGTGAACTATTTGTTATAGTTATTTGATATATTGTATTTCGTGTAGTAACTTGTATATGTTTTTATCGTTACAGTTCAGTAGTTGTCGGCTTGTTGAACTCTTGTTTTGTTAAATAAAGAGCCGTTTACCAAACCCACGTCTTTCCTTGTACTTTGTTAACGCTACAATATTGTTATATACTAGATCTGTGTAATAACGAGGAGGCTGACGTCAGCGGCGCATGTGCGGCGTTGTTGACAAAGGACGAGGAATTTGATCGATGGATTTAATGATTTGGAGTGACACAGATGGTTTGATATTATTGTTTATATGATAGTTTTTTGATATATTTTATTTTGTGTAGCAACTTGTATATGTTTTTATCGTTACAGTTCAGTAGTTGTTGGCTCGTTGAACTCTTGTTTTGTTAAATAAAGAGCTGTTTACCAAACCCACGTCTTTCCTGGTACTTTGTTAACGCTACAATAGAGTTATATACTAATCTGTGGAATAATGATGAGGCTGACGTCTGCGGCGCACGTGCGGAATTGTTGACAAAGGGCGAGGAATTTGATCGATGGATTTAAAGATTTGGAGTGACACAGATGGTTTGATAATATTGTTGTTTGTATGATAGTTATTTGATATATACTTTACATATCGTTATATGGGTCTGTGGAATATTTAGACGACAGCGGCGCGGCGCATACGTGGCATTGTTTCCATAAAGGACGATCGATGGATTTAATGAATTGAAGTGACACAGATAGTTTGATAAACGTGTTATTTATGTAATAGTTATTTGAATAACTGAATGTTACGTCAGGCCGGTTTGCAGCTCTTCGTTTGTGTTTATGTCACGTTAGCATACCTATCGTTTAGCCTGTTGTTGCTCGTTCATGTCTGTTCTTGGTGTTGGATTTTGTCGAATAAATTTCCCTCAAAATGCGACCTATACTCCGGAACGACTTATATATGTTTTTTTTTTCACTTTATTGTGCATTTTATGGCTAATGCGACCTATATTCCGGAGTGAATTTCAGTTCGAAAAATACGGTACTTTTCACAAAGAAGACTCCTTTGATAATACCGACGACTCATCAAATGAGTCGTCGGTATTATCAAAGGAGCCTTCTGAAGAGGAAACTCAGACCCAGTCCGGCAGACTTACTGGGATGAGAATCCTCCCACTCATGGCAGAACCAGAAGCCATAACATTCTCAGGAGCTGCCCAGGACCTACACCTGGATCAACAGCCGTTTCACCAAAAGATACCTGGGAAATATTCATGAGTGACGACATCATTGTGGAGGTTCTAAAATGCACCAACTTAGAGGGACGACGAACAGCAACAGCAAGAGAGAAAGACTGGAGAAGCGTAGACAAAGATGAATTTTTGGCATTTTTGGATTTGTCCCTCCTTGCAGGGGGGGAGAAAATCTGGGATGTGGCTTTATGGGAGCTGTTTCTGGATCCCCTGCAGAATCCACTTTACAAAGCCACCATGGAGCTGAGGAGATATGAAGATTTCCGCCGCACTATATGCTTTGTTGACAAGACGACCAGGACTCTGTGACTGGACACAGATCACATGGCACCCCCAGCGAGGTAGGCAGGTGCAAGTTCCGGCAATGTATGCCAAGACAGCCTGCAAAATATGGCATATGTAATAATATAGAAACTATATTAGTTCATAAAGTATGAAAAGAAAAATAGAAATAATGATCAGTGGTGATAAAATACAAGATATTTAAAGAACATTTGGAATATTCAATCATAAAATAAAAGATAGAACAAATAAAACCTCAGCCAGCATGAAATACCATTGGAAATGAATGCGGGTCTTTTTAGACCCATGTTGTGCATTAGAGGGGGTGTGCATATGTTGCGCATCAAAGGGGTAATAGTGTTTTTAGAACTCTTATTATATTTTTTTTTTTATAAAAAGGTACAAGTGTATGCACTGCAATTGTGTGGACACTCCCTGCCTTCTGCTGACAATGGGCAACACTCGTGCCATAATTCCTCAATTTAAAAGTTTTATTTCAAATTAAATTTTTTTTTTTGTTTAAAAAAAAAAAAATCCGTGATGTAGTGAAACCGCAATAAACGACCTGCGATGTAGCAAGGGATTACTGTAATTTGAACTGCAACTGACGACTAGTCCGACGTCAGCGGCGCGGCGCACACGCAGCGTTGAATAAAAATAAAACTCACCATTACATTGAATTAGTGGGAGCACTGAGCTTGTTTCTCAGAAACGAGCCGGTCCCATCTAGGCGTAATCGGAGACAATTACACCCGCAGTGGTTAAGGTTTGTCTTTTAATGCAGGATGCTTGGTCTCCATGTGCCGAAGCAGTTTTGAAGGCTTCATTGCCTCCTTAGCTAGCCTGTCGCCACATATTATGCAGAGTGGGCTTGGCACATCAGAGTCACCTGTGGCGATAAATCCATATTTTAAGTAGGACTCCAGAAATGTTCATTTAATAGCAGCTTTCCTTTTCTTAGAAGTCGTAGCCTCTTCTTCTTCAGTCTCCTCATTGGGCTTTTTTCCCTTTCCGAAGCTTTCCAAACATCTCTGTTTCTTGCTCGTATTTGCTTGCTTCGCAGGCTCGACTGAGGGGACATGTCACGTGACCGAGACGAGCGTCTTGACCTGAACCTATGGATGTAATTGGGAGAGAATCAATTTTTTTTTTCTTTTTCAAAATAAATGTTTACTCATTTTTGCTAGCTTTGCGGGCTCGACTGGGGAAACATGTCATGTGACCGGGACGAGTGTCTTGACCTGAATTAATTGATCGTCAATAAAAAAAACAATATTTTCTTTTTTTTCTTGGCGGCCCGGTACCAAGTGACCCCACGGACCGGGGATTGGGGACCCCTGGAATAGCACATTACCAATATGGACGAGATTCCACTCGCCTTCAATCTTGCCATGAACCGCACTGTAGAGAAAACAGCCACCAGTACAGTGTCTATATGCACCACAGGGAATGAGAAGTCATCATTTACTGTAGTTCTTGCCTGTCAGGATAATGGGAAGAAACTTCCACCAATGATTATTTTTAAGAGGAAAACCTTGCCATAAAATGACTTTCCAACCGGCGTTGGCATCAAAGCTAACTCGCAGGGATGGATGGATCAGGACAAGATGGGTGAGTGGCTGAGAGAAATTTACATCAAGAGACCGGGGGGCTTTTTCCACACTTCTCCGTCCTTGTTGATTTACGACTCAATATGCATTCATATCACAGATGGTGTCAAAAAACAAGTGAAGAAAACTAATTCGGTGCTTGCCGTCATTCCGGGCGAATTAACTAAAGAACTCCAGCCGCCTGATATTGGTGTCGACAAGGCATGTGGGAACAGTGGATGGCAGAATGCGAACACACATTCACCAAAACAGGGAGACAGCGTCGGGCGACTTATGCCATTATCTGCCAATCGATTGTGGAAGCCTGGGATGATATAGTATCAGTCTCAACTGTGGTCCGAGCTTTCGTGAAGGCAGGAATAATATCTGAACTGCCAGGGAATATCACTGACACTGATAATGACGAGAGGGAACCGGGCATAATGAATGCCGCACTCGTCCAACTGTTCAATTTGGACACGGAAGAGGAAGAATTCGATGGATTCGTGGACGGGGACATGTAAATATGCACATTATCGTTTGAACAACATTGTTATTGTACAATATTTGTATTGTATGTTGAATTGTATATAAAGTTTGCCATATATAAAGTTTGACTGAATACCTCATTGACTGGTTTAACATTCCCTTTAGCATAGCTCCATCTAATGGATGCATAACGCAAACCCAATTTGATGCAGTAGCTCCTATTCTATGCGCCTTTTAATCCGGTGCGCCATATATATGAAAATATTTCTAAAAACACTTAATGAAGTTCAGCCTTATAATCCCGTGTGCTTTATAGTACAGAAAACACGGTAATTAACTTTTGGTCGCCACCACAGGCTATATGTTGTTGTTGCTGTTTTTTAATCTTTTTGTTGTTTTGTTTTTCTTCCCGCAGGCATTTTTCTATGACCCTCCCGGCCAGTTTCAGAGGAAAAAACACAACTCGACCAGATTATGAGCACCAAAATTCCAACCTCTACGCAATCTCTGGTTTGATATTCAACATCTCTTAGAAATTTAAACTGGATTAAACCCAGTCTTTTTGGACTGAGTCCATTATTATTGTTTGTCAAACTTTTCAGATTAATTAATAATGAATAAAAACATGCATGGTAGGCAGATTGACCATTCCAAGGCATCAGTTTTGTTTCATATTTCCTTTGCCACATAAGCGCTATCAAAATCAGAATTTCCTTTATTACCATCGTCAGTGAAGGAGTTCACAAACTAGGAATTCTTGCCGCAGGAAGAACTTCCTCTGCTGGACCTTCTTGATGAGTGAGCAGATGGTCGGTTCTCAATTCAGGTCCTGGGTGATGGTGATGCCCAGGAAGTGGAAAAAATCCACAATGAGGATTGGGGAGTTTGTCAGGGCAAGAGGAGATGGTCGGACTGTGACTTCCCTGAAGTCCAAGATCATCCCCACTCCAGGTTGTTGATTCAGCACCAGGACACCAGCTGGTGCGCCTCTTTTCTGCAGGCAGACTCATCACCGTCAGAGATTAGATCAGTTTAATAAACTGGTGGCTGAAGGTGCAGCTGTTGGTGTACAGAAAGGAGAGCCAGAGGGAAAGGACACAGCTCTGGTTGGATCCCATCCTGATCGTCCGAGTGTCCATGACAGTTGTCCCCAACCGCACATGCTGCTTCCAGTACATCGGGAAGCAATCCTGGGAGGATGGTGTTAAAGGCAGAACTGAAGTCCACAAACAGGCGTAGTTTCCTCCGGAGTCCAGATGCTGTAGGATGAAATGGATGGCCAGGTTTACTGTGTCGTCTACAGACCTGTTGACTCTGTAGGCAAACTGCAGCGGGTCCAGGAGAAGGGCAGTAATGGCCTTGAGGTGCAGAACAAAATGCTCAAAGGACTTCATGACTACAGACATCAGCACCACTAGCCTGTAGCCATTTAGTCCTTAGATCCTTGGTTTCTTGGGAACAGGAACAATGGTGTAGGCTTTGAAACAGCCATGGACATTGTTAGACTCCAGTGACGTGTTAAAAATGTATTTTCTTTCCTACCGTTATTTTATTTTTTTCTTCTCCGTGCTACCGCTATTTTTATTTTTATTCTTCGAGATAGGGGTTCGCTTTGACCTGGGGAGTTAAGTTCAGCATTCGCTTTAAAGATATCTGGCGCCATAGGGCGCGTTGTGAATAGGTATAATGTCTAGACCCCGAATGTACTTTTTCAGTCTTATTTCAATGCAAAAAAAAAAACGTCTTATATTTGGGCCAATACGATATATTGTAGCGTTACCAAAATACCAGGCAAGTTGCGGGTTTGGTAACCGGCTCTTTATTTCACAAAACAAGAGCTCAACATACGGGCCAACACACAGTGTGTGCTCTCACAAAGCGCCCCCCCACCCCGCTGCTTCTCACGGCCTCCCTAAACAATCGGAAACTACTGAACTGTAGCAATTTGCAAGTTGCTACACTAAATAAACTAACAAATAACTACAGTGGTTCTTAACCTTGTTGGAGGTATCAAACCCCACCTGAGACGGACTCATCATGGGTTCGGTCGAACCCAGGTTAAGAACCACTGCTCTAGACCCTGCTGACTTCTTTTTGGCCCTCGGAATCACTAAAAGACCAGCGTTGTGCGAACAAAGGTTTCGGGATGGAACGTAAGGTACAACTAGGTCGACAAGATAGGAAGGTGCTAAGCCGTGTAATGTTTTATAGGTTAGTAAGAGAACCTTTAAGTCGCATCTTAAGTGGACCGGGAGCCAATACAAGTTGGCTAGTATCGGGGTAAAATGATCAAACCTTCTCATCCTTATGATCAGTCTCGCCGCAGCATTTTGTACCAACTGTAAACTTTTAATACGAGACTTTGGAAGACCAGAGAACATTACGTTACAGTAATCAAGGTGCGACGTAACAAACACATGTATAATAATTTCTGCATCACAAGTTGAAATAATCGGACAAATCTTAGGAATATTACGGAGGTGAAAAAACATAGTTCTAGTTACGTTCTTAATGCGTTTTTGAAAGGATAGAGTTTGGTCAAATATAACAACGAGATTGGTTACAGTATCACTTTGGGTGATAGCACTTTTATCCGCATTTACAGTGGTTTCTTTAAATAGGAGGTGATAACGAGCAGAACCAATTATCAACATCAGTTTTATCTGGGTTAAGACGTAGGAAATTGAGAGACATCTATTGTTTAATCACAGCAAAACACGCCTCAAGATTACATCAATCCCACGGATTTGTCAAATATAATTGGAAGTCATCCACATAACAATGAAAGCTAATGTTATATTTACGTACAATGTCCCCAAGCGGAATCATATTAATACTAAACAGTATAGGTCAGAGTACCGATCCCTGCGGGACACCACACGTCACATTAATGAGCTCAGAGGTTGTGTTGCCATGGACATAGTACGCGGTGGGTCTTCGGAGAGATAAAAACTAAACCAACAAAGTTCTGACCCCGAAATACTAACGCAGGTTTTAAGGCGCTCTAATAACATGTTGTGATCGACAGTGTGGAAGGCAGCACTAAGGTCGAGTCATAATAGTACTGATGAGGTGTTTGAGTCCATGGCTAAGAGGAGATCATTGATCACTTTAGCAAGAGCTGTCTCAGTAGAGTGGTTAGCTCTAAAACTAGACTGAAACGGTTCAAATCAGCGACCATGTAATCATTAAACTGCTGCGCTGCGACTTTTTCAAGAATTTTTGCAATGAACGTGAGATTTGAAACCGGCCTATAATTACTAAGGTGGGCCGGGTCAAGGTTTGGTCGCTTAAGTAATGGTTTAATAATAGAGGTCTTAAAGGCTGTTGGCATACTTGCCAGAGGAAACAGACAGATTAATTATATTTCAGACGGATGGTCCTAAAATTGGCCCGAATATAAGACGACCCTGATTATAAGACGACCCCCTCTTTTTCAAGACTAAAGTTTGAAAAAGGTTTGAGAGTTTGAAAAGTTTGAAAAGACTTTTTGAACACCAAATTTAATTTTTATAGAGAAAATGATTACATCTGAAACAAAGATTGACAATATATTCGAGAGAAAAGGCATGTTATTTTGCCTCATTCAAATCATGCAAAAACTCTATCACATCTTAATATCTGAACATTTAAATATGTAAACTAAAGTGCAATCACATTTGTAAATTAATGGCTTCTGGTTTTTGAAATGTAAATAAACCACAAACTACTGTAATAAAACAACAAAATTGCAATAACTGCATTAACCATCAAAGTGAAGTCTAACTGTAGTCTTGAAACAAATCAGAATAAGGAAAAACATTGCAATAAAATAATGCAAACTGCTACCGCTATTGTTGGGGAGCCTGAGGACTGTATAGGGCACATATGTCAGAGTTACAGCCCGCGGGCCAGATCCGGCCCGCGAATTGATTATCTATGGCCCCCTGGATGATATTGAATTACTATTAGAACCGGCCCGCAGGCCACAGCCGCCCGCTGGTGTTTTGCACGCACCAACACTACATTTCCCACAATGCAACGGTAGCCCGCCAAATCCCTGCAGCTCGCACGAGGGGCTTCATTATTCATCAGTAGTCAGAGCAGAGTTCAACTTTCTGATACCCCCCTCCTCAAAAATGGCTAAACGTAAGGTGGACGCTAAGAACAGGGGTTTTCAGGCCAGGTGGGAGGCAGAGTACATGTTTACGGAGGTAAGAGGCAAACCTGTGTGTCTTCTGTGTGGAGGAAATGTGGCTGTAATGAAAGAATTTAATTTAAGAAGGCACTATCAAACGTCTAAGAAACACACAGACAAAGACAAGAAAATGGAATATGAACAAAAGCTACAGAAGGTGGAAGAATTAAAACGAGGCCTTAAGTCCAGACAGGCTATGTTCACGTATGCTAAATCGCACAGCGAGGCTGCTGCCAAGGCTAGCTTGATTGTGGCAAAAGAGATCGCAAAATCAGCCAGTTCAAAATCAGTTAATCAAAAACGGGTTTTGAGCCTCAGAGCCTAACCCCCAACATTGATGAACTTGTACAAAAGATGAGACACCTCTAAGTATCAGGCTCAGCCTCAGACAAGTGAGCATCACAGAGCAGTAACGTATTTTCCGTTTTTTAATTCGGTTACATTTTTACATTTGTTTCTACAAGACGTGATTTTTCTTTGAAGAAAGTATTGTTTTGTCTGTGTGCCGTAAATTTTTGAATTTTATTTATTTATATTTATTTTTCAGTTGAATGGACCAAGGGAAAATTGCAGATAAGAGCCATGAGAAAGAATACAACTGATTTGATTAATTTTTTATTTTACGATTTGAAAGCAATGATCGGTAGATCATAGAGCAGCACAATAATAAACTTTCAGTTTATAATGCATGCACTTTTATTTATGCATTTATCATGATATTAAGAAACACATTTTGTTTTTAAAACAATTTAATTTTTTGCTGTTTGGCTGTTGAAAATGTTTTCCCTTGAAGTTACTGACAGAGCCATAACAAAATATTGCCATATTCATTTAATCATTAAATAATGTACACTGTGTTAGGTCTTAGTTCAATAGGCTATGTGCAATCATTCCGATATATTTTAATAAACATTGAACCAGTCCGGCCCTCGGCTTGTAGCAAATTTGTTTTTTTGGCCCTCGATGTGTTTGACTTTGACATCCCTGGTATAGGGGGTTGGCTCGGATGGTTATGCTCTTTTCGCCCCCGGGTGTCGGTCAGAACACAGGAGGGAAGACGTGGTTCAGTTTTGATTGCTTTACTGAATTATTGGCAAAAAAGTAACAGGCACTGTGGCTCGTAGGGGCATACAGGCAAACTGGCAAAAGTTTGCCTGTATGCCAAACACATGTTTGGTTGGAAGGATGTGAGAGCAGGTGTGTGGAGTGTACATGGGTGACTCTTTGAGTGTGTGAATGTGATTCTTGTGTGTGTGATTATTGTATGAAGCGTGTGAAGGGTGTGGGGTGTGTGTGTGTGCGTGTGCGCGTGGGCGTGCGTGCGTGCGTGTGTGTGTGCATGCCTGTGTGTGTGGTTCTGTAATAGACAGAAATACAGCACGCAAGTCAACGCTCAACTTCTGACGTCACACAACACATAACTAACTGCGTGTAACGGTTCCGCTATACTAAATAACCATGAATGAAATACTCTCGGCAACACACCAAACATAAGTCATCGAGACAACAAAATACATTTGCTGGCGACCATTAGTCGTAACGGCTGTAGTCATGCGTGTACGCTGCTCGTACGATGGGAGGCAAACTTAAAGGAGCGCGCCAGAGCTGACAATCAAACGGTGCGCACAGGAAGCAAACCACAATCGGACAAACGGCACAACAGTGGACAGTAGTAACAATGAAATGTATATACTCACTTTGTGTCAAAGATGCACACGATCACAGCAACATACTCAGTCGATACCAGCAACCTTTAACTTACCGTTGCGCGCAAGTGAATGGGTATAATGTCTAGACCCCGAATGTAAGATGACCTCCACTTTTTCAGTAAACAAAAAAAAACGTCATGGGAGCAAGAAAGTGAGTTCGATCGGTTGTACAAACCGGATTCGGTTGAAGTTGGGAAATTGTGTACAATGTAAATGAAAACAAAATACAATGATTTGAAAAGCCTTTTCAACTTATATCCAATTTAATATACTTCAAAGACAACATATTTAATGCTCAAACTCATAAACTTTATTTAATTTTTCAAATAATTAACTTAGAATTTTATGGCTGCAACACATGCAGTTGAAGTTTGGAAAGGGCATGTTTACCACTTCGTTACATCAACTTTCCTTTTAATAACACAATAAACGTTTTGGAAGAGAGGAGACTAATTCTCTTAGCTTCTCATGTGGAATTCTTTCCCATTCTTGCTTGATAAACCGCTTCAGTTGTTCAACAGTCCGGGGTCTTCCCTGTCGTAATTTACGCTTCATAATGCGCCACACATTTTCAATGGGAGACAGGTCTGGACTGCATGCGGGCCAGGGGAGAACCTGGACTCTTTTACTTCGAAGCCACACTGTTGTAACACGTGCAGAATGTGGCTTGGCATTATCTTACTGAAATAAGCAGCGGCGTCCATGAAAAGACGTCGCTTGGATGACAGCATATGTTGCTCCAAAATCTGTATGTACTTTTCAGCATTTAGGTTGCCTTCACAGAAATGTAAGTCACCCATGCCATGGGAACTCATGCACCCCCATACCATCACAGATGCTGGCTTTTTAACATTGCGTTGATAACAGTCTGGATGGTCCGCTTCCTCTTTGGTCCGGAGGACACAACGTCCGTCCGTCCGTCCGTCCATCCGTCCATCCATCCATCCATCCATCCATCCATCCATCCATCAATCCATCCATCCATCCATCCATCCATCTTCTTCCGCTTATCCAGGGTCGGGTCGCGGGGGCAACAGCTTTAGGAGGGACTCCCAGACTTCCCTCTCCCCAGCCACTTCATCCAGCTCATCCCGGGGATCCCAAGGCGTTCCCGGGCCAGCTGAGAGACATAGTCTCTCTAGCGCGTCCTGGGTCATCCCTGGGGTCTCCTACCGGTGGGACATGCCCAGAACACCTCCACAGGGAGGCGTCCAGGAGGCATCCTGATGAGATGCCTGAGCCACCTAAATCTGGCTCCTCTCAACGTGGAGGAGTAGCGACTCTACTCCGAGTCTCTCCTGGATGACCGAACTTCTCACCCTACCTCTAAGGGAGAGCCCGGACACCCTGCGGAGGAAACTCATTTCGACCGCTTGTATCTGGGATCTCGTTCTTTCGGTCATGACCCATAGCGCATGACCATAGGTGACGGTAGGAGTGTAAATTGAGAGCTTTGACTTTTGGCTCTACTCTCTCTTCATCACAACGGACCGGTACAGAGTCCGCATTACTGCCGATGCTGCACCGATCCGCCTGTCGATCTCGCCCTCACTCGTGAACAAGACCCCAAGATACTTGAACTCTTCCACTTGGGGCAGGATCTCATCCTCGATCCAGAGAGGGCATTCCACCCTTTTCCGACCGAGGACCATGGACTCGGATTTGGAGGTGCTGACCCTCATCCCGACCACTTCACACTCGGCTGTGAACCGCTCCAGTGAGAGCTGGAGATCACGGCCTGAAGAAGCCAACAGCACCACGTCGTCTGCAAAAAGCAGAGACGCGATGCTGAGGTCGCCAAACCGGACCCCTCAACACCTCAGCTGCGCCTAGAAATTCTTTCCATAAAATATTATCCGGAATTCATTCTCCATGGCCTCGCCAAACTCCTCCCACGCCCGGGTTTTTGCCTCAGCAACCGCCGAAGCCGCGTTCCGCTTGGCCATCCGGTACCTGTCAGCTGCCTCCGGAGTCCCACAGGCCAAAACGGCCCAATAGGACTCCTTCTTCAGCTTGACTGCATCCCTTACCGCCATTGTCCACCAGCGGGTTCGGGGATTGCCGCCACAACAGGCACCAAAGACCTTACGGCCACAGCTCCGGTCGGCCGCCTCAACAATGGAGGGGCGGAACATGGTCCAATCGGATTCAATGTCCCCTGCCTCCCCCCGGACGTGGGAAAAGCTCTGCCGGAGGTGGGAGTTGAAGCTCTTCCTGGCAGGGGATTCTGCCAGACGTTCCCAGCAGACCCTCACAGAGCGTTTAGGTCTGCCAGGTCCGACCGGCATCTTCCCCCACCATCGGAACAACCCACCACCAGGTGGTGATCAGTTGACAGCTCCGCCCCTCTCATCGCCCGAGTGTCCAAAACATGCGGCCGCAAATCCGATGACACGACTACAAAGTTGATCATCGAACTGCGGCCTAGGGTGTCCTGGTGCTAAGTGCACACATGGACGCCCTTATGTTTGAACATGGTGTTCATTATAGAAAATCCGTGTCGAGTCCAGAAGTCCAATAATAGAACACCGCTCGGGTTCAGATCGGGGGGGCCGTTCCTCCCAATCACGCCCTTCCAGGTCTCACTTTCATTGCCCACGTGAGCATTGAAGTCACCCAGTAGAACGATGGAGTCCCCAGAAGGAGTGCTCTCTAGCACTTCCTCCAGGAACCCCAAGAAGGATGGGTACTCTGAGCTGCCGTTTGGTGCATAGACACAAACAACAGTCAGGACCCGTCCCCCCCCACCCGAAGGCAGGGGGAGGCTACCCTCTCGTTCACCGGGGTGAACCCCAATGTGCAGGCGCCCAGCTGGGGGGCAATAAGTATACCCACACCTGCTCGACGCCTCTCACCGTGGGCAACTCCAGAGTGGAAGAGAATCCAGGCCCTCTCGAGAGGGCTTGTACCGGAACCCAAACTGTGTGTGCAGGCAGGTCTGCCTTCTCCGATTGGTTCATCGGGTCTACATATTACGCCTGTTTATTACGTCTCTGTGTGGCGGAAGCCACACAAAACAATATCCAGACTTGCACAAACAGTAATATTTATCTATCAATGGGGACAGAGGTACATACTTTGCGCGGACGGTAGTATTATTTACCAATGGCGGCGGAGGTACGTGTTCCTCTACGTGTCAGGCCCAGTCCTCTGATTGGTCGACCGCCACAAACTACGTAAAACCAAGTGTCCTCTGATTGGTTCATCGGGTGCCTGTATATTATGTCTCTCTGTGGCGGAAGCCACACAAAACAACTTTACAGATTTGCACAAACGATGGCAGCGAAGGTACTCCTCTACGTGTTACGTCTAGTCCTCTAATTGTTTTTTTTGTCCCGCTATACGTACGCAAAACAATGTCCTCTGATTGGTTCATCGAGTCTTCATATTACGCCTGTATATTACGGAAGCCACACAAAACAACTTTTTGATTTTTGAATTTGGTCCACACAAAAGGCGCACCTTATTAAAAGGTGCACCTTCGTCTTTGGAGAAAATTAAAGGCTTTTAAATGCGCCTTATGGGCGTGAAAAACGTAAACGTAATCGGCCGACTATTTAATCAGTCGCACCATACTCTTTTTACTCTCTCCATTGCACAAAGTTATGATGTATTAGTGCGAAAGCTAAATATAATTTCTGTGTCTTTTAGCAATGGATGGAGTGCCTTTCATCATCTCTGAGAAGTTTTCATGTGCCTCAGAAGTAAGTTTTGAGAATCCTTTCCAGTGCAAATGATAAATATTGTTTATACATGCAAAAAACACTGTTTTTCGCACCATAAGGCGTACTGGATTATAAGGTGCACCCTCATTGAATTTTTTATTTTAGAAATTATTTCATATACGTATAGGGCGCACCGGATTAAAAGGCGCATAAAATAGAAGCTAAACTGCAACAAACTGAGGTTGACTAGGGTTGTGGTATGCATCCACTAGCCAATTACCAATGAGCCCTCTGTAAACAATCGTGCTTCTCAAACTATCTCCTATAAAATAATCGGAACTGACTAAAGTTCGATCTAACACATTGGTACTGCTTATGTTTCCCTTCCATATCAATCCGTAAATTTACTCGAAACATTAACGGGGCAGCCTATTTTGAAATGAAATAGCCTCGTGCGTATAGCAGCTATCATTATAGCATTAACCACCCGCAAACTCCCATGAGCCTCAGCTCGCAGACTCCCATGAGCCTCAGCAAAGTGTCGTGGCAGCCCCCTGTAAACAATCGCTTTTCTCAAACTATCTCCTATAAAATGATCAGAACTGACTAAAGTACAATTTAACACATTGGTACTGTTTAATTATGTTTCCCTTGCATATCGATCCGTAAATTTACTCGAAACATTAACGGAGCAGCCTATATTGAAATGAAATAGCCTCGTGCGTATAGCAGCTGTCATTATAGCATTAGCCACCCGCAAACTCCCATGAGCCTCAGCAAAGTGTCGTGGCAGCCCCCTGTAAACAATCACGTTTCTCAAACTCTCTCCCATAAAAGTGATCGGAACCAACTAAAGACCGATTTAACACATTGGTGCTGCATATTTATGATTCCGTTGGATATTTATCCGTAAACGTACTCGAAAACATTAACGGAACAGCCTATTTTGAAATGAAATAGCCTCGCAGGTAACACAGCTATTCATTCTCGCCCCCTGACCACGGTTGCCGTAATGCTGGGAAGCGATGCGACCTTGTAATTTACTAGTCGTACTAAAACGTACTGAAACTTTTGGCAGAGCGCTGTGTACAACCAGTATGGAACAACAAATTCATCAATTGATCCATATATAAGGCACATTATCAGGCACACTGTGTTTTTTTGAGTAAATTTTAAGTTTTTAAGTGCACCTAATAGTGCGGAAAATACGGTAGTATTCTTGTGTAAAGTCATGCAAAAATCAGGACATTCTATAAACCTTTTTTTTCTCGTCAAGTCAAGTTTATTTATATATCCCATAATCACAAACAAGTCTCAAAGGCTTCACATAGCCAATGTTGATAATTATTCTCAAGATCCCCTGATCTTAACTCCCAGGAGGGCAAGGAAAAACTCACGAAACCCCAACTGGGGAAAAATGAGAAACCTTGAGAAACAAAAAAACCCCTCAAAACTCCAACTAGGGGAAATGAGAAACCTTGAGAAGGGACCACAAGTGGGAGGATTCCCCTTCCAGGATGACCAGGCTGCAATGGATGCAGAGTGGGCAACATTGAACACACAATATAAAACAATCCAAAGAAAAAGTAGATGTCCATAGTCAAAACGAAGAGCTGCAGGAAGATTCCCTCAGGTTTCATGGTAGTGTCAGCCCAAAAAAAGGTAAAAGTTAAAAAAAAAGTAAATAAGTGGCAGATGTGTACTGACCATGAATTGAAATGTGATTGGTTATTTCTGAACACACCCACGTCTCATGGTTATTTCTGAACACACCCACGTCTCACTTACAGTATAGGAAGGTGTGCACAATTAATATTTCATATTTTTATTTTTCCTCTCAGATTTTTAAAATTATTTTAAAATGGTTTGTCTCATTTTTTTTAATTAAGATGACAAAAGCTTAGTGTTTTAAACGTGAGTGTAAATATTCATATTTACTGTATGTCCTAATAAGTGGGCTGTAATTTGTGTGCATTCAACTCCTGCTGTTTTGTTTATTTCTATACATGTTGGGTCATATAGAATTGTTCAGCTACTAAATGGTAGCAAGAAACACATGATAATCTGGTCTGATTCTCGTATACAAATGTTACTGCTTAACATTACCGTATTTTCCGGACTATAAATCGCTCCGGATTACAAATTGCACTAGCCATAAAATCTAAATCAGTTTTAATTGATTGACCAAGTTTGTGCATGCCAAACAGGGAATTTGACTCCGGTTGATCTCAGCCTCTGTACAACATTTAAGTGACTAACAACATTCAAGTAACTAATAACATTTAAGTGACGAGACCAGGATGTTATTGCACAGTGATGACTTTGAGTCTCTATGAGTGGTGAGAGTTCATCAGAGCGACAGCCTGGAGGAGGAAGCTGTCTGTGTCTGCTGGTTTTGGCGTACAGCGCTCTGTAATGCCGTCCAGAGGCATGCATAATACATAATAAAGAAGAAAAAAACATAAGTCGCACCGGAGTACAAGTCATATTTTTGGGAGAACTTTATTTGACAAAATCCAACATCAAGAAAAGACAACAACAGGCTAAACGAAACGGTATGCTAATGTTACAGAAACGAGGAACTGAGAACGTGCCTGACATAGCATATTAACAGTTATTCAGATAACTATAACATAAATAACAAGTTTATCAAACCATCCATGTGACTTCAAATCCTTTGTGTCACTTATAAACATCGCCGCGCTGACTCCGGAAGTACATGCGGCGCTGACGTCGGACTCATTGTCAGTTGCGGTTCGAAATATTCCACAGGCTTATATAACTATATATAAACTATGTGTCAAATAACTATAACGTAAATAACAGTTGTATCGAACCACCCCTGTCACTTTAAATCATTAAATCCATCAAAATCTTCATCCTCTGTGTCACTTAAAAAACACCGCTGCTGACTCCGGAAGTACATGCGGTGCTGACGTCGGACTCATCAGTTGCTGTTCCAATTATTCCTCAGGCCTATATAACTATATGTAAACTATATATCAAATAACTATAACATAAATAAGTTTATCCAACCGTCCGTGTCACTCCAAATCATTAAATCCATCGAAATCTTCGTCCTCCGTGTCACTTATAAACAACTCTGCTGACTCCGGAAGTCAGTGGATGGTGCAAGTCAGTGGATGTCAGACTCATCGTCAGTTGCAATTCCACACGCCTAGAGCGCCCTCATGCAGTTTAAAGTGGAAATAACATGCGAAGTGATAAACGACTAGGATGTAAGTAATGTGTTAATGATCAAGTAATAATGTAATAATAAATTCACATATAAGTCGCGCTGGATTTATAAGTCGCACCCCCGGTGCTAATTATAAAAAAAACTGCGACTAATAGTACGGAATTATGGTATATTATTTATAGAGATGTTTCACAATACTGCATGTTTAATTTGTTCTCAAAACATTGTCTTTCTGTTAAGTTGCAGCAGATGGATCTCATTGGGATTACGATCAAAACATTGGCTGAAATTGAGAAAGAAGTGAGTATTTAAAGCACATTGAGTTAATTGAAATTTAAAAAAAAAATAAAATAGACTTTTGATTAGCAGCATGGGAGTTGATAAATCGACATCTCTACTTAATTCCGTCATTTGTGGACCTTTGAACCAGTTAAGCTCGCTGGGTGAACCTTTAAATGTGGGTGTTCCCTGTATATACATTTTACATTTGAGCACTTTTCCTATTGTGCGCTCCAGAGGGCTGTTATAAGTTTCGCACCTCTTGGGGGTAAAATATCATATTGCCCATTTTGAGTCATTTCACTTCTTAGACCAGTGACGCATGGTAACAGCCCCAGCGGCTGACTCGTAATGACAGTGTGGGGCATATACTACGCTCACCTCCTGCCCAACAGCCATAATGTGTCCATATTAGATTATGCCGACGGATGGCCAAATGTTGCCATACTTCCTTCCTTCCTTCCTTCCTTCCTTCCTTCCTTCCTTCCTTCCTTCCTTCCTTCCTTCCTTCCTTCCTTCCTTCCTTCCATTATATATGTATGTGGGTGCCTCTACTTATAAATTTAATTCGTTCCATGATCGGGTTGTAAGTGGAAAAGTTTGTAAGTTGAAACAATGTTTCCCATCGGAATCAATCGATGTAGAAACAAATAAATACACACAAACCTTTACACTGCTAACACGAACAGGGAATGCCTTAGCAAAGGAGACGGGGGGGTTCGGAAGTAGAAATATGGTTCCTAAGTAGATATAATAAATTTGCGAGGCTCCAGTTCATACCTCAAAAAGTTCATAAGCATAAGTTGAGGTACCACTGTATCTGTCAGGAAAATCACAATTAAATATTTTCTTGAAATTGTTCAGCCCTAATGGCATCTCAAAGATGCAGTATTTTTAACAAGGCTATGGAAAATTGACTTTTTAATTATTTTGGTATTGTTGAATAAGCTTGGAATTTAAAAAAATCTTTCAGTATGATTACAGTTTCCGTACCGAACACAGCGCTGCAGCACGGCTCCCTCCCAGTCCAAGTCGAACACCCCTGAGCTCTGAGGCCTGATGAACCAAACTACTACCTTCACCACTTTCTCCAGCTGGACAGAACTGTTCAAGTCCACTGTTGGCCACCCTACTAGACTTTCTTCGATACACTCCACTCATCCACAATTGTATTGAGGAATAAATGGGGCAACACTGAATTTGTAGAAGCTGTTTTGAGCCTTTTCATTGCATCAAAATGGGTATGAGAAGCAATTTAACAGAAATAAAATGTGAAGAGAACCACTCAACTTAAAATTCAAATGGGAAAGATCATTGTTCAAAATCACAATGTAGACACATTGTTATTTTACCTTGACATATGGTTTTGCTTTTCTGTGTGTAGCAGTTAGAACTGACACTAACTAATGATTGATAAATTTGTCGTTTATCCAGTAGTCGATGAATTGGATGCAAAAAGTCAGGTTTAATTTTCAGCCTTTTATTCAAAAACATGACATTACTTTAACATGACTGCACACAAAATACAGAAAATTGGCCAAAATGTTGATAATTGAATTCCAAAGCAAATATTTTATTTTGATTCAACCCAAAGATGATCGGTCCTGTTTCGGAAGGAGGGACGGACGGACAGATGGAAGCACAAATTACCTTTGCAACAGTTTTACCTCCATATATGTATATGTGGCCTTTGCGTGATGTACGTATTAGGTCGCTAATGTATGGCAACTAGGCAGGTGACCACGGGGAAGCGCCATGTGAGGATGCGTTCTGGCTGAGCTCCCAATTGGAACTGTGATCTCCATGGAAGATCATCATGGAAGAGAGAAGAGAATCACCAATTTTGTGTCCTGTTGCCTGCGGGACACATACGATCTCCCCAAAACGCCCACTTTGGATATCGCCCACCGAACTCTGTGCAAGAGGAATGAAGACCGGGCGCTTTAGTTTGTCGTATTTCGATGGATACTTTTAGGACAGTGGTTCTTAACCTACTGAACTCCACCAGTTTCATATGCACATTCATTGAACCCCTCTTAAGTGAAAAATAAAAGAATGTTTTTCAAATTCAAGATAGATGTTTTTTACAAGTGCACAAAACGAGCCGTGCATGAACATCACCTTGTTCAAAGAAAAAAAACCCACAATGCATTAACTCACAACAAATTAAATACCTGCAAACAGTGTGACTTCTGCTTCTGCTTTTGCGAGACTAGTTCAGATATGCTAAGACAGACTTACCGAACCCCTAGGGTTCGATCAAACCCAGGTTAAGAACCACTGTTTTAGGACAATGGCGAGAAGGAGGGTTGTTTGTGGTTGTCCTGGTTAGTACTATCTTCGTTTTGAATATTACACAGTTCCGATGGGGCTTGGCCCCACAGGGTAGGCTTAGTAGAAGTTTTTGTTGATTGGTAAATGTCAAGACGGTATTTTTGCAGTCTCCCATTGAGAGAGGGGCCTGCCAAGGGGTTTTGTTTTATGATCTGGTTTTTTAAATTTGTTTCATCTAATTTTTTTTGCTGCCACATTGTCAATGTAGAGCTTTACTGCTTACCGAATGATTCTATTAGCAATGTCTCCTGCCAGAAGGTAACATTATTCTTTGCTGCTTGTTATAATGGCTCTACCTGACCCTGGTAGACTTAGGGCGGCTACAAAATTGGAACAGTAAGGGGGATCAACCCTCTGGTGAAACGCAGCAAAGTATTCACATATCTATCCAAGCTGAAAGCAGATATAGCCTTTTTGATTGAGACACATTTGCTTGATAAGAATCACACATGCCTCCAAAAAGACTTAAGTTAAGATATTATTTATACATTATTTAGTTATTGTTTTATTTTTGATTTTCCACCTTTTACAACACACACATACCTTGGAATTAGACCAGGTTTTTATTCCTTTTCTCAAACAATGCCTGTATTTGTGCACAAATAAAGAGCTGGACAGGTCAATCTCTACTTTTATTTGAAACAATACCTTTCTGTGAATTTGGAAGGCTTTTTTGGCCAGACAAAGAGTATGGAGGTCTACCACTCCCAAATTTCATGCGGTAAACATTCATAAACTAATGTATTGAATGACCACGGGGTGGAGGCATGTTATGGGCTGAGATGGAGCAATGCTCCGCTTATCCTTTGTTATCATCCCTTGTTTTCGCCCCACTCCCTTTGAGTGAAAAGCGTTTTATAAATAACCCTATGGTGAGCAGCTCACTTCTTATATGAGCACAGTTCAGAACATACTGAGGCTGCATACAGGCCCTATCTTCCCTCTCAATTGAGTCAAATGCACTCTTCCCCCCTCGCTCATGGATACAGCATTCAAATTGTGGGCCAGAAAGGGGCTAAAGCGAGTGAAAGTTCTGTTTTAAAGAAAGGGTGCTAATGTAGTATTTTAAACGGATGATGAGTGACTACGGCATTTGCCTCTCACACTTCTTTAGATATTTACAAGGGCGTTTGTCAAGAAATCTTTTACTTGTCCCTTACTCCACCCAGACAGATGGCATGACGAGTGGCTGGACGGGGGCATGGTGAGCAAACTATAGCGATATCCAAAAGATAGCATTCCCTTCACTGGCCTGCATAAGGGAGTAAGGGATTCTTGGCGCAACAATACACTGTATGCGAATGGACATCCTCGATAAGTCTTGGCATCTAACAACAGAATACATTCATCATCTTTCAAACTCAAAGACTGTTTCAAACTCAAAGACTGTTTCAAACTCAAAGACTGTTTTCAACGGACAGGAGCTGGGGACACACACAGACACAGTTCTGGGCTACATCCAGTTCTGCACCAGCAATGTGACTGAGACCAAAACCATCCGGGTCTTCCCTAACCAGAAACCCTGGATGTGCAGCCAGGTCCGCTCTCTCCTCAGAGCCCGCGACACCGCCTTCAGGTCAGGAGACAGAGCTCTGTACAGCGCTGCCAGAGCTGAGCTGAGAAGAGGAGTCAAACGGGCGAAAGCGGACCACAGACAACGCATCGAGTCCCACCTGTCCAGCAACAACGGCCGTAAGGTGTGGCAGGGCCTCCAGGAGATCACCAACTTCAGGGGCAGTGCCGCTCAAGTCGAAGACCAAGGCGCACAGCTGGCAGAGGAGCTAAACAGCTTCTTTGCTCGGTTTGGAACATCCCAGCAGCACTCCCCTGTCTCTGCCCTGCCCCCTCCCCCACCCAGCTCTGACATCACTCCACTCACTGTTCAGGAGCACAAGGTCAGAAAGGTGCTCCTTGCAGTGAATCCCAGAAAGGCCGCAGGCCCAGATGGGGTTCCCGGCAAAGTACTGAGGGCATGCGCTGAGGAGCTCGCCCCCACCTTCACCACGATCTTCAACCGCTCCCTGGCCCTAGCAACCGTCCCGCCCTGCCTGAAAACCTCAACCATCATCCCAGTGCCGAAGAAGTCGGCCATCTCTAGCCTGAATGATTACCGACCAGTGGCCCTCACTCCGGTGATCATGAAGTGCTTTGAGAGGCTGGTTCTTCAGCACATCAAGGATTGTCTTCCCCCACACCTTGACCCCCACCAGTTTACATACCGAACCAACAGATCCACAGAGGACGCCATCGCCGTAGCCCTCCATTGTGCGGTGAACCACCTGGAGCAGCAGCAGAGCTATGTCCGGATGCTCTTTGTGGATTACAGTTCGGCATTCAACACCATCCTCCCGGACAGACTCACGACAAAGCTGGACACTCTCGGACTCCCCTCTCTCACATGTGCCTGGATTAATGACTTTCTGACCAACCGACTCCAGGCTGTGAGAGTTGGCTCCCGTCTCTCCTCCACCCGTACGCTGAGCATCGGCTCCCCACAGGGCTGTGTGTTGAGCCCACTCCTCTTCTGCCTCTACACTCATGATTGCAGACCGGCTCACAACCACAACCGGATTGTCAAGTTCACCGACGATACCACTGTGGTCGGTCTCATCTCCAAGGGCGATGAGGTAGCCTACAGAGAGGAGGTCCTGAAGCTGGTCGACTGGTGCTCAGAGAACAATCTCGCTCTGAACACCAAGAAGACCAACGAGATCATCATAGACTTCAGAAGGCACAGCCCTGAGCCAACTCCCCTCTTCATCAACGGCGAGCAGGTGGAGAGGGTCCACAGCACCAAGTACCTGGGCGTCCACATCTCTGACCGGATCTCCTGGTCAGAGAACATCACCACCATTGTCAAGAAGGCTCAGCAGCGGTTACACTTCCTGAGAGTCCTCAGGAGGTACAACCTCAACACCGACCTGTTGCTGACCTTCTACCGCTCTTCCATCGAGAATCTACTGACCTACTGCATCGTAGTATGGTTCGGCAGCTCCACCGCCGCTGACAGGGAGAAGCTGCAGAGAGTGGTGAAGGCAGCTCAGAGGATCATTGGCCGCCCTCTCCCCTCCCTTACGGACATTTGCACTACCCGCTGCCTCAGCAGCACTAAGGCCATCTCAGCGGACAGCTCCCACCCTGGCTCTGCCCTGTTTGACCTGTTGCCCTCTGGAAGACGCTACAGGCAAATGAAGACCAGGACAAACAGACTCAAAAACAGTTTCTTTCCCAAAGCCATAGCCGCCCTCAACTCCAGCCGACACTGATGACACTTTCCTCCTGCACTACTACCGCACTTTGTCCGCACTACTGTTTCCGATTATTCATCTACTTTTCTATTATTCGTTTACGTGACTATGTTACTTGTATCTACCTCTCATGCACTGGATGGAGGTCTCCAATTTCATTGTACTATGTACAATGACAATAAAGGTTTCTGATTTCTGATTTTCTGCGTCAGACACAGACTGCTTCGATTTAAAGTGCTCCATTGATTACATGTATTCAGAAGCAGGCTTGCTGACATCTACCCAGGTGACTTGACCTGCATCAAGTCCCATCAGGCCCCAGCCACTTCCATATGTTCTGGTCATGCCCATCTTTCACACGCTTTTGGTTTTTGAGACTTTCTCTTATGTGTGCAGAAAAGAGTTTAGTTGCAATATTTACAGTGGTATTTGACAAAGCAACTGTCTGTGGCTCATTCCAATTGTTAGGGTTTTCCAGGTTATCTTTATCGTAGGATTATGTTGGAATGTAGACTATAATGATTAACCAATCTTGTCTTGCTCTCACAACGTAGTAAAGTAAAGTGGTTGCTTCCTCTGCTTGAGTGACCAGCTGCAGAGGAAGCAATCAAAGTTGTTCTGTTTCCCACAACATCGTAAAACACCCCCTGCGCTGATCTTACCAGAGGCCGGGGGTTCACCAAACCTGTCCACTCTCACCCCCACTCTGTTCCTCCTAATAAATATGCCCTTGCAGGAAGGAGACTTTTCAGACTTCATTCGATAATCGCTGTTCAGACAGCGACGAATGGACTCTCCACCTGCAGGTGTCTAAAAGAACTTGCTTGTCTCCTGTTTGGTTCTTGCAAAATAAGTTGGAGTGAGCAAATCTCTAACATTTTGGTGCCGAAACCCGGGATCCTCATACCCACCATCTGACCGGCGAAGGAGGACGTGCTGCATTGTCGACAAGCCAGCGTCCATTAGGAGGACCTGGAAAAGAAAGTCCTGGGAAGAGAATTCTTCGCTGGGCCAGCATCTTAGGTCTGCCTTCGTCTGACAGAGGTGGATTGACGGGATCCGGCGGTGCAACGAACCAGGGGACAAGTAAGTTAAAGCGCTAAAGATACGGCTTTGGTTTGACCGAGCTATGAGATTCGGCTTTGGTTTGTCCGAGCTATGAGATTCGGCTTTGGTTTGTCCGAGCTATGAGATTCGGCTTTGGTTTGTCCGAGCTATGAGATTCGGCTTTGGTTTGTCCGAGCTATGAGATTCGGCTTTGGTTTGTCCGAGCTATGAGATACGGCTTTGGTTTATCCGAGCTATGAGATACGGCTTTGGTTTGTCCGAGCCATGAGGCCTAAAAAAGCGCTGGAGTTAGTGTGATTGAGTGTGTGACTGGTAGGATAAATTGACTAAAAAGCAGTTCTAGCGTTGATCCACGGCAATAATACAGGCTAGTAATCTGTTGAAAGGTCAATTTAAACCTGCATTGAGGATCCTCAAAGAAAAAAAAAATTGAAAAAAAAAAAAAAAAAAAATTGTAAAACCTTAAACTACTAGAATTAAGATGGGAAATAAAAACGGTAAATCTCTACCTCTTGACGGAGATGAGAAGTACATGGCGAGTAGATTTCTTAATTGTATGCAATACATGCCAAAGTGGAAGGAAAAGTATGGTGTAGAAGGGAAGTTGAAAGTTGAAGTGTGGAAGATAGTGGTTGAAGTTTTGGAGGACAGTGTGGCTAGGAAGATAGGACTGAAAAAGAAAAGAAAAGAGAGTGAATTGGATTGTGCTAAAATGTGGTTGAAAGCTTCACAAGAAAGAAGAGAACAAATCCAAAAGACAAAAGATAGAAAGTTGAAAAGTGATGAGGCCGCCATTCAATTGAGATTTGAAAAAGAATTCAGGGTGCATAGTGGCATCCCATTCATTGATACAGCTGAGAGTGCTTATCAACAACAGCTTAAAAATGCGCTCCTCACTAATTTCCGCCCTGAAATGGGCAGTTGGGTGAGGAAACACTTGGTGGAAGCGGACACTGCTTGGTTTACAAAAAACATGCAGTGGCCCGGAGACGCTGATAAAGGGATTGAGAAAGGCAAAAGTTCTGATGTATTTCATCTAGATGATGATAATGATCTAAATGAAGATACAACGATCTTCTTCCAAAGTTCCCAAAGGGGCAGAGGAAGAGTTAGATACCAACAAGGTCGCAAGCCACCATTCAGATCAAAACCCCTATCAGATTCAGACAACTGTTGGAACTGTGGGAGACGAGGACACTATGCAAGAGTGTGTCGTTTTGCAAAACAATATCAATCAAAGGGTGGAGGAAGGAGCAGAGGAAAAGCCTCATTTTTAGAATGACAAGCTTCCTCCTCTTTGACCGCTTATGCTCATACAGAGAAAGAAAGAATAGATGCCCATATGACAGCAAAACATGTCATTGTCAGATTATTAGAATTTTTTTTAGATTATTAGAAGTCCTGTCCATCCAAGAAGTATGACAATGCTGTTTGTATGCCCAAATTACAAATGACTAGAGCTCAAATTGTGTTACACTGAAGTTAAAATATGCAAATCAAGTGGTAAAGGAATGCAACTTGCTTCTAGAAGATAAATAAATAAAATTAGAATGTGCTGTCCTCGTGTGCATGGGAGGGACCAGCTCATGATCGACCACAGGAAATGGCCAGCCTGTGACGAATCATTGGTGCTGGGAACTACCTTTTGCATGCGAGAGCTGTGCATGTGTGTGCGTATATGTTAAAATGATGAACATTGGCTAAAGTTTTAGTATAAAAAAATTTGCTAGACTGTGGTCTATCCAATTTGCACCGCAGAACAGAAATGATTTTGAAAGATAAAAATGAGAGGAAAAATTGAGAAGTCTGTTTGCGAGCAGAAACTAATCCACACTAGTGCATGTAAAGTGTCGAGCCCACATGAGAAATTCGAAGAAAAAAAAAAAAAAAACAACGACAGAACATGCTTTCAAGAATTGGGAGAAGCTAAATTGTGAATTTAAGATTTTGCAATGCTACATTTAATAGGAATAATTGATTGGTTGTGTTATAAGATTATACAAAATTCTAAATGCAAGCTAAATCTGAGAGATTGAGTTCTTCAAATTTAAAAACAAAGAAAAAAATTCAGATTAATTTGCCAATTGTTTGTTTTAGTTAAGTTTTTTTGAATTGGTGGATTGTTCTACCAGGAAACCTGAGTTGAAAATGATATATGAATGTTGTGTGGTGAGCTTGGATGAATTGGGACCAATGTGATAGAAAGACTCCTTTTTGGAGACTGCGTGTGAGATGCAAATGAACATTGATGAATGATAGCCTGAATGAAAAGAAATTACAGGTTGAATGGTTGAAGTCGTTGGCGACTACTATAGAGAATTAGTAGAGCGACTTTGATGAAAGAGTGATTTTGAGCAGGTTAAATGTTAGAAAGAAACACGTAGCTTTTGGATTGATAATTAACTAGAAAAAAAAAAAACTGGAGAACCAGTAACACATGTAGAAGATGTGTGAACTGAGAAATTGAGAAGCGTTTTGGAAAGAAAGTCAAATTAAATGATGATGGAATCGTATGTAGTAAAGAACACATTCTCCCAAAAAGTTTGTCAAGGTGTGAGGCATGGGCGTTGCCAAGCCTCAAAAGGGGGGGAGTGAGTAGGACAGATAGTGGAAGATAGTAATAATACAACACTTTATGACAATGAATTTTCGAATACATTTGGTGTTATATTGTGGTAAATTTTTTGTTCTTGTGTAGATAGGTTAGCAACACGAGAGATTTAGAGGTTCAAAAGAAAGACAGTTAAAAGAAAACATTTTTGATTTGGACAATTGCAGGCTAACAGGAACATGAGAACGATAAGAACTACGAGGTGGGATCCAATTTCATTGGGGAGATTGAGAATTCACAGCACCATACTCTAAGTCACATTTTTGAGCAAGCATGACAATAACATGTGAGAGGTCAAGACATACAGATCAGGGCTTGATGTGGAAAGCAGACCTCGATGAGTTGATTTTCAATAATGATACTGAAGACAACATACTGTCCGATTAAATTGGAACTATAGATAAAATGTAGCTCAAAAATAGGATGAGTTGCAGGATTTACGATATAAAAACGAGACCGCTGTTATTAGGAGAATTTGAAGTTTGGTAAATAAATGTTACCAGCAAATTGATGGAAGCAGCTACATTTGGAGATAGTCTTACAAGTTTGACGTCCCAGCCTGTCATTCTCAGTGTCAGAGTCCCTGAAACCCAATCCGAGACTTCGCCTGCAGCCGTGAACAACCACAAAATGGTGCCTGGCTCTGAAGCACCTTTGACCTTTGGCGAAGGACAAGAAAAGACTGCTGTTGTGCTTGGAGGAGGACAAGTACACTCCGGAGGACAGACAACATCCTCGGGGACGAGAAAAGACAGTGAAAAGCGGAGGAACTCACAATGATGAAAATTGACTCATTTGAACAATGGACTCATTCAAGAGTGATGGATGGGGTCGCTCTGAAGCAACAGCCAAAGAACACCAACGTGAGAGGGTGAAGTGCGGCAAAAAGAAATGGACTTGGAGTGTCCGACAACCAAATCGCACTCCTTGGCGTTACCAAATTTGGTGGAGCTTGGTTCAAAGTGGAAGGGAGGTTCATTGTGCACTGAGTTTGACAGAATTGAGGAGATTTGATAAATAAATAAATACAAATTTGAAAAATACGTAGGGGTACAGATTATAATCAGAGATTGAACGGATTTGGATAAAACAAATAGGCTAAAACGGTAGGAAACAAGAGCAAGATCTTATATTTTGGCTCATCAAGCTTAAGACGTAGAGGTTGAGTTATATAAATTTTAGAACAGGACATTTGGCAGTCAGGAGGAAGCTAGGTTGCTCAATGTACCTACTCAATACAATAGTAAGTTTTTTTTGCACCACAGTGGAGGTTGGATGGTCAGAAAGTTAGGTACGTTCAATTTTTGACATTCACACAATCATGCATAGGAGCCACACGGCGACAGTTAACAAGACAATGACTGCAATAGGGGCCACCTACGACTGCACCGACATGAAAAAGTAGAAGCGAGAGAGCAGAGTATGGGATTATATGCTAAAACGTCTGCTATACAGTTACCAATAGGAGATTCTATCAAGAGAAGCTACATGAGAGATGGATTAGAATCTCTTTGTCTGCGTGGGTGCGTGTGTGTGTGTGTGTGTGTGTGTGTGTGTGTGTGTGTGTGTGTGTGTGTGTGTGTGTGTGTGTGTGTGTGTGTGTGTGTGTGTGTGTTCACACCCTGTGTGGGTGCGAGCGTGTGAGGAGAAAGAAGGCATGGGTAAGACAATCTCTTTTAAACCAGGAGGCAATAAATGGGAACGCCCCTGTTATAAATAGTCTTTGGTTAAAGGGAATCATTAGGAAGTGTTCAAACTCTTCCCGCAAACATTCCTATTTGCCAGTTAAATGGGCACTACAATTGACTACGAGAGTTGCAAACAACAGATGAAGAGCAGTCCTTGGCAGATTATATGATCAGGACGCTCAAACTGTGTCAAAGACAAATTTACTGCCGCTTGATCTTTCCTCCTCACAGGTCGACAACCCCATCAATCCAGGAGACTGGGTCTACATCGAGGTCATCAAAAGAAGGAACTGGGCCAGCCACGATGGGAGGGACCATTCCAAGTCTTGCTGACTACACATGTTGCATCCAAGGTTGCAGGACCCACAAATGCATTAACGACGACTGCTCTCCAGGAGGAAACTGGATGGGAGCTTTGGACATCACCGCTGTGTGCCAGGATGAGAGAGCCGTTTTCAAGGTGTAAGGGCTCTACTACCAACATGGCTGCACCATCGGACGGGACCTACTTCATCCAGAAGTTCAGAGGCACTGCCTCACCTGCATCCTATGAGTGCACGTGCCTGTTCAGTACGGATCATGGTTTTGTGGTCACGAGAGTTGTCCGATGCTGCCTGCCAACTGGACACGAGTGTGTGCGCCAGTGTGTGTGACAGACCTCACCTACAGACTAGAACATCAGCAGCTGACGAAAACGCGAGCACATATACAACTTCTTAGACGTGACAGATGTGATAATGATAATGAGACGTGGATTGCGTAGATGCTGTTCTGTTGAGCATGTATTACGGAAACTTGTTGATTTGACCATCAAATATGCTTCGCAAGTAATGGATACGCTGATGTACTGTTTCTGTGTTTTTCTTTTTATTTTTTATTGATAGCATTCTGGTCGCCTGTGGCAACGGGGCCGTGTAAGAATTTTCCTGCTAATGACATCTGGCCAGTAGGTTTTTCGCTTACACAATAAGTTTGATCTGGGTTGTTGAGGTAATGCCTCATCTTCACTGGAAAGTATTGCTATCATTGTTTGTTGTTTTTATTTTTACTATTCTTCTTTCTTCATTATACATATATATATGGTTTTTTCTTACTTGTCTTTGTTGTTTGGGGTGACATAATCATATGATAAAACAGGAGGGAGATGTTAGGGTTTTCCAGGTTATCTTTATCGTAGGATTATGTTGGAATGTAGACTATAATGATTAACCAATCTTGTCTTGCTCTCACAACGTAGTAAAGTAAAGTGGTTGCTTCCTCTGCTTGAGTGACCAGCTGCAGAGGAAGCAATCAAAGTTGTTCTGTTTCCCACAACATCGTAAAACACCCCCTGCGCTGATCTTACCAGAGGCCGGGGGTTCACCAAACCTGTCCACTCTCACCCCCGCTCTGTTCCTCCCAATAAATATGCCCTTGCAGGAAGGAGACTTTTCAGACTTCATTCGATAATCGCTGTTCAGACAGCGACGAATGGACTCTCCACCTGCAGGTGTCTAAAAGAACTTGCTTGTCTCCTGTTTGGTTCTTGCAAAATAAGTTGGAGTGAGCAAATCTCTAACACCAATGCTGTGGCCTTCTCTGTTGGCTTGACGCCTTATCCTGTCCAATTGGAAGTCAGCTGTGTGTGGCAACCATTCTTGGATTATTTTTGTCTCCGGCAGTGTGCATAAAGATGCGTAGAGACGTGCGTTAAAGTGACGTTCGGTAAAGTTGTTGCTACTGTGCCGAAAAACAATGATCGTGTCTGAATTCCCCTTTTTCCCTAATTCACTATATTCCATTTGGCAATTTGGACAGCCATCTTACTAATTTTCTCATTGCATATCAGGTGACCACCATATGTATCAGGACAAAGTGGCACAATAAGATCTGACCATTTATTGTGGATAAAAATTAATGAATTGAAATTGTACTTATTTCCTTTATTGTAAAAATTATTAATTAAATGAAATGACTGAAATATAAAAAAATAAATAGGCGGCTCGGTGGCCCACTGGGTAGCACGTCCGCCTCACAGTTAGGAGGGTGCGGGTTCGATTCTACCTCCGGCCCTCCCTGTGCGGAGTTTGCATGTTCTCCCCGAGCCCGCGTGGGTTTTCTCCGGGCACTCCGGTTTCCTCCCACATCCCAAAAACTTGCTTGGTAGGCCGATTGATCACTCCAAAATTGTCCCTAGGTGTGAGTGCGAATGGTTGTTTGTCTCTGTGTGCCCTGCGATTGGCTGGCAACCGGTTCAGGGTGTCCCTCGCCTATTGCCCGATGACGGCTGGGATAGGCTCCAGCACGCCTGCGACCCCCGTGGGGACTAAGCGGTTCAGAAAATGGATGGATGGATAAAAAAAGGATAAAAAAATACTCATAACAATGTGTTTATGTGAAATAGCACACATGCTGCTCTTTGCAAATTCTATGGGTCTGATTTTTATTATTTTACTTATTCTGTTTTCAATTTTTCATTTTATATTTGCAATGCACATGTAAATAAAATGTTTAAATAAAATGTTATAAAACGTAAAATGTATATACATTTAAATAAAATGTTCTAAAACAATATTATATTATTGTTGGAAAGTTTTTGCATATCCGGACCCTGGTCTACTAGGTTGGTCGAGACCTCTTGCTAATTTATTTGGGGACGCCTGGAGTAAATAATTCTATTTTCCACTGACTGGAAGTACTGCACTACAGCAGTCTACTGTTGTAAGATGGCCGACCAGTGGCAACAGAGTGAAGTCAATCTATAGTAGTGTGTGTGTGTGTGTGTGTGTGTGGGGGGGGGGGGGGGGGGGGGCGTTTTATAATCTTTGTATCTGCATAAATTTGTTTCATTTTTTTTAGATACATTACTTTAAACATTACTGTAATTCATCTTTTCGCTAAAACCAGAATTCGGGACGCTCGGGATCATTGCTCCAGCTACCGTAACGAATCTGCCCATGTGTAGAAGAAAATTGTTGCTCCCTTGAAAAGCCCTGCAACAGTAGCCACTGAAACAGTTCACCATCCTCAAACATAAAAATCTATAATTCACCCGGTGTATTTAGTTGTAATAGCATCTGGATATATATGAGGCGCTATGCCACTAGATGCATTATGTGACGTTTTCTGTAAGGAAAGAATGCTGGCGTGGTGGACAGCAAACGATACCAACGAAGCTAGCTTACTTGAAAAAGCATTTGAACTTGACTACTGCCAGGTTACCTTCCAGCTGAATACTATATTAAGTAAATGAACTATGGCTAAGGTGGCGATAAGGATTTCTCCAATCTGGTTAGTACATATTTTGTATCAACATTTCCACTGTTAGACAAGTACACGGTAAGCTGTTTTTACTGACGAGAAAATGGTCTTTGTGGAACTGTTCTTACGTTGTCACGTTCATCCCTCTGCATTTGCCACTACGCACCCAAGTCGCTACACTCATGTCCTAGACTATAGTAGTTTAAATCTCACGGCAGTGTTTGCTGTGTTATGGTTTGTTGTGTGCTAGTCACGGTAAGACGTCGAAAACATTGAATTAGACATTCATCTGCCAGCAATAACATTTTACTAGTTGAAATTTACTTTCATAAGAAGCTCGGAAATGCAATTTATTTAAGGTATTCAGTAGTTTTTAAAATGTATAGTCATAATAATACTGTAATTTCAAACCAGAAGTGTCGTCTTGTACTGCAACGTTATCTCTCACAAACCATTGATAATATTTCACATAGATTTGACCTCCTAATATTCATAAAATTACAAAAATTAAGTAATAAAAAGTAATTAGTAAGTTAAGCAGTAAAAGTCAAGGAATAATGTAACTAATGTCACTTAAAAGTAATTTATATTTTTGGAAGTTGTTAATTTGCAGTGACCAACAACTCTATTATTGCTCTGTTGTGAATGGCTCTGATTGGTCAGTTGCTGGAGCGAGGAATTTGGGCCTGCCGTGAATTGGCAATTTATTGTGATAACGGTACGTTCAGTGTTGGGAAAGTTCTCTCATTTTTTATAATCTCTGGGGACTTATACCATGCTACCTTAGATGCTACTTGGCCCGTACTCCATTAGGCTGTTGACTGTCCTATGAGAAACAACAGGACTATTAACCTACTGTATGTTAATGTGAGGGATGCATACACTGCCACACCCCTGTCTCCATTGGGGAAGTCGGACCACAACCTGGATCACCTACAGCCTAAGTACGCCCGCCTGTTTTGAAGGCAACCGGTTATGACTCACACCATCAGGAGGTGGTCCCCTGAGATGGAAAGTGCACTTTGACTCCACTGACTGGAATGTGCTGCTTGATCCATACGGTGAGGACGACGAGTTGCTGACCCTGACAACACAGCATCATTGCTCCTTGCGTCCCCCCCATCTTGGCACATGCCATCACTGCGGACCAGGTCAGCCGACAGCTGAGGAAACTTCATCCCAGGAAAGCAGCAGGCCCCGACAAGGTGTGTCTAATACTACTGAACTGGGGGAGCCACTGTAATGAGTCTTAAACCTCAACCTGTGACCAGGGAGCGTGCCTACACTATGGAAGATATCTTGCATCACACCGGTCATCGCCCCCTAGACAACACAGTATCACCACCCCTTGGCTCCCCCTGCCCCCCCCGCCTCGACACATGCCCTGTCACACATCACCGTGGATCAGATTCAAGATTCAAGAGTTTTTATTCGCCATGTTTGAACGTGCCAAACAAGAAATTTGACTTCGGTAAATCACAGCCTCTGTTCAACATTTGACTAACAACAACACTCAGGACATGTGAAAAATGGCAGATATTCTCAAACATCCCCTGATCTTAAACTCCCAAGAGGGCAAGGAAAAACTCAAAACTCCAGCTAGGGGAAATGAGAAACCTTGAGAAGAGACCACAGATGGGAGGATCCCTCTTCCAGGATGACCAGGCTCTTCTAGGAAACCAAGCTGCAATGGATGCAGAGAGGACACATAGTACAAACAGTGTAGACAATTCAAAAAAGGTGTGGAGAGCAGGATGTTATTGCACAGTAATGACTCTGAGACTCTAAGAGTGGTGTGAGTTCATCAGAGCAACAGCCTGGGGGAAGAAGCTGTCTCTGTGTCTGCTGGTTTTGGTGTACAGAGCTCTATAACGCCGTCCGGAGGGGAGTAGTTCAAACAGACTGCAACCTGGGTGAGAAGGGTCTGTAGAGATGTTACAGACAGTGATGGAGGTGCAGAGAACAGACTGGATGATGGCAGTGTAGAATGTATTCAGCAGCTCCTGCGGTAGATTGAACCATATGTGTACAATGACTTTTTTTAGTTTTATAGGGGCACGGCCATCGGTGCAGCATTTGAAGAAAAAAAGAAGGCCTCCTTTTCAGTCCTCCTCTTGCTGGGTGCATTAGCACCTTTATTTGCCACAGACACGTAAATGCCTTTCTTGCATGTCAAGCACTCGGCTTCATAAGGGTAACGACCCTGTTGAAACCACGGGAATTGTTTTTATTCAACTTCTCCGTGAATGTGCATTTTCGTTTCGGCATTGCTTCCAAACACTCGGTGGAGAGTGTAGACTGGCCAGCCCACCCTACTTTGTAGCAAAGTGACTAGATTTGAGGAGAAGGGTGTAACTTATTTGCGAACGATACAGAAAAACCTGGAATTGAGTGAAATGGAACGGAGTGGCAATTCTATTGACAATGTACTGTACTAGTATTATGTTTGAGGCAGTCCCACAAAATCCCGGACAATTTCGAAATTCCCCCCGGATATCTTTTTCTAGGGCTCAAAAGTAGGACATGTCCGAGAAAAAGAGGACATCTGGTCACCCCAGCTCAGGGGTCGGCAACCCAAAATGTTCCAATAACCATATTGACCCATCCATCCATCCATCTATCCATCTTCTTCCGCTTATCCGGGGTCGGGTCGCGGGGGCAACAGCTTCAGGAGGGACTCCCAGACTTCCCTCTCCCCAGCCACTTCATCCAGCTCATCCCGGGGGATCCCAAGGCGTTCCCAGGCCAGCTGAGAGACATAGTCTCTCCAGCGCGTCCTGGGTCGTCCCCGGGGTCTCCTACCGGTGGGACATGCCCGGAACACCTCCCCAGGGAGGCGTCCAGGAGGCATCCTGATAAGATGCCCGAGCCACCTCATCTGGCTCCTCTCAACGTGGAGGAGTAGCGACTCTACTCCGAGTCTCTCCCGGATGACCGAGCTTCTCACCCTATCTCTAAGGGAGAGCCCGGACATCCTGCGGAGAAAACTCATTTCGGCCGCTTGTATCCGAGATCTCGTTCTTTCGGTCACGACCCATAGCTCGTGACCATAGGTGAGGGTAGGAGCGTAAATCGACCGGTAAATTGAGAGCTTTGCCTTTTGGCTCAGCTCTCTCTTCACCACAACGGACCGGTACAGGGTCCGCATTACTGCCGACGCTGCACCGATCCGCCTGTCGATCTCACGCTCCATCCTCCCCTCACTCGTGAACAAGACTCCAAGATACTTGAACTCCTCCACTTGGGGCAGGATCTCATCCCCGATCCGGAGAGGGCATTCCACCCTTTTCCGATCGAGGACCATGGACTCGGATTTGGAGGTGCTGACCCTCATCCCGACCGCTTCGCACTCGGCTGCGAACCGTTCCAGCGAGAGCTGGAGATCACGGCCTGAAGAAGCCAACAGCACCACGTCATCTGCAAAAAGCAGAGACGCGATGCTGAGGTCCCCAAACCGGACCCCCTCAACGCCTCGGCTGCGCCTAGAAATTCTGTCCATAAAAATTATGAACAGAATCGGTGACAAAGGGCAGCCTTGGCGGAGTCCAACCCTCACTGGGAACGAATCCGACTTACTGCCGGAAATGCGGACCAGACTCTGGCATCGGTGATACAGGGATCGAACCGCCCTTATCAGTTGGCTCGGCACCCCGTACTCCCGAAGCACCCTCCACAGAACCTCCCGAGGGACACGGTCGAACGCCTTCTCCAAGTCCACAAAACACATGTGGACTGGTTGGGCAAACTCCCATGCACCCTCGAGGATCCTGCCGAGGGTGTAGAGCTGGTCCACTGTTCCACGGCCAGGACGAAAGCCACACTGCTCCTCCTGAATCCGAGGTTCGACCTCCCGACGGACCCTCCTCTCCAGCACCCCTGAATAGACCTTACCAGGGAGGCTGAGGAGTGTGATTCCCCTGTAATTGGAACACACCCTCCGGTCCCCCTTCTTAAAGAGGGGAACCACCACCCCAGTCTGCCAATCCAGAGGCACTGTCCCCGATGTCCACGCAACGTTGTAGAGGCGTGTCAGCCATGACAGCCCCACAACATCCAGAGCCTTTAAGAACTCTGGGCGGATCTCATCCACCCCCGGGGCCTTGCCACCGAGGAGTTTTTTAACTACCTCAGTGACTTCGACCCCAGAGATTGGAGAATCCGCCTCAGAGTCTCTAGGCCCTGCTTCCTCAATGGAAGGCGTGTAGGTGGAATTGAGGAGGTCTTCGAAGTATTCTCCCCACCGACTCACGACGTCCCGAGTCGAGGTCAGCAGCACGCCATCCCCACTGTAAACAGTGTTGACGTTGCACTGCTTCCCCCTCCTGAGACGCCGGATGGTGGACCAGAATTTCCTCGAAGCCGTCCGAAAGTCATTCTCCATGGCCTCACCGAACTCCTCCCACGCCCGGGTTTTTGCCTCAGCAACCGCCGAAGCCGCGTTCCGCTTGGCCATCCGGTACCTGTCAGCTGCCTCCGGAGTCCCGCAGGCCAAAACGGCCCGATAGGACTCCTTCTTCAGCTTGACGGCATCCCTTACCGCCGGTGTCCACCAGCGGGTTCGGGGGTTGCCGCCACGACAGGCACCAATGACCTTACGGCCACAGCTCCGGTCGGCCGCCTCAACAATGGAGGCGCGGAACATGGTCCACTCAGACTCAATGTCCCCCGCCTCCCCCGGGACGTGGGAAAAGCTCTGCCGGAGGTGGGAGTTGAAGCTCTTCCTGACAGGAGATTCTGCCAGACGTTCCCAGCAGACCCTCACAGAGCGTTTGGGTCTGCCAGGTCGGACCGGCATCTTCCCCCACCATCGGAGCCAACCCACCACCAGGTGGTGATCAGTTGACAGCTCCGCCCCTCTCTTCACCCGAGTGTCCAAAACATGCGGCCGCAAATCCGATGACACGACTACAAAGTCGATCATCGAACTGCGGCCTAGGGTGTCCTGGTGCCAAGTGCACACATGGACACCCTTATGTTTGAACATGGTGTTCATTATTGAAAATCCGTGTCGAGCACAGAAGTCCAACAATAGAACACCGCTCGGGTTCAGATCAGGGGGGCCGTTCCTCCCAATCACGCCCTTCCAGGTCTCACTGTCATTGCCCACGTGAGCATTGAAGTCACCCAGTAGAACGATAGAGTCCCCAGAAGGAGCGCTCTCCAGCACTTCCTCCAGGGACCCCAAGAAGGGTGGGTACTCTGAGCTGCTGTTTGGTGCATAGACACAAACAACAGTCAGGACCCGTCCCCCCACCCGAAGGCGGAGGGAGGCTACCCTCTCGTTCACCGGGGTGAACCCCAATGTGCAGGCGCCCAGCCGGGGGGCAATAAGTATACCCACACCTGCTCGACGCCTCTCACCGTGGGCAACTCCAGAGTGGAAGAGAGTCCAGCCCCTCTCGAGAGGGCTTGTACCGGAACCCAAACTGTGTGTGGAGGCTAGTCCGACTATATCTAGTCGGAATCTTTCTGCCTCGCACACCAGCTCGGGCTCCTTTCCAGCCAGAGAGGTGACATTCCATGTCCCAAGAGCCAGCTTCTGCAGCCGGGGATCAGACCGCCAAGGTCCCCGCCTTTGGCTGCCGCCCAGCTCACATTGCACCCGACCCCTTCGGCCCCTCCCACAGGTGGTGAGCCCATGGGAAGGGGGACCCACGTTTCCATTTCGGGCTATGCCCGGCCGGGCTCCATGGGCGAAGGCCCGGCCACCAGACGCTCGCCTTCGAGCCCCGCCTCCAGGCCTGGCTCCAGAGGGAGGCCCCGGTGACCCGCGTCCGGGCGAGGGAAAACTAAGTCCATTTATATTACTCATCATAAGGGGCTTGTGAGCCGTGCTTTGTCTGGCCCCTCACCTAGGACCCGTTTGCCATGGGTGACCCTACCAGGGGCATGAAGCCCCCGACAACATGGCTCCTAGGATCATAGGGGCACGCAAACCCCTCCACCACGATAAGGTGACGACTCGCATATTGACCCTCCCCGCAAAAAAAAAAAAAAAAGCATACCTGTCTGGAGCCGCAAAAATCTAAAATATTCAAGATTCAAGAGTTTTTATTCGCCATGTTTGAATAAGGACGTGAAAAATGACAAATATTCTCAAACATCCCCTGATCTTAAACTCCCTGGAGGGCAAGGAAAAACTCAAAACTCCAGCTAGGGGAAATGAGAAACCTTGAGAAGAGACCACAGATAGGAGGGTCCCTCTTCCAGGATGACCAGGCTGCATTGGATGCAGAGAGGACACAGTACAAACAGTGCAGACAATTCAAAAAAAGGTGCGGAGAGCAGGATGTTATTGCACAGCATTGACTCTGAGACTCTAAGAGTGGTGTGCGTTCACCAGCGCAACAGCCTGGGGGAAACAAGCTGTCTCTGTGTCTGCTGGTTTTGGCGTACAGAGCTCTATAACGCCGTCCGGAGGGGAGTATTTAAACAGACTGCAACCTGGTTGAGAAGGGTCTGTAGAGATGTTACTTGCACGTTTCCTGGTCCTGGACAGATACAAGTCTTGGATAGATGGGAGGTTGATACCAATTATCTTTTCTGCAGTCCTGATTGTCCGTTGCAGTCTGTGCTCGTCTTGTTTGGAGGCCAATCCAAACCAGATCCAGATCAGACGACAGCTGAGGAAACTTCATCCCTGGAAGGCAGCAGGCCCGGACAAAGTTTGTCAAAGACTGCTTAAAACCTGCGCTGCTGAACAGGGGGAGCCACTGCATTGGATCTTAAACCTCAGCCTGCATCTAGGGAGAGCGCCTACCCTGTGGAAGACGTCTTGCATCACACCAATCTCTAAATAGTGACCTGAATGACCTTTGGCCAGTTGCGCTTACTTCGCACCTGATGAAGACGTTGGAGAGGATCTTCCTCAGTCTTCTCAGACCTCAAGTGCACCACATCCTGGATCCCCTACAGTTTGCATAACAGAGTAGAGGATTCCGGCCCTTTACCTGCTGCCATTCATCCCCTCCCTCACCGTCTGTTGTCTTCCGTGTTAGAGCAACGCTAGCATCTGATCTGTTGACTGCCGCTTCTGTCCCGGACCGTGTTTGTTACTTGTTTTTCGTTTTCCCATTTTCAGTGCGCCCATCTCTTCTTTTATTTTTCTAGTGTTGTCTTCCGTCAACCTCGCATCTCTGCAGTTCCACTCGCACCTATCGATTTCCTCTCCCTCGGACTACCAGATATGTTAGCCAGCTAGCCAACAGCCAGCTGGATCCTCCTGCCTCCCGGCTCTGAGCCTGTGGCTGCTTGCTCTGGACTTGACAACAACTCTGACCCAGCTCTCTGGCCATCCGGCCGGCATCCTCCGGAGGAGCTTCCACTCCCTGCGAGCTTGCCAGCCATGGCTCAGCTGTGTGCCACCACTGGGGCCTGCCGTTTGTGCGGGTACAGTCGGAGTCAACCAACATCACCACCCAGTTCACTGCTGCTTCCACACAAAGCTGGGATCCTTCGCTGTCGCCGCTACATCTGGACTTCCCCAACGGCTCACCCATCCTCTCTTTCTGAGAGGATCCCTCTGCCAAGAAAAGCGGTGCCGCACAGCAGCGGTACGCAACCTTTTTACTAACAAGTGTATAAGTGCATCTGACTTCACAAAAATCACAACAAATCCATAGATTCGACCTAAATAAGATAAGAAAAGTAGATACAACATCAGTAATTTGCTGATTACTGTTATTTACAGACATGGTTCAACATTAGTAAATTATTAAACCTCTCAAAAACAAAACAAACATCATGCTATTTTGAAGAAGGAAGCTGACTTCAGGAAACAAAGTCAAATCTAAACAGCTCTACCATTGAAAGAGATAATGAAAATAAGATGTTTGTACTCGTAGTGGATTACCTCTTAGGATAGAAACCACATATTGTACATGTAAACAAGAAATTAGCAAGAAGCATATCCGCCCTATAGAGGCTACAAAATAAGTTAACACATCAACTTTATAAATAGTCTATTTGCCGCCATTAGAACCACATCTACACTATTGTGCTGAAGTTGGGGGTCACACTAATAGATCTTCACTGAAACCTCTTTTCAAACTGAAAAAACAAGCAACAATAATTCTATTTTAACCTTTCCACTTAAACTGACTTTTTTTTTTTTTTTTAAACTCTTGAGTACTTAAGCTCTAGGACCTAGTCAAGTATATTACATTACAAAACATGTACAAAGCTTTCAAAAAATTGTTGCCTGAAAATATCAAATGTGTATTCAAACTAAGGAAAATAATTTTGGCCTCAGAGTGTTAATGTCTGAGCAGCCGCAGATAGACCCTACACTCCAAAGTCACACGTTAGTGGTGTTAAATAAACTGTGGACCATTTACATACTAAAATAAAGACGTCTGAGAATCTGAAGGTCTTCAAAAGAAAAATAAGTGTTTTTTTGATCAACCGATGCCAGGGTTACTATGACGTGAACATAATATAATGCTCTGTGGGCTATGTCTGTACCTAGATACAAAATCTGATTAGATATGAGTCATGAAATCAGCTGAAGTCAGCTCCAGCATTCCCGCGACCCTTGTGAGAAAAAGCGGTTCACAAAATGGATGGATGGTGTTGGATTTGGTCCACAATTTGGGAAGCACGCTAACTGCGCTTCATCGCAACAGCCACAGCCAATTCACTCACCGCATGCTCGTTTTATTTCTTCAGGAAAAGAATAAGACACCATAACAAAAAAATGACTTAGTTAAGTTCAATCCACCACCCAGCTCGCGGTACCTGCCTCCACCTGTCAGTGGATCACCAGCTTCCTGACCAACAGGAGACAGCAGGTGAGGCCGGGGACCATCACATCCGACACCCAGATCACTAGCTCTGGCGCCTCCCAGGGGTGCGTACTCTCCCCACTGCTCTTCTCTCTCTACACCAACGATTGCTCTCCAGGCGACTCTTCGGTGAAGCTCCTGAAGTATGCGGACGACACCACTCTCATCGGACTGATCCGGGTCGGTGACGAAACTACGTACAAACAGAAAGTGGAGCAGCTGGTCCACTGGTGCAGCCAAAACCACCTGGATCTGTACCCGCTCAAGACCGTGAAGATGACAGTGGACGTCAGGAGAGACCGTTCGCCACTTCCACCCCTCACCATCCTCAGTAATGCTATTCCCACCACAGACACCTTCAAGTTCCTGAGATCCACAATCTCCCGGGACCTGAAATGGACCAGCCACATAGACTCTGACCGGAAGAAGGCCCAGCAGAGGTTGTACTTTCTGAGACAGCTCAGGAAGTTCAACAGGCCACAGGAGCTGCTGAAGCTACACTGCCATCATCCAGTCTATCCTCTGCACCTCCATCACTGTCTGGTTTGGATCGGCCACCTAACAAGACAAGCACAGACTCCAACGGACAATCGGGACCAACCTCCTATCCAAGACTTGTACCTGTCCAGGACCAGGAAACATGCAAGTAACATCTCTGCAGACCCTTTCACCCAGGTCACAGTCTGTTCAATCTACTCCCCTCCGGACGGCGTTGCAGAGCGCTGTACGCCAAAACCAGCAGACACAGCTTCTTCCCCCAGGCTGTCGTTCTGATGAACTCACACCACTCATAGAGACTCAGAGACATCACTGTGCAATAACATCCTGCTCTCGTCACTTACATGTGTTTAGTTACCTGAATGTTGGCAGTCACTTAAATGTTGTACTGAGGCTGCAATCAACCGGAGTCAAATTCCCTGTTTGGCATGCAGAAGCTTGGTCAATAAAGCTTATTCTGATTCTGAATCACAATTCTTGTTAAGAAAGCTCTGTTTTCAGGAAAAATACGATATAGCTGGGATTTTCGTCCGACAATGCTTACGAGCAGAAAATCGGCATTCTGAAAAAGCAATGACAAAGTTCCTTGATCAGCTTATGTATGTTCAGTTGCCGGTGGGGGCTGAGTTTGACTAGTGACGATTCCATGGGGGTGGGGGCAAGTTCGATGAGAGTTGATTCCCTAGGAGTGGGGGGTGGCGAGGGGCGATTCGGTGTGTGTGTGGGGTTGACTTGGCGGGGGCTGTTTTTTTTGTCCACCTGCTTCCAGTCTTTCGGCCTTGGTGATCACCCTTTGGCTGGGTTCTTGGCTGTTCCTCTCCTGCCACTCTCTCTCTGGCACCTCTGCTGGTTTTATCTCCAAGTACCGTATTTTCTGCACTATAAGGCGCACTGGATTGTGATGCACACCTCGATTTAATTTTTTATTTTAGAAATTCATTCATATGTAGGGCACACCGTATTAAAAGGCGCATAGAATAGAAGATACTGCATCAAACTGGGGTTGACTGAGGTTGTGCTAAAGGGAATGTCAACCCAGCTCCTTTTCCGTATGAAAGTGATACGGTTTGGCTTCTCCAGCAACCCCACTCGTTTTTTATGATCATAAACTTACTTTACTTTAAAAGAAAGAAGCGAGTGCGTGCGTTGATGCGTAATGCGTTGATTAGCTCCTTAGCTTTGGTGTCTATGTGCTGCGGTGAGTGGGGGGCAGTTCACTGTGATTGCCTCCTGTTAGGCTTACCTGCATGTCAATCAAGCGATGGGATGAAAATGATACGTTTGGCTTCTTGGTCAAGCAACCCCACTCATTTCTGATGGTCATAAACTTTCTTTAGTTTAAAAGAAAGACGCGAGTGCGTGCGTTGATGCGTAATGCGTTGATTAGCTTCTTAGCTTTGGTGTCTATGTGCTGCGGTGAAGGGGGGGGAGGGGTCACTATATGCTCAACTCACTGTGATTGCCTCTCGATAGGCTTACCCTGATTGATTGAAACCTTTATTGTTCCCTCTGGGGAAAATTTGTTGTCAAACAGCTCGTGACATTTAAAAAGAGGAAGACAAACAAAAAACAAAGTTCACAACGCAATAAATATAACACACTGCTGGTCCAATAACATGCAGTGCAAGCTGGTAGTTTACTAAAGTGCATCATGTGCAGATAAAAAGTCTCAAGTCTCTAGCTCCAGGTCTCCCCGCGCCTGCGGGCCTGATTGTAGAGTGGGAGTGCAGCTGGAATAAATGACTGTCCAAATCTCTTTGGGCTCTGACGGGGGAGGACAAATCTGTTGCTGAATTTGCTCCTCGTCCCCGTAAGCTCGATGTGGGAGGGATTGGCCAACATGGCCGCCAGTTGTTTCCCCATCCTCTGTTCGACCACCGTCTCCACGCTGTCCAACCCGGTCCCTACCACAGAACTGGCCTTCTTCACTATCTTGTTCAGCCTGGTCGCGTCCCTGGCACAGATGTTGCCTCCCCAGCAGGCCCCGGCGAAGAACAGGACACTGGAGACCACTGACTGTTAAAACGTTCTCAGTAGCCTATTACAAACATTGAACGACCTCAGCCTTCTCAGGAAAAACATCCTGCTCTGCCCCTTCCTAATAAGAGCCTCGGTGTTGTCGGACTAGTCCAGTTTGTTGTTAAAGTGTACCCCCAGGTACCTGTAGGAGTCCACTCTTTCAACTTCCACACCCTTGATGGTGATAGGGGCTGAGGTCCCTTTCTTCCTCCTAAAATCCACCACCAACTCCTTGGTTTTGCTGATGTTGAGCAGAAGGTGGTTGATGTCGCACCACTTCACAAAGTTCTCCACCAGGGCCTTGTACTCCTCCTTGTCGTCTGTGATATAGCCCACAATAGAGTATGTCAATCAAGCAATGGGATTAAAGTGATTCGGTTTGGCTTCTTACTTGGTCGAGCAACCCCACTCAATTTTGCTGGTCATGAACTTTCTTTAGTTTAAAAGAAAAATGCGAGTGCATGCGTTGATGCGTAATGCGTTGATTAGCTTCTTAGCTTTAATGCCGGGCTTGCTGCGGTGAGGGAGGTGGGGTTTACTGTGACTGCCTCCGATAGGCTTACATGTATGTCAATCAAGCGATTCTAACCTACAGAAAAAAAACAAAAATTAAACGTCATGTGATCGACCAGTAGTAGCTTACTTCGGTGACATCTCTGACCACGGTTGCCGTAATGCTGAAAGCGAAGTGACCTTGTAATTTACTCGTCGTACTAAAAGGTACTGAAACGTTGGCTGAGTGCTGTGTACAACGAGTAGGGATCAACAAATTCATCAATTGATCCATATATAAGGCGCTCTGCATTATAAGGCGCACTGTGGTTTTTTGAGTAAATTTTAAGTTTTTAAGTGCACCTTATAGTGCAGAAAATACGGTATACTTTCTGTAAAAAAATTTCTGTCATTTTTGCACAACCGACCTTCTGCATACATCCACTCTACCCTCTGTCACACATCATCCATTCATCATCCTGTCAATTTGTCATTTTGTACGGAATTACGTGAACTTTTGGGTGTGACATAAACTGTTAGCCAGGAACTGAACTTGTGATCATGCTGCATTTAGCAATTTCATTAGTACTCGATTCGTTAATGTTTCCTGACTATTTCCATGCAAAGCTTTTACCACTTACCATGCATTTGTCTATTCTTTTCTCATTCCATGCACTTACTTACTTTGTCACATTCTCAGTTAATCGTGCTTCCAACTAGGGTTGTCACAAGAACCGATACTTCCGGTACCAATTCAGTACCAACACGCAAAAAATACGTCGATTCCTGTTTTTTTGTGGTACCGTCAAAACCGAATATTTAACTTTTCACTTTGGTAACTGTGTCGATTTTTGTCGGAACTGAAAGGGGCAGTATACGCATGCGAGCAGCACGGAGCAGCAGTCAGCGGCGCTGAAGAAGAAGAAAAATTCTGTCTTTCATAACAATGGCTTCAGCAAGTGGGAGTGGAAGTCCAACACGCCGGCTTGTTGAGAAGCCAGCTCACTCAAAGAGTTGTGCGGAAATATTTTGCATTAGAGGCAGATGCAACCGGAGCAATTATAGATTCGAACAAGCCAACATGCAAAAAATGCTTGCGAGGTTAAGTTAAAGTTAAAGGTAAAGTTGGAAATTATTTATCAGTCTTACTTGATGTGACTTGAAGGCTCCATGCCTCTGCTGTTCTTTTTTAATGTCTATAGTTGAATATTGTTATTTATTATCTGTCTTGCTTGTTTTTATAGATGTGTGGCTTGAAGGCTTCATGCCACTGATGCTATATTTTAATGTATAAAGTTTAAGCAGTTTTAAATAAATCAGTGATTTTAAAGGTACAGGACTGTCTCAGAAAATTAGAATATTGTGATAGTTCTTTATTTTCTGTAATGCAATTAAAAAACCAAAAATGTCATACATTCTGGATTCATTACAAATCAACTGAAATATTGCAAGCCTTTTATTATTTTAATATTGCTGATTATGGCATACAGCTTAAGAAAACTCAAATATTAGAATATCATGAATAAGTATACTAGTAGGGTATTCAACTAATCACTTGAATCGTCTAATTAACTCGAAACACCTGCAAGGGCTTCCTGAGCCTTGAAAAACACTCAGCTTGGTTCAGTAAACAAAATCACAAGTATGGGGAAGACGGCTGATCTGACTGTTGTCCAGAGGACCATCAGTGCTTTATGGTGCGAAAAACACGGTATATACACCTCGATTTTGTTTTAGTTTCACACCCAAAAAAAAACAAGACTGGCATTACAAATTGTATACAACAGCAATATTTCATTCTTTAGTATGTTCATTAAATTTGATCCAATTAATCTTCTGCAGGATACGACGATTTCTGCTGTGCCACACACAAATGCCCCAGGGCCACAAGCCCATTGAAGAAAATGAGTTCCAAAACGTCCCACCTAGCTACAAACACAGATATGCTCACACTTCATTGATTAAAGTACATAGGCACACAATTATATTTACACAAAACAATCAATAAAAGAAAAATTGTAAGCATATAATTATCCCTCCACACCAATTCAATAAAGATGACATAACTATGTGATCAACTAAGTGGTCAAGAGAAATGTTTTTATAACTTCATGATCTGATCTATATTCTTGTGTACTTTGAAATAACGAATAATTTTGGGTATATTGCCTGAATAGCTTAAAGACCTTTTAAACTGTTCAATGCATGCCAGATGTTTTTCTAAATTACGGACATTGCCAAGGGCGTCTAAGAATGCTGAATGCTTGATTATATCTTGTGTTTTCCCTAATGCTTGATGTGACGTTATAAATCTTTTTTTTTACTTATTCTAATATTTTGAGATAGGATATTTGAGTTTTCTTAAGCTGTAAGCCATAATCAGCAATATTAAAATAAAAGACTTGCAATATTTCAGTTGATTTGTAATGAATCCAGAATGTATATAATTTTCCGAGACAGTCCTGTATGTGTATTCTGTTGTTTTGTTGTTTTTTACCGTGGTACCGAATTAGTATCGAGAATCGTGGAAAATCACAGGTATTGGTGCCAACTACTGAAATTCTTGAATATCGTGACAACCCTACTTCCAACCATATCTATTCATTGCCCTCTGTCCAAGGCTGGCGTCTAGGCAACACACGACGTCACATCAAGCATTAGGGAAAACACAAGATATAATCAAGCATTCAGCATTCTTAGACGCCCTTGGCAATGTCCGTAATTTAGAAAAACATCTGGCATGCATTGAACAGTTTAAAAGGTCTTTAAGCTATTCAGGCAATATACCCAAAATTATTTGTTATTTCAAAGTACACAAGAATATAGATCAGATCATGAAGTTATAAAAACATTTCTCTTGACCACTTAGTTGATCACATAGTTATGTCATCTTTATTGAATTGGTGTGGAGGGATAATTATATGCTTACAATTTTTCTTTTATTGATTGTTTTGTGTAAATATAATTGTGTGCCTATGTACTTTAATCAATGAAGTGTGAGCATATCTGTGTTTGTAGCTAGGTGGGACGTTTTGGAACTCATTTTCTTCAATGGGCTTGTGGCCCTGGGGCATTTGTGTGTGGCACAGCAGAAATCGTCGTATCCTGCAGAAGATTAATTGGATCAAATTTAATGAACATACTAAAGAATGAAATATTGCTGTTGTATACAATTTGTAATGCCAGTCTTGTTTTTTTTTTGTGTGAAACTAAAACAAAATCGAGGTGTATATACCGTGTTTTTCACACCATAAAGCACACTGGATTATAAGGCGCACCCTCATTGAATTTTAGAAATGATTTCATATATAGGGCGCACAGGATTAAAAGGCGCATAAAATAGAATCTATACTGCAACAAACTGAGGTTGACTCGGGTTGCGGTATGCATCCACTAGCCAATAACCAATGAGCCCTCTGTAAACAATCACGTTTCTCAAACTATCTCCTATAAAATGATCGAAACTGACTAAAGTTCGATCTAACACATTGGTACTGCTTACTTATGTTTCCCTTCCATATCGATCCGTAAATTTACTCAAAACATTAATGGAGCAGCCTATTTTGAAATGAAATAGCCTCGTACATATAGCAGCTATCATTATAGCATTAGCCACCCGCAAACTCCCATGAGCCTCAGCTCGCAGACTCCCATGAGCCTCAGCAAAGTGTTGTGGCAGCCCCCTGTAAACAATCACGCTTCTCAAACTCTCTCCCATAAAAGTGATCAGAACCGACTAAAGACTGATTTAACACATTGGTGCTGCTTATTTATGATTCCGTTGGATATTGATCCGTAAACATACTTAAAAACATTAACGGAACAGCCTATTCTGAAATGAAATAGCTTCGCGGATACAACAGCTATTCAGTGACGCCCCCTGACCACGGTTGCCGTAATGCTGGGAAGCGATGCGATCTTGTAATTTACTAGTCGTACTAAAACATACTGAAACATTTTGGTAGAGCGCTGTGTACAACCAGTATGGATCAACAAATTAATCAATTGATCCATATGTAAGGCGCTCTGCATTATAAGGCGCACTGTGGGTTTTTAAGTAAATTTTAAGTTTTTAAGTGCGTCTAATAGTGTGGAAAATACGGCAATGCGCCAAATTAACCAAATTTCTTGTTGAAATTTGGGCCGGACAAGCCAAAAATAAACAAGCAAAAATAATTTTTACGCAGTAAAAACCATTGAGTGGAACTGAAATACTAATCTCTGATTCTGTTTTTCCTTTTTAGGGATTGCTGGTTGCTCTAATGAGAGCTCATGGAGAAGATAGATTTTCAGAGGTGGTTGGAGTCAATCTCTACCACTTTCCTTACACTAAATGACCAACAGCGTAACCAGTCATTGGACCACATTATATTCCTCAGTGGTGCGGCCCAGCTTCGTCATTTGTCAAATGGCTTGGAAGCACTGCTCAAACGTGACTTTCTGCGACTCCTGCCTCTGGAACTGTCTTTCTATTTGCTGCGCTGGTTAGATCCACAGACTTTACTGTGTTGCTGCCTCGTCTCCAAGCGCTGGAATAAAGTAAATATTTCAGCAATGTTTGTTTATAAGATGTGTGAAATTGATTTCGCTAAATTATAAAACATGAAAGATTTTCACGCATATAAACAAATTTATTGTCTCGCTCTGCAATGGCACATATCTCAAAATTAATTAATTCTTTCATTGCAGCCAGTTGGCATGTGCCCGAGGGTCAATCAAGGTGCTTTTCCGTTAGCCCAGCTGGACACCAAAACAACCTTGCTTGGCTTCTGATGTTCGTTTTTCCATTGGATTTTTTCAGGGACGAGCAATAGCATTGGAACCAAATTTCAGAAATATCTCGGTGACATGACTGGTTGAATGGAGGCCGCCAAGGTAGAGATTAATTTTAACAAAAGGGAAAAAAAACACCTCGTACTGAAGAAAAAAGAGGGATTGCAAAAAGTTCAACACAAAGTGCTCCAAAAGGGAGAGTTCTTGACAAAGTGCAGTGAAAGTGACTATGAAAAACTAACAATGAAAGGGTTGTCACTGTAGCGACAAGACGAGGGCGAAGCAATTCGGGAGCCGCAAACTATACAACACATGAGGATAAGTTGGAACAGGTGGATTTTATTGTCTACATTGGAGAGGGCTACAGGGCGGTAACTAGCCTTATTTTGTTTAAGAAGGAGTGAATTGATACTGTAATGGTGCTAGCTGGAGGTTTTGATTTTTGTATTGATTTGTTTTACATTCTAATGAAAAGTGCAGCTAAAGTGGACCAGAAATGTCTTTAGAACTCAGCCGGGAAGCCATCAGGGCCTGGAGCTTCATTATTCGGCATGCTTTTTCGTGCTGAACACAGTTCTTTCTGTTATAGTTAGTTCAAGGTTAGATATTTGACGTTCATTGAAATGAGGTAATTCAATGCTGTTGAAAAAAAAAGAGTCAATGTCTTCCTGGGTAGGGTTTATTTTTGAAGTATATAGGTGGCTGTAGAGGTAAAAAACCTATTTCGTCTGGTGAGCTGGTTGGCTTCCCTGCTGGGTTCTTAATGACTGCAATCATTGCTTTTTTCTTATTTCGTTTGATTTGGGATGCTGAGTATTTAACTGATTTATTGCTATGATGGAAAGAATCTTACCTTAATCGATGTATCAAAAATAGTTTGTAATGTTTGTTAATTGTTTCATTGAGATTGAGGTAACATTTTCTGATTTCATTCTGGGTTTCTTCTGTTGGATTGTCTGTTTTCTAGATAACAAATTTTAGCTACCAGGACTACTTCATGTTCTTTTCCCCTTTTCTCTTGTATGTGATGAGAATGAGATTATTTTCCCTCTTTGTACTGCTTTTCCTGTATTCCACAGAAAGGATGGAGATAATTCAGGAGAACCAATCATTTGTAGAAATAATCTTTTGTTAATATTCTTAAGAGTATTTACAAACGACTGTATGGGAATTCAGGGCGATTCGCTGGAGCAACAGAAAACATGTATGCCATTATTTTCAGTAGATGGACATTCTTTAATAAATGAATAGCAAAAGTAAACTGAAATATAAAGTTTTAAATATTAAAGTGGTATGAGGAAATGTAAAATGTCCATTTCAATTTCACTTTTAATTTACAATTATCGCTTTCATTTAACTGGCTGAAAACCTTCTCTAGTATTTGCATAATGTTACTACAGCTATCACATTTTGTACATTTTCACACACCTTTTACTGGGAAAGCACTGCATGAAAAACAACTTGTAGGATATGTTCTTTTTAAGTCTGGTTCCTATGATTTTAGGCTGTTCAAACATTCTCTCTCTTTAGGTGATTAATTCATGCACAGAAGTGTGGCAGAACGTTTGTCGGGAGCTTGGCTGGAGGATTGATGAGTCCATTCAGGATGCATCTCATTGGAAGGCTGTCTACCTGAAGGCTAAACTGCGTATGATTCAACTAAAGGACCAGAAGGCTTTTGAGACATCCTCACTCATTGGCCACAGTGCTCGTGTGTATGCTCTCTATTATAAGGATGGTCTTCTCTGCACAGGTATGATTATGCTTAATTTACAGTGATTTTAGTTCATTAAATAAAACCGTCATCAGACAAAGTACATTTATTTTATTTTCAGTGGAATTAACTTTAAACTAGACCTGTGAGCAGCAATTAAGGGCCTCGCAGCCCTGACACAGTAATACGGAATTTCACAAGATTTTTATATATCGTCAATGAATGAAACCAGTTGCTGCTTACTGTTAATAGGGGAATATCTAAATTCCAGACATGGTTCAAAAGCAATAAATTGTCACTCAACAAACTTCATGCTATTTTAGAGAAGGAGCTATAACTAGGAAATAAAGTTAATGGTAAATGGCTCCACTATTCAAAGAGTAAATGAATATAAAATATCAGGAGTAACGGTGGATTACCTTTTGGAAACCTTGTACCTGGAAGCACACGTACATAAGAAATTAGTAACAGTATATGTCCTGTGAAGGCTACAAAATAAAGTTAATACGTCAACATTAAAAATAATTTCTTCAGCACTAATAGCTTTGGACAATAAGTCGCCCCAGCAATAAAATGCATAATAAAGAAGAAAAAGACACAAGTCGCACTGGAGTATAAGTCGCATTTTTAGGGGAAATTTATTTGATCAAATCTAACACCAAGAACAGATATGTCATCTTGAAAGGCAATTTAAAATAAAAATATGAACGGTAGGTATGCTAACGTTACACAAACACATAAACAAGGAACTGAGAACGTGCCTGATGTAACATATTAAGAGTTATTCAAATAACTATAGCATAAATAACATGCAAACAAGTTTATCGAACCATCTGTGTTACTCCAAATCATTAAATCCAAAGAAATCTTCGTCCTCTGTGTCACTTTTAAACAACTCCGTTTACTCCGGTAGTAAAAGATGCAGCGCTTCCTCTTCTACGTGGCTTACGTCAGACTCATGGTCAGTTGCAGTTCCAATTATTCCAAAGGCCGAGAGCGCCCTCATGCAGTTTTGTGTGAAAATAACGTGAAATGATATAATGGGTTAATAATTTCACACATAAATTGCACCTCCGGCCAAACTATGAAAAAAACTGCGACTTATAGTCCGGAAAATACGGTATACTATGTTGAGGTTTGGGGGTCACACTTAGCAATCTTCATTGGAACCTCTTTCCAAGCAGCAAAAACGTGCAATGAGAATTCTGTATTATAAAACTTTTAATTTCCACACAAATTACTTTAATGCTGCAGTTCTTAAATTAATCAAGTGAATTTCATTACAAAGTATGTTCAAGGCTTCCATAAATATGTATCCTGAGAATACGCAATTTTTATTCGAGTAAAGGAAAGTAACATTTTATTTCTCACAAGGTATTTACATATTAATAAAATAATGTCAGTGTTACTATGACATGTAAACATAATATAATGCTCTGTGGGTAATCTGAAATTACAAACAGGTGCTTGTGCTCTAGATCAGCTGTCTGACCTTTATAGCACCACGGATCGAATTATTGTCAGACAATATTTTCACGGACCAGTGTTTGATGTGTGGTGAATTCTTCGGTGCTCAGCTGGTCCTCGGGAACACGCGGTGGCAGGTGGCTGGCTCAGGGAAGGAAAACTTCAGTGACACACGGATGACTGGAAAAAGATTGTATTCAACCAATGTCAGAATGAAGTGTCTCACGCCCAGGAAAAAGGTCGGTTGTGCGCCTGAGACGGTCCTGCAAACCTTATATGGTCTTCCTAGGATGCTTTCATGAGTACATGCACCTGCATCCCGTATCTTCTGGCGCCAGTAAGTCTACATTCCTGGAGCCAGATGCCGACATCCCGTACCAGGCACTGCTAACTCGTACCAGGCACTGATATCTTTTATGACTGAACCAGTGCCTGACCTCATACAAAAACAAGGCCTCAACAATAGACTGTACATAGAATGAATGGATGGATGGATGGACGGATGGATACTTTATTGATCCCCAGATTGAGAGTATACCGATGAAATTATACTACAGATGACACCACGATATTTGTGAAGAAAACTCCCATGCAACTTTACTCTGTGTCCTCATAACACTGCGCCAACAACATACCATGAGTAAGAAACCGCAACCTGCGGAGTTAAATAACTTCAGACCAGTCACGCTGACCAGTCACACACGATGAAGACTCTGTAACGATTGCTGCTTCACTGCCTCATGTTCGGCATGCTCTCGACCCTCTACAATTTGCGTACCAGAAGAAGGTGAGGGCGGAGGATGCTGTTGCCTGCATGCTGCATCCCTCTATCTCTCACCTGGACAAGGAAAAAGGGGCTGTGAGGATTACGTTCCTAGATTTCTCCAGCACCTTTAACACCATTCAGCCTATGCTCCTAAGAGACAGAATGTTGATAATGGGCGTGAGCTCACGCCTGAGGGCAAGGATTATGGGCTTACCTGATAGTCATGGGTGGCTGTAGGTCAGGCACGGTGAGGAGCAGCGTGTGAGGTAACCCAGATAACAGTGCACTCTCCCTTCCACTTCGCCCTGTACACTCTTGACTTCTGCCATGTGCAGAAGTTTGTGGACGATACCGCAATTGTTGTCTATAGAGAAGGATGAGAGGAGGAGTACAGGACCCTGGTCCGGCGCTTCGCCAGTTATATGGCGCCAACCCCCTGTACCTAAACACCGCCAAGTTTAGGGAAATGGTGGTGGACGTCAGGAAGCCCAGGCCTTATCCTGACCCAATGACCATCAATGGAGACTGTGTGTAGATCAGTGACGTGCGGTGAGGTTCATGACTGGGGAGGCACTGACGTCACCCCCCGGTAAAATTTGTCTGGCATCTACCGTGTCAAAAAAAAAAGGTTGGCGAACGCTGCTCTAGTGTGGCTTATTCATTATTTAATTTGAACTATTATAATTAAAATCTCATATCAGCAGTCTTTACACATAAAAAAAGTCAAAGTCAAAAGTCAAAGTCAAAGTCAGCTTTATTGTCAATTTCTCCACATGCCAAAGACACACAAAGAAACCGAAATTTTGTTCCCCCCTATCCCACGGTGACAAGACATGGCCCACAACAGACAAACAAGTATAACAACAGCGTGCTGAATAAATAATGAATAAATAACACAATAAATAAATAAATAAGAGGAGCAAAAAAGGACCAAGTGCGCGTACAGCAGACATTCCAGAAAATAGCGGAAAACTGCCGCACGCTACGCAGAAGGGGGTAGCGAGTTCAGGGTCCTAACAGCCTGGTGAAAGAAGCTGTTGGCGAGTCTGGTGGTGCGGGAGCGCAGGCTCCTGTACCTCTTCCCAGAGGGCAGAAGGTCAAACAAAGAGTGAGCCGGGTGACTCACATCTCTCGCAATCGAGGTTGCCTTGCGGGCGAGATGGGAAGTGTAAATGTCCTTCAGGGAGGGGAGCGAAGCACCAATAATCTTACCAGCCGTATTCACTATGCGCTGCAGGGCCTTCAAGGTCTGTTCAGTGCAGTTACCACCCCAGACAGCAATGCAACTGGTGAGAACGCTCTCAACGGTGCCACGATAGAATGTAGACAGGACTGCCTGAGGAGCACATGCACGCCTGAGCTTCCGCAGGAAGTACAGGCGACGCTGAGCTTTCTTTGCCAGTGACGAGGTGTTTGCGGACCAGGAGAGGTCCTCACTGATGTGCACCCCCAGGAACTTGGTGCAGCTCACCCTCTCCACCACAGCACCATCGATGATCAGCGGCAGGTGTTTTGTGTGACCCTTCCGGAAGTCAACAACGATTTCCTTGGTCTTGTTGACGTTCAGCAGGAGGTTGTTGTCCCTGCACCACGTGGTCAGAAGGTCAACTTCCGACCTGTACCGAGTCTCGTCGCCCTTCGTGATGAGACCCACCAGAGTCGTGTCGTCAGCAAACTTCACTATGCGGTTGTCGCTGTAGGTCGCAGTGCAATCATGCGTCAGCAGGGTGAAGAGCAATGGACTGAGCACGCAGCCCTGGGAGGCCCCCGTGCTCAGCGTGATGCTGGCGGAGATTTTGTCGCCAACACGCACCACCTGAGGCCTCTGACAGAGGAAGTCCAGTAGCCAGTTGCAGAGGGAGGTACTGAGGCCCAGCTCGTCGAGTTTGCAGATGAGTCGCTGCGGCACAATGGTGTTGAAGGCAGAGCTGAAGTCCACAAACAGCAACCTCACATAAGAGTCCTTCCTCTCCAGGTGTGTGAGGGCCGAGTGGAGGGCAGAGCAGATGGCATCCTCAGAGGACCGCTTGGCACGGTACGCGAACTGGAAAGGGTCAATGGCGGGGGGGAGAACGGATTTGATGTGCTCCATGACAAGCCGCTCAAAGCACTTCATGATGATGGGCGTCAGTGCTACGGGGCGGTAGTCATTGAAACAGGATGGTGCAGGTTTCTTCGGCACAGGAACGATGGTGGCAGCCTTGAAACACGAGGGGACGATGGCCTGCTGCAGGGAAACGTTAAAGATGTCTGTGAAGACACCCGACAGCTCCCCAGCGCAGTCCTTCAGCGCTCGACCGGGGATGTTGTCAGGGCCCGCCGCCTTACGGGTGTCAATAGCGGCAAGCGCCCTCCTCACACCGTCGGCAGAGAGGCGCAGGGGCTGCTCGTGTGGGGGGGAGTGTTCTTCAGCGGGCAAGTGCTGTTCTGGGCGTCGAAGCGAGCAAAGAAGCGGTTCAGATCGTTCAGCAGACGGACGTTGCCCTCACAGCTCCTCGGCGCGGGCTTGTAGTCCGTGATGGTCTGAATGCCCCGCCAAAGGCTACGTGCGTCCTTGCTGTCCTTGAAGTGGGTGGAGACCTTGCACGAGAACGCCTTCTTCGCTTCTTTGATGCCTCGGGACAGGTCGGCCCTCGCTGTCCTCAAGCCAGCCTCATCCCCCGCTCTGAAAGCCTTGTCCCTGGCCCTCAGCAGTCTGAGGACAGCCCCTGTCAGCCACGGCTTCCAGTTCGCTCGAAAAAACACTCAATTAAGCACATGGAATCAAAAACTTGTTTTCGATCGTGCGTACCACTCCGTTCCGAAGTCCCCTTGTCCGAATCAAACCTTTTAACTCCGGAGTTGCTCTTCCTTTACTGATGACCTCCTGCTTCGACCGAAAATCCATAGTTGAAAATCGTTTGAATATGTAATCCTCCATTGTAAAGAAATGTAAAAAAAAAAAAAAAAAAAAAAAAAACAATGTAGAACGAAATAAATGGACGACTCCTCCTCAGTTGTTCACTGTAAATTTGAACTGGAGATCTCTTATTCTACAGGTAGGCGCATGAAGCATCCTGGGATCACTAGCACCCCCTGCCATAAGGCTAGAGAACCTTTTTTTGTAGCCTCCGTAAGGTATCTTTTTCAAAGCAGTTTTGTTCATCTAAAGAAAAACGATGTTGCAGACAGATGACAAAAAACACAAGATATTGTATACGTCAGCTTAACTACGGAAATTAGTTAATATAGCCACAGTGTTTGAACACTTAAACAGGGACATAAGGACAGAGAGCAGTTCTGTCTAACTGCATAGCCTGTCAACATAGGCGGCCTCCCTTGCCTCCTCTGACCGCACGTCCCTGGTGGGGATAGTCCAAACTTGTAAATATAAAATCAAATAATAATAAAAAATGTTGCTGGACAACAAACTTGACTGGTCTAGTCACGTGGACGCTTTGTGCAAGAAAGGACTATGCCAGCTGTACTTCCTCAGGTGGTTGGCATCCTTCAATGTCTGCAATGTGATGCTGCGGATGTTTATCGTTCTGTTGTGGTGAGCACCCTCTTCTTTGCGATGGCGTGCTGGGGCTGCAGCATCAAGAAGAGGGTTGCCTCCTGCCTGAACAAACTGGTGAGAAAGGCGGATTCTGTTGTGGGCGCACAGCTGCCTGATCTGATGTCTGGCAGAACAGTGGGTTTTGGCCAGGCTGCTGTCCACCAACGACAACCCTGTCCACCCACTGTACAGCACCGTCACTGGGCGGAGGAGTAGCTTTAGTGACAGTCTGTTGACACCATCTTGCTCCACGGAAAAGCTGATGGGACTATTTATCCCCCATTCTGTGAGATTTTTTTAACTCGTCGCGGGAATTAGGTGTGCGTTTACGATCATGATCTTGAGTTGGCAAATTAATGTTTTGTTGTTGTTTAGTTACATATTGACACATTAATCTGATGTTTAATGTTTATTTATTTAATAAAGCTTAAAAATAGCATGATACAGCTCCTTTAAAAACATTAAAATTATTCTCTACTAGTTGATGAATTGAAAAGTATCCATGTCATTTATGAGTGCCATTTGTATAGACCAGGGTTCGGCAACCCAAAAGAGCCATATTGGCCCAAAAATACAAAAAACATACCTGTCTGGAGCCGCAAAAATCTAAAAGCCTTTTATAATGCAACATAGACTGTCAATACATAAGTTGTATGCCTACTATTAAAATAATTTAATGAAAAATATTGGTGTCAATTTGATAATTTCTTCTTGCGGCCCATTAGAGTTCACGTACCTGCATAGCAGCGCTGTCTGTTCAATATCGGTCACGTCACACGACTCATCCATCACAGGCAATTGAGAAAGCTGGAGCTTTTTGCAAAAACTCCAGGAAGCCGCTAGGGGAATGCTAAAGTGGCTCTGGAGCCGCGGGTTGCCGACCCCTGGTATAGACTAAGAATCAGAGAAACACATCATTTGCAAAATAATTCAGAATGCAGTGTTTATTATTGAAGTCAGAATATAGGGGTAGTGACTACACTAACTGCATAATGTTTTATTTTCTAGGATCCGATGATCTCTCTGCAAAATTATGGGATGTACGCACTGGGCAATGCATTTATGGAATTCAGACTCACACCTGTGCCACAGTGAAGTTTGATGAACAAAAGCTTGTGACTGGGTCCTTTGACAACACCATTGCATGCTGGGAATGGAGCACAGGAGCCAAAATTCAGCACTTTCGTGGCCACACAGGAGCAGGTTGGTTCAGTCGACAGGCTTGCTGATTGATTGAGGATCATTATATAAATGTGTTTCTAAAACAAAATTTGTTCAATTGTTCTAAACACAGCTGAAGATTAATCCAATCTTAATCTAACAGAAAAAGGGTGGTCAAGAAATAAAGATAAGATTTACGGGGAAAATAAGCTTTAGGGGATTTAGAGGCTCTGTCATTGCAATTAGGTAAGATAGCTAAAGCTTATATGTGACTCAAAAGAGATGACAAGGTCTCATCAGGAGGTTAGTGAACCCTTAAAGGTGAACAGAAATGTCTCAAGTTTTATGGAGTTTTATGCTCCCTTATGCACCGGCCATGAGAGGGAGGCTGAGGGAGTGTCCTATTAAGAAGTATAAGACGACTAGCTAGCATAGTGTTAAAGGCAGGTTCGTAGCAGTTTTGAAGCCACCGGGGTGCCAAATAAAGCCACACACGATTCAGGGGAGATAGCTGCACCAAATGGTGTTAAGTGTGTTAGAAAATCTGTCTAACTTTTGGCAAGCCTGGGGCAGGACCAAAACTTATAGGAATGGTCTGCTTGGGACAATTTCACATCTATTGCACGTATCTATCACATTGGGGAAAATCCGAGATCGTCTTAACTTTGTGTTTTGAGAATTGTGCACCACTTTACAAGAACATGCTTTGTACAGATTGGAAGTGTCCTAAGTGTAGCACCTGTTGCCAATAATTGTCGGGTATTGTGGTACCCAGACCCCTTTGCTAGGATTCCCTTAGACCGGAAGGCGGGTTCACTATTGTATTGCTAATTGTTAATGATAGAGATTAGCCATTTATTTCTTAGATTGAGAGCTAATAACAATGGCATTCAGACCATCACGGACTACAAGCCCGCGCCGAGGAGCTGTGAGGGCGACGTCCGTCTGCTGAACGATCTGAACCGCTTCTTTGCTCGCTTCGACGCCCAGAACAGCACTTGCCCGCTGAAGAACACTCCCCCCCTACACGAGCAGCCCCTGCGCCTCTCTGCCGACGGTGTGAGGAGGGCGCTTGCCGCTATTGACACCCGTAAGGCGGCGGGCCCTGACAACATCCCGGGTCGAGCGCTGAAGGACTGCGCTGGGGAGCTGTCGGGTGTCTTCACGGACATCTTTAACGTTTCCCTGCAGCAGGCCATCGTCCCCTCGTGTTTCAAGGCTGCCACCATCGTCCCAGGGCTGCGTGCTCAGTCCATTGCTCATCACCCTGCTGACGCATGATTGCACTGCGACCTACAGCGACAACCGCATAGTGAAGTTTGCTGACGACACGACTCTGGTGGGTCTCATCACGAAGGGTGACGAGACTCGGTACAGGTCGGAAGTTGACCTTCTGACCACGTGGTGCAGGGACAACAACCTCCTGCTGAACGTCGACAAGACCAAGGAAATTGTTGTTGACTTCCGGAGGGGTCACACAAAACACCTGCCGCTGATCATCGATGGTGCTGTGGTGGAGAGGGTGAGCTGCACCAAGTTCCTGGGGGTGCACATCAGTGAGGACCTCTCCTGGTCCGCAAACACCTCGTCACTGGCAAAGAAAGCTCAGCGACGCCTGTACTTCCTGCGGATGCTCAGGCGTGCATGTGCTCCTCAGGCAGTCCTGTCTACATTCTACCGTGGCACCGTTGAGAGCGTCCTCACCAGTTGCATCGCTGTCTGGGGTGGTAACTGGACTGAACAGAACTTGAAGGCCCTGCAGCGCATAGTGAATACGGCTGGTAAGATTATTGGTGCTTCGCTCCCCTTCCTGAAGGACATTTACACTTCCCATCTCGCCCGCAAGGCAACCTCGATTGCGAGAGATGTGAGTCACCCGGCTCACTCTTTGTTTGACCTTCTGTCCTCTGGGAAGAGGTACAGGAGCCTGCGCTCCCACACCATCAGACTCGCCAACAGCTTCTTTCACAAGGCTGTTAGGACCCTGAACTCGCTACCCCCTTCTGCGTAGCGTGCGGCACTGTTGCGCTATTTTCTGGAATGTCTGCTGTACGCGCACTTGCTCCTTTTTTGCTCCTCTTATTTATTTATTTATTTATTTATTTATTTATTTATTTATTTATTTATTTATGTATTCAATATTTATTCAGCACACTGTTGTTATACTTGTTTACTTGTTTGTCTGTTGTGACCCATGTCTTGTCACCGTGGGATAGGGGGGAACGAAATTTCGGTTTCTTTGTGTGTCTTTGGCATGTGGAGAAATTAACAATAAAGCTGACTTTGACTTTGACTTTGAAAAAACAAAACATTTTAACCAAGTTAACCCGGCCTACCAGGGATGTTAGGAGACCAGGTTGTAATATTGTAAAATTATTGGCATAATATCTGCTACAAACACAAGCCTTGAGTCTAACCACAGTCCAACACATGGCTATCCTATGTCTTATTTTTATCGCATTTGAATTAAGACAAGACACCATCAGTGATAATAATGAGAATCAGAATAAGTTTTATTGACCATTGATCTCAGCCTCTGTACGACATTTAAGTGACTGACAACATTCAGGCAACTAACAACATTTAGGTCGCGAGAGCGGGATGTTATTGCACAGTGATGTCTCTGAGTCATCATGAGTGGTGTGAGTTCATCAGAGCGACAGCCTGGGGTCTTCTATGTCTGCTGGTTTTGGCGTACAGCGCTCTGTAACGCCGTCCGGAGGGGAGTAGTTTGAACAGACTGTGACCTGGGTGAGAAGGGTCTGCAGAGATGTTACTTGCACGTTTCCTGGTCCTGGACAGGTACAAGTCTTGGATAGGAGGTTGGTCCCGATTGTCTTTTCCGCAGACCTGATTGTCCGTTGCAGTCTGTGCTTGTCTTGTTTGGTGGCCGATCCAAACCAGGCAGTGATGGAAGTGCAGACGATAGACTGGATGATGGCAGTGTAGAAGGTCTTCAGCAGCTCCTGTGGCAGGTTGAACTTCCTGAGCTGTCTCAGAAAGTACAACCTCTGCTGGGCCTTCTTCCAGACAGGGTGTATGTGGCTGGTCCATTTCAGGTCCCGGGAGATTGTGGATCCCAGGAACTTGAAGGTGTCTGTGGTGGGAATAGCATTACTGAGGATGGTGAGGGGTGAAAGTTGCGAAGGGTCTCTCCTGAAGTCTTGAGCGGGTCTCCACGGTCTTGAGCGGGTTCAGCTCCAGGTGGTTTTGGCTGCACCAGTGGACCAGCCGCTCCACCTTCTGTCTGTACGCAGTCTCGTCACCGACCCGGATCAGTCTGATGAGAGTGGTGTTGTCCTCATACTTCAGGAGCTTCACAGAAGAGTTGCCTGAGGAACAATCGTTGGTGTAGAGAGAGAAGAGCAGTGTGGAGAGTACGCACCCCTGGGGGGCGCCAGTGCTGGTGATCTGGGTGTCGGATGCGATGGTCCCCATCCTCATTGCGCAGGGAGCTTAATTTGGTCCAATCGCGCAGGAAAACATTTTAATCCGTTTCAAGACAAAAAAAAACCACGCCTTTTTAAAGCATTTTTTCATTTGCGTATATTTGTTTGATCACGCAACTGCAGCGCACTGCCGAACGCGCAAACGTAGCGCGTCGCCCACCGCGCAACTGCACCGCGCTGGTCGCATTATTGTGACAGAGCCGTCACTGAAATTTAGAAAATATTTTTGAAGTCCTGATGAATTTTCCAAAATTTAAGTGGACCTAAGTGCGCAGGGAGCTTACTTTTGTCCGATCGCGCAACTGTAGCGCGCCGCCGAACGTGCAACAGTAGCGCGTCGCCAACCGTGCAACTGCACTGCGCTGGTTGCATTATTGTGACAGAGCCGTCGCGTAAATTTAGAAAATATTTTTAAAGTCTTGATGTACTTTCCAAAATTTAAGTGGACCTCATTGCGCAGGGAGCTTAATTTGGTCTAATCGCGCAACCGTAGCGCGCCGGGCGCTCACTGTCACATTGCTTTAAGAGCGTCTGTGTTTTAGGATGGCTTTACTGCTCCCACTTGCTTTCTTTGGAGGCATGATTAGGGGTTATATAATCCTCAAAGTAACAAAAATACAATAACAACGGAGTCAGTCGGCATCCGGGCCGCGCGGTCGGGTTTTCTCGGGTCCTCCCGGCTCATCTCGCGA